>NC_058518.1:189208104-189828704 GCF_904849725.1 Hordeum vulgare subsp. vulgare | reverse complement strand
GTTTTTTTCTTTGAAACGTTTTCCCTCAAAGGTGCCTTTGCCAGGAGCCGTCTTCAAAGCTGGTTAACGTATTCTCTTTCAGGCGCTTTGAGTTTCTCAAACTAGCCCTTGGACAAATTTTGTTTCATTACACATCAGTCCCTGAACTTGTTTTACTTATAACTATTAAACTTCAACAACTTTTGAATTGATTCTTTTTGCAAAATCTTGCTCTGAGGGCCTAGCTTAATTTCAGATTTATTTAAAAATTATTTGAAGCCAGTAGCTAGGCCTCAACTCTTACGACAGTACATGTTATATGGCGTAGATTCCGACGAAGGAAACGCCAACGTAAACTTCATCGAGCTTGATCCCGACTACGTGGAACCAGGAAAGCATGTTTGAACTTCTGATGTGTTGTTTCTCACTAACAAAAAAGTAATATTCATCCATTGCATTATTCAAGCATGTTGCATATCTTATAAGTAATGTTAAAAACATGATTATGGCAAGTGATGGTTGTGAGAGGTCGTAGATAACCTAGTCACGTGGAACGTGATAGGTTATGGCCTGGTCATGACAAGTGCATTATTGTAATGGTAAGAAAGTGATAGCTCCAGTATCGACCTAGATTGAGTCTTGTCCGTGTCTTACTTTCTTCACCGTGCTACCATAGTTTCCTGAATAAGGATTCGGTATAGTCGGTCGTAGGCCTATTATCAGGCACACACCAAGTAGAGGGGTTGGGATGAAGGTATCCATGGCCTTGGACTAAATCCAGTCATCCGGTCAGGGGGCATGGGTGTTTCCGGTCTGGGACCGAGAGGGAGGGCACTCACTTGTAGCGCGCGGTATAAATTTGATCCCATGCTAGTCGAGGTCAGAGCCTCCCCGTCTTATAGTTTTGCCCGGGCAGCGTAGTATGGGTGAAGCCAGGCTTCGCGAGGAAAAATGGGTGTGTGCTGGTTCTAAGTGTTCGCTTCTAAAATACCGTACGCAGGATTAGACATATGGGCTATCGGAATCCGTGAGCTATGGGTAAAGAGTACACTCTCTACAGAGTCAAAACTATTCGAGTAGCCGTGTCCACGGTTAAGGACGGTTGATGGAACAATAATGGTTGTGGATATCTAACGGTATTGTGGAAAATTTTATTATTACCTTCTTGGTTTAAAAATTATCCTCAAGGTTGGTTGTACCACCCGGACAATTCTTATTTATTTTATGCCCTTTTTGTGGTGTCGCTAAGACGCCCGACTATGGCTTGTTATTTATTTTTATGCCATTTCTGTGGTGTCGCTAAGACGCCCGACTGTGGCTTGTTATTTATTTTTATGCCCTTTCTGTGGTGTCACTAAGGCGCCCGACTATGGCTTGTTATTTATCTCTATGCCCTCTTTGTGGTGTTGCTAAGACGCTTGTTTGTGGCTTGTTATTTATTCTATGCCCTGTTATAGATGTCGCTAAGACGCCCGACGGTGGTAAACTAACCCTTGTTAACCTTTTGAGGTGTCGCTCCACACACCCGATCGGTGCATTTTTTTTTAACTTTCTATTAGGATATCTCAGGAGGATTACCGTCCGACTTATCCACTAACTTAATTTATTTCTAGCACATTCAATTTATAAATTATGATCTGAACCATGCATATTAATAAGGGATAATTGCATTTGTGCCCCTAGTTGGGTCACGCTCGACTCATTTGCCCCTATTTTTCAATAATTGCGGTTTTGCCCAGCTCACTGCACTCGCCTTGTGTTTTTTCCCTTCCGGCACGGTTCTGTCCAGTTATCAGTCGCCACATGGCAAACCGTGACTTGACGGAACCGTGCCGGAAGGGCAAAAACACAAGGCGAGTGAAGTGAGCTGGGCAAAACCGCAATTATTGAAAAAATAGTGGCAAATCATTCAAGTGTGACCCAACTAGGTTCACAAATGCAGTTATCCCTATTAATAATTGACTGCATGCATCTCATCTTTTGTGCAAACTGTTTGCGAGTACTTTTTGAAGTACTCACTCGCTTGTTGATGTGGCCACATATGGATGAAAGGGATCTCATAGATGAAGAGTCCGATAGCGAGTCTGATGTCTAGAGGAGTCCTAGTCAATCTTGTGATCCTGGAGTATGCCGCTGTATTATGTCACTCCTTCCGCCACCACGAATAAATCGTCAAGCCTCACTCAGATGCTTGGCGCATAGTAGTACTTGTCATGTCACATTACTCTGATGTGACGTGCCCCTTTTATTCCGAGCAGTAGAGTTATCCCATTACCACTGTAACATATCCGTCTGTGTGAGACTTGTACATGTTGTAATAAATTGTAGAGAAACCTCTGCTCTACCTGTTTAATTTTAAGTACTACTCGTTTTCTGTATCAAGATGAGTCTATCAGTGGGAAATCTTTTTCTACACAGCACACGCACATGGTTGATTTCCAATAAATTATTTTATTTAGAAACCAGTCGTGACAAGCGAGCTTGGGGTCAAGGCTACACAGGGAGAAACCCCCAAATGAGACCACCTACACGCTCTACGCGAGCACCCCGGTCTATAGGAGCCACTGGCCCAACGGGAGAGACACCGAAATGTCACTAGCGTCAAGGTCCGCGACGGAGCTTTTTGGGCTTCGATGGTAATTATGGCTATGGCACGGGAACGGCCACGGAAAAGAGGGGAATGGGTTTGTGGTCTCACAACCGAGCTAAAGCCGTCGGAGGTGAGGTCAGGGAGGCACCGGAGACGGCGAATCATCAGCGATGGCGGACGGAGTAGAGGAGGAAGAAGGGACCAGGGTCGTTGATCCAGAGGTTCCGGCGTCGGTTCGCTTCATGGACAGTACGATGGCGTCTAGGCAGAGCTCCTAAGCTCCTCACAGGCGAGAGGGAGGCGCTGGGGAGACGAAGCTACGGCGGCAAGCTTGCGGGTGCAGCGGCCATGGCGAAGCAAAGGTGAGGGGAGAGAAGAACGGGCGTGTCTGAGGCTTGGGATGGATCGGGATGACGCCGAGGGAGCTTATCCCCCTCTCCACCTCGACGAGCATGCACGCAGCTGCGTGCCGGAGGCACAGCAGGCGGCGGCCAGCTCCTCCCGTGCCAGTCGGCACGAGGAAGACGACACGGGAGGCTTAGTGGGCTGGGCCACTCAGCGATATGTAAGGCTTCTGCCTTATCTTTTTTATTTTTTGTCTGTTATCTAATTTTGACTTTTGTTAATTATTTTATTTGACCAAAACCTTAGCTCAAAAATAACTGCAACATTTTATAACATGTAGTTTGAATATTTTCAAACTGCCTTTGTTGGATTAAAGTAGATGCTAAAATTATTTGCAAAATAAGTTGCATCCCTGAAACATTGTTGCAAATATTTATCAGAAAGGATGAACATTTTTAAGGCCATTTTCGGTTCATTGGAAATCACACCTTTTTGAATTGTTTTATTTTGGTGAGGTGCTAGGGTTTATTAATCCCCATTTCAAGTTTAAAGTTTTAATATTATTCCCTAACTAGCTAGGCACAAAGCACAAAAGAAGATAGGGATGTGACAACTCACCCCCACTCAAAAGAATCTCATCCCGAGATTTAGGAGTCATCGAGAAGAGCCCGGAGTACTCTAGTCGGAGACGGTCCTCCCTTTCTGAGGTTGCTTCTTTTTCAGCATGATTTGACCATTGAACTTTTAGAAACTTTTTGTTTTGAGATCGAGTGGTACATGATGACCCACAAGTATAGGGGATCAATCGTAGTCCTTTCAATAAGTAAGAGTGTCGAACCCAACGAGGAGCAGAAGGCTCTGGTAAATGGTTTTTAGCAAGGTAATAACTGCAAGCACTCAAAGTAGCGGTAACAAGTGATGGTGTAGTGAGGTGAAATGTAGCAAGCGAAAAGTAACAACTAACAAGTAGTAGCAATGGTGCAGCAAGTGGTCCAATCCCTTTTGCAGCAAGGGACAAGCCTGGACAAAGTCTTATAGGAGGAAAAACGCTCCCGAGGACACACGGGAATTTCTGTCATGCTAGTTTCATCATGTTCATATGATTCGCGTTCGTTACTTTGATAATTTGATATGTGGGTGGACCGGCGCTTTGGTACTGCCCTTACTTGTACAAGCATCCCACTTATGATTAACCCCTCTCGCAAGCATCCGCAACTACGAAAGAATAATCAAGACAACGTCTAACCATAGCATTAAACTAGTGGATCCAAATCAGCCCCTTACGAAGCAACGCATAGACTCGGGTTTAAGCTTCTGTCACTCTAGAAACCCATCATCTACTTACTACTCCCCAATGCCTTCCTCTAGGCCCTAGTATGGTGAAGTGTTATGTAGTCGACGTTCACATAACACCACTAGAGGAAAAACAACAAACAGCATATCAAAATACCGAACGAATATCAAATTCACATGACTATTATTAACATGACTTATCCCATGTCCTCGGGAACAAAAGTAACTACTCACCAAGCATAATCATAATCATGATCAGAGATGTAATGAATAGCATCAAGGATCTGAACATAAACTCTTCCACCAAGTAATCCAACTAGCATCAACTACAAAGAGTAATCAACACTACTAGTAACCTTACAAGTACCAATCGGAGTCGTGAGATGGAGATTGGTTACAAGAGATGAACTAGGGATTGGAGAGGAGATGGTGCTGATGAAGATGTTGATGAAGATGCCTCCCCTCCGATGACAGGAGTGTTGGCGATGACGATGGCGACGATTTCCCCCTCCGGGAGGGAAGTTTCCCCGGCAGGATCGTCCTGTCGGAGCTCTAGATTGGATCTTCTCAAGTTCCGCCTCGTGGCGGCGGCGATACCATGAAAAAGCTCCCGGTTGATTTTTTTTCTGGAACAAAACCCTTCATATAGCAAAAGAGGGGGGCCAGTGGGCCGTCAGGGAGCCCACAAGCTTGCTAGCCGCCACCAGGGGTGGCGGTGGCAGGGCTTGTGGCGCCCTGGTAGCTCCCCTCTGGTACTTCTTTCGCCCAGTATTTTTTACATAATCCCAAAAAAATTCACGTAACTTTTCAGGGCATTTGGAGACGTGCAGAATAGTGGACTATGATTTGCTCCTTTTCCAATCCAGAATTCCAGCTGCCTGAATTCTCCCTCTTCAAATAAACCTTGCAAAATAAGAGAGAAAAGGCATAAATATGGTACCACAAAGTAATATAACAGCCCATAAAGCAATAAATATCAACATGAAAGCATGACGCAAAATGGACGTATCAACTCCCCCAAGCTTAGACCTAACTTGTCCTCAAGCGAAAACCAAGTTCCATAAACATGTCCACATGTTGAGGGACGAAGGTGTCGATAAAACGTAATACGTACATGAGGGCATCATGATCACACATAAAACAGCAATACATCATAAAGATTCTTATGGGAAAGTAACAATTCCTTCACAAATCAAAGTATGAAGCAAAAACCTTACCGAGAAGTAACCAACAACAATCCATAGTCATTGAAGCAATTGCAATATATCATAATATCAGAAAGAGTCAAATAAGAGCTTGTAAGGCAAACCCACATACTCAATCATCTCTTTTATTTTCCACAATGGTTATAACTCACGTGGTACTCATGGTATCAAAGTTTCAGCTGGACACAGAGGAAGATAGGGGCTTATAGTTTTGCCTCCTAACTATTTACCTCAAGGGTAAATTCAACAATAATAAAGCATAAGTACTCAACTCCAAGTTGATATATGAATATAGATCTTTCCCAAGCATGCGACGATATCCAAGACAAAGGCAAAAATAGGGAATTGGTGAAGATCACCATGACTCTTACAAGGGCAAAAAGTAAAGGTACAAGATAGGCCCTTCACAGAGGGAAGCAGAGGTTGTCATGCGCTTTTCAGGTTTGAATGTGTGCCCTCTTAGTGCGGAGGAACATCACTTTATATTGCCTCCTGTGATAAAGAACTTTATTATGTAGTCTGTCGCTTTTATGTCTTCCTCGTCACAGGTTCGTACAAAGCTTATTTTCCACACACTAATAGATCATACATATTAGAGAGCAATTGTTATTTCTTGCACCGATGACAACTTACTTGAAGGATCTTATTCAATCCATAGGTAGGTATGGTGGACTCTCATGGCAAAACTGGGTTGAAGGTTTATGGATGGACAAGTAGTATCTCTACTTGGTGTGGGAGTTTTGGCTAATATGAGGTGGAAGCAATCGTCACATGCTAAGGGATCTCTAATCATATAACATTGTTTGGAACCAAGCAAACACAATTCATTATGTTGTCTTCCTTGCCCAACATCTACTCCTAAGCATGTAATAGTTTGGTGAGTGCTCACAATTGTAAAAGGTGTCTAAGATGATATATTTATATGTGAACCTCTCTTTCCTTATTACTTCTTATTAATTGCAACAATGACTGAGGTCTATGTTGATTTATTATCAACAAGTTTCAATCATCATACGTGTCATATGTGAAGTTATCACTTCCCATAAGATCAGCTCATGATCTTTCATGCTATCGCTCATTTCATACTTTTGATCATGGCACAAAGCAAAGCCCTTGACTAAGATACTCTTTATTATATAGCTCGTAAGCTCAAATACATCGGGGGAGAGACAAAAGCAAAATACTCAAACTAAACACTAAAGACTTATTCCTCTAAGAGAAGAAATAAAAATTGAAAAGGAAAGAACTAAAACAAAGGTAAAAGAAAAATATATAAAGGTGATACGATACCAGGCCAACTCCCCCAAGCTTGGCAAAAGCCAAGGGGATTTTCGATACCAATGATTAGTTGTCTTCCTTTGGTGGTGATGGTGGTGGAGTTGTTGAAGCAGTCTTGAGCTTGTCTAATTTCCACTTGAGCAAAAAGTTCTGCTCCCTCAGATCGTCATTTTCCTCCTCAAGTTTCAACACTCTATGGCAAAGCTCCTGCTTACTCTCCTGCAAGAAACGAGAAGGGATAAACAAGGTCTTAGGCTTCCTCCTTTGGTCAGGGAGGCTTGACTTCTTGCACTCCACATGAGTGTGTCCAAGCTGAGGTAGAGGAGCCTCTTCTTCATCGGAACTCGTTTGTTCCTTCCCCTTGGGCTCATAGTCCTCTTCCTCGTCAGTGGTCCAGCCATATGGTTCCAAGTCCCCATTAATCCTAGAGTTAGCACGATCATCGGCCATATAGAGCTCTTCTTCTGAATCTTGAGAAGACATCTTGACCTAAATCTGCGGCAGACAACAGGCTCGAAACGAAAACAGAGGAAAACTACGCGATACAGAGATCAAAACCTTCGGGCAAATATATATTGATTTTTTCGGGACCAGAGGGAGTGCTCCGCACGAAAACGGAGTCCGGAAGGCACACGAGGTGCCCACAAGCCCCCTAGCCGCCACCAGGGGGTAGGTGGCGGCTTCCAAGCTTGTGGCCGCCTCGTGCGCTCTTCGGACTGCTTTTTATTTTTCTAATTTTCCAAACATTCCAAAACGGAGAAAATTTCCTATTGGAAAAGCATCGGAGTCCAATTTCTTACCGAAACAGATACCTCTTCGTTTTCAGGGTCTGAAACAGGCTGATAAACATCCCTTATGTACTCCTCTGGAGTTATGACATTGATGATATTGGTCTCATCATTTATGGGAGTACCAGAGATCTAATGCTTGATTCTTTGCCCATTTACCACTCTAGGAAAATTTCCTTCCGTGTTATTGATTTTGATGGCACCGGAACGATATACTTCCTTGATAACATAAGGACCTTCCCATTTAGAGAGAAGCTTGCCTGCAAAGAATCTCAAACGAGAATTGTATAGCAGGACATAATCACCTACATTGAACTCTCGTTTCTGTATTTGTTTGTCGTGCCATCTCTTAACCTTTTCCTTGAACAACTTGGCATTCTCATATGCCTGGGCCCTCCATTCATCTAATGAGCTGATATCAAACAACCGCTTCTCACCGGCAAGTTTGAAATCGAAGTTGAGCTCTTTGATTGCCCAATAAGCTTTGTGTTCCAGCTCAAGAGGTAAATGACAGGCCTTACCGTAAACCATTTTATACGGCGACATGCCCATGGGATTCTTATAGGCAGTCCTATAAGCCCATAGAGCATCGTCAAGTTTGCTAGACCAATTCTTTCGAGATCTATTGATGGTCTTTAGTAGGATCAATTTGATCTCTTTATTACTCAACTCCACTTGACCACTAGACTGTGGATGATAAGGAGATGCAACTCTATGGTTGACATCATACTTAGCGAGCATCTTGCGGAAAACACCATGAATGAAGTGTGAACCGCCATCAGTCATCAGATATCTAGGGACTCCAAATCTTGGGAAAATGACTTCTTTAAGCATCTTAATAGAGGTGTGGTGATCAGCATTTTTAGTGGGGATAGCCTCTACCCACTTAGTGACGTAAGCCACAGCAACTAAGATGTGAGTGTACCCATTGGAACTCGGGAAGGGTCCCATATAATCAAAGCCCCAGACATCAAATGGTTCAATGACAAGTGAATAGTTCATAGGCATTTCCTGACGCTTACTGATGTTCCCTATTCTTTGGCATTCGTCACAAGACAAGACAAACTTACGGGCATCCTTGAAGAGAGTGGGCAAATAGAAACTTGATTGCAATACCTTATGGGCAGTTCTATCTCCAGCGTGGTGTCCTCCGTAGGCTTCGGAATGACACTTCTGCAAGATCTGTCCATGTTCATGTTCAGGCACACAACGTCTAATAACACCATCTACTCCTTCCTTATAAAGGTGAGGATCATCCCAAAAGTAGTGTCTCAAATCAAAGAAGAACTTCTTCTTTTGCTGATAGGTGAAACTGGGTGGTATGTATTTGGCTACGATATAGTTTGCGTAATCGGCATACCACGGTGCACTATGTGAAGTGCGGATGACACTTAATTGCTCATCAGGAAACCTGTCATCAATAGGTCGTGGGTCATCAAGGACATTCTCTAGCCAAGACAAGTTATCTGCTACAGGGTTATCAGCACCCTTTCGATCAACGACGTGCAAATCAAATTCCTGTAGCAGGAGAACCCATCTGATCAGCCTAGGCTTAGCGTCCTTCTTCTCCATAAGGTACTTAATAGCAGCATGATCAGAGTGAATAGTGACTTTGGAGTCAACTATGTAAGATCTGAACTTTTCACATGCAAACACGACTGCTAAAAACTCATTTTCCGTAGTGGCATAGTTTCTTTCGGCACTGTCTAGAGTTTTACTAGCGTAGTGAATGACATTCAACTTCTTGTCAACTCTTTGTCCTAGAACAGCACCAACAGCATAATCACTAGCATCGCACATGATTTCAAAGGGCAAGTTCCATTCAGGTGGTTGGACAATAGGTGCGGTTATCAAAGCCCTCTTAAGTATTTCAAAATCTTCCTCACAATCCTCATCAAAAACAAAAGGAACATCCTTGTGCAAGAGGTTGGTAAGAGGCCTAGAAATCTTAGAGAAGCCTTTAATGAACCTTCTATAGAAACCATCATGACCTAGGAAACTTCGTATACCTATGATATTTGTGGGGCAAGACATTTTCTCAATTGCATCAACCTTAGCCTTATCAACTTCAATGCCTCTTTCAGAAATTTTGTGTCCTAAGACGATACCTTCGTTAACCATAAAGTGGCACTTCTCCCAATTCAAGACGAGGTTCGTATCTTCGCATCTCTGTAAGACTTTATCAAGGTTGCTGAGGCAATCATCAAAGGAAGACCCGTAAACGGAGAAGTCATCCATGAAAACCTCGACAATCTTTTCACAAAAGTCAGAGAATATAACCATCATACATCTTTGAAAGGTGGCAGGTGCATTGCATAAGCCAAAAGGCATACGTCTATAAGCAAAGGTACCAAAGGGGCAGGTGAAAGTGGTTTTCTCCTGATTAGATTGTGCAACAGGTATTTGCGAGAAGCCTGAATAACCATCTAGAAAGCAGAAGTGTGTGTGTTTGGATAACCTTTCTAGCATTTGGTCGATAAACGGCAAAGGATAATGATCTTTCCTGGTTGCCTTGTTCAGTTTCCGTAAGTCTATCACCATCCTATAGCGAGTAATAATCCTTTGTGGGATTAGTTCATCCTTATCATTAGGAACGACGGTGATACCTCCCTTCTTAGGTACGCAATGTACTGGACTTACCCAATCACTATGAGCAACAGGATAAATGATTCCTGCTTCTAGAAGCTTTAATATTTCTTTTCTAACGACCTCTTTCATCTTAGGATTTAATCTCCTTTGATGATCAGCAACTGGTTTAAAGTCAGGATTGGTTTTAATCATGTGCTGACATAGAGTGGGGCTAATACCCTTAAGATCATCAAGAGTATATCCAATAGCAGCACGGTGCTTCCTCAGAGTTTTTAGTAACTTCTTCTCTTCGTGCTCTGAGAGGAGAGCACTAATAATAACAGGATATATATCCTTCTCATCAAGATAGGCATACTTAAGAGTATCAGGCAACTGTTTAAGCTCGAACACAGGATCACCCTTCGGTGGGGGAGGATCCCCAAGCAGTTCAACAAGCAGATTATTCTTGAGAATGGGACATTGTTCTAAGACAATTTTATCTATCTCATATCTCTCCTCCATATGCATATCATTTTCATGCTCAAGCAGATATTGCTCTAAAGGATCCATAGGAGGTACGGCAATAGAGGCAAGAGCAATGATTTCATCCCTACCGGACGACTCTTTTTCATGGGGTTGTCTTCCAAACTTGGAGAAGTTAAATTCATGAGACACACCCTCGAAACTAACTGTGACAGACTGCTTAATACAATCGATGTGAGCATTGACAGTGTTGAGAAAGGGTCTACCAAATATGATGGGGCAAAAGCTATCTTGTGTAGTACCAAGGACGAGGAAATCAGTAGGATACTTCGTCTTATCACACAGGACTTCTACGTCTCTCACAATTCCCGGAGGGCAGATAGTGTCTCTATTAGCTAGTGTAATAGTGACATCAATGGGTTCTAACTCAGCAGGTGCAATCTCATCTTTGATTTCATCATATAAGGAACGGGGTATTGCACTAACACTAGCTCCCATATCACATAAACCATGGTAACAGTGATCTCCTATCTTGACACAAACAACGGGCAGGCCAACTACAGGTCTGTATTTGTCTTTCTTGTGAGATTTAGCACTTCTAGCGGAGTCCTCACAGAATTTGATAACATGCCCGTCTACGTCTTCGGTTAAGAGATCTTTGATAATAGCAACACTAGGTTCAACACTAATCTCCTCAGGGGGTGCAAGTGGTCTAATGTAACCCCTACGTATCACAGTTGGACCTTTAGAATAATCCTTTATCCTAGCAGGGTATGGTGGTTTCTCAGTGTAGGCACAAGGAACAACAAGATCACTAAAAGCAATGACTTTCTCCTCAACTAGATTGGTTTTGACTATGTTGCTTTCTACAGGAGGATGATACTTAAACCACTTCTCTTTGGGAAGATCAACATGAGCAGCAAAAGATTCACATAGAGAAGCTACTATCTCAGAGTCAAGTCCATACTTACCGCTAAAATCTCTAGAAGTATTTGTCTCAAGAAAAGAATTAACGCAATCAAACTGGAAATTCATACTTGACTCCTTACCTTCCTCCAGCTCCCAATCTTCGGAGTTACGTTTGATTCTTTCCAATAAATTCCACTTGTGGTCAATATCCTTCTTCATAAAAGAACCGGTACAAGAAGTGTCAAGCATGGTACGATCTTCATGAGAAAGCCGAGCATAAAAGTTTTGAGTGATAATTTCTCTCGAGAGCTCATGATTGGGGCATGAATATAGCATTGATTTAAGCCTCCCCCAAGCTTGAGCTATGCGTTCCCTGTCACGAGGCCAAAAGTTATAAATAAAGTTCCGATCACGATGTACTAAATGCATAGGATAAAACTTTTGATGAAATTCCAATTTCAACCGATTCTAGTCCCATGATCGAGTATCATCACATAGCCTATACCATGTCCACGCCTTATTCTTCAAAGATAAAGGAAAGACTTTCTTCTTTACCTCATCCTCGGGCAAACTTGCAAGCTTAAATAAACCACAAACTTCATCTACATAGATCAAATGCAAGTCTGAATGTGAAGATCCATCTCCAGTGAAAGGATTAGTGAGTAGTTTCTCAAGCATACCCGAAGAAATTTCATAAAAGATATTTTCAGTAGGTACCTCAGGTCGAGGAACAACTCCTCGTGCTTCCGTTCGTGGTGAAGATACCCCGAACAAACTCCTCAAAGGAACAGTTTCCATAGTGACAAGTGACAATAAATTTCACCACAGTATATAGATGTTTCCTTACCAATTTCCACTTATCAAAGGCGTTTCACTCCCCGGCAACGGCGCCAGAAAAAAGTCTTGAGGACCCACAAGTATAGGGGATCAATCGTAGTCCTTTCGATAAGTAAGAGTGTCGAACCCAACGAGGAGCAAAAGGCTCAGATAAACGGTTTTCAGCAAGGTAATAACTGCAAGCACTCAAAGTAGCGGTAACAAGTGATGGTGTAGTGAGGTGAAACGTAGCAAGCGAAAAGTAACAAGTAACAAGTAGTAGCAACGGTGCAGCAAGTGGCCCAATCCCTTTTGCATCAAGGGACAAGCCTGAACAAAGTCTTATAGGAGGAAAAACGCTCCCGAGGACACACGGTAATTTCTGTCATGCTAGTTTCATCATGTTCATATGATTCGTGTTCGTTACTTTGATAATTTGATATGTGGGTGGACCGGTGCTTGGGTACTGCCCTTACTTGGACAAGCATCCCACTTATGATTAACCCCTCTCGCAAGCATCCGCAACTACGAAAGAAGAATTAAGACAACGTCTAACCATAGCATTAAACTAGTGGATCCAAATCACCCCCTTACGAAGCAACGCATAGACTGGGGTTTAAGCTTCTGTCACTCCAGCAACCCATCATCTACATACTACTCCACAATGCCTTCCTCTAGGCCCAAGTATGGTGAAGTGTTATGTAGTCGACGTTCACATAACGCCACTAGAGGAAAAACAACATACAGCATATCAAAATACCGAACGAATATCAAATTCACATGACTATTATTAACATGACTTATCCCATGTCCTCAGGAACAAAAGTAACTACTCACAAAGCATAATCATAATCATGATCAGAGGTGTAATGAATAGCATCAAGGATCTGAACATAAACTCTTCCAGCAAGTAACCCAACTAGCATTAACTACAAAGAGTAATCAACACTACTAGTAACCTTACAAGTACCAATCGGAGTCGTGAGATGGAGATTGGTTACAAGAGATGAACTAGGGATTGGACAGGAGAAGGTGTTGATGAAGATGTTGATGAAGATGCCTCCCCTCCGACGACAGGAGTGTTGATGATTACGACGGCGACGATTTCCCCCTCCGGGAGGGAAGTTTCCCCGGCAGGATCGTCCTGCCGGAGCTCTAGATTGGATCTGCTCAAGTTCCGCCTCGTGGCGGCGGTGATACCACGAAAAAGCTCCCGATTGATTTTTTCTAGAACGAAACCCTTCATATAGCTAAAGAGGGGGGCCAGTGGGCCGTCAGGGAGCCCACAAGCTTGCTAGCCGCCACCAGGGGGGTGGCGGTGGCAGGGCTTGTGGCGCCCTGGTACCTCCCCTCTGGTACTTCTTTCGCACAGTATTTTTTATATAATCCCAAAAAATTCCACATAACTTTTCAGGGCATATGGAGATGTGCAGAATAGTGGACTAAGATTTGCTCCTTTTCCAGTCAAGAATTCCAGCTGCCTGAATTCTCCCTCTTCAAATAAACCTTGCAAAATAAGAGAGAAAATGCATAAATATGGTACCACAAAGTAATATAACAGCCCATAAAGCAATAAATATCAAAATGAAAGCATGATGCAAAAAGGACGTATCACTACACTCAACTTGATCAAGAATACGAACAGGGTATTCTCGATATGAAAGGTTATCTTGGAGATCAAGCATTCATGGTCTACCTCACGGGTAGGATCCGAGAAGCAACGCGTGAGTTGGGAGACGGGGAAAACATCATGGACCTTGGAAAGGTGCAGAGGAAGTTCCAATTGGTAAGCAACCTCTCCTCGTTTGGCAAGAATGCGAAAGGGACCAATGTAACGAGGAGCCAATTTACCTTTGATATCGAATAGATCGGTACCCTTCAGAGGAGTAACTCGAAGGTAAGCCTTCTCGTCAACTTCAAAGGTCACAGCCTTATGATGGTGGTCATATTGGCTCTTTTAATGAGATTGGGTTGTTTTCAACTTTTCACGAATAATGCGAACTTGCTCTTCTGCCTCCTGAATCATATCCGGACCAAAGAGTTGCCTCTATCCAGTTTCTGACCAGTTAAGAGGTGTTCGACACCTTCGTCCATAGAGAACTTCAAAAGGAGCTTTGCCTAAGCTTGATTAATAACTATTGTTATAAGAAAATTCGATGAACGGAAGACATTACTCCCAATTCATTCTGAAAGATATAACACAAGCTCTAAGCATATCTTCCAAGATTTGATTGACTCATTCTACTTGACCACTTGATTGAGGATGGAAAGCAGTGCTAAATGGGAGATGAGTCCCCATGGCATTTTGGAAGCTTTCCCAGAAATGAGAAGTAAAAATACTTCCATGGTTTGAGTTAATATCCAAAGGAACACCATGAAGAGTCACTATTCGGGAAATATATAACTCTGCTAGTTGACTAGCTATTAAACTCTCTTGAACAGGAAGAAAGTGATCCACTTTGGAAATACGGTCAATGACCACAAAGATGAAATCCATACCGGCTTTATCTCATTTCCACTCAGGAATAGCTAAAGGTTGAAGGGTGCCATCAGCTCTTTGATGTTCTGCTTTAACTCGACGAAAAACGTCATAGTTTGTAATGAACTCAACAATTTCTCTCTTCATCCTAGTCCACCAGAACCTCTGGCGTAGGTCTTGATACATCTTGGCACTACTAGGATGAATCATGAGAGGAGATTCATGAGCCTCCTTAAGGATCAACTGACGTAGACGTTTGCTCTTAGGAACCACTCAACGGTTGTGGAAGAACACAACACCTTGCTCATCCATAGAGAAATCTTTAGCGTTTCCGCTAGTGATATTCTCCATGATTCAGGATATACTCTTATCATATGTCTGCACAGCTACGATTTCATCCTTAAGCATAGGCTTCTCCACCAAGGTAGAAAGGAATCCTAGAGGAACAATGTGAAGGTTTAGCTTCTGAAATTCCTCATGGAGAAGTGGTTGACCCTGTTGCAACATCAGATTGTTACAATAAGACTCATGACTTAGTGCATCAGACATGACATTGGCTTTCTCCGGTGTCGGATTTCCGGCTCTGCAAAACCCTAAAGATTCGTAACCAGGGGTGCGCACAGAGACCACTCGGCAGCTTCGTCACCCGACTCGCTACTCGACGGACAAGGCAAAGGACTCACTCGATGGTGAGGAAGACACAGAACACGGTAGTTTACCCAGGTTCGGGCCGCTAGGAAGCATAATACCCTACTCCTGCTTTGGTGGATTGCCTCTCGTGGAGGTTGGTGGATAGAACAGTACAATGCTCGTACGCCTCCGAAGGCTGGGTGGCGGTGTGTGATGCTAGTGGGTGAATGATTAGGTCGGATCCCCCTCTACGAAGCAACCTATCCTCTATATATAGTGGCGGCCCGGGTCCTGTTCCCTTATCGTTTTGGGGGGAAGGGATTCCACAATGGCCAATTTCGAAGGGGGACACGGGAACATGCTCCCCTGCCCAAAGGTGGTCTTCGCATGCAAAGTCCTTGTGCGCGCTACAGGGACATGCCCGGGGATGACGTCTGCCCTTCTGGCGGGCGGCGACGGCCTTGTTGCACCAGAAAGGAAACCTTTAGAAGATGCCTTCGGAACCCGCGTACCTCCTTCCCTCCTTTGCACGAAAGGGGAAAGTAAACTGTCCTGCAATCCGCTGCTCGCCTGTCGCTTCTTTATGTCATCCTTGGCTCCTGGGGCTGGGCCTTCCTTGGTATCTCCGCCGCTCCGAAGGGGTCCTGAGGAGGCCCCCTGTGGATCTTTAAGCTTCTCCTCCTCGCGAGGCTTAGACCCTCGCGAGGGTCTTGCCTTGAGGGGCGTCGGGCCTGTTGGTTTTGGTCGATGATGGGGGCCAGCCCTAGGCTGCACGCAGGCAGGTCTGGGTACCCCCATTCCCAAAATGCCGACAGTAGCCCCCGGGCCCAAGGCGCGCCTGTCTGGCTTCTCGGCGAAGCCTTGAGGGTGGCCTGAAGCATCGTGGGCCCCATTTTCCTGCGGGCGAGGCAGCACACGTGTCCGGCAGCCATGCGGGGACGCTTCCGGTTCCCGAGGCGCACGGAGACGCACCTGGTCAAACTGATGCGACGTTCGGGTGCTGCGCCAACCATCATTGCTCCTTGGAGGTGCCTCCTCTTTGCACGCCACGTGGGCGCACTCCCTCATGAACTACGTGGGCCCTGGAGCGCGGAGGAGTGCCAGTCTGCCCTCGGCTGCGTATTTAACCCGGCGAGGTTGATAAGGTCCACATTGCCTTCATCTTCTTCATCTTCTTCCCCGAGCCCTCCACCCTCTCAGCATGGCACCGATGAGGAGGTTCTCCGCTGCAGAGAAGGGGATGGCCTCCGGGGAAGGTTTCGCCGCTCTGACGTCCAAGAGGGGTCGCGGCTGCCCTCGGAAGTATGCGGCGGTGTCGACGGCGGCCTCCGGCAGGCGCGGCCATGGTTCTGCCCGTCCTGGGGTCACCATCAGTGGCGTCGGTGGGGCGTTGATGAGTGCGAGCGTGCCGTGGCTGAGGTGAGAGGTCGGCGGTGGCCATCCGGCCACCGCGCCCGTGACCCCATTCAGCTGACACGGCGATGGAGTTCGTGACGTGGGCCGATATGCTAGAGATTGTGTGGCCTCAGCTCCCAAGCTTCTTTGCGAAGGCAGCTGCTGCGGCGGGGTGTCCTCGGTGGAGGTCGAGGTCACCCCCTGCGGCTACGTGTATCTGAACCGCGGGTGGAAGGCGTTCGCCCGTGCCTAAGGCTTGAAGTGGAGGCTCTACCTCCACTTCAAGTATGACGGGGAGGCGACGCTCTTCGTCAAGATCTTCGGGGATGAGGGCGAGCGTTTGAGCTGCTGCCCGGAGGATGCCGACCGCGGCGTCCTTTAGATGAGCCCGTCTCTGGCGGCACGCACCGTGCCTCCAGCAGCAGCAACACACCCTCCGTAGGAATCCCGAGCGACAGTAACGACAACAGCTACGACAAGCCGCCTCGGCGCCGCGCCCGAGCCACGATGGGGAGCGCCCAAGCGCGACGCTGCTCGTCTGCTCCCGTGGCGTGTGTGAAAGAGGGGGAGGACACGAACTGAGCGTCGATGCACAGGTGTCGGGCGTCCACGAAGGCAGCCCTCCCCCCCCCCTCTTGGGACCTCAATCGCTAGTTGTCTCCTCCTTACTCCTCATCATGTGTCCATGAAAACAAGGATAGGCCCTTCGCGCATGTAATGGATTTGGGCCGCCGCCCCTTTTGTTAGTATTGTTTCATCTGGTCGGTTTGGATACTTAGCTTGGTGTGCTTGCGATGGATCTCTTTGGTTGTGAGGCGTGATTGTGGCGCCCGAGGGGCTTGTTGCTCGGTTGGCTTCTCCTCATTGCACGTGAAGTGGGTCGATGCTCTATGTCAGCAGGCCCTAGTCCCGCACATTTTCCTACCGCCGCTAGGCGTGATCCATTACCAAGGTCGCTCCTCACGGGGCAAGACCTTGACCCCCCCCTGATACTGGCCGAATGTGCCTAGACGGCACCAGGGTGACCAAGTGGCTTTGCGACCGGTGAGGCTCCTGAGGCGCGATGCTCAGGAGCCCCCTTAGACATTCAAGTGGCTCTACGTCGACATGTCCCAGTCCTGCACATTTCCCTGTCGTGAGGCATGACCCGTCAGGGTCGTCCCTCATGGTACAAGGTCGTGGCACCCAGATGCCAAGTGGCTTTGTGACCGGTAAGGCTCCTCACGCGCGATGCTCAGGAGCCCCCTTAGACGTCCAAGAGGCCCTCGTGGATTCTGCTTTCTACGTTTGAAGGGTCAAGTTTCTGGAGATCCCTAGTCTGCATTCAGGAAGCTCTGCGTCAGCAGGTCCCAGTCCCACACATTTCCCTGCCATCGTGAGGCGCGACCCATTACCAAGGTCGTTCCCCACGGGGCAAGGCCCTCGCACCAGGGTGCCAAGTGGCTTTGTGACCGGTAAGGCTCCTGAGGCGCGATGCTCAGGAGCCCCCTTAGGCGCTCAATCTGTCCCAAGAGAAACAGTTGTTGTAAGAAAAGACCAAATCTTATTACCTCTCCGGGATGGTGCGCCGAGTCATGAATGGGACTCTTGAGCGAGTATCAGATGGCATGAGTCTGCCGACTCGCCCGTGAGTACCACGCGAGGTTCCAGGCGCCAAGGCCTTGGCGAGGTGCCAGCACCGTGACCCCAGCCCCCACTCGCGGGGTACGAGCGGGTGGGGACATGCGAATGCTCGACTCAAAGGAAGAGAGCCTGTTTGAAGAACGACCAAGAAAACATGTTTTCATAAAGACTTCATTTGGAAAGGCCCCGAGTTTGATTTCGTAAACATCAACAAATACAAGCCAGAAAAAGCAAATTCAAGACGCGTCCGGCGCCTAATCTATTCACCGCCTCCGTCTCCCCCCAACGCTGAGCATAGGGCTTCCACTAGGCGTGGGGTAGACCCCTTCCGCATCCTCGGGGGGGCCTGGGCGTATACAGCCTCGGCTCGTTATTACGTTAGAGTGTCACGGTGGGGGTGTATCTGGGAGGTCACGAGGACACTTTGGCCTCGCGAGTGTCCCTACCCCCGAGGCATTGGGGCGTGAGCTTCTAGAATCATTGGTGGACTGTGTTGATTGCCTCCATCTGTAGCTACCGTGGAGCATAGGTCTTCCACTAGGCGTGGGGTGGACCCCTTCCACGTCCTTGGGGGGGGGCTGGGCATATATAGCCTTGGATCGTTATTACGTGAGAGTGACACAGGATGAAGTAGGTTCCGAAAGAATTGAAGGACGATGCAAAGTCGATGCAGAGGCGTTACGGGTAGAACTTCTGGAGATGTTGGATGTTCTAGGCGTTCTGGATGGGAACTCCGTGTTGAGTCTCTAGGCGCACGGCACCAGGCTTGGAGACATGGACGACCCTGAATGGGCCCTCCCACATGGGCGAGAGCTCATGCAATCCCTCCCTAGATTGTACCTGCCTCAGGACGAGGTCGCTCACCTCAAGGGTCCTGGAGCGGATGTTGCGGTAGTGATAGCGCCGCAAGGCCTGTTGGTACCTCGCAGCTCAGAGTGAGGCCCAGCAGCGTGCCTCCTCTCCAAGCACGAGGTTCGTCCCCCGTACAGCCTCCTGACGCTCCTCATCGAACATCATGACTCACGGGGATCGGTGCTTGATCCCATGGGGAAGGACCGCCTCGGCTCCGTAGACAAGGAAGAAAGGGGTTTCGTCGGTGGGCTTAGTTACAGTGGTGCGGATGGACCACAACACCGACGGGAGCTCGTCGACCCAGCCCCCGCCGCAAGCTTCGAGCTTCTTCTTGAAGCTCCTCACCTTGAGGCCTCGCAGGACCTCTGCGGTGGCGCGCTCCGCCTAGCCATTGCTCCACGGGTGGGCCACCGATGTGTAGCATATGTGCATTCCCACGTTAGCACAGTAAATCTTGAAGAATTGACTGGTGAACTATGAACCGTTGTCGGTGATGCTGCGCTTGGGGACGCCGAAGCAGCTCACGAGGATGAATTTGACAGCCGACCCGGCGGGGATGGTGCACACGGGCTCCACCTCCGTCCACTTGGTGAATTTGTCGATGGTGACGTAGAGATAGCGGAAGCCGCCCGCCGCCCGCAGGAAGGGCCCCAGTATGTCTAGTCCCCAGACCACAAAGGGCCACGAGAGCGGGATGGTCTGGAGGCCCTAAGCGGGCTGGTGAATCTGCTTGGCGTGGAACTGGCAGGCCTCGCAAGACCGAACCACCTCGGTGGCGTCGTCCAATGTTGTAGGCCAGTAGAAGCCTGACATGAATGCCTTACCTGCGAGCGTGCGCGAAGAGGAGTGATGCCCGCAGTCCCCTTCGTGGATGTAGGCCACTAGTTCGCGCCCTTTCTTCCTAGAGATGCACCGCAACGCGATGTCGTTTGGGCGTCTACGGTACAGGTCGTCGTCCCTTATGCAGTAGGTGAGGCTTGTCGTGCTACGTGCTCCGTGTCTTCCTCCTTCTCTGGCAATGTGTCGTGGAGCAGGTACGCCCCTAGTTCCTGCATCCAATCATCGGCCTGAACCTCCAGGGCCAGGAGCAGCCAAGCCCCTGAGGCCTGGCCACAATCCGGAGCCCCCGAGGGCGGTATTGGGGGGAGCTCCTCTCCATGTGGCGCCATGTCCTCAGGTGACGGTGTTGCGGAAGGCTTGAAGAGTCGCCCCTCGAAGACGCGTGACTCTTGAGCCTCGCAACGCAAAGCTCTTTTGGCGATGTCGTCCGCCTCCTTGTTTTCGCCACACGGGACATGATGCAGCTCCAGGCCCTGAAAACGTTTCCCAATCTTACGTACCTCTTGCACATATGCCTCCATCTGCTCGTCCTTGGGCGTATACTCTTTGTTGGAGTAGTTGATGAGAAGTTGGGAGTCGCCCATCATGGTGAGGCGCCGGACCCCCAAGGTCGCCGCTGCCTTGAGGCCGGCGATGAGGCCCTCGTACTCCGCTATGTTGTTGGAGACCTTCTCCCCACGCTGGAAGCAGAGTTGTACGGTGTAGCGGAGCTTGTCTCCCATCGGGGAAGTGAGCAGGACACCAGCCCCTGCTCCTTTTCGCGTGAAGGGTTCGTCGAAGTGCATGGTCTATCCCTCGGGTGCCTCCACACCAGGGGCAAGGGATTGGCTCCCTTCCAACCCCCAGTCTGGTAAGTCCATCCACTCCGCCACGAAGTCAGTCAGGGCCGCTCCCTTGGTGACCCTGGTCGTGTTGAATTCGATGTTCCACTCGGCGACCCTGCTCTCCGCGTTTGGGTTGTAAAGGATCTTATCTAAGGGGTAGGCGGAGATGACCCTGATCGGGTGTCCCTGAAAGTAATGACGCAGCTTGCGTGATGCAACGAGGAGCGCTAGAAGGAGTTTATGCTGCATGGGGTAGCGCGAGCGCGCGTCCCGCGGTACCGTGCTGACGAAGTACACTGGGTGCTCGATGAGGGTGTGCCCTCTCGTGGCGTCATGCTCCTTGGCGGCTTCAAGAGGTTGGGGCGTCTCGTCGCCCGGAGGGAGGAACAGGGCCTCATAAGGGCTAGGCATCTCAGGAGGTGATCCTGCAGTCTGGACCCTGGGTCCCTCTGCATGCGGGGGAGTTGGAGCTCGTGAGTATCACAAGCCCCCAGACTCTGCGGCTGGGGGCCTGCCGGGCCCCCCAAAGTTGCGCCCTTGCTGGTTCGCTCCTCCCTTACTGCCACCAATGTGGCGTCGGCGGAGTGGGGCGGCAGCAAGGTACAGAATCAGGGGCTCCCGAGGGCGGGGCGCTACCATGATCGGCAGGCTCGTGAGGTATTGCTTGAGTTCATCAAAGGTGGCATCGGCCTCCGGGGTCCCCTCGAAGGGCCCCTTTCTTTTCATGATCTTGAAGAAAGGTCGGGCCCGCTCGCCAAGCTTGGAGATGAAACGCCCCAAGGAGGTAACACACCCCGCCAACTTCTGCATCTCCTTGAAGGTTGTGGGCGCACTCATCTTGTTTATGTCATTGACCTTCACTGGGTTCGCCTCGATCCCCCGATGTGACACCAGGAAACCGAGCAGCTTGACCGATGGGAACCCAAAGACGCACTTCTCGGGGCTGAGCTTCAGGTTCACCTCTCAAAGGCTGGCGAAGGTCTCCTCCAGGGCCTCCACCAGGGTTTTTTCCCGTCTTGACTTGACCACGATCTCATCGATGTAGGCCTTTGCGTTCCTCCCGAGCTGCAGTCCCAAGGTGATATGCATCAGCTGCTGGATGGTTGCCCCGGCGTTCGCAGCCCGAAGGGCATGCACTCGTAGCAGTATACCCCACACGAAGAGAAGAAGGTTGTCTTCTCGACATCCTCCACCGCCATCTTGAACTGCTGGTAGCCCGAGAACGCATCCAGGAAGCACAGGAGATCGCACTCCGCAATTGAGTCCACGATCTGGTCGATGCGTGGTAGCGGGAACTGGTCCTGAGCGCAAGCCTTGTTGAGGTTCGTGAAGTCGACGCACATGCGCTTCTTTCAGCACTTCTTCGGGACAACCACCGGGTTGGCCACCCATTCCGGGTAGCGCACCTCTCGAATGACCCCTGCCCCCTTCAGTTTGCGCACATACTGAGAGATGAACGCCTGCTTTTCCGGGGCTTGCCTCCTTGCCTTCTGCTTCTCTCGGTGCGCGTTTGGGCACACCATGAGGTGGTGCTCAATGACGTCCCTCGGGACCTCCACCAGGTCGGAGGTTATCCAGGTGAACGCGTCCTTGTTCGCCTTGAGGAAACCCACCAATGTCGTCTCTTGGTCCTGAGGGAGGTTAGCACCGATGGTGAAGGTGGGATCCACGCTTCCTTCATTCATCGGAACTTGCTTCGTCTCCACCCGGTCCTGGGAGAAGAACTGCTTCTTCTTCACGGGCGCCATGTCATGGGCGTCACCTGGGTACTCCACGGTGCGTGCCTCGCCCCTGAGGTTGCTACGCGCCACGGCCGCAGCCTTGTGGTAGAGCTCAAGCACCCGTGAGGCATCCTTGACGTCCCCCACGACGGTGAGCACGTCGCCGCTCCCGGGCATCTTGACGACGTTGTAGCCTCGGTGCGTCGCCGCCATGAACTGCCCGAGGGCGGGGTAACCGAGTATTGCGTTGTATGGAAGGTGGATGTGGGCGATGTCGAAGTCGATCTGCTCGGTACGGAAGTTGGAGCGGGTGTCGAAGGTGACGGCGAGGCGAATTCGTCCCACACGGGCAACATATCCTGCCACCACGCCGGAGAAGGGCTTTGAGGGTGCAAGCCGATCCTGGGGCAACCGTAGCACGTCGAAGGCCTCCACTGAGATGATGTTAAGGCCCGCGCCATCATCGATGAGAGTCTTGGAGACGACCACGTCGGATATGGTCGGCGTGCACAACATGGGAAGTGTCCCGACGGTCGTCGTGGAGTTGGGGTGATTGTCGGGGCCAAAGGTGATGTTGACCTCCGGCCATACGCAATGTTCTGCGGGCTCGGGCCTTGGATGAGACGCCCCCCACGTTGCAGGAAACGCTTGATGTGATGGCCGGAAGATGGTGCCTGTGATCTGCCGAGGATGCAGGCGACAGCAGGGGCTGCCCCGCTCGCCCGGGCGCCACCCACTGCCGAGGATCGGCGGCTGACAGTGGTCGCGCTTGCCATGGAGTTTCCGAGTCGAGATCTGGGTCTTGCTGTTGGCGTGGAGGCTCCGACGCGCACCCCCTACCTGGCGCGCCAAATATCGGATTTCGGGCTCCGCAAAACCCTAAAGATTCGCTACCAAGGGTGTGCACGGAGACCACTAGGTAGCTTCGATTCACCCGACTCGCTACTCAACGGACAAGGCAAAGAACTCACTCGATGGTGAGGAAGACACAGAGCACGACAGTTTACCCAGGTTCGAGCCGTTGGGAAGCGTAATACCCTACTCCTGCTTTGGTGGATTGCCTCTAGTGGAGGTTGGTGGATCGAACAGTACAATGCTCGTGCACCTCCGGAGGCTTGGTGGCGGTGTGTGATGCTAGTGGGTGAATGATTCGATCGGATCCCCCTCTATGAAGCAACCTATCCTCTATATATAGTGGCGGCCCGGGTCCTCTTCCCTTATCGTTTCGGCGGGAAGGGATCCCATAGTCGCCAATTTTGAAGGGGGACAGGGGAACATGCTCCCTTGCTCAAAGGTGGTCTTCGCCTGCAAAGTCGCTATGTGCGCTACAAGGACGGGCCCGGGGATGACGCCTGCCCTGCTCGCACGCGGTGACGGCCTTGTTGCACAAGAAAGGAAACCTTTGGAACATGCCTTCAGAACCAACGTACGTCCTTCCCTCCTTTGCACGAAAGGGGAAATTGCACGTCCTACAATCTGTTGCTCGCATGTCCCTTCTATGTGTCATCCTTGGCTCCTGAGGCTGGGCCTTGCCTCGGTATCTCTGCCGCTCCGAAGGGGTCCTGAGGAGGCCCTTGCGGGTCTTTAAGCTGCTCCTCCTTGCGAGGGTCTTGCCTTGAGGGGCGTCGGGCCTGTTGGTTTTGGTCGATGAAGGGGGCCAGCCCTGGGCCGCAGGGAGGCAGGTCTGGGTACCCCCATTCCCAGAACGCCGACACCCGGGTGTAAATTATCCCTAAGTCATAATCTGTGATCAACTTGACCCATCGTCTTTGCCTGAGATTCAAATCCGGTTGGGTGAAGATGTATTTCAGACTTTGGTGATCACTGTAAATTTTGCAACGGTTACCCAAAAGGTAATGTCGTTAGGTTTTGAGTGCATGGACTATAGCTGCAAGCTCAAGATCATGTGTTGGATAATTATCCTCATGTGGACGCAACTGTTGGGATGCATATGCAATCACATGACGATCATGCATGAGAATGCAACCTAATCCTTGTAGCGAGGCGTCGCAATAGATAACAAAGTCCTTCGAAAAATCTAGTTCTACCAACACGGGTGCAGAAGTCACGCGTCTTTTCAGTTCTTGAAAACTGTGTTCGATTGTGGGGTCCACTCAAACTTTTTATCTTTCTTGAGGAGTTGAGTTAGAGGCTTTGCAACCTTGGAGAAGTTCTCGACAAAGCGGCGACAATAGCTCGCTAGACCAAGAAAGCTCCTAACTTTCTTAACCGATTCAGGTTGAGTCCAATCAAGGACAGCTTGAACTCTCTCAGGATTGATAGCAATACCGTTACGAGAGATTACGTGGCCTAGATAGGTCACTTCTGGCAACCAGAATTCACATTTAGTGAACTTGGCATAAAGGCGATGTTATAGATGTTTCATCAATACCAGATTTGATGCTCAGCATGTTCTTGTTCGTTCTTCGAGTAAGTGTGTATATCGTCAAGGTAAACCACGACGAATTTATCCAAGTACTCCATGAAGATCGAATTCATCAAGTGAGAGAAGGTGGCTGGAGCATTGGTTAAACCGAAGGACATGACAATGTACTCGTATTGGCCATAAAGAGTGACAAAGGCCGTTTTTGGAATGTCGCCGTTCTTGATTTTGATTTGATGGTAGCCCAACCTCAAATCCATTTTGGAAAAAGACTGAGGATCCAGCGAGCTGATCATACAGATCGTTGATCCTGGGGAGCGAATACGTGTTGTTTATTGTAACCGGATTAACTGGACGATAATCTACAACCATCCGATCCGTTCCATCCTTCTTCTTGAAGAACAGGACGGGACAAGCCCAAGGAGAAGAGCTAGGATGGATGGAACCTTTATTGAAGGCCTCATCTAGTTGTTTCTTAAGTTCGACTAGCTCTAAGGGTGCCATCTTGTAGGGTCTTCTGGCTATTGGAATAGTCCCACAGATAAGATCTACCACAAACTCTACATCTCTGTCACGTGGAATGCCTGGCAGTTCTTCTCGAAAGACATCCGGGAAGTCACGGAGTATCGGAATATCTTCTAGCTCTGAATGAGGGCTAGCATTGAGAGAGTAGAGTTGGCGCTTGGCAACTCGAGTTCAAACATTGACTATCTCTACTGATGGATGTGTAAGCTAAACATTCCTAGTATGAGTATCAATCTTAGCATAATGAGCTGACATCCAATCCATACCCACTATCCATAAGAATTTCCTAGTATGATATTGAAATCTAAAGATTTAAGGGCTATCAAAGACGCTAGGAAGACTAGCCTATCCATAAGAATTTCATTGTCGTGGCTTACTCTAGAAGTCTGCCTTTTACTACCAGGAGTTTGGACCACTAATGGAAGGCATATCACAAAATGACATGTTATGCAACTCTGCATAACTTTCAGACATGAAAGAATGAGATGCCCCGGTATCAAAAAGAACACATGCTGGATGGCGATTGACCAGAAGCGTACCCAAAATGACGTCGGGATCTTGTGAAGCTTCTTCTACTGAAACATAGTTCACACGTCCACGCATAGGGGATGGCTTCACATAGAATGTTTTGCCTGGCTTGCCATGTCCAACAGACTTTCTGGGTTGATTTGCGGCATTATTCTGAGGACGCTCACGTGAATAGTGACCTAGTTCTCCGCACTTATAATAGACCACTGAATTAGCACGTGGTGCAGCATTGGCAGTTGGACCACCATATGTCTTGACTCGCGTGTTGGTCTGATTTGCACGAGGCGCCTCATAGGATGGCCTCGCGGTGTACCTGGACAGTAGAGAATTATTCGGGACCCACACCCGCCGCTTCTGAAATCCTGAATCGGACGAGGAACCAGAATCACAAGAGTGCTTCTTGGTCGCTTTGTAATGAGTATGTCCAGTCTGAGCACTAATAGCTTTATTGACCAGAGCTTGGAAGCTCACACATTCATGTAGATGCAGATCGCGACGAAGCTCGGGGCTAAGTCCCTTGCCGAACCTTGCCTTCTTCTCAGCGTCAGTCGACACCTCTTTAGTTGCATAGCGGGCGAGGTTTCCAACTCATGGCTATATGCATCCACATTCAGCTTCCCTTGAGTGAACGCACATAACTCCTCTCTTTGGCGGTCCATTAAACCTTATGGAATGTGATGTAGACAGAAGGCTGCGCTGAAATCACCTCAGGTGGCTGCTGGTCCAGCATGGCGCATAGCTTCATAATTTTCCCACCACAGGTTGGCGGGACCTTCCAGGAAGTAGGAAACAAATGTCACCTTATCAGCTTTAGCGACGTTGGCAGCACGTATCTTGTGTGTCATACTCGTAAGCCAATCATCAGCGTCAAGGGGATTGACGGAATGATGAAACTTGGGTGGATTGAGCTTCACTAAATCATTGAGGGTCACTGGGTCATTACGTTGTTGGCGAACCGTATTCTGCTCGATACGCTCCAATAGTCAATTAGTTTCTCTCTTGTTCCTTTCTGCCTCGAACATGACCTCCACCAAGGATGGTGGTTGAGGCAGGTTCTCCTGAGCTGCTTGACTACTTTCTCCCTGCTCATGGGCACGAGTATGGTTGAGCCTGGTGAACACCATCCTGACAAACAAACTCACAGCTTAGACAAGGACGGCATCAACTCTAGCAAAAGAGTTAAGGAATGCACTGAACAATATGGAATGGGGAAATGAGCATCCAAACATCATGGTAACAAGCAAACTGCGATATAAACACCATGGTTCATACACCCCATGATATAGTTCAGTACAAGCCCAGGCTGAAGAGCAAACTACTGAAAAGATCAAACTACTCATCACAGGCTTTTCAAGCTTCTTATACATTGTTTATCTAAGCCTGCGGACTCAGCTCACACCTCAATCATATTCCACAAGACGCGCAGGACTGTGGAAAATACAACTGCTACAATACTACTAGACCACTCAGGAACTCAACCATCCACGTAGAACATCTCATACAGGTTTCCCCATGACCTGGGAGCTGAACCTGGGGGTCAGGAAACACCCTAGCCAGAGATCCGTGAGAACCATAAGGACAAGGATGTGGCCTTGATCACCTGGCTGGCGGCAACAGAGATCCACGAAGAGGGGTGACACCTCCAATAGCAGGCCAATCTACGTGAGCTAGGAAATGAGTTTGTACTGGGTTCAACATCTCCATGTCTTCATAGCCTATCTGAACGACACATGTCAGCTACGTCAAAGTTGTCCACGGACGGGCACGGGTAGCATAAAGCTCCATGTGAAGAGCACAGGCATCTCGGTTTCTGTTCTCTAACATTTGGGTGGTAATCTACATCAACGGGTCTTCCAAAGAAGAATCATAGTAAACTCCGCTGAGATAACCTGCTTCTCCTAGCTGAGAGGCTGGAATATAGCTAAACTCTGTGTTCTGTAGCAGTGCATGATTTTCTCTCATGATAGTCAACATTGAGTAGGCGGCATCCTAGACCGCCATGTCAACAGTAACCCCCAATCCATAAGACCAATTGATTGGCAACTCAACTCCAGGGTAATCTGGATATACACATATATTGGCTCTGGTTAAAGTCCCGATACTGCTCCTCCACTGTATACTCTGGGTACCAGCGGTAACCGGCTACAGACATCACTCTGACCAACATGGTCGTGTGACCCGGTACATCAATGCGCCTAGTCAAACAGACCACCTAACGAGAAGGACGAGGAGGCATCTGAAATAGAAAATAATGCAAAGGCATTAGAGCTCTAGCAATAATCGGGTAGCATAACGGCTAAAAATGCTCAAAAACAATTGAGACATCGTGCAAAATATTGGATAGCATAACCACTCAACATTCAAGTTAAGGGTTCCATGGTCATCAATTTTACTCAAAAGTAAAACTTGAAAACTGGACTTGACACTCAAACCATTTTTTCCTACAAGTCTACGGAGTAGTATCACGTGATCCTGAGAGGTAGATAAGAAACCTACTTCTTAATCCCCATAGAAAAGATGAAGGTGACTCAGAATAGATTGACTTGAGAAGAGAAGAAAAAAGAGCCTTGCGTTCCTTTCCACAATCAATTCCCTTATATAACTAAAGCATTTCTAGACTCGACTTCGACCAGTTTGGCTTGGTAGTCCTACATTCAGTCAGGCTCTGATACCAACGCTATCAGTGAAAGTGCAGTCATGCCCTTAATCGTGTTTTGGTGTTGCTGACAACACACATATAGATAATTAATCACTAATTCTCTTTTAAGCTATTGTGAATGATCATGTGTTGATAAGGACGAGCTCATGTGCTAACAAGGACAAGATAAAGATAAGCATTCCTGAGCACTACATGCTTGATCCTTGTGGATGTTCACATGGTGGACAAATGAAGATGAATATATAAGCTAGGCTTTCCACAATGTGTATGGGAGAGCTACTTGAAGACTTCATCATGTCTTGCTTTCAACATTGAGTCAAGAAGGAACAACAACATCAAGCTCAAGTGAAAGGGCTAACTCAAAGGCATCAGTCCCTTTGACAATAGTGGTGCGGAGTGATGATCAGCGAATAAAAGTATACACTCAAGTATGGATCATCGGTACCCCTTTTATAATTCTTGAGTCTTTAGGGATCCCGCACTATTAAGAGGGGATCACAGGTTTTGTGATGAACTTGCTCAAACTAGATATCCACTGTTCTCCTCATACCACATCTCCACTGCTCTGCTGTTATCAGAAAACAGGACCAGTGCCTCGGACATCCGTCCTCCTCCGGACATCCGACCTGCTTCGGAAATCCGGAATCCTTTACTAGAGAAATCAGAGCCATACAACTCGGACTTCCGGCTCCCTCCGGACGTCCGAGGGCCGATCGTCTGACCAGCTTAGGAAATCCGGAGCTTTGCACCAGAAGTACTTGAGCCATAGAACTCGGACTTTCGGCTCCCTCCGGACGTCCGAGGGCCGGACGTCCGTCCCCTTTCGGCAATCCGGAATCATGCACCACAGAAGTTTGAGTCGAATAACTCAGACTTCCGGCCTTCTCCGGACGTCCGGTCCCTGTTCAACTCCACAGTGGTTCCAAATATATTTACAGCCCTCGGACGTCCGACCTCTGTCGGACGTCCGACCCCTTGTGGACGCCCGGACATCCGTGAACTGTCGGATGTCCGACCACTGTGTGACTTAAAGTGTCCCCAACGGTTGTTTTACTCTCCCCACTATATATACCCCCCTCCCACTTCGTGAGAGTGTGCCCAACACAGCCATATCCTCATAAGAACACATTTCTACCCCACATACATTTTCTCACACTAAATCTTAGATCCCAAGAGCATTTGTGAACCCCTTTGAGAGTTGTTCCAATCAAAAGATAGATCGTCTCCCTCTCCTTCTCTCAACCCAAGCTATTTGAGATTTGAGAAAGTTTTGAGCATTCCCCGTGATCTTGTTACTCTTGGAGGTTGGAGACTCCTAGGCGGTAGGAGTTCTTCGGAAAGGAATCAATCCGTGTGATTACCCCCGGAAAAGTTTGTGAGGGTTTGGAAGCCACCTCAAAGGCTTACCACTAGTGGTTGAGGAACGCCTTCGTGGAGTTATCTCAAAGGGAGAATAGGGTGAGCCTTCGTGGCGTTGGTGTGCCTTTGTGGTAACATCCACCTCTCTAACGGTGACTAGCTTCCCTCCAAGGAAGTGAACATCGGGATACATCTTCGTCTCAGTGACCTTGGTTATCCTTAACCCTAACTCCTTACTTGTGGTTTACTTGTGTTACTTGAGCATACATACATTGCATATCGGTTGTGCTCATTATATTGTGTTGGCTATTTCTTGTACAAGATTAATCATTCAAGCATACCCTCTATATCCACACGTTCACACTTGCAGCTTTTGATATATCGAGTGCTATAGTGTGATCTAGTATCTTGTGTCGTTCACCTACTTGTCGTGTGATATAGCTCAAGTAAGTTTGTGTAACTTACTTGTGCTTGTTAGTAACTGTATTGTGTCCATCTTGGTAGATCGTGTTGTTGATACACGTTGTAGTGCCTAGTGCATTTAGGATTTGTGCTTGACAAGTATCCTCTTAGTTTATTTCCGCATTAGGTTTAAGCCAAATCCAAAGAAGTTTTTAAATAGCCTATTCACCCCCCCCTCTAGGCGTCATCGAGGTCTTTTCAATTGGTATCACAGCAAGGTCTCTCTTTAATTAGGTTTCACGACCTAGAGAGTATCGATGTCGACTATTGGATTAGTGCACAATGACACCTTTGACTTTGATGGCACAAATTATACCCTATGGAGAATTCGTATGCTTCATCACTTTCGGGCCATGGGCCCAAATACTTTACGAATTGTTCTTGTAGGGATTGCCGAAAAAAAGGATGATGCATCTTCATCTACTAATGAAATGTATCTTGATTGTGAGGCTTTTCTTGCCATTCATCGAACCATAAGTCCTGAAGTGTTTAAGTCTATCTCGACTTGCAAGTCAGCTCATGAAGTTTGGACTAAACTTGAAGATATATACGGTGGGTCCAATCTTGATGAAGACGATATTATGATGAAGGAGTTGGTGCATGAGCTCTTCACTCTTTTCGATCATAAAGAGTCCACCACTACTTCCATATCCGATTGCTTGCACACCTCAGCATCTTCAATCTCACAAGGTAATGACATGGTGAGTGAAGAAATACATGTTGATGAAAATGTCATAGCCTCCATGGACACGAGCATATATAGCACCACACATAGTGTAAATTATTGTGCTGATAGGTCATGCATTTCACCTAAAGATCCCTCGACAAATGTCTGTGGTGATATGCCTACTTTCCCGTGTCCTCTTGATCAAAATATCTTGTTTCTCCCTAGTTGTTCTATGACTAATCATTTAGGGGAAACCAAGAAATATGAAGTACTTTTGACTAATGAAGAATCTGATTCACCAAAAGAATCATCATCAACTCCTCCAGTTCACATGTGCCTCATGGCAAGAGGTAATAATGAGGTATCATCTTCTCTGTGCAATAACGATGATATTTGCGATGAGGACGATGATGATGACTTGACTGAAAATATCTATGTGATCAGTAAAATTCTTCATAAAGCTAAAAATAACGCTCTTCAAAGATTCCAAGATGTTCTTGCTTACTTTGAAAATTGTAATGATTCACTTAATCATGAACAAGCTAAAAGTGAACAACTTGAACATGAACTTGAGAAGAGTCATCAAGCATGTAGAGACTTAAGATCTTCAAAAGGAGAGATTGAAGTTGCTCATGATAAACTTAAAAAGGATTTTGAGGTCCTTCTCCTTGAATGCAAGAATGTCAAGGGAGAGATCATCAAAACCTCTAAGATCTATGAGGAGCTTCAATCTACTCATGAGAAGTCTCTAATCGCTACTTACTCCTTTGATATTGTTGATGATACTTGTACATCTAACCCTATCTCGTTTGAAGTATCAACATTGAAGGAGAATGTTGAGCTACGTGCTCAACTTGATTTACTAACTAGCAATTATGGGAAGTTGGAAGAAAACCATGTAATTCTCACAAGCTCTCATGCCGATCTTCTAACATCCCATAATGTGCAAAAGTTAGCTCATGAGGCTAGCATCACCAAGGTAACATCAAGTGAGCCTCATGTGGACAATGGCACCACTTCTGATCAAAGTACTATATTTCCATGTGCTAATCCTCGTAATTCGTCTACTCATAATGTTGCTACCTCGTGTGATGAATTACTTTCCTTGCCTTGTTGCTCTAACAATGAAGCCTACACTTCCTCAAGTACTTGCATTGACACTAACCATGCAGAGGAAATCGAAGAGCTCAAGGCCCAAGTCACTTCTTTGAAGAAAGACTTGGAACAGTGTCATGAAGGGATGTCCACACTCAACAACGTCCTGTGTGAGCAAACATCTCTGAATGACAAAAATGATGTTGGAGTAAACTCAAACAAGAACAAGAGTGGCCTAGAACGAGTTAAGAATTCGGCCAAAATCATTTGCTTCAAGTGCAAAGTTAAAGGGCACCATGTTAGATCTTGCCCTCTCAAGACGAAGTCTCAAAGTCACAAGCAACAAGGGAAGCGGCCACAAACTCAATCACACACTCAGCTACAAGTTGAACGAAGGCCTATTCCCAATAAGACCCAAGCCAACACTCCCCGAGGTGAGAAATCAACTGGGAAGAAAACAAAGGATAGATGTCGCTACTTATGTCATGAGAAGGGTCACGTCGCTTCGTCTTGCACGAGAGGTAACTTATCCAACCCAATCACTATTGATGATAGCTATTCCCTTGGGAAGGATAAGGTTGGCAATGTGTTTGCCAAGTTTGTTGGTACTCAAAATTGTGTCAAGAAAAGAACCATTTGGGTTGCCAAGCCTATTGTGACTAACCTCTTAGGACCCAACGTAGTTGGGGACCAACAAGCTCAAACTTGATCAATAGGTGACTTTGGAGGACATTGGAGACTTGGATACACAATGAAGATTTGAGGACTCTTCATCATTCGTATCATCTCAAGCCAAGTCACTTGGATTATCGAGCCCATATCCCATATCCAATGTGCCTCTTTGTGGTGACTTGTACTTAAATTGTTTACATTGAATGTTGCCTGCCCCACTCCTTCTCATGTCTAGGCTTGGTACCTAGCATGTACTTTGATATGTTGCGCCTACTAGTATGATTGTTATATGTTATCTATCATCTATAGGTCGTTATGTATGTCATATAGTTGTGTGTAGTCCTGATCATTACTTGCATCCTAGTTGCATCGTTGTGTGGGTCTTTTGAGACGTTAATAGCTCATCACATTAAGGGGGAGTGTTCTGCTCTACGCACACCACTAACCCAAAATGTGTATATATGTATTGGACTCCATGTAGTATTCACGGTGCAAGATTATCCAATCAATTAGTTTGATGTCAAAGCCATCCGAAGTTTAAATTGGCATCCACTTATCACCTTAGTTGGATTATTGATTGCCTTGTATGATAAACACATGGATTATCACATTATGGGAGTATGATATGCTTTGTGCATGTCACATCCCCTCGTAAGATAAAACATCCGATGTATGCCACTCAGAATCTACCACATGGGGTTATCCTATAACTGTGTGGCGTGTCATGCTCCACATATCTTAATTCGCATAATAAACCCTGTTGGTATCTAAATCCCTTAGATGTGCGTGAGCATAATGTCCTACTACACCAATGCTCATGGTTTAGCCGCTAGATCGTATCTAAAAGAAGGGCATAGTTGATGCATGCCTTTCGAATTAATTCTCCACACTATGATCTAACTAATTGGGATGTTAACGTATGACATCTAAACATTATGCTTATGGTTGAACTCCCATATCACACTTGTGTGAGTATAAAACGATCTTTGTGCTCATTTGGCACCTACCACCACTGATAACTCTAAATGCCATTGTGTTCTCTCACACATGGTATCTCTGGCTTGGTAGTGTTTTTCATGGTCATTTTATTTCGGCTTTATCTTCAGTTGACCTACATAACGTGCCGAGAAATTCATGTGTCTCCCGGTAGAGCTCGCACTATTTATTTCATAATGTTGTGGGAGTTACAATCATATTACCTACACTTATACATCTACTGGGGTGAGACATGCATGTAAGGTTGTGCAAAATGCATGCCTTACATGGTTTGATGCCTTGACCGGTTCATGTGCTGAACTTGGGGTGCTACCATATGTTGATTTGTCACCCTGATCCATTTTGGACGACATGAATGTTCTGTAATAGAAAATTATGTGTTCATTTGTCCAAATTGTATATCCTTGGATTTTGATAGGATTGCGTAGGCATATCTACTATGTGTAGATGCACATGTCGTGTCTATCGTATCTTTGATCCAATATATGTATATGGTAAATCAGACGTATCCATTAAAAGGTTAGGGTGTGCTTGAAAGTAAAACGTATATCTATATGCACATAATTGAGTGATCTTACCCTATATATATTGTAGTTGGACTAACTACTTCAGACCCAATAAGTTTGGGGACCATATTGTGCTTAATTGGTGGTTTAGGTACTTTGGAGAAGCATTGCTATCTTGACTTATTCTTAGAAGAAGATGGTGCTGGTCACGAAGAAATTAGAGTCAAGACAGGACTCGGCTACTTCTACGCCATACCAATGCTTTTCCGGTAACAAGTATTTACTTCATGCATGTACAACATTACAGTCAACAATGTGTAGGTTGCATCACGGCATGAACATAATACCTTTTCCACTTTGTAATTTCCTGCATGTCCTTGTCAATCACATTGATGAAATGCTTAGTGTTGGTGTTCTCTTAGCTCTTCATGGTCATATGAATGAGACAAATTTGTGCCATGACCCTTGTGTCATGCGCCTTGCTCTTATTAGAGGATAACTTGTGCATGATTCTATGCACTCATGCGTTTGACGGTATTTTGGACCCACACTTATCATAGTAGTCGTATTAAAAGACTTACATTAGACCATGTCCAAAATATGTTAGTTGAGAGGTCCCTTTGGTTGCTACACATGCGAGAATACTCTCACCTCATCATCCAAGTTCCAGAAGTTGCCTCTGCCTTCTCTCTCGGTCGTCCGACGGATCTCGGACGCACGACGGCTAAACATTCTCCGGACGTCCGACGCCCCTCGGACGTCCGACACTTCGGGAGCTCTATAAATAGAAGGGCGCGGGCTGGGCCTTGCCCTAGCCCCCACCCGCCTCCTTTTCTCCCAGCCGGCAGCACAGCCGCCGTCGCCAGCGCCAGAGGTGCTCGCCGGCGTCGCCACCAGGGGCCCTGCTCCGGGATCTGACTGATCTCCTCCACGGGATCTGATCTCCTCCGCGGGATTCGTCTTCCCTTCCTCTCCTCTCTCGATCTACAGGTATCCCCTCGGTCTCACTCACGTTTGGTTCCCCTTTATCCCAAGACTCATGTGTTCATTCATGTGGTTTGACCGTGACCGTTCCCCATTGGGTTTCCAACTCTGTAGGCCTTGTTCCTCATGCCCAAGACTAAGCACACCGCCCGGAAGAACACTGCTAGCTCATCCGCTCATGCCCCTACTCGCACGGGGTCGGATGACTTCGATGGGCAACGCCGTCCCTTCAAACGGCTCGCCCGGCGTCCTCCTCCTCAACAGCTCCCCTCGTCGTCTGATGGCTCTAACTTCGAGGATGAGCTTGCAGCTGAGGACCGTGCTGAACAGCCCGCCGTTCGGAAGTCTATGCCGAAGCCTGGGACTCGCAGGCCCTCCTATATGCCACCACCTCCTCCTGAACAGCCCGAAGGTGAAGCTCGTCGCATCTCTCTTGAACCTCCTGCTACTTTAGGTCGTGAAGTCAAGAACTTCACCACGGTTGCTAAGTCTTCCTACCTCACTTTCCGCCGCGACGTTGACCAATTCTCTGTTGTACGTGACTCTATGGACTCACGTTTCCACACAAACGTCCAGGCAGACATCTTTACTACGGTCATTGTTCCTAAGGGTCTCTCTCTTCATCACTTTATTGATGTTGAGCATATTCCCACGCACCCGGCGAAATACCCGGGTGCCATTGAGCTCATTGAGTCATCGAGGCTTGCTGCCCCCTTTGCTTTTTGGTGCGATTTTTTAACGCTGCTGCAATTCACCAATTTTATGCCACATGTTTCTTTGGTCCAAACAACACTGTTAGCTGGATAACCTCTGACGTTCACTTCACATCCTCTTATGATACGTTTGTTGCCACACTTGGTTTCCCCAACTCCGGCTTCAAAATCCATAAGAATGATCCTAACCATGCACATAAGCCAATTGAGGCGTGTGGGTATCTCCTCAAACCACTCCATGAACTTGATGCAGACGAACGAATGAAGGATCTTAACCAGGTATCATCTGGCGTTCTCCCTACTTTATCATCTTTCAGTGTCTTATCCGCATCATCTATCCCAAGATGGGTGATAAGGGATCCTGCAGTGGCTACTGTATTGACATCATGTCACATTTGTACGAGCACCCCAAGAGCAAAATTAATGTGCCTCACTTTCTATGGCATGAGATTCGGCTTGCTAGTTTTCAATACAAGCGAGCCTTCCCTCATGCCCCCTTCATCCAGGCTCTTATTAACCATGTTGCTGACTTCACGGTTGCTGTCACTCACACACATCACAAGTGGGTCATTCCCGCTCACATGGTGGATAACTATGCTCCCAAGAAAACCCCATCATCCACCTCCACTCGCCGCACTGCTGCCCAGACAGCAACCCCTTCATCCAGCTCAGCTCCTCTCGGTCGCTTTGCCAAATTCATTGGCAAGGCACATTCTGCTATGATGAAGGCCTTCTCTTTCCAGTGCGGTCAAACCCATGATGCAGTTTCTCGTCTAATCTCCTCCAAGAATGCCCTCAAGGCTCGTCTGAGAGACTCAGGCGCTCTTGATGTGAGTGACGATGAGGCCCTTCCTGATGCTCCTCCTTCTGACTTTGGCTTCCCATCTGGTCCTGAGTGGGCTGATTTTCTTGACGAGGCTGGTGGCAGTGGTTTGCTTGATGATGAGGATGATGCCTGATTAATGATGATATTGATGAGGGTGATATTTGAGTATGTGATAGCATTGTCGGTTTTCCCTTCTTTTTGGTCCTTGATGCCAAAGGGGGAGAACATTATCTTATCTTAGTTTCGATTTTAGTTCCTCTCACACTGTATGGTATGATGTATTATGTTGAACTTAATGATGTGTCATCATGTAACGATACTTATGGATGGTGTGCTATGCCATCACCTATGGATGATGTATTGTTGAACTATCATGTGGTGATGAGATATCACGATATTATCGTTGTGTCATATGATGATGAGTTTTATGCTATCCTATTGATTCATATGATATGCTATGTATTGTTGAACTATTATGGTGTTATATCATGCTATTATCTTCAATGCACACATTAAGGGGGAGCTCCCGCACTTACCTATTTTACTATGCATATAATAAGGGGGAGCTTCATAAGCATCGTAACAAAACTCTCCTAAGCCACACATGTCTATTACTATTTTTGAGAGCTATATGTATGTTGCCACCAACTACCAAAAAGGGGGAGATTGAAAGTGCAGTCATGCCCTTAATCGTGTTTTGGTGTTGCTCACAACACACATATAGATAATTAATCACTAATCCTCTTTTAAGCTATTGTGAATGATCATGTGTTGATAAGGACGAGCTCATGTGCTAACAAGGACAAGATCAAGATAAGCATTCCTGAGCACTACATGCTTGATCCTTGTGGATGTTCACATGGTGGACAAATGAAGATGAATATATAAGCTAGGCTTTCCACATTGTGTATCGGAGAGCTACTTGAAGACTTCATCATGTTTTGCTTTCAACATTGAGCCAAGAAGGAACAACAACATCAAGCTCAAGTGAAAGGGCTAACTCAAAGGCATCAGTCCCTTTGACGTTAGTGGTGCGGAGTGATGATCAGCGAATAAAAGTATACACTCAAGTATGGATCATCGGTACCCCTTTTATAATTCTTGAGTCTTTAGGGATCCCGCACTATTAAGAGGGGATCACAGGTTTTGTGATGAACTTGCTCAAACTAGATATCCACTGTTCTGCTCATACCACATCTCCACTCCTCTGCTGTTATCAGAAAACAGGACTAGTGCCTCGGACATCCGGCCTCCTCCGGACGTCCGACCTGCTTCGGAAATCCGGAATCCTTTACCAGAGAAATCAGAGCCATATAACTCGGACTTCCGGCTCCCTCCGGACGTCCGAGGGTCGGTCGTCCGACCAGCTTCGGAAATCCGGAGCTTTGCACCAGAAGTACTTGAGCCATATAACTCGGACTTCCGGCTCCCTCCGGACGTCCGAGGGCCGGACGTCCGTCCCCTTTCGGAAATCCGGAATCGTGCACTAGAGAAGTTTGAGTCGAATAACTCGGACTTCCGGCCTTCTCCGGATGTCCGGTCCCTGTTCAACCCCATACTGGTTCTAGATATATTTACAGCCCTCGGACGTCCGACCCCTTGTAGACGCCCGGACATCCGTGAACTGCCGGATGTCCGACCCCTGTCTGACTTAAAGTGTCCCCAACGGCTGTTTTACTCTCCCACTATATATACCCCCTCCCACTTCGTGAGAGTGTGCCCAACACAGCTATATCCTCATAAGAACACATTTCTACCCCACATACATTTGCTCACACCAAATCTTAGATCCCAAGAGCATTTGTGAGCCCCTTTGAGAGTTGTTCCAATCAAAAGATAGATCGTCTCCCTCTCCTTCTCTCAACCCAAGCTATTTGAGATTTGAGCAAGTTTTGAGCATTCCCCGTGATCTTGTTACTCTTGGAGGTTGGAGACTCCTAGGCGGTAGGAGTTCTTCGGAGAGGAATCAATCCGTGTGATTATCCCCGGAAAAGTTTGTGAGGGTTTGGAAGCCACCTCAAAGGCTTACCACTAGTGGTTGAGAAATGCCTTCGTGGAGTTATCTCAAAGGGAGAATAGGGTGAGCCTTCTTGGCGTTGGTGTGCCTTCGTGGTAACATCCACCTCTCTAACGGTGACTAGCTTCCCTCCAAGGAAGTGAACATCGGGATACATCTTCATCTCAGTGACCTTGGTTATCCTTAACCCTAACTCCTTACTTGTGGTTTACTTGTGTTACTTGAGCATACATACATTGCATATTGGTTGTGCTCATTATATTGTGTTGGCTATTTCTTGTACAAGATTAATCATTCAAGCATACCCTCTATATCCACACGTTCACACTTGCAGCTTTTGATATATCGTGTGCTATAGTGTGATCTAGTATCTTGTGTCGTTCACCTACTTGTCGTGTGATATAGCTCAAGTAAGTTTGTGTAACTTACTTGTGCTTGTTAGTAACTGTATTGTGTCCATCTTGGTAGATCGTGTTGTTGATACACGTTGTAGTGCCTAGTGCATTTAGGATTTGTGCTTGACAAGTATCCTCTTAGTTTATTTCTGCATTAGGTTTAAGCCAAATCCGAAGAAGTTTTTAAATAGCCTATTCACCCCCCCTCTAGGCGTCATCGAGGTCTTTTCAATCGGGACCGCGATCCTAAGCCATAGGAATCTAGCATGTAAAATGCCACATCACTTTATGGTCTCACGCACGGTTAACCCCACGACTGCCACCTTACCTTAGCCGGGACAATTTGCGTATTTTGACTCATGTATGCAATTGTGTCGCTAGCATTCCAATGACAAAGAACTCGGGTCCACATAACTAGTTATAAACCCAAATGGAACATCCGTACAGAGACATGCATACATAACCCAGCAAAGCAGGTGTCGGTCATCAGCGTGTGTAGACGAGTCTTAGCAAGCTACAAGAACTCCATTACACTGTGAGACATTTCCCCGAAGGGACAAACACAACATCAAAGAAGGATACATGTTAGTCAACAAATGTGTTCGGAGCAATAGCAAGCTACCAAGGCTCGGTGGAATCACGAAGGGGCATTTCTGTGTAAAGAGTACTACTAAAGGCGCACAACTAGGTGTCGAACCCCATACATATCACAGCACATCACACGTACACGTGACGTACCTAATATGCATAGATACAACAATGGCATCAAAACATAACCATACAACATGACAACATTTATTTAGAAGACTCGGAAAAGCCTTGCATAATAAGTTCTACAGATAGGGGTCACATGACCCTACACTCAAGTCATACACACAAAGTCATACAAGCAATGCGGAAGCATTAAAGCTGTCTGAGTACAGACAGATGAAAGGTAAAAGGTATAAAGCCTGACTATCTACAGTTCCCTTTCAAGGGGCCAGGTCATAGCTGGGACACCATCTACTCGTCATCGTCAACATCTAGGTAGAACCCACTAGACGGTTCGTGGGTATCTTCTCCAACAGTTATTAAGAAAACATGAGTACGAAAGTACTCACGAAGACTTTAAATCAGATCTATCTACTCATGCTCATGTATCAACAAGGGGGTTTTGGGGTTTCATGCAGCAAGCCAGCTTTGACTCTTGGCTAACCTGCACTACGACTACAACTATTTTTGAACAAGTTTTGAGAAGTCGTACACGAGTCCACTATCTCCACAACAATACACTACCATGGATCCTTTCTCGTCTCCCTACGAAAATGCCATCCATGGTACTCACACTTTTCCTAATACTTTTATGAGTAGCCATTAAAGTTATCTATGAACAACATATGTTTCCAAGAAGTCCATATCCGAGGATGCGGCTATTCAAATAGAGCATAACCCTAGAGGGGTGTACTTCTTCCCACACGCTCTCGCCACTTATCTCGATGTGCACTTCATGCACCTCGACAACCTTCAAGCGGAATCCCAACGAGGGAGTCGACCACGACCGTTAACCACATAACACCTAGTCCAGGTTTATCGCCTATTTGAGACTAAACCCGAACGGAAGTCCGGCCGAAGTTTCCGCTATGGCCTCAAACGATGTGCACAGGGTTCCCAAGCACACCATCCGGGTGCCACTTGGTACACCGTGACACTGCCTACCGTGTCACATCCCACCTCTAAGGTCAGTGCTATGCACAGCCCCCAGCATATACTACAAACACCAGAAACTACTTGCAACTCCTGGACCGAGTACTAGGCGATTAATAAGCTGAGAGGGTAAATTAAGTATCCCAACGTGTGGTAGTAGCTAGTCTTGGATCACATACACGAAACTCAATTTCTAAGGACGGTTCCAATGAGACAACCTGCCATGTACTCCTACACAGCCTCCCATCGGTACCTTTACCAAATCAGGTTCAACACTTAACCTTTTTTCACCAGAACACATTCATTCACTCGAGTTCATCATCCACATGAAACACACCTGACACAACTCTAAGCATAGCAAGCATAGCAGGGTAAAGCACATCATGGCTCAAGCAACTACCAGGTATGCTAGGTTGCATGGTATAGCTATTTACTGTGACAATGACACGTCATGCAGAGGAATGGGTTTAACTACTGAAGCAAAATCATTTGAAACGATGTGTCCTAATGCAATAAATGAGAGCAGGAGCGAGAACATGGGGTTTTATCGGAATGCTCAAAAGGGATGCTTGCCTTGTGGATCAATGGAGGGATACATTCTTTTAGTTGGATACTCCTGATTATCCTGTGGAGCGGAGCCTGCCGTAATGCAAACAAGTAACAATCAATACACGACAAGTGCAACAATATGACGCATGATCATGACATGACAAGAATATGTTGGATGAGCTAATGCATCTATTAATGAATTGGTTAAAGTTGGTTTGAATTAAAGATTCAAATGCCACTTCAAATAAGGTATTTTCAAATACCCTTTAATTGATTTGACCTGATGAGCACGTATAAATTGTGTATCATGCATGATAATAGCACCAATGGATTCCTTGTATTTTTTGATAATTTTTCACATATAAATTATTTCAATCTGAGTTACAGATTGTTTTCTATGATTTTTAGAAGTTTTTATCTATTTTTGGAATTATTTTTAAACCAGAAAAGGATTACTGTGTCAGCATTGCATCGGCATGAGGTCACCTGGTCAAGCTGCAAGTCAAATGGGGTTCACTCGTCATTGACTCACAGCTGGCTACGGTCTAGGGCAGATGGGACCCTGCTGTCATTGACTCAGGGTCAAATTCCGCGTTGACCCTGGCTTTGACCCGAGTCAGGGCCCATTGTTAGTGGTTGTTAGCCACCCTAAGCACTAGGATTAGTCCCTAATCTACTAGACAGACCGATCCCCAGTGGAGAGTCACCGGCGGCGACCAAAGTGGTGGCGGCGCGTCACCGAAATCTTGTTGTCGGTCGTTGATGGGCACACGAAGACCACCGAAAGGACGCCCGCACTCGACCTCATCTAGCTACGGAGTCTGCTGGCGGCAGGGGCGCCGGAATCATTGCCGACGTCGAGCTTTGGGGCTGCCAGAACTCGGGCGAGCTCGGGGTCGAGGCTACAAAGGGAGAAACCCCCAAACGAGACCACCTACACGCTCTACGCGAGCACCTCAGTCTAATGGAGCAACTGGCCCTACGGGAGAGACACTGAAATCTCACCAGCGTCAAGGTCCCGGACGGAGCTTTTCGGACTCCAATGGTAACGATGGCTACAGCGCGTTAACGGCCACGGAGAAATTGGGAATGGGTTTGTGGGCTCAGAGCAGAGCTAAAGCCGTCGGAGGTGAGGTCAGGGAGGCACCGGAGACGGTGAATCGTTAGCGACGGCGGCCGAAGCAGAGGAGGAAGAAGGGTCGTCGATCCAGAGGCTCCGGGGTCGATTCCCTTGACGGAGAGGACGAGAGCGTCTAGGCAGAGCTCCTGAGCTGCTCAGAAGTGAGAGGGAGGCGAAGCTACGGCGGCAAGCTTGCGGGTGCGGCGGCCATGGCGGAGCAGAGGCGAGGGGGGAGAAGAGAGGGCGTGTCTGAGGCTTGGGATGGATCGAGACGAAGTCGAGGGAGCATATCCCCCTCGCCACCTCGACGAGCAGGCACACAGCTGCGTGCCGGAGGTACAGCAGGTGGCGGCCACCTCCTCCCGTGCGAGTCGGCATGAGGAAGACGACAGGGGAGGCTCGGTGGGTTGGGCCACTAAGCGACAGGTAAGGCTTCTCCCTTATCTTTTTTTATTTTTGTTCTGTTATCTAATTTTGACTTTTGTTAATTATTTTATTTGACCAAAACCTTAGCTCAAAAATAGCTGCAACATTTTATAACATGTAGTTTGAATATTTTCACACTGCCACCAAATTTTCAACAATTTTGGAGCAACTAAATATTATAGTGCATTAAGTGATATTTTCAAGGGCTTTATTGAATTAAAGTAAATGCCAATATTATTTGTAAAATAAGTTGCATCCCTGAAACATTGTTGCCAATATTTATCAGAAAGGATGAACATTGTTTAAGGTCATTTTGGGTTCATTTGAAATCACACCTTTTTGAATTTGTTTTATTTGGGTGAGGTGCTAGGGTTATTAATCCCCATTTCAAGTTTAAAATTTTAAACGTGATGCACTCACTAGCTAGGCACAAAGCACAAAAGAACATAGGGATGCGACAACTGCACATCTAGGTACACTACAAGAGGCATTCATATTGGAGTCATGTTGCTTCATAGTTCATCATATTGAGTTGTCAATGAGTTGTAAGTAAATATAAGTGTGATGATCATCATTATTAGAGCATTGTCCCGGTGAGGAAATAAAAATGGGGTAGGCCAAATGAGCCCTCCATAATAAAACATGAATGGAAGAAAAAGAGAGAAGGGACTTTGCTACTATCCTTTACCACACTTGTGCCTCAAAGTGGCACCTTCTTATTCATATTGAGAGTCTCATGTTATATCATTCATATGATAGTGGGAATCACTTCTTATAAACTTGTCTTGTATATTCCAACAACGGGCTTCCTCAAATGCCCGAAGTCTTCATGAGCAAGCAAGTTGGATGCACACCCCACTTAGCTTCAGTGGAGCTTTCATAAACGTATAGCTCTTGTGCATCATTTGCATGGCAATCCCTACTCCTCGCATCAATATCTGTCGACGGGCATCTCCATAGCTCGGTGGTACGCCTAGTTGATGTGAGACTATCTTCTCCACTTTTACCCCTTTGAAACCTACCACCATATTCTATTCCATATTTATGTTATGTCCAATGGTTCATGCTCATGTATTACTCGAAGAATAAAAAATCGATGCATATTGAAAAAGTACGATCCAATTACCTGACTTGGACACCGTGGTGCTTGATATTTGTATTAATATGGTGAAGATGGAGCCATGCCTTGCTAATATAATAAAGTTGGATGGGGGGTTAAACAATCTTTGAGGATCGTATACTTTGAAAAAATTAATAATTTGTTGCTTATTCCTATAAGTATTGTTGTGTTAGTATGTGTTAATTCATCGTTTCTCAATGAGCATACATGCATAAGATTACATCATGGATGGCATGTCACATCAAAAAATTTGTGTTTATCATTTACCTACTCGAGGACAAGAAGGAATTAAGCTTGGAGATGATTGATACGTCTCCAACGTATCTATAATTTTGTATTGTTCCATGTTGATATATTATCATTCTAGGAGGGGTATGTATTTACCAATTTATATTATTTTTAGCAGTAACCTATTAACCCAGTGCCCAGTGCCACTAGTTGTCTTCTGCGTGTTTTTCACTTTTCATGTTTTCCATACCAAACGAAGTCTAATTGCCCTGATGGCTTGTGCCTCCCTCGTAGCCCTCTCGACTCCGTTCTCTAGACATAAATATTCTCATCTACCCTAAAAACACCACAAGGAGTCCCAAAACACTTCTTGCGCCACCGCAAGTCTCTGCACCCTGCTGGAGGGGGATCAATCATGGAGGGCCTCTACATCAACCTTGCTATCCTCATGATGATGTGTGAGTAGTTCACCACGAACCTATGGGTCCATGGCCGTACCTAGATGGCAATCTCTCTCTCCCTATCTCTCTCTTGATCTTGATCTTGATCTTCAATACAATGATCATCGCATCTTTGCTTTGATCCACATGACGTAATTCAGTTTTATGCGATGTGTTTGTTGGGATCTGATGAATTGTGGGTTTATGTTCAGATTATTCATGATAAATATTTGAGTCTTCTCTCAAATCTTATATGATTCTTATGTGCATGATTATGATAGCTTCGTAATTCTCTCTAATCTATTGAAATAGTTTGGGCAACTAGACTGATATTTCTTCAGTGAGAGAGGTGTATTGTAGTAGGTTTAGCCTAGATAATTTCTATATCCCAGTGACAGAAGGGGACAAGATGTGTCTTTGTGTTGCTGCTACTAAGGACACAACGATGGGGTTTATTCATATTGCTTGAGTTTACCTTGACTACATCATGTCATCTTACTCCATGCATTACTTCGCTCGTCATGAATTTAATACGTAGAGAGCAAGCATAGAAGCACTCTTGAAGTAAAGTAATAGTAATAGTTGCAGGCGGGAGTCGACCTATTTCTTTATAGATGTGATGCCTAAATACACATGATCAATGCCGTGAATATCGCATAACTATCCACTTTTCTATCAATTGCCCAACATTAATTTGTTTACCCACCGTATGCTATTTTTCATGAAAGATGCCACTAGGGAATGCTATGGACCCCGGGTCTATTCACAACAAATTGATAAAACCTTCAATACATTGCTGCCATTTATTTGTTTTCTTTGTATTTTGCAATTCACAATTATCTACAACTATCTACACACATCACTTGCTTGCAAATAACAAGACCAAGGGGATTGACAACCCTCTTGCCCGCGTTGGGTGCAAGTTGTTTGTTCTTTTGTGTGCAGCCGTTGAAGACGATTGTGGTTGATATTCCTATTGGTTCGATAAAACTTGGTTTTATAACTGAGGAAAATACTTACCCACATTGTGTTGCAATAACCCGTTCCTCTTCACGGAAACCCAACGTAGACCACAAGTATCACCTACCCCCCCCCCCTAGGCACACCCTTAGTGCTTGTGTCCACCCCGTGCAGCGGCTAGACTCCTCCGGAAGCTTTGTGGGTCCAAAATCTTGCAGAAAATATAACCAAAAAGCTTCATTGTGTTTGGACTCTGTTTGGTATTGACTTTCAGCAAAAATCAAAAACATGCAAAAAACCAGGAACTGGCACTGTGCACTGGGTTACTAGGTTAGTTCCCAAAAATGATATAAAATAGCATATTATTGCATATAAAGTATCCAAGATTGATAATATAATAGCATGGAACAATAAAAGTTATCTATACGTTGGAGACTTATCATCTCCTTGTCATACTACGAGCCCACCGAGGTGGCTTTGCTAGGATTGCGTGGCATAGCGTCGGGGCGGTGTTATGGGGAATTTGGACCATTCGAAACAAGTTCACTATCGAGCATCGACTCCCATCTCACCCTCCTGATGTTATTTCCAAATGTCATATTTTTCTTCAGTCTTGGATGCCATTAGGGAAACGGCGTGACGATGCCATCATGCTTGAAGCCATGGAGCATATCACCAGCACTCATATTCTAGCACGCGAAGATGCTTCTACCTCGTGATTAGTTGGTTTGGAGCATGCATGCTCCATGTCGATTGTGGGCATGTGTGCCCTTACTACTTGACTATCTCTTTTTCATGTGGTATGTAAAGAACCTTATGTGGTGTGTTCGTGAACCTTTGTGTATGCTGCCTTCGTAGGCTTTATTAGTTTAAAGCCAAACGCTTCTTATGTCTTCGTTCTAAAAAAATGATGTTAACGGGAGTCTTTTGGTTTTTCAGTTTGTAAAATAGTTCATCTCTTAAATGAAAAATCCTATTGGAAAACCGTTTTCACCATTAATCTGTTGCGACGAGATCTTTGAAACTAGATCTTGTATCGATATGTTTCGACGACTCTTTTTTGTTTGAAGTTGTCATGTGTATTGCACATAAATTGTCATTAGTCTATAGTGAAGTTGTCATGATAAGTTTCAACTACTTTTTCTTCTACGTTTAAAATTTTCAACATACTATAAAAAGGGAATTAAGAAACTAAACTTGTCATGGTGAATCTTACATTCTTAAGAAGTTGGTTCTAATTCTCTCAACATGCAAGGTGTCCACCTCATTGTTTCACTAAGCAATGCATTTAAGTCATGCACACATGCCAACTCAACAATCATGCCATATCAGCATCAATCCACGTCATCAATCATCCACCAGTCATTCCGTTTGCAGTAGTCAATCGACATCACCTTTCTTCATCTTCTTTAGTCTCTCTTCTTTAGGGCTTTCATCCATACAGGTGGGAAAGTCCATTCAGTTCCTTGCCGCTTCAGTTTCCCTCCTTCCACCGCTGAAGGTGTGGACTCGATCCAGTTCCTTGCCCATGAGGCCTCCTTTAAGAGAAATCACCTACTCCCACCGCCTACCAAGCCTTCGCAGGTTGTCGCCGTTAGAGACTCGTGCGCTGACCGGTTGATGTTGGCCCCCTATGATTGCGACCAGCGGGGGCTATGCTAGCCCAAACCATACGCCCTCGCGTCGACCTGACCTCCCGACGAACCATGTGTTCTATTGCGACTCCTCCTTAAACCTCACATGCACTAGGGTCCACGGGTGGGAGCTCTCCTTACTCTTTTTCCAAGCGGGACTAGCTGGGAAGGGGGAACGCACCGGCCCCCACGCGTAGTTTGGCGGTGTTGATCAGTTAATTGAGCCATGTTGATGCGTAGCATGGGCGATCTCAATCAAAATAGCGCCTCTATCCCCAAGGTAGGAGCAGGAAGATTAGGCCCCTCTCGTCGTTTATGTTGTTCATCTATTTGGATCTCCATAGCGTCATTTTATCTCTTCACGTCCCTTTTCTTCAGTTTTTGTGTGTGTGTGTGTGGGGGGGGGGGGGGGGGGGGGGCTTTCTTGAGCTCACGAGATGCATCTCTTTTTTTGCATGGCCACACCTTGAAGAGATGCATTTGTGTTACGCATGCATGCCTCATATGTATTATGTATGCACGTTCTTTTTTCACTTTTTTAGCAACTGATATGAGGCCCGTGGCTTCTACAAAAAAGGTATGAGCCTCTTGGTCATGTAGAAATTCTAGATTGTATGGGTGTGTTGCTAATATATTTGTATATATTTTGTGTTTTCTCTTTTGAAGGACTAAGGACAAATTGTTTTGAAAATAATTCTGAAGGACAAGTAACTCAAAAAAGCCTTCCTGTTAGTGGTTTCTATCGTGCTTAGTGCTAGGTCAGACTTGTGGACTTTTGTGCTGGGACTTTCTCTGACTTTGATTTCAGTAAAATATTGGGTTTGGACCGGGCTTGGGTGCGTTTTAAGTGAAATTATCATCAATCTATATATTTGCATCTACAATGCACTTATTTTCTTACTTTTCATATCATACCGTCAAAGGTTTTAAGTGAAATTATCATCAATCTATTCATTTTTGCATCCCTCCATTCCATTATATAAGATGTATATTTTTTGGCACGGTGATCAAGGCACATAATTATAAAGGTATTAGGACAAAATTATTGTTGATTAGTGGCAAGTAAATCAATGAACCTAGGAAAATAAGAGATACACGCAACCGAGAGAGGGGTAGTTTCTTTTTTTGATACAATTAGAGATACATGCAATCGTGAGATACTTTCTTAATTCTGAAGAGCTAATAAGGACATTACAAGGATTTGCAAGAAATGCATCTTATATTGTGGGATTTTATCAAAAAAACAAATACACCTTATATAAAGGAATGGAGGGAGTAATATTCTGACTTTTCATATCATACCATCAAAGGTTCAAACAAACATACCTTTATATTTATTTTCATTTTTACTATTTTTTTCTTCCATAATACTCCTCCTATATAGGCTACAAACTTCCACAGCAACCCGTAGGGATGTTATCTAGTTATTAACAATTGCCATGATCCATAAAATAATTTTGACATGGTTCATTATTAAAAAAAATTGATGTCAATTATTTTAAAAATGCATGATCAATGACTCAAATTTGTCATGAATCATAAACTAAACTTGTCATGGTGAATTACTTAAATTTGATATGATATATGGACTAAATTTGCCATGTTTACAAAAAAATAGTTTCCATGATAAAAAAAAACACAATTACCATGATAAAAAATACTAAATTTGTCATGATCTATAAACTAAAATTGTGATGATCTATAAATTAAATTTATCATGATGAATTACTAAAAATTACCATGATCATGAATTGAATTTATCATGGTTAATTACTAAAAATTGCCATGATAAATTAATAAAATTTACCGTGAAAAATAGTTGAAACAACGCTAGCTTTAAATCAATGATAATTTCAATGTAAACATTATGGTAACCTTTGGCACAAAAAATCATAAAAACATATTAATATGAAATCTAATTTTAAAGGTCTCGTCGATACAGATTTAATGATGAAAACGGATTTTTAATCTAAATTTTTTAAGAGATAAAATAATTTAAAGTCCAAAAGACAAAAAAAAACAAAAAAAATATTGTTGATACCAATTTGATGTGATAAGATAGACAATTATGGAGTGTTTGGACCATGTTGCTTCTTGCCACACGTGTAACATCTATCATTTTGGAAAATCTTATGGCAGGTAAGATTCATGCTTTGAAATTGTATAGGCCATGCACAATGAGACCCAGCCTCATAGGATTTTTCCCCGGAATACTACATTTATTTCTTAATTAGTAAAGTGTTGACGTTTTTAAAAAAAGAGTCAAGACTAGCACTGCTATCTGCTGATTATACAGTAATTGCCTTCTTGGTATACACAAAAATCGGGACATGGAAAAGGTAAGACCTGCACTATAGAGAAAGGCTTCTGATATCACGCTGCTGATCAGCAATCCCTTTCGCTAACCGCGAGGGCAGTGGAAGCAACTCAGCTGGAGCTCCCGTGGAGGGTGCGCTTGTAAATTTTGGGTTAAACCACCTTCTTAATGTGAGGCCGTTGATCCTCATCCTCCCGTGAGACTCCTCGCCTTGATATTTAATTCCTAATCTTCTCAGCAGGGAGCCGACTGCTTGACCAACTCTGTATGTCACAATCCAAATCATTCTCTTCAAATTTATTGGATAAGTGCAAGGCACAAAAGAGAAATTCTATTTGACTCAGTAGATTATAACATAAGTAAACTAGATGTTAACACAGTAGCTTTTCAAGCAAATGAAATCATCAGAGCTGAGACTAACTTAATTATTAAACAAAAAGTTCTGAATATATATAGGACAGGTATTCAAGAAATCAAATGTGATTTTCACCTTCCAGCAAGTTTAAGTGTTTTCTCCCTTTCATCAAGATCAACTTGTTTCTTTTCTGTCGGTAATAGAATTGTAACATTTGGTAACCTTGCACCTGCATGACATAATGTTTAATTAGAACTAAAGTTGCAGGATGTGAATTACTCCCTCCGTCCCAAAATAACTGTCTTAAGCTTAGTATAATTTTGTATTAGAGCTAGTACAAAGTCAAGACAGTTATTTTGGGACGGAGGGAGTACAATATAACTTTTTTAAGTTTTCTTATATTTACACATGGAAATCACACAACTATTTGGTACAGTAGTTACTTGGAGGGTTCCTCCTAAAACTCAAAACTGGTGATTACTACAAAGTTTCTCAATAAGTTGGAAGTTCCTTATAATTCTGATTCAGCAGAAGTCGTCTAAGCCGCAACAAGTCGGAACCAGACAAAAAGATTGAGATAAGTTCGACTATCTCAGAATAAATTTCTTAGTTTACCAATTAATTTTGTGTACAACAATTTCAGATTCTACATATCTGCTTTGGCCGATTTAACAAAAAATATTCGAAATATAATGTGTATTTATTATTCTTCAAACAGGTCTACAACAAATTTATTGTAGACAAGGTAAATGATTTTACGCATCAAAGAATACTTTCGGATTCACCTGCAGCTAGTCGATGCTTCAAAGACTTCAATGTCGTTAAAAGAGAAACCTGAAAAAAGTGAAGTATAAGTATGTACTATATATTATATAGGTAAAATATCCTTGGCACCTAGGTGCCTGGGCACCCGGAGCGCCAGCCGTTGGATCAATCCATGATCCATCCAATTCGTATTGGGTTGTTGGTTTCTATAACCCATTGGGCAAGCTTCTCCATGCCACAATTTTCATGCCTCAATAATATCTAGGTCCCCTAAAAACCTTCCAAATTATTGTTGCATGTGCATGCCTCAATAATATCTAGGTCCCCTAAAAAAAATCTAGGTCGCGGAACTTGCTTCTTTGGTTTTGGTCTTGTTTATTTCCGCCCCCCCCCCCCCTCCCCCTCCCGCGTCGCCCTCCCCACGGACGACCTGGGAGGCGATGCAACCCTCGAGCCCTCCCTCCCCTCCTCCCCTTCCCCTTTTGCCGCCGGTGCTCCATGCCGGGCAAAGCCCTGGCGTATCCGACGGCGGCAGGACTTCGCTCCAAGCGGCCTTCCCCCTCGAGCATGGGGCTCGACGAGGCTGACAGAGTTGTGCTTCTTCGGGCCTAGGATTTCGCGACGGCGGCCCCAGATCCGGAGGGTCGGGTCTCTGGATCTGGCATGGCGAGCACGCGGGCGACGCGGCGCAACCCTTTGAGGGCGTGGCTGCGGTTGCTTGGCTGTGCCCCGGCGGATCCGGGTGGCGGAGGCTGCGGGCCAGCACGACGGCGGCCATGGTCAGCGGCAGCAAGGTGCAGGTGGCAGGTCCCCACGACGGCGCCACTAGCCCTGCTCGACGCGCCCCCCTGCGGTGACTGGCGTTGTTTGGCAACCACCCGGCGGCTGCTGCACTATGCTGGCCGGTGCTTCCCTACATCGACGATGATGATACGTGGTTTCCCTCTCGGTGCTGGTGGTCCTCTCCGGCGATCTGCTCCCCCATCTCCTGTCAGCTCTGCTTCGGCGGTATTTGGGGTTCTGGTCTTGGGCCGGGGCGAAATCCTTACACGGCGATGGCCTGTGCTGACAACGGCGACGCCTGAGGGTGTCGTTACCTCCATGGGGGCGCTGTCATGGCCCGGACTAGACCCTCTCCTCAAGCACCGGGGGAAATCATTGGTCCTTCACTGGACAAGGCAGCGGCGGCGTCTTATCGCCGTTCCCTTCTTGAAGGCGCTGCTTGGGTCGCACTTGGAGTCCCCGACGCTGCAGCTGGAGATGGTGGCCTCCCCGGTCTTTCCGCCGAGGCTTGCTGGTATTATGATGTTGTGATGAGGGCTGCAGCATAGAGCGTGGGCGTCCACGACGCAATGTACGCTGGAGCCGGCATGTCCAAGACGATGGCTTCGCTAGTTCTGGTTGGGTCCTGCCATCCACCTGCCGTCTCCTATGCACATATGGGTGGAAGGTACGTTGGCCCGGACAGCCCTAGAGATGCGGTCTTCTTCGGAGGCGCCTGGCAACGGCTGTGACACGGCCTTCAGGCTCTGAGTCTAGCTACCTCGCCATTCATGGTTGGAGGCTGGACAAGGCAAGACCTTTCGTCGTTGCGGTCTGTAGTTGGTAGCACCTCCTCACCTGCTCGTTTGGTGATGATGTGTGTGCGTGCGTCCCTCCTCCTGGGAGATTATACCTGCACTGTTGTTCTCTCCCTGTTCAATGAAATGAAACGCAAGCATTTTCTTGAAAAAAAAGATCGCTCCCAGCTTCTTGGAGATGCTGCGGTGCAAAAGCATCTCGGTTGCCTGGTGCTTCAGGATAGCAGGTGGGTTCTGTTCGAGTACGTGATGGGCCTGGGCCCGTTAGTCTTAGGGTTTGCTTAGGGGTCAAGTAAGCCTTACTTGGGAGTCAAGTAAACCTCTCTATATATGGAGAGGAGATGTATCAATCTAATCAGGCAAGATTAAGAAGGAAAACCCTTTTCCCTCTTGCCCGGCCGTGGGAACGGCTCACTCACGCCCTCGCAGCTCTCCCTCTCCCGCTCAAACCCTAGCAACCATAACATCTGGTATCAGATTTCTCAGGCTCGATCATGTTCACCCCGTCGCCGCCGCTTCCTATCGCCCTCACCCCGGAGGAGATCGTCGGAGCAATCCGCGATCTCACCACCGCCGTCCAAGGGATCTACCTCTTCCTGGCCGGTCCCTACGGACCGCCGCCGACCGCGCCATCAGTCGCCGCCTACGGACCGGCGTGGCTGCCGTGGCCGCCGCCGCACCAGGCGGCCTCCGCCGCGATCGCCAGGTCGCGACAGCTGACGCTGCTGCTGTCGTCGCCGTCACTCGACGCCAGGCCTCCGCTGCCGCTCCCCGTCTCCGGGCCGATCTATACGGCGGCCTGGGCGCCACCGCACATCCAGTCGCCACCGGCGCCACCCCAACAGTACGGCGGGCCCTCCCGCTTCGCCGGTCCCGACGGTGCGCCATTCCACAGGGGGTCCTCCATGGTCACAGCACCGGCGCCGACCCCCGCAAGGCCGCCGCCGCCGCCCTCGGCTGCAACCACGGCGCCGGTCATCACGTTCCAGCATGGGATGCCCTACGACGGGACTGCGACGACCTCGTTCCCAGCAGCGCCACCGCCGTCCCAGGACAATCCCATCCAACAGATCAAGTTCCAGCCGTCGCCGGCACTGCTTCCGACTTGGATCGCTACCCACCACGTGTCGACGGCGGTGAGGCTGCAGGCTGCTGCGCGCGGCCTCCTAGCGCGTCGGCATGTGCGGGAGATGCGTGATTTGCAACTGCAGCTCCTCCAAGTTGCGCTTCGCGGTGCAACGGACCTCGATCTCGTCCGCTGCGTGGGGGATCTCGGGCATGCGATTTCCCCCATGGGCGGCAGGCATGCTGTTTTTCCCACGGGCGACGACCTCCAAGTCTACGACATCGATAGTCAGCCGGCGGGGAGAAGACATGGTGTCACCGACAGGAGCGCACCGCGTAGCACCACTGCATTCCGCCGCCGGCCGCCGCGAGGGCTCCCTTGGTCCCGATGGCGTCCTTGGGATCCAGGGGGCTGCAAACGCACAAGTTCGGCGCGCGGAGGATTCTCGCCTTAACGTTCGGAGTCAAAAATAAAGAGTCGGAGTCTCATTCGGGTTAGCTTATTTCAGGTCAATACAATAGGCCGAGATGTAAAAGGCTTGTTTTTTAGGTGTTATGGTTGTGTGGGGTCGAATCGTTGTTAGGTTGCAGCTCGAGGACGAGCTGCATGTCCAGGTGGGGTGTAATGCTACAGTACGTGATGGGCCTGGGCCCGTTAGTCTTAGGGTTTGCTTAGGGATCAAGTAAGCCTTACTTGGGAGTCAAGTAAACCTCTCTATATATGGAGAGGAGATGTATCAATCTAATCAGGCAAGATTAAGAAGGAAAACCCTTTTCCCTCTTGCCCGGCTGTGGGAAAGGACCCCCACGGCCGGCTCTCTCACGCCCTCGCAGCTCTCTCTCTCCCGCTCAAACCCTAGCAACCATAACAGGTTCACCCACACAGGAGCATTTGCATGGCTAATCACGAGTTTATCCATCTTTGGATGTTGACTCGGATATACCCCTTTCGCCTCAGGCCAAGGACGCGGTCACTTGGCGATGTACAGCAGATGACGCATACACGGCTAGCTCCGCATACACCATCCAGTTTCAGGGCCTACTTGTTTTCCTACTTGTTTTCTCTGGTCCCGATATATTCGGAGCCATCTGTAAGGCTGTCGGAGGACAAATGCAGGGTTTTTTGTGGCTTCATGCCAGGAGGCGAATTCTCACCATGGACAGGCTGTCGGCAAGGGGTTGGCTTTGCAGCATCCTTTGTCCACTTTGCAGCAATGCCGCCGAGACGACTGATCACTGCTAGATCGGCAACGGATGGCATGATTGTGCACATGGCGTGGCACCTCTGGGGTGAGCGCAATAGGCGTGTCTTTGATAAGAAGTATAGCACCATACTGCCATACTCTACAATAAGTATAGCACCGTACTGCCATACAATTCAAAGTATATATACTTCATAGCCGTACTGCCATACTCCATACTACTACCTTCTTTATAAGAAAATATAAATAGTAGTATATATTCTCCATACTGGTGAGATACATGGACACATCCATAGATCAATGATTGCTACCCCCCTATGATGCATGTATGACATCACATATGCAGCACATACGTATATATTTATATTTGTTGTATAAACATACTCCATGCATACGACGTTGTCCATAATTTTTGCAAAAATAAAGTCTATAAAGTTACACCATCCCAGAAAAATCTGTACATTCTACACTCATGCCTAGAAAAAATGATTATACTACGGCTTCCAAATCAACTACGTGCACTTAATATTTATGGTTATTTCTGCCACAAGCACTAAGTCTAATAATTTAATTGTACTCCACATACCACAGTGAAGAAGTATACAACCTACTCCTTGATCAACCAGGGTTATACATTCGTACAACTTATTCCAGTAATATATACATACTCCGCACTCACGATACACCATTTTCCAATAATAGACCAAATACCACCAGTAAGATACACAAACGTATGAATGAATATTGACATACCACATTACAACAGGTTAACACAAGTATGTTTGTGACATGTTTGGATGCATTACGTAAATGCAGATTTAATTCTCGTAGTTGATCCCATTAAAAATCAAACTATAGCTACAAAATATTCAAAAAATGCATGGTATAATACGACATGAAACTCATATGGAATATATTCAGCACAGGTGTCTTTAGGCATCTCGTATTACAGTTTTGAGTAGCTGGTATTGCGATTTTCAAAGACAAATGAAATTTATGAACGTGTTCTCATAGCCTTGAACAGAAAAAACAAAAAGTAAAAAATGAATGACGATCCTTTTAAAACAGTGGCTGTGTGCACCAATTGATGCAAAGGCTGGGGGTTCTTACCCTCTTTTCAAAAGAAAAATCTTCTATAAGAAAAAGAACTTGGGGAATGTATGGAGGAGTCTAGAACAAATGTGAACTGCCTGTGCTGCGAGGTTATTGCATACTATGCATTATAAATCATATACAAACAGAAATTATAATTCTTTTAGAAGAAAAGGTTGTATAATTTAGGTATGAAGGATTGTAGTACAAAGCCACGTGTGTCACATACTCACATGCATTGCAGGTAGTATATATCATACCGGAGGGTATGAGTATGTACGCTTAGCATGTACTCCAGTATATAATACGGAGTAATATTTTGGGAGTATATATACCACCTTTTAGATAGTATGTAGCATTTTTTACTATCCTCTTTTTAATGTACAAACATGAAGTTCTTCTAGAACATATTGAAAAAACATGATCTAACTTGCAATTTTTTCATATAGCTCACTTTGGAAAATCTAAGATATAGTATAGAAACATACTCAAAATGATAAAGTAGTATATATACTATTAGATGGTAGTACGAGACTGGGGCACCTAGACCAACAACCATTAGGTTTGCTTTAAAATTTGTACTACAAAATGCAGTTTCAAAGAAACATTCCACTGCATAACCGGTCATTAAGTGCATTTTGTTAGAAAGTATTAGTAGTAGTCTAGGAGTCCTTATTAGTCTATTAGTATTAGTCTAGGAGTCCTTATTAGTCTACGTTTACTTTCCTTGCACCTAAGTCATGTGTAATATATATATATGCCCCTTGGGCAATACAGATAAGTTGCTTTCCTAACACGGTATTAGAGCCTAGGTTTAGGTCTCCGGACGCCGCAACTCGTCCTCACGATCCAAAAAAAAAATCTTCCTCTCGATCGATCTGTTCTGGGTCGATCTCGTCTTCTCCCGTCGTTCCCAAGCTGTGGGCACCTACCGATCGTGCCCTCACCTGCCCGCTCGCTGGCTCCAGATCTTGCGGAGGGAGACGGCCGGCGCCAACAATCCCGCTCCTTCCCCGGCGACACGCAAGGCGCCGCCAGGATCCACGCCGCGCCGTGTCGTGCTGTCCGAGGGACTCGAATCCGCGCCGCCACCACGGGACCAGCCGTACGCCGCCGCCGTCCGCGTCAGATCGCACCACGAGACCAGCCGCCGCAGCACTTCAGATCGATCGGTCGCAAGACTCCTGATCAAGCCGCCGCAGCACTTCTCCGTGCCAGATCGAGCCTGCTGCAGGATTCACTGGCTCTGGATCGATGGTCTCTAGTTCCCTGGATCCCGTCCCTGATCAAGCCGCCACAGCACTTCTCCGTGCCAGATCCGCTCGGCCTGGTCCACTGCTCTGGATCGGTGGCCTCTAGTTCCTTGGATCCCGTCTAAGTTGCCTGCTTCCTGCTGCCGCCTCCAGCCGCTTCTCTGATGCTGCTTCCTGCATGCTCTGTTCCCGCTGCACCCCATGTTGTCTGCTGGTGCTAGCTGCTACTCGCTACCACATGATGTTGCCTGCTGCTACGTGGTGTTGCATGTTGCTAGCTGCTTACGTGCTGCTACTGCTAGCTACTTTCTGCTGCTACTTCGCAGCTTAGCTTAAAAAAAAAGTACAATGTCTTCTGCATACACGATGGATTTTGCATCTTTGTGTCGTGTATGCTTCCTAGCTTTTAGCTTCCTTGTTTTCCGCTGCGTCCACCAAATCCGTTGATATTTTGTGTTTTCTCATGCCATGCGAGTCCACGATACCTTAGTCCGTCAGCCTTTCTCCGGTCCTGATCCTTTCTATGCAACTTTTGTGGCCTACTTATCCTTGTTGTTTTTTATAGGATTTTCTAGACTTCTTTTGCATTGTCGATCTACGTCCATCGTGCCTTATCCGCCGAGCTTCTTTCGCCGACGGTTGTCGTGGACTATGATTTTCTGCACAATGCTTTATTCTCTTGATGTGCCATCTTCTTTTGACAACCCATCTTCTCTTGATACTTATCTTGTATCTTCAAGTGATGCGGTGTCTTCCTCTCATGTGCCATCTCTTCGTTCTCTCCTTCGGCGACTCGACAAGTTTTGAAAACTCTTCATGCTACACCGACACTCTCAAGAAGCGGATTTGGATTATCATTTTTTTTAGTATTAAGGAAGTTAGCCGAGCCTAGGAGGATACGCTTAGGTAGCTGGAACGTAGGGTCACTGACGGGTAAGTTACGAGAGCTAGTTGATACGGCGGTGAGGAGGCGTGTTGATGTCCTATGTGTCCAAGAGACCAAATGGAAGGGACAAAAGGCGAAGGAGGTGGAGGATACCGGCTTCAAGTTGTGGTACACGGGGACAACTTCAAACAAGAATGGAGTAGGCATCTTGGTCAACAAGAGCCTTAGGGATGGAGTTGTGGACGTTAAGAGGCAAGGGGACCGGATGATCCTTGTCAAGCTGGTAGTTGGGGACTTAGTCCTCAATGTTATCAGCGCGTATGCCCCGCAAGTAGGCCACAATGAGAGCACCAAGAGGGAGTTCTGGGAAGGCCTGGAGGACTTGGTTAGGAGGGTACCTATTGGTGAGAAGCTCTTCATAAGAGGAGACCTCAATGGCCATGTGGGTACATCTAACACAGGTTTTGAAAGGGTGCATGGGGGCTTTGGCTATGGCATCAGGAACCAAGAAGGAGAAGATGTCATGAGCTTCGCTCTAGCCTACGACATGGTTGTAGCTAACACCCTCTTTAGAAAGAGAGAATCCCATCTAGTGACGTTCAGTAGTGGTCTACACTCTAGCCAGATTGATTTTGTCCTCTCTAGAAGAGAAGACAGACGCGCTTGCATTGATTGTAAAGCGATACCTGGAGAGAGTGTTGTCCCTCAACATAAGCTTGTGGTTGCTGACTTCCGCTTTAGGATTCGTGTCCAACGGGATAAGCGTGCCAAAGTCGCTAGAACGAAGTGGTGGAAGCTCAAGGGGGAGGCATCCCAGGCTTTCAGGGAGAGGGTCATTAAGGAGGGCCCTTGGGAGGAAGGAGGCAATGCAAACTTGATGTGGACGAGTATGGCGACCTTCTTGCGAAAGGTCGCTGTAGAGGAGTTTGGGGTGACCAAGGGAAGTAGAAGGGAAGCTAAGGACACCTGGTGGTGGAACGCTGAGGTCCAGAAGGTTATTAGGGAGAAGAAGGATTGTTTCAGATGCCTATATCTGGACAGGAGTGCAGCTAACATGGAGAAGTATAAGGTGGCGAAGAAGGCAGCAAAGCGGGCGGTGAGTGAAGCGAGAGGTCGGGCGTATGAGGACCTCTACCAACGTTTAAACACTAAGGAAGGCGAAAGGGACATCTATAAGATGGCCAAGATTAGGGAGAGGAAGACGAGGGATGTCGGCGAAGTCAAATGCATCAAGGATGGAGATGATCAGCTTCTTGTGAAGGATGAGGCGATCAAGCGTAGATGGCGGGAGTACTTTGACAACCTTTACAATGGAGAGGTTGATAGCTCTACCATTGAGCTAGACGACTCCTTTGATGATACCAGCATGTGCTTTGTGCGACGTATCCAGGAGTGTGAGGTTAAGGAGGCGTTAAAAAGGATGAAAGTAGGCAAAGCGATGGGTCCTGATGGTATCCCCATCGAGGTGTGGAGAGGCCTTGGAGACATAGCGATAGTATGGCTAACTAAGCTTTTCAACCTCATTTTTCGGTCAAACAAGATGCCCGAAGAATGGAGGCGGAGTATTTTAGTACCAATCTTTAAGAACAAGGGGGATGTTCAGAGTTGTACTAATTACCTCGGAATCAAGCTGATGAGCCATACTATGAAGCTATGGGAGAGAGTCATTGAACACCGCTTAAGAAGGTTAACAAGCGTGACCAAAAACCAATTTGGTTTCATGCCTGGGAGGTCTACCATGGAAGCCATCTTCTTGGTACGACAGATGATGGAGAGATACAGGGAGCAAAAGAAGGACCTTCATATGGTGTTCATTGATTTGGAGAAGGCCTATGATAAGATACCTCGGAATGTCATGTGGTGGGCCTTGGAGAAACACAAAGTCCCAATAAAGTACATTACCCTCATCAAGGATATGTATGATAATGTTGTGACAAGTGTTCGAACAAGTGATGGCGACACCGATGACTTTCCGATTAGAATAGGGCTACATCAAGGGTCAGCTTTGAGCCCTTATCTTTTTGATTTGGTGATGGATGAGGTCACAAGGGATATACAAGGAGATATCCCATGGTGTATGCTCTTTGCGGATGATGTGGTGCTAGTCGATGATAGCCGAACGGGGGTTAATAGAAAGTTTATGGAGGCGGACTCTAGAATCGAAAGGTTTTAGGCTTAGTAGAACTAAAACTGAATACATGAGGTGCGGTTTTAGTGCTACTAGGCATGAGGATGGAGAGGTTAGCCTTGGTGGGCAGGTGGTACCGGAGAGAGACACGTTTCGATATTTGGGGTCCATGTTGCAGAAGGATGGCGATATCGATGAAGACGTGGGCCACCGAATCAAGGCTGGGTGGATGAAGTGGCGCCAAGCTTCTGGCGTACTCTATGACAAGAGAGTGCCACAAAAGCTAAAAGGCAGGTTTTATAGGACAGCTATCCGACCTGCGATGTTGTATGGCGCGGAGTGTTGGCCAACCAAGAGACGACACATCCAACAGTTAGGTGTAGCAGAGATGCGCATGTTGAGATGGATATGTGGCCACACAAGGAAGGATCGGGTACGGAATGACGATATACGAGAGAGACTTGGGGTAGCACCGATTGAAGAGAAGCTGGTCCAGCATCGTCTCCGATGGTTTGGACATATTCAACGGAGGCCATCGGAAGCGCCGGTGCATAGCGGACGGATAAAGCGTGCTGAGAATGTTAAGAGGGGTCGTGGTAGACCAAACTTGACATGGAAGGAGTCCGTTAAGAGAGACCTGAAGGTTTGGAATATCGACAAAGACTTAGCCATGGACAGGGGTGCGTGGAAGTTAGCTATCCACGTTCCAGAGCCATGACTTGGTTTCGAGATCTTATGGGTTTCAACTCTAGCCTACCCCAACTTGTTTGGGACTGAAAGGCTTGGTTGTTGTTGTTGTTGTATTACACTTCTTCAAATGCAATGCTATTGCATACGCTTTGCCTTTGAGGGGGGGTGTTAGAAAGTATTAGTATTAGTCTAGGAGTCCTTATTAGTCTATTAGTATTAGTCTAGGAGTCCTTATTAGTCTATGTTTACTTTCCTTGCACCTCAAGTCATGTGTAATATATATATGCCCCTTGGGCCTTCAATACAGATAAGTTGCTTTCCTAACACATTTTACATTTAACAACCATTGTTTTGGCTTTAGTTTTCTAACAATTGTTGGAATGTTGCAAACAATATAAAGTTGAAAAAATCATCAGTTTATGCACGTCGTTTATGCCATGCTGTGGGAATTTTGAGTATATACCAAAGGAATCCACGGGAGGAACATTGGAAGCAAATAAGGAATACTTTGCGTTATGTCAAAGGAGCGATGGATTATTTCTTATGTTTTAATGGTCATAACTGTTAGAGTATATATAATATAGCCATGTACCTTTTGTATTTATCCCAATATATAAGGGGTTTCCTGCATATAGTCCATTACATGTACATGTATATATACCGGCATATGGCCTCACGGGAATACAAGTTGCTTATTCCTAACAATAACCTCCAGCTGCAGGGCTTTACTGATGCCGATTGGCAAGGTGATCCTGATGACCGTAAATCGACGTCTGGCTATCTGTTTACATTGGCTGGAGGTGCTGTTTCATGGAGGAGCAAGACGCATGAACCTGTGGCCCTCTCATCTATGGAGGCTGAGTATATAGCAGCTTCAGAGGCAGTGAAAGAAGTGGTATGGCTGAGGGAGTTCCTTGCGTCACTCAAGTTCATCGAAAGGGCATTTGATCAAGTCACTATTTATTGTGATAACCAGGCAGCGATCAAGGTAGCAAAGGATCCTAAATTTCATAGTAAGACTAAGCATATAGAAGGTATCACTATATATGTGATGTGATAAATCGTTTGAAGACAGTCCGGTTAGATTATTTACCCAGCGTTGATATGGTTGTTGATCCACTGACTAAAGCTCTTAGTCAGGAATTGTTTTGTAAACATGCCAAGAACATGGGTCTTCATTTTTGGAACTAAATGTTTTAGCCAAGTGGGGGACGTTGGAATATTCAGTATATGTGTGTGTGGCTTACAACATTTATTTTACTGCTATTTTGATCTCCTGGAACTTGTTGATGTGGAATTGAAAGCATCATATACATGTACCGTTTACATGGAAACTTGGACGGAAATTTGTCCGAGGAAGCCGGTACTACATGTTGGAAGCACAGTACATGTGTACTGGAAATTAAACTATGTTTATATAACCCGGGTACAGCATGATAGGAATGACCAGGTTGTCCATAATTTGGCAATATGGATTGTTTGGAAGCCTGCGGGTTTGAATTGGAATTTATTCAAATCCGGCGCATGACTCACACATGCGTGATGAGACCTTATTACAGATAAATGTAAGACTCCTATTTGATTACTAATGATCTTGGTTGGTTGTGCTAATCTGGAGTCTTTGTTTAAACACATTGTTTATCTGGAAACTTATCTGTACACGGTTTACACTAAACCGGAATAATTCTATATATTGGTCTCTACCCTCTGGCCTCAATACCATTGTGAGCGGCACCACGGATTAGGGTGAGGAAAAGAGGGTAGGCCGTAAATCCAACAATGCGGTCTACAAAGACTTCCTCCGGCAGGTTCTGCAATGTTCAGGCAATCTAGCCTGATACATTTCACCATTCATCATCACTATCCGTGGGACTTCCTGGTCGTGTCTGACTCCTTTGAGAACAAGAATAGGGAGACCAATGCTTGACATCTCGTACAACTTGGTGAGACTTAGCCTACGCCCGTGGAACAGGCAAGTGCAAGCCATGACTCGCAAGCTCTTCTTCAGATGTGCAATCAGCATGGTCGACATTCCAGCATTGGCCTCGAATTTAAAAAACACTGAGGAGATTTTCTCGGCGTCGTGTTGGATTGAATCAATCAATCCAGTCACAACTTCAAGAGAAGATATGTCAGTGTTCAAGGTTATTGCTTGGATTGACAACCCATACATGATTCCAAAGGTCAAATGGGCAAGAATTATACAGCCATAGGTCAATGACTCAGAGAAGTGCCAGACCCAGTCTTCGCGGCCACTCAGCTGCATCCTGGTCATCGGACAGAAGAGATAGATACACTAGAATACAAGGTTTTCATCCACCTTCATTTAGTGGAGAATTTCATGCCAACCTTCGGAGGGATTGCCCTCGTTCTCAGAGGGCAGCGACGAGTCATGACGGGCTCCCAAGCTCGCCAAGCTCAAGCCCGGGAAGAGAAAATATTCAGACCCCGTCATTCTAGGTGTTGAAGATGGATCACACCCTGCACCGATGCATGGGTCGGCCTCTGGCAGAAACCAGTCCGTCTCTAGACATGAGCAACCAGCATGGGTTCTCCCATCAATGGTACATGCTTCCACGCATGCTCTGGGGCCGTTGCATGAAGTTTTAATGAGGTATAATGGTGGCCCCTTTATTCGGTTACCGATGCACCATCATCAGGCACTTGGGCTGGACCCTCAGCTACACCACCGTCTGCTACAATTTGAAGATCCTTGTGCATTATCATTTCAACTTCCCTGATGGAATATTTATTGATGCTTTTAGTGTTTCTCATTTTTTATCAATTTTCCCTGTTCTCTTCAACTTTCAAATTTTTGTCCCACGAACTTCCCATGTTCCCAAGTGAACTCCCAAGTTCTTTTTGACTTTTTTCTTCTTCTCCGAACTCCCCGCTTCTTAAATCTGAATTTTGAATTATTATCCCGCGAACTTCGCAAGTTTTTGGTTGATTTTTCTCTGAGTTCTCTCGTTGTGGTCTGTGAAATTCCAAACTTTTGTATGTGAACTTCCCCTGCTTTTTTCTAACTTGTTTATATTATTTTTCTCTGAAGTTTCGAGCTTTTGTCCTGTTTTTTTTTCGAACAGTTTTTGTGTTCCCTCAATTTCTTGGTGTTTCGTCTTTGAATCTACTCCCTCCATATCAAAATATACATTAGTTTCAAAAAACGTCTTATATTTTGATCGGAGAAAGTACATGCTTTTGTGCTGTGAACTTCCAAGGATTTTTCTGTGTTCACAAAGGTTTTTTTTTATCTTCTGTTTTTGTATTTTTGTCTCTGAACATCCAGGACTTGATTATGTGAGCTTTCTAAGCGGAGCGTGCATACTTCCTCAATTTTTACAAGATATTTTAGTTTTTTCTCACACTCCATTAGATGTGTGCTTCAAAAAATGGAAGTATGAACTTCCTGCGCGGCACTATGAACTACTCGATGTATTTTCTTTATAATTCAACGAAATTTATACTGTACCTGTTGATTCATGTGTGCCAAAATCGATCAAATTGTCCTGGTATCTGAGCACAATGTGGTGGTTTGGAGGAGCGTGGAGCTATCCTTGCGTTGGGATGCCCACGACCTTCACTCGGCAACAAGGAGATAGGCAGTAAGACCTGGGACGGTAGAGGATGACCAGGTCCAGAGGGAGGCGGGAGGCGAAGGCATTGGAGTGCGTAAGACGAGCAAAAGGATGGGACGATGTGGGCCGTATGAGACCGGGGCTTGGAGGAGCTGTCTGCCGGAGTGCATGTGCCAGTGAAGTCAAAGTGTGGGAGCCGGTTGGAGAGAGGGGCCAGCGGCCTGACAAAGGAGCACCGGAACCCCTGGCTCTGTTTGGCTAAGGGTGGAGCTGAAGAGAACTCAGGCATGGTGACAAGTTTAGTCAAGGTGGCCAGGTCCGAGGAGGACTCCACGGCCAGCTCATGCAAGTGAGCAACAATGGTAGACCCAAGCCCAATTAAACATAGGTGTTCACGAAGAAGGGGACTACAAGATGGTGAGGACATATTCGCGAAGCTGGAGTTTGTTAGAATTGCTTTAGAATTATGTGTATAGGGCTCAATATTGCCAAGGTTAGGTGTTGAGTTGAACTGGTCTAACACTGGCCTAATATATAAAGGCACCATGGGATAGCCAAAGTAAACTAGACAAAACTAGTAAGCTATACACAATATCATGAACGGGGTGTTCCAAGCGCCTATGGCAGGGGGACTGAACCGGCCGTGGCGCAATGGTCGAGATGCGTCTAATGGTCTTGGTGGGCTTTGTTGTAGATTAAGTACATGGAAAGGAGCACTCATAGTCATGTCCTGGGAATGTACGAGTTAATCATTAAACCTCGTTAACAAATATCGCCTCTCCATCTAGTTTCCGCAATGGCCTAATTGCATAAATTCAAACAAGAGAGTTAAAGTAGTTTCATGAAAGTAATATGCAATAAGAATAAAGAAACCTCGGCTGTGTAGATATTTGACTTTCTTGCATCAATGACGATTTGACTATATTTTGTGGAAGTGCTTGCAACTGCTCCTAACAAACCAGCTTCCTGTGACAATAAATGCTGCTTTATTACCTAAAGAATACTGAATGGAATCATGGTTTAATAGAAAGATAGCATCTCTACCTCCAGTACTGAAAAAGCACGAATATCATATTCACCAAATCCTTCCAGCAGTGAATTTGTATTGGGGTGATGTGGCATATCACAACTTATTCCCATATTATAAATGAAAGTGTTTTTCAATGAACTGTCATGAGGAAACCTCAAACATCCCAGCACTTGAGATAAAACATCGCTTGAGGGTAGCAGACCAGCGGTGATTGCCTGACGGAAAACCATAATTGCTGAGGAAGTCCTACAAAGCGATCAACAAATATAAGCTTCTGACAAAGAAAACTACAGAACTGATCAATATATAGTACCAGTAAGAATTCAAGTTCATAATCTAATGAGTCCATATTAGAACCCAGTTGTACTCCATAGCACAATGCCTCCTTTCCTGATTGGATATGGATTCAAGCTGTGGATTTTCCTCTATGTTCCCTCCATAGCATAGCACGCACAGGCCTAACCAATAGTAGAGCAGCAGTTCAGTCACTCGACTCAGCTGCAACCCATATTTCTCTGTGTTCCTCTCCAGTATCATATCAGTGGAGCAGAACTAGATGCTCGCAAACAGTGGCCCACATGTGGGGAAATATCTGGTGCGATAGTACGAGGGGACAATATTGCTTGGATGCGAGCTGGAGGTTGGCTATGGGATAGGGTAGACAATGAGCAGTTTGCTCGGATCGGGAGACCTAAAAAAATTCAAACGGGAGATTGGATCGGGAGCACGAGTTGCGGGTGCAGAAAAAATACCTAGGGCTAATACCATGTTAGGAAATAAGCAACTTGTATTTCCAGGTGACCATAGGCCTGATATATACGTATGTATAGGTGTGGAAAATATGCAGAAAACCCTTTATACAAAGGGATATTACACGGCAAATATACACAACTCTAACAAATGTGAACGAGGATTTGATAAAGATTAGGGTAAACAGTGTGCCCTTAGTGTTAGACCTTTCAGCCTGAGCATTGATAGTTGTGGATGACACTAGGAGAGTTGGGACAATTTTCGTTGGTTTATTTCTCACACAATGCCATGCCAACCTGAGAGGTTGGAGATACATATTTATAGGCTGCTAGCCAGCCAAGCATATGCTAAGATGCTAGTCTAAGATGCTAGTCTAAGATGCTGCTAAGATGCTAGTCCAAGATGCTATCCTAACTGCCAGTCCTTGATGGTCAAGGATTCTATCCTAATAGCCACAAGGACCATGTGCTGCAGCCCCACAAAGGACTATGTGCTGCAGCCCCACAAAGACCATAGTACATAGACTTATCCATCATTCTCCCCCTAAGTCTTGTACGTCGTCTTGTGGGAGAGTCGAATCATCCCAATCCTGGAGCAGAGTTCGAGGAACTTGATCCTCCCAAGAGGCTTGGTGAGCAGGTCTGCGAGCTGGTCTGTGGTGTTGATGTAGCTCGCCTCGATGCTCCCTTCTTCCAAGCAGCTGCGGATGAAGTGATACCTCAATCGGATGTGCTTGCTCCGTTCGTGGAAAACGGGGTTCTTTGCCAGAGCCAGGGCGGACTTGCTGTCCACCAGGAGCTGCACCGTTCTGGTGTCTCGGACGAGGAGATCACCAAGCAGTCGAGCGAGCCAGAGCGCCTGAGTGCAGGCGGTGGAGGCCGCTATATACTCGGCCTCACAGCTGGACAGGGCCACCACCTGCTGCTTGACCGATTGCCAGCTCACGAGACACTTGCCGAGGAAGAAGAGGATCCCGCTCGTGCTCTTGCTGGTGTCGATGTCGCCGGCGTGGTCGCTGTCGCTGTACCCGACGAAGTGTGCCGCCCCCGGACACCTAGGGTAGTGGAGGCCGTGGTCGAGGGTCCCTGCCACGTAGCGGACGATCCTCTTCACTGCCTGCTGGTGCTCCGACGTCGGTCGCTCCATGAACCGACTGACATAGCCGACGGAGAATGCCAAGTCCGGCCGTGTGTGAGCAAGGTAGCGAAGGCTCCCCACAAGGCGTCGGTACTGCGTAGCGTCCACTTCCTCCGTCGTGCTGTCGTGGCTCAGTTTCAGCCTCTCCTCCATCGGAGTGAGAGCTGGGTGGCAGTCGGTGAGCCCAGCTAGCTCAACGATGCGCTTGGCGTAGGCGGACTGTCGAAGCGCGATCCCGGAGTGATCCTGGTGCACCTCGATCCCTAGATAGAAGGAGAGGAGCCCCAGATCACTCATCTGGAAGGTGGCCTTCATGTCTTCCTTGAACGCCGCCACCTCTGCATCTTTGATGCCGGTGATCACCAAGTCGTCAACATAGACGCCCACCAGCAGGGCATTTCCTCCGCTGCCCCGTCGGTAGACGGCCGCCTCATGCGGGCTTTGCTCGAAGCCCATCTTCTTTAGCGTGGAGTCCAGCTTGGCGTTCCACGCCCTAGGTGCCTGCCGTAGGCCGTAGAGGGCCTTACGCAGGCGGAGTACCTTGCCCTCCTGGCCAGGGATCGCAAATCCCGGTGGTTGATGCACATAGACTTCCTCCTTCAAGTCGCCATTGAGGAATGCCGACTTGACATCCATGTGATGGACACGCCAGCCCTCCTGGGCAGCTAGCGCAAGGAGAAGTCGCACGGACTCCATCCGTGCCACGGGAGCGAAAGCGTCGTCGAAGTCGACTCCTTCCTGCTGCAAGAAGCCTCGAGCCACCAAGCGAGCCTTGTGCTTGATGATGGCGCCGGCTCCATCCCTCTTCAGCTTGAACACCCACTTAAGGGTGATTGCGCGGTGACCACGAGGGAGGTCAGCGAGCTCCCAGGTGCGGTTCTGCTCGACCGCATCCATCTCCAACTGCATCGCGGCGCGCCATGCCGCGTCTTTCTCGGCCTCTGCAAAAGACCGAGGTTCGCCGTCCTCACACGCGAGTTGTAGTTGTGCCTCCAGGTCGCGTGGCACCAGTCCCGGCACCGGCTGGTCGCCGAGTAGATTATCCATCGTACGATACCGTAACGGTTCGCCGCTATGATACGCGTCGATGCGCTCCTCGTCGTGAGTGAGCGGGGAAGCGAACTTCATCGGGTTGTGCTCTACGTGAGCTGGTGCTGATGAAGACGAGCCCGGAGTGGTGACTGTCGGGGCTGGAGTATGCGGCGTCGCCGGTTGTGGTGCCGTCGGCGTAGCAGGCACCGGAGTCGATGTAGTTTTGGGGGCTGGGGTAGACGTGCTCGGCGAAGAGGAGCTGCTTGCTCCCCCAGCTTCCTTGAAGTGGACGTACTCGACAATGAAGTCGTCATACGTCGGCGTCGAGCCGTCGTCCACCGCCTTGTCCCATTTCCACCCTCGCCCTTCGTTGAACACGACGTCTCGCGCCGTGCGCACACGCTGTGTCTTTGGGTCGAGGATGCGGTAGGCCTTTGAGCCCTCCGCATAGCCGATGAAGACTCCCGGAGTACTCCTGTCGTCGAGCTTGCCGATGTGGCCGAGCTCTTTGGCGAACGCAAGGCAGCCAAAGACCCGCAAGTGAGAGACCGCCGGCTTCCGCCCATGCCAGGCCTCGTACGGCGTCCTGCCGTCGAGTGCCTTAGTAGGCGAGCGGTTGAGGATGTAGACGGCCGTTAGCACCGCCTCTCCCCAGAAAACAGCCGGCATCCCTCTCTGCTTGAGGAGAGCCCGAGCCATCCCCACAACCGTCTGGTTGCGCCGCTCGACGACGCCGTTTTGCTGCGGGCTGTACGGCGCGGAGTAGTGGCGCTGGATGCCCTCATCAGCGCAGTACGACGCGAATTCAGCCGCCGTGAATTCGCCACCGTTGTCAGTGCGCAACACGCGCAGTTTGCGGCCGCTCTCCGCCTCCACAGCAACCTGCGCACGCCTGATGGCGTCCGGCGCCTCTCCCGTACTGCCGAGGACCATCACCCACATGTAGCGAGAGAGGTCGTCGACGAGCAGCAGGAAGTAGCGTCGACCTCCTGGTGTGGCTGGCGTCACCGGGCCGCACAGATCTCCGTGCACGAGCTCCAGCCTCTCCTTGGCCCGAAAACTCGCCTGCTGGGGAAAGGGGAGTCGTCTCTGCTTCGTCAGCACACAGATGTCGCAGAACTGCTCCACATGGTCGAGGCATGGCAGGCCTCGCACCATCTCCTTGGCACTTAGACGCTTCAGGGCCTCAAAATGAAGGTGCCCAAAGCGCTCATGCCATTGCCACGCCTCGTCGTCCCGACGGACAGCGAGACAGACCGGTTGTGCCACCTGCACATCAAGGACGTAGAGTCGATTTTCGCCTCTGGGTACCTTGGCGAGAAGGCGACGCTGGCGATCCCAGATGCGTAGGACCCCATGCTCAATCAGCACGCGTGAGCCGTTCTCATCCAGCTGTCCCAAGCTGATGATGGAGTTCCTTAGCGCGGGGATGTAGTAGACACCGGTGAGCAGCCGGTGCTCTCCCGTCTTGGTGGTGAAGATGACGGAGCCGACGCCCTTAATTTCCACAGCTGAGGCATCCCCAAACTTGACGGAGCCTCGCGCGTCGGAGTCGAGCTCGGCGAAGAATTCCCTTTGACCGGTCATGTGGTGGGTGGCGCCGGTATCGAGGCACCACCCCGCAGTCTTGTCCTTCCCGGAGCCATCGCCGAGAAGAGCGTGTGCTTTTGGCTCGTCGAGGTGGAGGGGAGCCTTTGCGACTGATGTTGCTGAAGGTAGCTCGATGCTTGCATGCGCCATGAACAGAGCCGTCTCCTCCTCCGCCGCCTGTGCGACGTGAGCCTGGCCTTGTCGTGGTTGGCGACACTCATTGGCCCAATGGCCAAGCCGGCCACAGTTGTGGCAGCTGTTGTCCTGCGCCGGCTTGGGCTTGCCAGCGACGCCGTCCTTGGCGCCTCCGCGGGCGTCACCTTCGGCACGTCCTTGTGCCTTGCCGCCCCTTCGCGCCTTGCGCTGCTTGCCGCGCTTGCAGCCGCCCGTCGTGGAAGAAGGCTCCCCCTTCTTCTTGTCACCAAGGCTGGCATCCCACTGCTCCCGAGTTAGGAGCAGCTTCCCGCCGGTGGTGATGGGCCCCGAGGGAGGCTGTGGCTCATCGGTATCGACGACCTTGAGGCGACCTATCGCCTCCTCGATCGTCATCGTGGAGAGGTCCAGCAAAGACTCGATCGAGCGAGCCATCTGCTTGTACTTCTCGGGAATGCACCGGAAAAGCTTCTCAACAGCTCTCTCCTCGGTGTAGGTGGCATCGCCGAACTTCACCATCTTCTGCAGTAGAGTGTTGAGACGGAGAGCAAAGTCATCAACGTCCTCACCTGGCTTGAAAGCCAGGCTCTCCCACTCCTTACGAAGTGCCTGCAGTGTGGACTTGCGAGCACGGTCGCTGCCGATGCGTGCCGCGGCGATGGCGTCCCAAGCCTCCTTGGCAGTCCGCTTGTTGGAAAGCGAGAACTGCATCTCGGGCGGGACTGCGGCGATGAGGGCGTCCAGCGCCCGTCGATCTTCTTGGTGGTCGACATTGCTGTCCTGGACTGCCTCCCACAGCCGCCGCACCTGGAGCCTGATCTTCATGATCGCGGCCCACTCGACGTAGTTGGTTTTAGTGAGGGTAGGCCACCCAACACTGGGACCAACATCCCTGACCACAGTCCGGACCTCGTAGAGGCCGCGGTCCTGGTCGTTGCAGCCGCCGTCGCCGTGCGCACCTGCACCTGGAGCGCGGGCGTGCTCGGCTGCCCACTGCGCTGTCCGCTCTTGCGCCACTTTGGCACGGTCTGCGTCGGCACCGTCGTCCGCAGGCGCGGAGCCGTTGGAGCTGCCGGAGCCGACGCGGAGTGCCTTGGCACCCGCTGTAGCCTCACGTGCTGCCTCCGCTGCTGCTGCTGCTTCTACCTCCGCCCTGGCTGCTTCTACCTCCGCTCTGGCTGCTGCCAGCTCCGCTGCAGCCAGCCTTGACACCCTTGCTGCCGCAGCAGCTGCTGCTACAGCTGCTCGCTCACGCTCCTCTGCCACGGCGCGCTCGGCCTCCTGCCGGCGCCGTATGCTCGAGGTAGCCGTGTGCTGAGAGCGACCTGCAGACATGGCTCGCTGCAGGGGGGCTGTTGCGTGAAGAGGAGGCTGTTGCTGACGAGCTGCTGCTCGACAGTCCGGAGGGAGGGAGGTAACTAGGGGCAGTCGGAGCAGCAGCTGCTACCGGCTTAGGCTGCTCAGCTCCCGGTGAGAGAGGTGAGCAGGAAATGCTCAGGGTGCAAGATAACGAGGCTCTGATACCACTTGTTAGACCTTTCAGCCTGAGCATTGATAGTTGTGGATGACACTAGGAGAGTTGGGACAATTTTCGTTGGTTTATTTCTCACACAATGCCATGCCAACCTGAGAGGTTGGAGATACATATTTATAGGCTGCTAGCCAGCCAAGCATATGCTAAGATGCTAGTCTAAGATGCTGCTAAGATGCTAGTCCAAGATGCTATCCTAACTGCCGGTCCTTGATGGTCAAGGATTCTATCCTAACAGCCACAAGGACCATGTGCTGCAGCCCCACAAAGGACTATGTGCTGCAGCCCCACAAAGACCATAGTACATAGACTTATCCATCACTTAGGACCCCACAGCACTTATATTTATAATATCAACCACCAAGATTACAAGTTTACGACTGTACCAGCTTGGACTCCTTCTAAACAACAAACCAGACACTTAATGGGGTCGGGTAATACTAATACCACCAACCAATAATAACTTCTCAACACTTTACCTCATGGGTAAAGGTAGGTGATCAATATTGTTGAAATATATTGCCCGCCTTCCTCCATCAGTTCGGACTTTTGGATGAGTTGGCTGGAGCATGAATTCAATATGATATCAGAGCCAAGGGGTCTTGAGTTCAAGACCCTGCCAACGCAGTATTAAAATTAAACGATTTTACGGCCTATATCAATCCCACGTCCAAGGACTAAAATAGCCTAGACTAGAGGGGGAGTGTTGAAATATATTGCCCGCCTTCCTCCATCAGTTCGGACTTTTGGATGAGTTGGTTGGATCATGAATTCAATAAATATACTCAAACTTAAACACGGCTAACAAAATAATCTAAGATGTACCTTGCAATTGAGTCCACATTTAAAAAAAGGCATGCAAATTTATTTTTATCTATAGAATTCAGCAATGAGTGTACCATTTATTGTCAATCTGTGGCTTCCCTTGGTTGAATCTGACAATGATGTTGCCAAGTGAAAGATCACACGAAAACATTTGTAGACATAAACCTGAAGAAAACAGTATTCCATTACGAATGACTGCCACCAAAAGGAAAAAAAACAGTACACAGATGAAAAGTAACCGCAAGCAGCAGTAGACACAAGAAATAGGAAAAATAGGTCAGTTCGGCACACAAAGAAAATTCCAGTTCTTCCATACAGTACCAACCAACAAAACTTACCAGTAAGACAACCGACAATGGTGGGATTGAGGCCAATACCATCTACTTTTAGTTGCTCAAATAAATCCAGAGCTAGTTGTGCTTCACCATTTCTGCAGGTCAACTGTTAGTATCTGAAGAATATCATGAGATTAGTTTGAAACGACCAGTCCTTGCTAAGTTGCTATACATTACCTTTCGCAAGCCACACATAAGACAGAATAGGTTATCTCATTTGGACGGACACCTAGTTCCCTTATCTCATTAAGGACCTCAGCAGATTTTATAACTTGATCGTTGTCACCTGCAATTTCATTGTGTAGTTAATTAAAGCATGAAATCATTGTTCTTTCCAAGTTCAACGATAGGAGAGTAACAAAATAAAAAGTTAGGGGGAAATATATGCGTGTTCAAGGAAGAATTGCATGAAGAACCTATATTTGAAGTACAATACATTAGGTCCCTTGATTCGAAAAACTAACTTGGCAGGTATGCAAACTCATTGTGGAGTGCCACTAGCATCCCTAAACTTGCAAATTGAATCATTTTGGAAATTTCGATTCAGCTAAACTTGTGACTTGATCTTGTCACAGTTGACATATAACACTTAAATAAGATAATACGTGACAGTTGACATGTTTCAGAACATGCCAAGTTCACATTCAAGTTTAGTGGTAACAAAGCTGCTACAAGTATAGGGTCATCTGGTGCAACTTTCTCTAAGAAAATAATAGGTAGTAAAGTGAACAAATGTTTTGCATTTCCTTCTAAGAGTGCTCATACAGAGGGAAGTGATTAAAGCATTCATCATCGGAACTGTTGGAATTAATTTGATAGCCTTGATCTCCTCAAATAGCTGCAGCGCCTTTTTCCAGTCCTTGGCCTGATATAGTGGCAATCAGATCAGGATGAGTAAAACAAAACTTTGATATTACAAATGCTTTCAGACAAAAAGTAAATGGATGCAAACAGAATACAGAGTCAAATATATTGTGTTAAGTGATTTTCCATCAAACAATTTGCCAAAGAACTTACATTGCAGCAAGCACCCATACAGGAACTGTATGCCATGATTCCAACATGAAATCCCTTTGCTCTTACATCTTTGATTATTTCAAAAGCAGCATCAGCCCTCCTAGCGTGGCCGGCTACATCAACTAGAGCACTCAGAAACATCTGTAGTACATGGCATTAATGAAAGAGAAAGTCAAATGGACTGTAGGAGGGAGCACATTACATAATGTTCCACTAAAAATTAACACCTCATCAGGTTGAACTCCGATCTTGTTCATATCTTCATAGATCTTCAATGCAAACCCTAAATCGCCAGTCAAGCTACAGCTTCTCAGTGCAATTGTGTAAACTTCTGGAGTACCTTTTATACTGTACTCCTGAAGCATTTTGTAAACCTCACGAGCTCGATCAGCCTAGACAACAATGGTTCGCAGAACATGATCAATACAGGAAACATATTTTCTGCTTTGCATTTCCCAAAAGAAATTAGTCTGTAAAAACCACCTGGCCAGCCTGAATACATGTCTTCATGAGTGCTCCAACTGTGACATGATCAGGAAGAATTGGTTTGCATCCTTTCGATTCTGAGGATTCTGCTGTCATTTCTGATAAAACATCAAAAGCTCGAGCAACAGCTCCAGATTCACCACATGCACTGATCAAAGCATTGAAGACAACTCGATCTGGCTTCACCTTCTACTGCAAGCACGACCGAGTAAGTTCATCAAGCATGAAGATGCTTGCAGAGGCTTATTAATTGAACAATTTCTTCACATCTACAGCACAGGTGAAAGGAAGCACATCTAGCATAAAAATTACTAAGTGACTCTAGCTCACTTGGTTAGGAGAGTGGACCCAGCTGTTAGGAAAGCAACTTATCTTTATTGAAGGCCCAAGGGGCATATATATATTACACATGACTTGAGGTGCAAGGAAAGTAAACATAGACTAATAAGGACTCCTAGACTAATACTAATACTTCCTAACACCCCCCCTCAAATGCAAAGCGTATGCAATAGCATTGCATTTGAAAAGTGTAATACTAAAAAAAATGATAATCCAAATCCACGTCTTGAGAGTGTCGTTGTAGCATGAAGAGTCTTCAAAACTTGTCGAGTCGCCGAAGGAGATAACAAAGAGATGGCACATCAGAGGTAGACACCGCATCACTTGAAGATACAAGATAAGTATCAAGAGAAGATGGGTTGTCAAAAGAAGATGTCACATCAGAGGAAGACACCGAAGAGATGCCACATCAGAGGAAGACACCGCATCACTTGAAGATACAACATAAGTATCAAGAGAAGATGGGTTGTCAAAAGAAAATGGCACATCAAGAAAATAAAGCATTGTGCAGAAATCCATAGTCCACGACAACCGTTGGCGTAAGAAGCTCGGCGAATAAGGCACGATGGACTTAGATCGACAATGCAAAAGAAGTCCAGAAAATCCTAAACAACAAGGACAAATAGGCCACAAAAGTTGTATAGAAAGGATCAGGACCGGAGAAAGGCTGACGGACAATGGTATGGTGGATTCGCATGGCATGAGAAATATAATATCAACGGATTTGGTGGACGCAGCGGAAAACAAAAAAAGAAAAACTAGAAAGCACATAGTAGACTATAGAACGGCAAGTGACAGGAGCATCACATAGCAGCAGCAAGCAGCATCACGTAGCAACAGGAAGCAGCTAGTAGCAGCATACAACCATGCGTTGTAGCTGCAGAACGCAAGCACTGGGCAGAGGTAGCAGCAGAAATACATGCTGGAAGAAGGCAGCACAGGCGTAAGGCAGCAGCGCTTTGGTGGAACGACGAGAAGCAGCCACGGGCATTACCCGTGTCCATCCAGATCAATCTTGTTCGGCTGGAGCAGCAGCCTTCATGCACAGCCGAGCGCTGGCCTGAGCGGAGAGCAAGGAGGCTGACAAGATGGCTCGGTGTCGCTCGATCTGGAGCAGCACCGGACCCGATGAGGGGCCGCCTCGATCTGGAGCAGCACCGGATCTGCGTCCGCGTCTGGGGCCGCCTCGATCTGGGCGGACTGGGGCGGCGACAAGATCCAAGGCGTGAGGCGGCGCGACCGGATCTGATGAGGGGGCGGCGGCGGCTGGATCCGAGGCAGGAGACCGGCGCGACCTGCGGCGGCGGGTCCTGGACCAGCGACGGGAGCCGAGGCAGCGCGAGACGGCGAGGCAGGGAGGAGCCGACGCGGCCTGGGTGAGGGAGCACGACGGGGAGGACTGCGACGGGAGAGCAGCCAGATCCGACCACGCAAGAAAAGCAGCGGCGACGCGCGAGATTGGATCGGGAGGGCGAGTTGCGGCGCCCGAAAAAAATAACCTAAGCTCTAATACCATGTTAGGAAAGCAACTTATCTTTATTGAAGGACCAAGGGGCATATATATATTACACATGACTTGAGGTGCAAGGAAAGTAAACATAGACTAATAAGGACTCCTAGACTAATACTAATACTTCCTAACACCAGCCACCCAGGTTCAACTCCTCATGGATGTGAGCTCGGGCTCTTGTTATTTAAAAAAAAACTGTATGGGCCTCCCTTTAAAAAAAACATAAAAAATCATGAGATAGAACAATTCACCTTTGAACTCATGATCCCGTAAGCACCAAATGCTTTTGCTACTTGCCCAGCTTTAGCACAGCCATCAATTAGTGCACCGTATGTGTTAACATTTGGCTCTATTCCAGCACTAACCATCTCATGGAAGACCTAAAATGAAGTGCAGAAGAAGGGATAACATGAGGTATAGTATCAAGATTTAAATGGAACCCCCACATATGAATTTGTTTTTGTTTTGAGCAAACACTGTAGGGGAGGCCCCAACAATAAAATTTCATGAAAATAGAGAATATTTATAAGAGGATGTATACACGGCAAGAAAATAACAGAGAGAGGCTCCCACCTCTCAGTGCTACATGCTACATTGAACAAGAGAGGCCAGAAGAAAAGCTTAAACCCGAGGGTTGGTGAATGACCCCGCTCTCCTCTCACCCCTCCAGACCCAGCTCCCGCCCCGCGCCATTGCTGGCGCCCTCCTGCCTGGCCCCTGCCATGGACAAGAACCACCCCCCCCCCAAAAAAACACACACACAGAGCCCATCTGCTCCGACGTCCATCAGTGGTGCAACAACCTACCCCCCTCATGACTCAGCCAAGCCACCACCAGCAAGCTCCAACACCACAACAGATAGGGTTACCAACACACCCTCCCGACAGCGCCTCAAACCGAGCTGCGGCCACGGAAGAGCCCCAATACGTCTGCTAAATTCCAATTTTCAAGATGATTTATCTCACGAACTATTAATCTGGGTAGTGTTCTTCACCGGTGAGTTCGTCTCGACAAGGCCTTCAAAACAAGAACCCATGTTTAGTCCCAAACAACAACAACAAAGCCTTTAGTCCCAAACAAGTTGGGGTAGGCTAGAGGTGATCCCATGTTATAATGTTTTGGTGAAAAAAAAAGTCGGCACTAGTTCAACTTAGTTAGCATGTTAGCAGTGAACAGTTGTCATCATAATTATGTACTCTCTTTGTTCCAAAATATAAGGTGTATTAGTTTTTTCCAAAAGTCAAACATGTACATGTTTGACCAAGTTTTCAGGTAAAAGTATCAATATCTACAGTACCAATACTGTATCATTAGATCCATCACGAAAAATATTTTTATATTTTATTTATTTTATATTGTAGATATTGATATTCTATTCTATAATCTTGGTCAAACATACATAAGTTTGACTTGCATGACAACTGATGCACCTTATATTCTGAAACTAGGCAATAGTTTTGCATGTTTTTATATACTATAGGAAGCTTGCTGGTGTGTTGCAATGGTACTTCTCTACAAAGCAAACACAATGTCCATGAATCAAGATCGTTTAATTTGTCACCGCATAATATTTATCCATCACGAACACCCCCATGAAGAATTACAGCGCACGATAATGATACACCCCGTAGGATCGGCTCACATCCGGTCAATGTCTGTGGATGGCACGGATCATGGTGCGCGTGGTCAACAACAACAATATGACGATGGATGTCTAGGAGGTTGGTGAAATCTGGATGACGGTGTAGTGAGAACCAGGGCCTCACAAACCTTGTAGGCATGGAGTCTTGACGGCATAGGGCTGTTGCAAAACTGCCCCGGCAAGGAGCCGATCTTGCCGGCAGGCAACACAGCCGGCAAGCACTACGTCAACAAGCAAGTCCAAGAGCCTGCCGGATAGGAGCTTTCTCCCCGGCAGCGCATCTTCCCGGCAAGACAGACCCGGCAAGACAAGACCAGGCAAGGCGAAGCCGGCAAACCAAGACCTCCAGGCAAGCCAGCAAGCTCCCCTCACTACCACCAGTCCCCAACAAGTGGTGCGCGTGCAGAGCTCTGTTGACGAGTGGCGGGCACACAGGCGATTAGGTAGAGCTTGTTGGCTACATGGTGAACCACCGCTCCAGAGTCAACTTTATCGACACCCGTCTCTATATGTGTCGTCACTAGCATTCACCCTCATGTAATTACCATCTTGCCACTGTGGTGACCACTTAGACTATAAAAGGAGCCCATGGCAACATTTACAAAGGTCGAAACCCTTCCCATTTACACGCGTAGCAGCACTTCTGAGCTTCTTGCCGGCAAGCTTGCGCGGCATACTCATAATCCACAAACCACACAGGACGTAGGGTATTACACCTCAAGGTGGCTCGAACCTATCTAAACCAAAGTTTAAAAAACCAAACCGGTGATCGAACCGGCGAGGCCACTAGTTCAGGTTTTTACTGGTCAGACCGCCGGTTCACCGGTTCAATGTCTGTTTTTTCATACCATAAATGATACATTTCGTGTATTAGTGTCGTACTAAATAGATGTAAAATACAAGCATTTACTTAAATTTGACAAGAAAGTTGGCTAGCCAAGATGGTTATTGGACCAAAGGTGCAACTTACACACCTATATCTAGCATCCTGGGTTTGAATTCCCTTCGACGCAGGTTATTTTTCTATTTTTGTGTGTGGCACTGGTTAAACCGTTGGTTTTATACCTCCAGTTCATGCAAAAACCGGCTGGTTTACATAGTTTGTTCTGGTCCAATTGCATGTCGGTCTTTTTAGCTTAAAAAACCGAAAGGGCACCGGTTCAGGTTTTTCCGATCCGACCGCCGGTCCGGTCTTTTAAACTATGGTCTAAACCTTGCATGTTGTTGGTGTTGCTCTTTGTGTGCGTAGATCCTCGCAATAGAATCGCAAAGGGGCCTTGCCAGTCCCATAGATTGTCGTACCTCGACACTGGATGAGTAGACGGATGCGAGTAAGTGAAAAATCTCTCAACGAGCATGATGTAGGCTTACGATGATTGGTGTAGGTTGAATGATGAAATTCGTCCTCCATGATGCGCGGTTCGAGCTCTTCTTCGTTAGAATAGATTCTACTCGTCGATGCGGTCTTGATGGTGCGAGAGTATGTTCAGGTGGGCTCCGATGCGTCAGGGATAATAATGGAGTCCGGTGACGACATAAGGTGACAACTTAGGCAAAGCTATGTGTGTGAAAGAACTAGAGCATAGTGGATAGAGTAGGAGGCGTGGTGCTCTTGCATACATGTTTGTGGTTTGCACGACGTTTTGCTAGACTACTGGAACCAATTTTGAAAGAGCCCCAATAAGACAAAATATATAAGCCCGTGCAATGGATGGACAGGACACGAGTATCATGGTGCACGGGCGGCAAGGTGAGATCCCGTAAACCAGTAATGTAACAAAAAAGTAGATAATATACGGTCACATCAATTCTAGAAGTAACTGCCATTCATATTATTTAATTGGCATGAACAAAACATACTGCACATTTATTTCTTACATGCATGGAAAAAAGGTAAAAAAAAATGGCCTCACCAATCAATACAAAATGAATACGTGCGGCCAGCATAGTAAGCCAATAAAAAATTAGTAGAAAATTCATACATACAGGTGCACTCAGGAGAAACGTGCAGTAGAAGGAAGCACCGGACTCCAGACATGGGCTACCATGGGCCGATAGATCAATCGTTGGACGGTTGCTGGGCTTGGGCAGATCAATCGTAGGGATTAGGCGATACCTATCACTAGCGAGAAGATCACTAGGGAGGCTTGATGAAAAGGAGCGGAACAGGAACGTGCCCTTCTTTTAGGTAGGAGAGATTGCAATGTTTATGCATAGCAAGAGAGTTGGTTTTCAGGCGTTGCCAACAAAAGCGGGCGGCATCAACCCTCACAATTACCATGAAGAATATCTATACAGGTGTACACTGAGGTTTAACTAACCTGGCAAGTACTCGCAACTAAGTGGCAATAACCTGGCAAGCAAGTGAAAGAACCTGGCAAGTACTAACAAAAAAAAAAGTTGTCAAAACATGATGACATCAGAGGATCATCAATCTGGTTAATGGTTTAAGAGATATTCCTAACTTTTTTTGAAAGGTTAAACATGCATTTTCTGGAAGTTACCAAAACAAGAAAGTTGCCATATACAGAAAGTGCCAAATATAGGAAGTTGTTGAATAAACCCAAGTCTCCAGTGTTAAGTAGTGTCGTTTTTCTTCAGTTTCGTCAGCGGCTTCAGGTTGTTTCCAGTCAACGAGAATAGCTCGAGGTAGTTAGCTCCGGGCGCGAGTCTGACGCCCCTCTGATTGCTCGTGGGATGGCACGAGCACCACGATCGGTGGTGGCGCGTAGTTAGGGGCCATGAGCACGTTTCCTCTGGTGTAATCTGAATAAATTCAGTCAATAGAACAATAGAAAAGTCACAAGTTTTGCACGGCGCACACTCCCTGTTCTTCTTCCTCCTTGCCGTCGAGAGAGAAGAGAAAACCACAGAGGCAAGATTTGCCGACAATTGGCATCAGAGCCTAGTTCCGACCTTGGGAATGGCGGGTCCAGATGAGTCCGGTGGTAGCAAGTCGCCGCTGACTCCGCGTGCGAGGGTCTCCGACGGCAATGAGCTTGCCATGGCAGAGAGGCCCATCGCGCACGACACCGGCAGCACAGCGTGGCGGCAGTTGACGAGGACCAACTACACCGACTGGGCCGTGCTCATGCAGGTCATGATGGAGGGGCGGCATCTCTCTGAAGTCGTCCAGACGGGCACGTCCGAGCGCAGCGAAGATCGCCTGGCGCTCGAGGCGATCCTGCGCGGGGTGCCGCCGGAGATGGCACCCACTCTCGCCGCCAAAGCGATGGCAAAGGAGGCCTGGGACTCCTTGAAGACCATGAGGGTCTCCGACGGCAACGAGCTTGCCGTGGCAGAGAGGCCCATGACGCGGATGGCGCGCGACACAGGCAGCGCGGTATGACCGCAGTTGACAAGGACCAACTACACCGACTCGGCCGTGCTCATGCAGGTCATGATGGAGGGGCGGCATCTCTAGGAAGCCGTTCAGACGGGCACGGCCGAGTGCAGCGAAGATCGCCTGGCGCTTGAGGCGATCCTGCGCGGGGTGCCGCCGGAGATGGCACCCACTCTCGCTGCCAAAGCGACGGCGAAGGAGGCCTGGGACTCCTTGAAGACCATGAGGCTTGGAGTGGCGAGGGTGCGGGAGGCTAAGCTCGCGACGCTCTCCAGGCAGTACGGCGACATCAAGTTCGCCGACAGCGAGTCAGTGGATGACTTCGCGATGCGCCTCATGGCAATGGTGGCGCAGATGGCACAGTTCGGTGAGGAAATCCCTGAGAAAAGAATTGTAAGAAAATTTCTTTCAGTTGTTCCCAAACAGTTCTCGCAGATCGCCCTGTCGATCGAGACTCTGGTCGATCTCGATCAGCTCTCTATCGAGGAGCTAAACCGGAGACTGAAGGCGGCAGAGGAGCGCCACAAACTGCACCAGGCCACCGACGGCTTGGGGCGGTTGCTTCTCACAAAACAGCAGTAGCACGCCCGTCTCAAGTCCAGCGACCAGCACACCAGCGACTCGGGGTAGGGCGGCTGGCGCCAGAACGGGGGTGCTGGCAGAGGAAATGGCGGTGCCTCCAGTGCCGGAAATGACGACGACCGTGACAAGTGTCGCTACTTCAACATCCCTGGACACTGGGCTCGCAACTGCAGGAAGAAGAAACGCGACGAGGAGGCGAAGGCCCTCCTCACCCAAGGGGACGGCAGGGACAACGCCGACCCCACGCACCTCCTTAAGGCGCAGGTGTGTGACCTGTTCGTGGATCCTGGCGATCACGACGGACATGTGGAGCTGATCGAGAAATGAGTTGAAGCTCATTTGGGTCTTGCCACGGACGCACACTCCGGTGTCTGGTACCTGGACACAAGGGCCAGCTACCACATGTTCGGCGAGGAGGCCTCGTTCAGTGAGCTCGACCGTCACATCTCCGGCACCGTCAAGTTCGGAGACGGATCGGTCGTCGACGTCCAAGGGCGCGGCTGCGTGCTCTTCACCGACCATGTCGGCGGTCATCGCGTCCTGAGTGGTGTCTACTTCATCCCGCGGCTCAAGAGCAACATCATCAGCATCGGGCAGCTCGACCAGACCGGGTGCCGGTCGAAGATAGAGCACGGCGTCTTCACTCTCTACGACAAGCAGTGTCAGATCATGGCAAGGGTTCAGCGCACCAGCAACCGGCTGTACTCGTACGCGCTCCAGCTCACACGCCCTGTTCGTCTGGCCGCACGGTGCACCGTACGACGGACGAGGCATGGAGGTGACATGCCAGATAGGACCACCTCAACTTCCAGGCGCTCCGCAAGCTCGCCCAGCAAGGACTGGTGCGCGGGCTGCCCTCCATCGACCATGTCGACCAGGTGTGCGACGGGTGTCTCGCCGGCAAGCAGAAGTGTGCCTCGTTTCCTGCATAGGCAAACTACAGAGCGGAGCAAGTTCTAGAGCTGGTGCACAGTGATCTGTGCGGACCGATCACGCCCGCCACGGCCGGTGGGCGACGCTACTTCTCCTCATTGACGACATGTCCAGGTACATGTGGATATCAGTACTTCTGTCCAAGGACGAGGCGGCCAGAGCGATCGCGCGATTCCAGGCACGCAAGTTGTGTGCACTGCGGACGGACCGCGGCGGCGAGTTCACATCCGTCGACTTCAACGCAGACCGTGGAGTGCAGCGGCAGCTCACGGCGTCGTACTCTCCTCAGCAAAACAGCGTTGTGGAGCGCCATAACCAGACGGTGGTGGCCATGGCCAAGACATGATGAGGGTCACGTCCACGCCTAGTGAGTTCGGGGGGGGGGGGGGGGGAGGCGGTCACCGCTGCAGTTTCTATCCTGAACCAATCGTCGACGCGCTCCGTGGTCGGCATGACTCCGTACTAGGCGTGGCATGGCGACCGCCCTCCGCTGCACTTCCTCTGCACCTTTGGATGTGTGGTGCACATGAAGGCGGTGAAGACACACCGGAGCAAGCTCGAGACAGATCCACGCCAATGGTTTTCGTCGGGGACGAGGAGGCCGGCAAGGCATACCAAGCCTATAATCCCGCAACCAAGCGCGTCCAGGTCACGCGAGATGCAGTCTTCGACGAATCAGCACGGTGGAACTGGGAGGACACTTCACATGGTGCTCCGGCGATGGTGGGCGAGTCTGACGGTAACTTACCCTGCTTACAAGGTGCAGATCGCTCGGGGCAGCGCCGAAGCAGAGCCGCGGACACCAGAAACTCCGCGGCCATCTGCTGCGGCGGGTGCAGAGTCAGCGACAGACACCCCTATCTCTATCAGAAGCCCGGAAACTGCTGGCACGATGATCCAAACTCCTGTCGCATCCTCCGCTCCAGCCGGGATGGAATTCGTCTCGCCGCCTTCGGGGAGCCTGGGGCTCGATGCCAACGACGACGCCGGTGTGGTCCATTGCTTTCACGGCGTCACCGATCCCATCGGCATCCACGACGGACCCGTCCAACCAGCGAAAAGGCTGTTGATCGCCTCTGCCAAGGAACCAAGCATGTTCAGGGAGGCGGAACTCGATCCTGGATGGCGCAAGGCGATGATCGAGGAGATGAACTCGATCGAGGAGAACAACACGTGGGAGCTCACTAATCTCCCTGCCGGCCACCGTGCCATCGGTGTGAAGTGGGTCTTTCGGGTCAAGAGAGACTCCGCCGACGCGATCGTCAAGTACAAAGCTAGCCTCGTCGCCAAGGGATTTGTGCAGAAGCCAAGCATCGACTTCGATGAGGTGTTCACTCCAGTGGCGCGCCTGGAGTCCGTTCGTGTGCTGCTCGCGCTCGCCGCGCACGAGGGGTGGCCGATCCACCACATGGATGTAAAATCGTCTTTCCTCAACGGCGATCTGAAGGAAGAGGTCTACGTCGAGCAGCCTCCAGGATTCGTCACCGACGATCGCAAGCACAAGGTGCTGAAGTTGCGGAAGGCGTTGTATGGACTTCATCAGGCGCCCCGGGCCTGGAACGCCAAGCTCGACGTCACGCTCGTTGACATGGGCTTCCACAGCTGCAACTCCGAGCACGCCATCTACGCACGCGGGTCAAACTGCAAACTCCTGCTTCTTGGGTGTACGTGGATGACCTGGTGATCACTGGAGCTGACGCCGCGGAGATCGATAGAATTGAAGACTGTCATGGAGGCCAAGTTTTGGATGAGTGACCTTGGATTGCTCTCATATTACCTGGGCATTGAAGTGCGCCAGGACTCAACCAGAGTGACCATCGCGCAAAGAGCATACGCCGACAAGATCATTGAGAAGGCCGGTCTGACAGGCTGCAATCCCTGTCAAACACCCATGGAGGCTCGTCTGAAGCTGAGCAAGGCGAGCACGGCGGCTCCCACTGACGCCACAGAGTACAGAAGCTTGTTGGGTACGCTGCGCTACCTCATGCACACCAGGCCGGATATCACTTTCACCGTGAGCTGTGTGAGCAAGTTCATGGAGGCGCCTACTGTCGAGCACCTGACGGCGGTCAGGCACATCATTCGGTACATGGCGAGCACTTGTGACCTGGGGCGTCACTTCCCGCGCCGGAGAGAGGACGGTGCTAGGCTCATTGGGTACAGTGACAGCAACATGGCCGGCAACATCCATGATCGGAAGAGCACGTCAGGGGCGGTGTTCTTCCTGGGCGATAGCCCTATCAGTTGGTTGTCGCAGAAGCAGAAAGTGGTGGCCCTCTCCTCCTGTGGAGCTGAATTCATCGCTGCTACGACAGCTGCGTGTCAGGGGGTGTGGGCGGCACGACTACTTGCAGAGATCACCGGAGATGAGCTCCAGGTGCCATTACTTCTGGTGGATAACAAATCTGCCATTGCCCTCTGCAAAAATCCAGTTCTTCACGACAGAAGCAAGCACATTGACATGCGCTATCACTTCATCAGACAGTGCGTGGAGAAAGAGAAGATGACTATTGATTTCATTATGACAAAGGACCAATTGGCTGACATTCTGACAAAGCCTTTGGGGCGCATCAGATTCATTCAACTACGAGAGAAGATTGGGATGAAGAAAATAAGGGAGGTTGACTAGGCTTTAGGGGGTGATTGTTGAATAAACCCAAGTCTGCAGTGTTAAGTAGTGTCGTTTTTCTTCAGTTTCATCAGCAGCTTCAGGTTGTTTCCAGTCAACGAGAATAGCTCGAGGTAGTTAGCTCCAGGAGCGAGTCTGGTGCCCCTCTGATTGCTCGTGGGATGGTACGAGCAGCACGGTCAATGGTGGCGCGTAGTTAGGGGCCATGAGCCCGTTTCTCTGGTGTAATCTGAATAAATTCAGTCAATAGAACAAGTGAAAAGTCGCAAGTTTTGCGCGCCGCACACTCCCTATTCTTCTTCCTCCTTGCCATCGAGAGAGAAGAGAAAACCACAGAGAGGCAAGATTTGCCGACAGTTGCCAGCTTCTTCTCCCTCCCGATTTTCTTCTCTTCTCTGTTAGACTCACTAGAGATTGACGTGGCCAGCCCACAGCCGAACCCAACCGCCCGCCGCCAGCGATGTTGCCCCGCTTGCTATACCTCCGCCGACGCTCTACTACAGCGGCAACCATCCCGTGTCGCTGCTCTCGCGGGGCCGCGGGGCGTCGGGCCAATTGGGCAGCGGCAAGGAGCGCCACCGTACACGGCGCCGGTCGCGCAGCGGCTCCTCCCCGGCCCGTCCTCGGTCCCCCCACCCACGCCCGGGAGGCTTCCCCCCATCGAGATGGAGGCAGCCGACGGCGTGGAGTTGGGGATCTCCTGCGGGCTCTTCCAGCCGCCTGGGTGTGGGGCAAATGCGACGGCGGCGTGATGTGTGGACGCGGCAGCACCACTTTTGTGCACCGGGATATCCATACAGGGACCCGATTGCTTTCTAACTGCAGGGACCTGATTGCTTTAAAAAAAATCCAGGGACCCGATTGCTTTCTAAAAATATTTGCAAGGACCCGATTGCTTTCCAAAAATATTTACAGGGGTTGTTCTATAAAAAGTACTGACACGTGGGACCCACCCATCATAATAGTTAAAGCTAAGGTCTTAACTTTTATATCACGTCAGACCTGACGAGTGGACCCGATTTGCCATATTCGTGATTAATATTAACCAACACATTCATTAGTGCAACATGGTAGTTTTCTAAAATCAAAAACCAACTTTGTGGTAGGTTTTAGGAATTTAAGGCGATAGTTTTTTGGAACCCTAGCCCGAATTGTGATAGTTTTATGCTATTTACTCCAAGAATTCTGGAGGGAGATATGGAGATAAACACCACGACCCTGAGAGACGGAATTGTTTGGAACAAGGGTGATGAAGGAATCATCATACTTTGCACGTTGACCAACCAATCAAAGAAGTCTTAGACTAGTTTATCGAAGTCAATTTTTTATAGTATGCCAACATTTTCTGGTGAAGAGGCCGTTACAACCATCTGGCCCTGGAGCATGATCAATCGGAATGCTGGCAAACCGCACAATAAGTTCCTTCAAACGGCAAAGAGACAGAGAGAGCCTCAAGATCATCAATCCGCTGAACAATGGTGCTAAGATCAAAATAATAGTAATCCCCATGAGGTTGGAAAAAGTAGACCAAATGATGGCCGCCTTCCCCTGATGGTCATGAACAGGAGTTGGCACTTTAATAAGGGTGGGAATTTGATTGTGTTATGTGGTTACCTCAAACATCGCATCAACTTTTCCACACTTCGCACAAGTTGATATCAATGTCGTGTAAAGTTTACAATCGGGTTTTAGCCCAGCCTCCTTTAGGAGCACCATAACTTGGAGGGCCCCTGTAAAGGTTAAACCATTTGGTCATACTCAATTCTCATCTTTTACTCGAGCACATCTGACAAGAAAAACTGATCAGTTACCTTCAAAATCTTTTGAATTGGCACAAACGGATAAAAGCATATTGAAGGTGCTCATTTTCGGATTTTCAATCAATCTGCAGAAGCGAACAGCTTCCATAACAGCCCTTTGCTTTTTACATGCACTCAAAAAGCTGGCATGGTGGAGCTAAGAAACAGATGTAAATGAGAAATTTGAAGAGTACATTACAAAAGCTAAACTGTAACAGGTAATTAACCACCTTCTGCATATCAAGCAACCCCTTCTGCTCCATGCTTTCCAACAAATCCACACAGTCCTTCAATCTGACAATACCAGATTGATGTGTCAACTGAAAATTTGATATGTGGAAAGATTGCATTTGAATGGATATGACATACAGTAACTTAAGACTGCTCTGGGAAATATATTAAAATCAACTACCAAATATTATACCTTCCATCCATTAAAGAACTCTTGTATCGCCTCATGTAATCTGATGTATCCACTATGCCGTTTAATCCAGCTGTTGTTGCCGGAATGAAGTTATCTAGATTCTCTTTGTTCAGTATATCAGAAATACTCCAGCCAATAGTTTTGGCATCATCATGGTCTTTCACTGCTTTCTGTTGTTTGCTGGCATGACCCTCCCTTGAGCATGCAAATAGAGCTAATTTTCCTGAATATAGAGTATGCTCATAAGGAAAGGGAAGAAATCACGGGAGGGGCGATAAGAAGAAGTACGTAAACTATATCAGCAGAAGTGCCAAGAAGAATGCTTAAATTCCAAAGTTATACCTGGTGTCAGATGAGAGCCCCCTACATATGAATCTGCAAACTCAATTGCTTTTCTTGGTCTGACCAAATTTCCAATGCTGGCTTGCGGAACAAAATTTGTAGGGCATTCCACTGTTCTTTTGAAGGATGAGAGAGATGTCAAATCAATATTTTCATCATCATTACTCTGCTGGCATCGAAGTAAATGAGCATTGTTGCTGTTTGTTTGGCTGTCGCTAAGACCATTGCCATTTTGAGCATCTTTCTGTAGTTCTGAAAGAGATAAAAATTGGTACGAGAGCCCACCTTGACAGCCAATTCTGTTAGAGACATACTTGCTTTTATGTTGTCCTGGTGAACCAAAATGTGGCGTTGCAAGAACATCCATAACATTTTCTGTAGAATTTGTTTTTTCTGCTGAAGTTGAGCAACCAACTTCTTGCCGAGATACATCAACTAATGTGTGTAACATTGCCCCTGGATTAGTTACAGATACCACCTGTGTTGTCTTATTTACGGCGTATATGCTCGAAATACTAGCCCGGCAATCCAATTCATGAATAATCATTCCTCCAGAAACAGATGGCTCTGAAAAGCTATTTTCATGAGTTGCACAATGTGAATAATTACAATCATGTACGGATTGTGCTGTTATTCCGAGGGCCTTGTTTACAATGCTTTTGTCCTGCGTATGTAAAACCTGACAAATATTGAAGATGGCTACAAGTTAGAAAACAACTACCAGACGTAGTAAATCACATTTCATTCTTCAAATTAAAACTATTAGTCACGTGGTAGTCACATGTTAAATCAATGAACACGGTTTCATTTCACTTGCGAAAAATAACAAGCAATGCTTAATTTTCAAGGATACGGCTTATCAGTAACATAAAAGAGCATCGCCAAGATGGCTAGATCGTCATTTTGCAAGCAACACGATGACCACACCACGGCCCAAAACTCCTCATGCCCATTACTCGCTATCCGACAACACTTAATGATGGATAATGGAAGTGATTAGGCTTTCAGTAATTTTGTAAGCCCTGTGCCGATTCGAGAAGCGTGATAAAGATAGTCTTGCCGAATTTTAATCTTACCAATGACTCTAATATCCCTAAGCTAAACTAACGGACTCTCATTTTGGAAGGGCTTAGTGGGAGTAAAATGACACTTCTATACGACTGGGTTCATTTAGTGTGGAGAATAGTGAATCTGTGAGATTTGAGGAGGATAAACGGATCGGGGACATGCAGTTTTCAGCTATGTACCCATTGCTATTCCATATTGTTCGTCACAAAGATGGCACAGTTGGCTCTGTCCTCGGAGTACCTAATCCGCTGGTTGATTTCCGTCTGGCAACCAGCAGGACCCGTCATTCGTCAACATTTAATAAACTGGAACGAGATCGTCTAGGTGGGATCTTCAGACAACTAAGGGTGTTTTCTGTACACTCCATGTATGCGACACTGATGGATAAGTGGGTCAGGTGGAAATAAAAGCATTCCTCTGGTTTTTTTTGCAGAAAAGCAGTCCTTACGAAGGACAAATTGGTTAAGCGCAAATGATAAAGGGGCGCTCATTGTAGTTTTTTTAACAAACAGAAAACTATACAGCATTTTTTTCCTTGATCGCAGTTTGGCACAAATTGCACGACGCTCTGTAGTGAGCATTTAGTATCACACCATACCATAGCATTTCTCATATATTTGGGTCTTGGTTGCAGGGGGGTGAAAAATCTCTAGGAACACTAATAATGGTCGGGGTTGCAATGGTGTGTTGGTCTATTTGGCTATACAGAGTTGATGTTATTTTTGACCAAAGAAGTCCAATGTTGTATGCAGGTGCTACTCTTGTGTACCAGTTGGCTAAGGTCATGGGCGTTGTTACAGAAGGTGCAACATAAGGAGCTGATGTGGCTGCACACCAAGCAGCTCACATAGATTATCAGGGAGTTTATGTCCCGGTTCAGATGACATGCAACTGATAGGCTCCTTATAGTCTTTAAAGTTGTCTTGATTTACATTTTTCTGCCAAGTGTAGTGGAGATGCGGCATTGTCTTGGTCTTACCATTTCTGGCGAGGCCATTGTTTGGTAAATTTATAATAAACGCATAATAATTGGTCTGTATGCATATATGACGTAGAGGTCGGGGTAATTAGGCCAACTCCAACGCGTCGGCCCATTTCATCCGCATGCGTCGGTTTGGGTCCACGTCTCCACGCGGATCAATAATGTGGCCCAACGCATCAATGCAAACGCATATTCTCTCTGCCTATAGTGTCCGTTTGGCCGCAAGTCCGGCCCAAATTTGCGGCCAATTTGCATCCACCCGGACACGAGACAGACACGATGTGCGTCCGCTCGGTGTTCGCTCACGCGCGTGCGTTAGCCACTTGACCACCACCCACCGGTCCTATTCAAGTCCACGCGTGTCTGGGAGCACGTAAGCCACCCAACCTTATCCATGCACGTCCTTTTTAATGCCGCGCGTATGGCAGAGGGGGCCCGCCCAGTCCACTTCCCGCCGTCTTCTTCCCCTCAGCCCCTATCCACCCAACACCTAGCCCTAGACGCCGTCACCATGGGGTTTTGGAAGCACAGCAACCATGACCACGAGGCCGGCTTCATGCCGGGGCGCCGCCTGCGGCCAACTTCACCATGGCGCCGCGGCCACACTTTCACTTCTACATGCCGGTGCACCGCTGCCAGTACTTCTGGGAGCATCGCGCGCCGGTGTCGTAGCCCGACGTGAACCTGCTGCACGAATGGCACCTCAACCCTGATACGGTTTTGATGCCGATGGTGCGGACCTCAGGCCACGTACAGCTGGCGGAGATCCATCGCCGTCGTGCTCAACTCCCGATCGACATCCGCCGCGGCCCAGCGTACGCGGTGGATTTGCCAAACTGGAACACATGGTTCGCCACCGAGCACGAGGAGCGCCGCCGGTCGTGCTTCGATCTTGCGCCTCGTGCACCGCGCATGCTCGCCGCTCCACCACCATCGCCGGTGGTGGTGAAGGAGGAGAATCAGGAGGCCGATGAGGCCTACATTGCAGCCCTCGAGGAGGTGGAAAAGGGGGCTATCGAGGAGTCCAAGCGCGAGGATCTCATCAGGTGGCTTGGCCTTGCGCAAGCGCTGGCCGAATCGGCAATTGGAGTGCCGGTGAACGTGCCCCACCGCCGGCAGCCTTGCCCGCGCATGAGCCTGTGGAGGAGGAGCCGTGTCCGCAGCTTGGGCAGTCGTGGTCATCGATGAGCACGACGTCCGTGTATATGTCGTGCACGCCCGTGTGGGTGGGCATGACCGACGAGGAGGCCAAGCGGCAGGCCGCGGCGCTGGTAGCCTTCCAGCAGGCGTTCCCGTGGATGGAAGCGCCGGTCTACATCGACCTGACCAAGGAGGACGACGATGACGACGACTCCTGGCTGTTTTTATTTAATGTATTTTAGTTTTAGTTAATGTAAACTGGACTTCTGCTTGCTGTTCTATTTTTAAAAATATTCCAAAATCCAGCGCAAATGTGAAATGTGTCCGTCCACGTTAGGACCTACGGGCCAGCGGTCAAAAACGGACATTGGCGTCCTCCTGACCACCCCAAGGACAACTTTCCGTTCGGGTCTCTGCCTTGGAGTTGTCCTAAAGCTTCCATTACCTCCAAAATAATATCCCTAAGTCTTCAATAAAGGGATAGCAACTGGTCTAATGCCGTAACATCAGAATTACCAATATCTATAAAAAAAAGGAATCAGCACTGGCTAATTTGGATCCAGCCTTTGCACTTAAGACATTACCGATAGCATTGACATCACCAACACTTGTCCCCAATAAACTTTCCTGTCTGAGTAAACATCGGAAAACTAAAATTTCTCTAACTGTACTTAGGTGGCCCAGAACTGGCAGCTTTCAAATTTGGATGTAATTTGCTTTAAAGTCAAGAAAATTCTATTAAATCTGTTAAAAAATGACTGCATGTGCACTGTAGAAAAAACACTTATATTAGAAAAATGGGTACAATCTTTTCTCTTTCTTCTATGATCGTGTCTTTGTACAAAAATTTACATGCACTTTGATGCTCTAGTACTTTAATGTTTTGGAGAATTAACAAATCCTTGTTATTTAATGTGCATGCGCGATCAGCTAAGTTACAGTGCATATGCATACAGAGCCTGAGTTCAATTCAAAAGTTAAAATGAATTAAAGACACTTATTTTGGAAAGAAAGAAAAAACTCCACCCAAGGGGAGAGAAATCCCGAAGGCATTATATTGTAAGGTCAAGAAAAAGGCGTGAACCAGGTTGAATGATCAGAGGGACTGTGGTATCTTGAGCCCATGCGCATTCAGTAGGAGGAAACGTTCCCCGTCGATGACGAGGTGCTTACGGTGACTTCGTAAATTTCAAGATGATAATGCCGGCTTAGTCTCTTGAATGTGCTAGATGTGTGTATGTGTTCATAGAGGCAAGTGTATGTGTGTATATGAGCGCTTGCATCTATACGTGTTAAGAAAAATGTCGAGAAAAGGCCCCGAACGCCGGCTTGGGCAGCACAAGTTTATGCAGTGAACACGCTGGCTTGCACAACCCAAGTATACCCAGCGAGGGGCCTTTTTTTGTGAGAACCAGGGTTCGGGCCCTGGTTGATAGCCCCACTTAGGCTTTGTTTGGTACTAGTGTATTTTAGGGAATTTATGGGGATTATCCCGGTCAAACCTCTCAATCCTCACATATCCCATAACATCATTTGGTTCTAGTGTATTTGACATATTTCATACCCACATTTCCCCTCAAATTCCTAAATTATAGTGCATTTTTCTCAATACCCAATACACTAGATGGGGATTTGAAGGGATTGGGTGAAGGTTGGGGTTTCACCCACTCCCTTGGGGGATTATCCCCACCAATCTCCTCCAAAACACTTAGTACCAAACAAGGCCTTAAGGAGGTCTTTACCACCGTGCTAAACACACGTTCTCAAGGAGGAAGTACTAAACAGGAGCCTGATTTGAAATCATTCTAGAAGCTGAACTAAGGCATAAAACCCCTATCAATAAGAAGCACACCTCCGGAGATTCCCTATGCATTGCGCCGCGCCACCTGAGCCAAACCAGCTGTAAGGCGGCGAGGAGTGCGGCCGCGGCGACCACCGAGCCGCCTAAGACGTCCAGCGAAGTGGAGGACGAGCCGCTGAGAGAGCATCCCACCGGCCGGCGGGCACGGTACCCCAGCTCAAACCTCCGTTGAGGCGGAGGCCGCAGCAGGAGCCCTCCCCCGCCGGCGCGGCCGTGCCGGCGGGCGGAAGGGTGAAGAGAGGGAAAGCAAGGGGGGCAAGTGAGTAGGGTGAGAGCTTGAGGCGTAGAGGCGGAGGCGGAGATCTCCATGGGGAAGGAGCAGAGGGGAATGGCGGGGTTTAGGATCGAGGATGATGAGATGATGAGTTTTATCCAGAGTTTGCGAGGCGCTCCGCGTCTGTGGTGCGGAGGAAGTTCATTTCTTTGGGGCGTGGCCCTTCAAATCAGTCCTTCCAGAAGCTGTTTTGTCCATGGGAAACACTTCGCTACATTAGGGCGAGTTCTCTTGTAGTAGCTTTTTACAGCTTATTGTCAAAATAAGCCAAAAGTTAAAAAAAACTCGTTTTGAAAAAGCTGGCTTAGCTTATTTTGACCTGAAGGTCCAGTGCAATGAAAAAAAGTTGGGTAAAACCAGCTTCTCGCAGCTTTCCGTAAGTGAGCCGAATGGGTATATCAAAATGTGTTTGTTGTTTGCTGGTATTACACCAAAATTGCCACCGAGTCAGCGCGACGCGCTCTCGCTCCCTCACTCGACCTCGAGCGAGCAGCAGTCTCGCTCTCGCGTCTCTGCTCTAGGGTTCGCCAAGCGCCACCCCGCCGACGCCGATCCGCCCTGTCGCTCCTCCCCCGGTCGCTCCCCTCCCTCCCCGCGGGCGACCTACTTCGTCGTCGTCGCCCCGCCCCTTCCCCGGCCGGCCCCCTCCCTCCACGTGGGTGGGCCACTCCGCCGGCGCCCCCTCCCTCCCCCGAACGATCCCCTCCGGACCCTCCGACGACCCACTCCGCCGGCGCCCCACCTCTGTTCCCACTCCCCGCGTCCTGGCCGTGAGGCAGCAAGGTGAGCAGCTCCTGTGAGGTTTTTTGTGTTGGATTTTCACTGAAGGGCATTGCAGACTTTTCACTAATCATACCACACATAAGCTGAGAAAAGAGGCACCAAAAAGAACTGGCTAGCTTATTATCTGGAGCTTATTTTCACAACAGCTTATTTTCAGCTTATTTCCACAGCAGAGCTCAAAAGAACAGGCCCTTAGTCTGATGTGAAACAATCATCAAACCTGTCGTACGACGTGGATTTATATTTTGATGTCACGACTGCCGTAAGCCCAATATTAACCGTTCGGTTTTTTAGCCCACTTTCTCATAATCTCTCCATTAATTGATCTCCCGAATAAACCCTTCTCGTCTCCCCTGCACGTTCGTGCTCGGCGCCGAGCTCGGCATGCTCCTCGCCGCCACAACTCCCTCGCTAGCACAAGTTCGTGACCCGCTCATCAACGGCCTCCGCCCCATCTCGCTGGTGCGCGGTGCGGGGACTGGCCAACATCTACTCATCGACGACCTCGTAACCTCCCTCATCATCATGCTCAAATCCACCAGGACCAGGCCCTACTCCACCTGCAGGTTTGGCCTCCGATCCACCTTGCGTGAGTCTGGCCTTGATTCGGGAATGAGTCCAGCACGAGTGGAGTAACGCAGGTTTCCCCAACCCATCCTAATCTGATCTAGGGTTTGGATCATCTCATTTTCATGCTTTTTAATTCCTACATTGCTCGATTCCAAACATAATTGTGTTCTTAGACTCGTGTGATATCTCCATGTCAATTTTTTGGTTTGTTCCCTGCTTATTGGTGTGAACTTGTGTGAAATTTGTGAAACTTTTGTGAAATTTGTATGCACATCGCACTCAAATATGCCTCCCTAGTTGGTGGCAGCAGGTTCCCAGTACCACTAATGATTCAGTGCACTAATTTGTGTTTCTTACCATTATATGTCGACATTTTAATAGTTTTCCTTCGATGATGCCCCCCCGGCAGCGACCTCGTCGTGTGCAATACCAGATTTAGAAGCTCGTTCCCTCGTCTACTTCCCTGGAGCATCAACCGGCTGCTGGAGTACGTAATGTCGGCCAGATAACCAGGAGTGGTTTCGAGTCCTTTTCACATCTTGAACATCCCTTCTCGGAATCGAAGGTACGCCTTGCATCAATGCCCCCCCTCCTCCATCAAACATATGTTCTTGTTCAGATTCCTTTCAGTTTGGTAACGATTAATTTCAGGGATGCAATTAAGTTTCTAATACAGTGTGTCGAGTGTTGAGTATTTTTGGATGTTGAATTGTTGTGCTTCTATATGTCACTACCCGTGTTACATACCTTAACTTTTTGTGCTTCCAAACGGCATGCTTCCTATACATCCTCTCTAGCTTGCGCTAGCAGAACCATGCTTCTACCGCTTATATATTTTCTGTATAACAATGCCAAATTGGTTCCTATATTTCTCATATATATGTTACACATGCTAACGGCCAATTCAACATTGCCTATTTGACCAGTAGCCAAAGTGATTATACTCGGTTAGCTTTTTTTGTTCCCATATTCTTTTACGGTCTACTTAGTTCTATATCTAAGCTTTTGAAGCAAAATTCATTTTCATTAGCAACAAATTTTGATAGATTTGTACTTTCATTTATTCCGACAGGGTGACTTGTAGCGCACATTATTTCTTATATATCCTCACCAAAAATTTGGTTTCTTTATGCCATTTTGATTTCTACCAATCATGGTGAAGTTTTGCATCAACCATTGCACATATGTGCTTCTTATTATACATACATTTTCCGGGAACTACATTGCATCAATCACTACGAGCATAGGCTATTCTAGTAAACTTCCAGTGCACTAACATTGTTCTTATTGTAATACATTTTTCCAGTGCAACTTTTGTGCTTCCTTGTTTCTAACTTTTTTGTTTTCTATTTATAGCTTTTTTTGTACCCGACTTGAGCCATGCTTCTTATTTCGACGCAATCCCAAGTGATGCTATTGATGTTGAGTGTGATGCCATCATGACCAGGCACCGTTATTCGCCACCGACTGTTATGTTGGTGATTAAGAGCTTATCCATGATCATTTGTAGCATGTGTTGAGACTTCGGCAAGATGGAAGTGAAAATAGTGTTGCGTAATTGATGCTTTGAACTATTTATGCTTCCTCAGAATTATGTTTGTTCAGTTCAGATAGTTTACCTCAATAGAACCATGCTTTGAAATATCCATTCTTAAGCATCCAATATTTCTATATATGTATCCTGAAGCTTCTTTCTAGTACTAGTTGTTGTTTCCTACCTTCTATTCGGATGCATCATGCGTAAATGTTTTATGCTTCAAATGTGCTCAAACGTCGCCGGCACTGCCTGGTGACATGATGACAAGAGGGATCGTGGAGCTCAAGGATGAGGGGTACTAGTGGCATGCAGACGAGTCACGACATGAAGCACACGAATCAGCAATGGGAAGTGGGGGCAAAACACCCGTTGGTGATGGAGACCTCTAGCGCCATTAATTACAACCTATCTCAAGATGATTGCCATTCATGCTTTCTAATACATGGAAATAGCATGCGATACAACTGCATCATCAAGCTTCATGAAGCAAGTAGGAAGCATAAGCCTCTTAAAAAAACAAAACGACATGGCTGTTGTTCAATGTTTACGAAAGCCTTCAAGAAGCTAGTAGGAAGCATGTGGCAAAACCAATAGGAATATTTGTGGTTACCGACCTTACAAAAAATATTGTAACTATAATTTATTTGTTTTCTCCCATAGAAGCAAGCTCACCATAGGCCGGAGCAAAAATTTATGTCTGTAGATGCACATCCCCAGTTTGGTTGAAGCATGCGCCTTCATGAGAGTGAAAATAATTGTTTTTTATGAAAATAAAGTCTATCACATTGGAAGTAATACTATGGTTGGTAGGAACAATATTGTGAATTTTTTTACCAAATTGAAGCAACTTGAATTCAGCCTGGAAGCTATTTCCTGATCATCATAAACAAAAAATTATTGTTATGGAAGCAAATCATTGTGTTACCAATATTTGGTTTGTGAAAAAGGGACTATTTTACTAAAACAGGGGACTAAATCAAGAATATAATTAATTATTTCCGTACACCATGAACAATGTTTCCTTGGTATTATACTTTTGTGCATCAAGAATAATGCTTCCATGGTATTTAGAAAGAACATAATTAATTGTCAGATTTAACCACGAGAAATAAATGTACTTCTAAAATTATTTCAACAAAAAATGGGATTTGATGTAATTAGAGGAAGTGATTTTGGAAGAATATCAAGTTTGTGTGGTTACTGAATAGGAAGCAGCTAAACTTACAGTAGTAGTTAGCAGGAAGCACATAATTATGGGAGCAGTTAATAGCAAGCAGCCAATTAGGGAATCAATATTTCATGGGATTTTAGTTCAGATTGGACGACCATTATGATCCCAATCCTATGACTTTGGAGTAGCGTGGTAGGAAGCCGTACTGATCCCCGGCGGTGCCCTTTGTCCATCCCGTGAGTGATGAAAAGGTACCCCGCAGCGACGCTTGTGCGACTAGGGTTTGTCGTTGTCCGTCGCCACTCCCGTGGGTTCATGTCGGCGTCCTTGTGTCCTCCCTTTGTGCAGGTGCCGCCAACCACGAGAGACGTTTCCTTGGGATGCCTGGGGCGGAGTTTCTTTGGCAGCGAGTGGGGAGGTGGGAGAGGAAAGGAGGAAGCAGGCGGCCATATCTGGGAGAGATCGGTTGTCCGTCGCCGTTCTCATGGATCCAGTCCGACGTCCTCGTGCCCCCCCTAGTGCGGGTGCCGCCAACCATGAGAGCCGCTCCTTGGGGTGGCTGGGGCGGAGCTTCTTTGGCGGCAAGGGGGAGCTGGAAAGGAAAGGAGGAAGGGGCGGCCAAAGCTGGGAGTGGCCGACTGTCCGTCGGCGAAGGGGTGCTGCTCGTGTGCGCCCCTGCCACCAAGAGCTTTCCCGGGGAGCCCGGGGCCGACGAGGGGGTGCTGCTATTGTGTGCCCCTGCCACCGAAAGAGAAGGTGGTGCGATGTTGTGCGCCCCTACCACCAAGAGCTTTCGGGGGAGCTCGGGGCCGACTAGGGGGTGCTGTTGTTGTGCGCCCCTGTCACCAAAAGAGGGGTGGTGGTACTGCTGAGAAATGGCGTCGGGGAAGGGGAAGGGAAAGGAGGAGGGGCTGGAAGGAGTGGAAGCCACGCTCAAGAGCTTGAGGATTGCAAAGAAGAAGTGCGTGGTGTTGGGGTCTGCAAGCGCAAGGGTAAAGGTAAACCCAAACCAAGCAATTGGGAAGGTGCTGTCAGAGAAAGCTGCATATGTGGATGGCATTACTTAGAAGTTGGGGAGGATTTGGTGCCAAAGGGAGGGGACGATGTGCGAGGATCTTAGGAGGAATTTTTTCCTGCTCACTTTCGGCCAGGCGTCAGGGAAGAGGAAAGCGCTCGAAGGGGGCCGTGGCTAGTGGGAAAAGATCTGCTGGTGCTGGAGGATTTTGCTGCAAGCAAAACTCTGGATGAGTATGGGTTCCAGTATTTTCCGATTTGGGTCAGGGTTTCAAACACCCCTCTCGGAATGATGACAAAAGAGACAGGGGAGCTGATTGGACAAGCAACGGTGGAATTCTCGAGGTGGAGGTGGATGCAGAAGGCATGGCAGTGGGGGAGTTCTTGAGAATTAAGGTGAAGCTCGATGTTCAAGAGCCACTGATGCACGGAATTAAAATTCAAGTGTGCACAGGAGATAGGGAAGGGGGAAGAGGAGGAGGGGGAGAGTGAGGGGAGAGTGGTGAAGACCAGGGGGCGAGAGGATGGAAGGTTTAAAACGGAAGAAAAAGAAGAGAAGGTGGTGTTCGTTTGCGTATGAATATCTATCGGATTTCTGCTACACCTATGGGATCATTGGCCACACGGATAAAGAGTGCACTTATAAACTTAAAAGGGGTGAAGTGCGGTTGTACAACAAGGAGATGAATGTAACATGCTGGTCAGTTCAAGGAGGCTGGGTGGTGAGGCGGAGAGAGGAAAGTGGAGTAGCGGAAGGGGAGGTTTCTCTGCGAGAAGCAACAGCTCGGGAGGGAGGGGTAGTTGGACCAGGAGTGATTTAGAGTCATGGAGAAGGAAGGAGGATGTGTAGGCCGAGGACACGAGAAAGAAGATAGGGAAGAGAAGGAGGTCACGAGTCCTTTAAAGCTCCCTGACCCAAGAGTGCTTATGCCAAATGCCAACAAAAAGCTTGTGTTCCCGGACGGGGCCATGGTGAAGGGTGATAATAAGAAGGAAAGCACATGAGGGAGTGGTGAGGTCAAGGAAGGTGGGAAGGAGAGAACGAAGGAGGACATGGGTGATGTGATGCAGAAGAAGGGAGAGTCGTGTCCCCTAGGGATCCCAGCATCTAGTGAGCTCGGGGAGTGCTGAGGCACGGACTAGTCCAATAGACAAGGAGAATAATGGTAAGAAGAGCAGGGGAGGAAACAAGCAATAGGGAAAACTTTCAAAAGGGTTAAAGGAAGAAAAAAAGAAGAGATGATCTATAAAGGGGGCGGAGTGTGGTGGGCACAAAACGAGACCTAATGGCAATGGAGATGGATACAGACCTAGAGGAGGAGATAAAGGCGAAGAGACAGAGGAGTCAAGAGATCATCCTGGAGATGGCTACTGAACTTCCAACAGAGGCGGGGCTGCAGTCACAGCCCTGCAACAGCCAATGAAGCTTGTGACTTGGAACTGTCGGGGGTTGGAAAACCCCCCGACGGTTCGCGGACTCCTAGACATCGAGAAGTCTGAGGAGCTAGACATATTGTTTGTGTCCGAAACAAAACTTCCAGCAAAAAAATGGAGAGGTTTAAGTGGATGCTTGGTTTGCCTTGCATGGTTGCAAGGGATAGTGAAGGAAAGAGTGGAGGCGTGGTTGTGTTTTGGAGGAGAGGGGTGCAAGTGGAGCTACGCAATTTCTCTAGGTTTCACATCGACCTAGAGATCCGGGAGGATGATAGTTTCAGGTGGAGATTCACCGGTATGTATAGGGAGTCGCGAGCGAAGAAGAAATATTTGGCATGGAAGCTGATGAGGATTCTTCATAATCAAGCCTCACTTCCATGGTTGTGCGTGGGAGATTTTAACGAGGTGCTTCTTGCTAAAGAGAAGGAGGGAGGAAGAGAGAAAGACAAGACATGCATGGATAAGTTCAAAGAGGCTCTAGATTTCTGTGGCCTGGAGGATCTTGGCTTTGAGGGTGACAAGTTTACTTGGCGGAACAACAATCACAGATGGGAAAACTACATCCAAGAGCGGTTCGATAGAGCCGTAGCAAATGAGGGATGGAGGAATCGGTTTGAAGATTACAGGGTGGTGAATGGGGACCAGAGACACTCTGACCACATGCCAATAATTATATATATGGAGAAGGGTGAGAGAAGGAGACCTAGAGAGGGAGGCCATCAAGGGAAGGGTGGGAGTCATGCTTTCAAATTTGAGGCCCGATGGCTAAAGGAGGAGAACTGTGACAAGCTCGTAAAGGAAGCATGAAGAGAGGCCACGGGTGGTGGTGCCTGCTGCATCAAGGATGGGTTGAAGCATGTGGTCGGGAAACTACTGGAGCGAAAACAGTCTGGGTAGTCAGGAGAAAAGAATAAAGAAAGCAAAGAAAGAGGTGGAGAGGTCGAGACGTATGCCAGTGAGCAAGGAGAAGGTGGCCGGCAAGGAAGTGGCTAGATATCGAGTGGAGAGATTGGAGGAGCACGTGAATCTTTTTTGGAAGCAGTGAGAGCACACTAGCTAGTTGATGAAGGGAGATAGAAATACCTCTTTTTATCATGCATGGGTAAAGGAAAGGAGGAGAATAAAAAAATGGAAAGCTAAAGAAGGAGGATGGGAGGTGGGCGGTGAAGGGCCTATCTATGCAAATCAATTCTTCCCTCTGCGAAGGGCCTATCTATTTATGTTTCTGTTGAGTCATCCTCTTCTTATAAAAGCACCAATTAGAGAGCACCTCCGTCATTTTTATGTTTCGCTTTTAATTGATATTGAGTATGACTGTGACTGGATCTTCTTTGCCATGAATTACAATGTGCAGTCGACCCTTGGTCTTTGAAGGTGCTCTGCATTTATGTTTTGCGGTCTCAGAAAGAGCTAGTGAGATACCACCTTTTCATATTGCTTCATGATTGTTTTGATTGAAGTGTTGACGTTTGAAACTTATCATTATTGCTCGCTAGTTGATTATGCCATTGATATGAGTACATCTTGAGACCTAAATGTCATTGCTTATGTGGTTATCTTATGATCTTGCTGAAATTCTGGACATGATGTTAGAGCATATATATATGTGGTTTTGGTAATTGATGACAATTCCTATGGACTAATGGTTGCCTTAAGTTACATTTATAGGATTTGTCCATAGGCACTTCTTGAAGTCCATCTGTTGGGTTCAAGGAGTTTATATGATGACCAAGATGGTATTCAAGGTATTATCCAAAGAATGGTCATAGAGACACATGGTTGATCAAGATCTCAGACAAAGAGCAAATCAAGATGATCAACACACAAAGCGTACAAGATGTATCGAGAGGGATCAAGTGATCCCATGGTATGGTAAGCATTGTCCATTACGTATTTGTGCACTAACCCATGGTCTTCGTGAGAGTTCTATGTGGGGGTTAGGTGTGTTTCCATGGGCTTGCGTCAAAGGGAAGATCTCATACAACCCATGAAGTATGACGTCAAGTTGTGATCGTCATCAAGATTGCGATGTGCAAGTTCAAGCGGATCAACACGAAGATATCATGCTTGAAGCTTGCCGTCCGTTGTGGTGGCAATGGACTTATGAAGATATGCTGAAGAGTGGCTCACCCATAGTGAGTATGGGGGAGCAATCAACTAGTCTTCATCAAGCCAACACAATCAATAAAGGTGGTCCATCTTGAGGAAGCCAAGATCATCATCATCTAGCTCAAGAGGACGAGGTGCAAGGTATAGGTTTGCCCTTGATAGGTTTTCTGTTTAGGATAGATTGTTGTACTATCAAGGGGGGCTCTCAAGTGAGTAGCTTGATCGTATCGTTCGTTGAGAGCTCAAACCATTTGCATCCTTGCATCATACTTCTTAGTTCTTGTTTGGTGTTTCTCTTTGTGAGTTTTAGAGCTTATGGTCATGTTCGTGACAAGCTCGAGTTCATCGAAAACGGAGTCCATATGCATCTACTATGATGTTTTCGATGTTGGAGTTTTTGCCGGTTCTTCATTCATAGAGGACTCACATCTCTATATCATTGGCATTTTCATATCTTCGTGACAAGCTCGCTGTTTGGATAGCTCTTGTCGTCCTGAATCCAACAAGCTTGGGTTTGCTCGATTCGGAGCTCGTATGCGAAAGTTATGGCTGTTTCAGTGGCGAGCGGTAGTACCGCTGGACCTAGCGGTAGTACCGCTAGAGTTGGCGGTAGTACCGCTGGCCCTAGCGGTAGTACCGCTGGCTGGCGGTAGTACCGCTCCTGGTCAGCGGTAGTACCGCTCCAGGAGCTTAGTACCGCCTGCCTAGCGGTTGTTCGTGGACGAACCTTTTTGCGAAGACTTTCTTGGCGGTGGTAGTGCCTTTGCACTACCAGGGGCCCAGCGGTAGTACCGCTGGAGTGCCAGCGGTAGTACCGCTGCAACTAGCGGTAGTACCGCTAGCTGGCGGTAGTACCGCCCCTGGTCAGCGATAGTACCGCTAGAGTGCCAGCGGTAGTACCGCTGCAGCCAGCGGTACTACCGCTGGAGCTCGGGCAGAGAGTGGGGGTAACGGTCTGATTCCTTCCCCCACTATATAAAGGGGGTCTTCTTCCCCCTTGGCCTTATCCATCCGTTGAGCTCTTGTTCTACCTCCATTGTTGACATTCTTAGAGCTTGCTTACTCTCAATCCCTCCAATGATTCTTGCTTGTTCTTGAGGGAGAAGAGAGAGGAGATCTAGATCCACATCTCCACCAATCACTTTCTCCTCTATGTGAGGGGAACCCCTTGGATCTTGATCTTGGAGTTCTTTGTGAGCTCCTTGTTCTTCCTCTCATATTTCTCCATAGCTTTCGTTGTTGTGGAGGGATTTGAGTGTGAGGGACTTGACCACTTCGTGTGTTCTTGCCATTGCATTAGTTGCATCGGTTTGAGTTCTCCACGGTGATACGTGGAAGTGAAGTTTGAAAAGCTTATTACCTTTGGTACTTAGTACCCTAGATATTGTTCTTCGTGGATGCTTTGGCGTCTTAGAAGCTTGGTGGTGTCTCTGAGCTCAATCATTGTGGTGTGAAGCTCCGGGCAAGCGTCGGGGTCTCCAATTAGGTTGTGGAGATTGCCCCGAGCTATTTGTACGGGTACCGGTAACCGCCCCCAAGGGTTGCCACGTGTACGGGTTCGGTGACCGCCCCCAAGGTTTGCCATTTGTACGGGTTCGGTGACCGCCCTCAAGGGTCCCTTAGTGGAATCACGACATCTTGCATTGTGCGAGGGCGTGAGGAGATTACGGTGGCCTTAGTGGCATCTTGGGGTGCATTGTGCCTCCACACCGCTCCAACGGAGATTAGCATCCGCAAGGGTGTGAACTTCGGGATACATCATCGTCTCCACGTACCCCGGTTATCTCTTACCCGAACCCTTTACTTATGCACTTTACTTTGTGATAGCCATATTGTCTCTTGTCATATATCTTGCTATCACTTAGTTGTTTATCTTGCTTAGCATAAGTTGTTGGTGCACATAGGTGAGCCTAGTTGTTTGAGGTTTTGTGCATGACATACTAAACGTTAGTTTTATTCCGCATTTGTTCAAGCCTAAACCTTAATTATTGTAAAGCGCCTATTCACCCCCCCCCTCTAGGCGACATCCACGTCCTTTTCACATGAGTTAGACATAATTGCAACAACAAGATCAAATAGAGTTCGTAAAAGTTTTTCTTTTGTCTCTTTCAGTTTGTCAACTGAATTGCTTGAGGACAAGCAAGGCTTTAAGCTTGGGGGAGTTGATATGTCTCCATCGTATCTACTTTTCCAAACTCTTTTGCCCTTGTTTTGGACTCTAATTTGCATGATTTGAATGGAACTAACCCGGACCTAAGCTGTTTTCAGCAGAATTGCCATGGTGTTGTTTTTGCGTAGAAATAAAAGTTCTCAGAATGACCTGGAAATTTACGAGGATTTTATGTGGAATATATAAAGAATACTGGCGCAAGAATCAACTGGAGGCGTGGAGCAAGGAGCCCACAAGCCCATGAGGCGCGAGCCCACCTGGCCGCGCCTAGCAGGCTTGTGGGGCCCTCGGGGCTCCGCCGCCTCCAACTCTAGCTCTATTTAGTCCCTTTCGTCCGGAAAAAAAATCAAGGAGGAGAGTTCATCGCGTTTTATGATATGGAGGCGCCGCCACCACCTGTTCTTCCTCTGGAGGGTAGATCTGGAGTCCGTTCTAGGCTCCGGAGAGGGGAGATCATTGCCATCGCCATCACCAACCTTCCTTCATTGCCAATTCCATGATGCTCTTCACCGTTCGTGAGTAATCTCATCGTAGGCTTGCTGGACGGTGATGGGTTGGATGAGATCTATCATGTAATCGAGTTAGTTTTGATGGGGATTGATCCCTAGTATCCACTATGTTCTGAGATTGATGTTGCTACTACTTTGCCATGCTTAATGCTTGTCACTAGGGCCCGAGTGCCATGGTTTCAGATCTGAACCTATTATGTTCTCGTCAATATATGCGTGTTCTTGATCCTATCTTGCAAGTTGTAGTCACCTACTATGTGTTATGACCCGGCAACCCCGGAGTGACAATAGCCGGAACCACTCCCGGAGATGACCATAGTATGAGGAGTTCATGTATTCACTAAGTGCTAATGCTTTGTTCCGGTTCTCTATTAAAAGGAGAACCTTAATATCCCGTAGTTTCCATTAGGACCCCGCTGCCACGGGAGGGATGGACAATAGATGTCATGCAAGTTATTTTCCCTAAGCACGTATGACTATATACGGAATACATGCCTACATTACATTGACGAACTGGAGCTAGTTACATATCTCTACATGTTATAACTGTTGCATGATGAATGTCATCCGGCATAATTATCCATCACCGATCCAATGCCTACGAGTATTTTCCTACTGGTCCTTGCTATGTTACTTTGCTGCAGATACTAAGTATTTCACGTGTGGTTGAATTGACAACTCAACTGCTAATACTCGAGAATATTCTTTGGCTTCCCCTTGTGTCGAATCAACAAATTTGGGTTGAATACTCTACCCTCGAAAACTGTTGAGATCCCTTATACTTGTGGATTATCAGTCACACGGGTTTTCTAGCGTCGTATAAAGATAATATAATAAGTAGCTCACTCTCAAACAGATCACAAAGTAATTTTAAAAATGTTGGTTATTTCTCATAAATCCAGGTTGTTATTTTAAAAATATTTGCTTTTATTTCCAATGAAGGAATATTTTAAAATCAACTTAACAGAAGCAAAACTATTCCAAATTAATCCTTTATATTATTATAAAATAGAATAGTTGTTGCAAAAATTACTTTAAGGGTTTTGATAAATACGACATGTTTTTAGAAAAATAACAGTGGAAAAATCATATTATTTCACTGGTTAAATCTTTTTATAAAAATCATTGAAAATCAAGTTTTAAAAATAACAGAAAAGGGCTACAGCCCCTGGCCTGGCTTGGCCTCAGACTGGGCCGGCCCAAAGGCCAGCCAGCTAGCGTGCCCAGGCGCGCGCGCCGTCAGGTTTGAACCTTACGCGCGGGCCCCTGCGGTCAGTGGCTGCGGGTAGCGAGGGAGAGAGAGATGAGCCACCGACAGGTGGGGCACATCTGTTGGGGTCGTCTCCTACCTCTGGCCACAGAGGAGGAGGAGCACGCCGGCGTGGCTATCGACGTCCTCGGGCCCCAACGAAGACGGAAATGGGTCCGGCTCGTCATCGCCTACCTGATGGTGGCCGAGACAACGACGGAGATGCTATAGTTCACCGGCGACGAGGTAGCCGCGGCGGAGGGGTTTCCGGCGAAGGTTGAGGTGGTAGCTAGGGGCACGGATTTGCTTGGGAAAGAGGGGGGAAAGATCCCTGGTGTCACGGGGGGTGGTTTGGTGGGCGGAGGGACGGAGGAGCCGACGTGTAGTCAGAGATCGACCGAAGCTCCGAGGCGGCGGGGCCTCGGTCAATCTCGAGCACCGGGGCTCTGCTGGATTACTAGGGTGGCTAGGGAGGAGCTAGAGGTTGCTGATAACCCACAAGTGTAGGGGATCACAATAGTTTTCGAGGGTAGAGTATTCAACCCAAATTTATTGATTCGACACAAGGGGAAGTGAAAGAATATTCTCAAGTATTAGCAGCTGATTTTGTCAATTTCAACCACACCTGAAAGATTAGTGTCTGCAAGCAAAGTAGTATGATAACAACGGTGTCAGAAAAAGATGTGTTGACGACAGACTATTCCTAACTGTTGTATCAATGGCGCTAGTAAATAACATGTGGACGGGGGACTATTCTTCCCCGGCAAAGGCTCCAGAAAAGTCTTCCAACAAGTAGCAGCAAAGTAACAGAAGTGGTGACAGCAGTAGCAAGGAATAGCAGTAGTGACAGCAGTAGCAGCAATAGTAGTAACAGCAGAGTAACAACATTAGTGACAGCAGTAGCGACAAAGTAACGTAGCAAGGACCAGTAGTAAAAGACTTGTAGGCAGTGGATCGGTGATGGATGAGCATGACGGATGCGATTCATCATGTAACAGCTATAATATAGAGATATATGTAACTAGCTCCCGTTCGTCAATCTAATGTAGGCATGTATTCCGTATGTAGTCATACGTGCTTAGGGAAAATAACTTGCATGACATCTATTGTCCATCCGTCCCGTGGCAGCGGGGTCCTAATGGAAACTACGGGATATTAAGGTTCTCCTTTTAATAAAGAACCGGACCAACGCATTAACACTTGGTGAATACATGAACTCCTCATACTATGGTCATCTCCGAGAGTGGTTCCGGCTATTGTCACTCCGGGGTTGCCGGGTCATAACACATAGTAGGTGACTACAACTTGCAAGATAGGATCTAAAACACACATATATTGGTGACAACATAATAGGTTCAGATCTCAAATCATGGCACTCGGGCCCTAGTGACAAGCATTAAGCATGGCAAAGTAGTAGCAACATCGATCTCAGAACATAGTGGATACTAGGGATCAATCCCCGTCAAAACTAACTCGATTACATGATAGATCTCATCCAACTCATCACCGTCCAGCAAGCCTACGATGAGATTACTCACGAACGATGAAGACCATCATGGAATTGTCGATGGAGGAAGGTTGATGATGATGATGGCGACGATTTCCCGTCTCCGGAGCCCAAAACGGACTCCAAATCTGCCCTCCAAATGAAGAACAGGGGGTGGCGGCGCCTCCGTATCGTAAAACGCGATGAATCCTTCTCTCTGATTTTTTTTCGGGTGAGACGGAATAAATAGAGCTGAGTTTGGAGGCGGTGGTGCCACGTGGGCCCCACAAGCCATCACGGCGCGGCGAGGGGGGGGGGGTGGCCGCGGCCTGTGGGCTTGTGGCCCACTCGCACACCTCCTCCGGTGGATCTTTGCACAGGTATTTTTCATTTATTCCAGAAAAATTCTTCGTAAATTTTCAGGACATTCCGGAAACTTTTATTTCTCCACAAAAACAACACCATGGCAATTCTGCTAAACAACGTTAGTCCGGGTTTGTTCCATCCAAATCATGCAAAATAGAGTCCAAAACAAGGGAAAAAGAGTTCAAAAAAGTAGATACGACGAAGACGTATCAACTCCCCCAAGCTTAAAGCCTTGCTTGTCCTCAAGTAATTTAGTTGACAAACTGAAAGAGACAAAAGAAAAACTTTGACGAACTGTCTTTGATCTTGTTGCTGCAACTATGTCTAACTGATAACCAGAATTTCAGCAAGATCACAAACAAACCACATAAGCAAATGACATCTAGGTCTCACGGTAAACTCATATCAATGGCATAATCAACTAGCGAGCAAATAATAATAAGTCTCAAACGTCAACACTTCAATCAAAACAGCATGAAGCAGTACGAATATCTGTTGGAAATATGCCCTAGAGGCAATAATAAAATGGTTATTATCATATTTCCTTGTTCATGATAATCGTCTATTGTTCATTCTATAATTGTATTAACAGGAAACAGTAATACATGTGTGAATAAATAGATCACAATGTGTCCCTAGCAAGCCTCTAGTTGGCTAGCTCGTTAGTCAATAGACGATCATGGTTTCCTGATCATGGGCATTAGATGTCATTGATAACGGGATCACATCATTGGGAGAATGATGTGATGGACAAGACCCAATCCTAAGCATAGCACTAGATCTTATTGTTCGTATGCTAAAGCTTTTCTAACGTCAAGTATCTTTTCCTTCGACCGTGAGATTGTGCAACTCCCGGATACTGTAGGAGTGCTTTGGGTGTATCAAACGTCAGAACGTAACTAGGTGACTATAAAGGTGCACTACGGGTACCTCCGAAAGTGTCTGTTGGGTTGGTACGAGTCGAGATCGGGATTTGTCACTCCGTGTGACGGAGAGGTATCTCTGGGCCCACTCGGTAGAACATCATCATGAGCTCAATGTGACTAAGGAGTTAGTCACACGATGACGTGCTGTGGAACGAGTAAAGAGACTTACCGGTAACGAGATTGAACAAGATATTGGTATACCGACGATCGAATCTCGGGCAAGTTCTATACCGACAGACAAAGGGAATCATATACGAGATTGATTGAATCCTTGACATCGTGGTTCATCCGATGAGATCATCGTGGAGCAAGTGGGAGCCACCATGGGTATCTAGACCCCGTTGATGGTTATTGTCCAGAGAGGCGTCTCGGTCATGTCTGCCTGTCTCCCGAACCCGTAGGGTCTACACACTTAAGGTTCGATGACGCTAGGGTTATAGGGAATTGTTATACGAGGTTACCGAAAGTTGTTCGGAGTCTCGGATGACATCCCGGACGTCACGAGGAGCTCCAGAATGGTCCAGAGGTAAAGATTGATATATAGGACGGATGGTTTCGGATACCGTAACTGTTTCGGGCATCACCGGGACCACCGGAGGTGGCCCCGGGGGTCCACCGAAGGGGGGCAACGACCCCAGGAGGTAAGGTGGGCCAAGTGGGGAAGGGAATCAGCCCCTAGGTGGGCTGGTGCGCCTCCCCACTCAGCCCAATGCGTGGGGAAGAGAAAAGGGGGGAGGCAAACCCTAAGCCAGGTGGGCCTAAGGCCCACCAGGGGTGCGCCACACCCCTCCTTCCCCCTTGGCCGCCGCACCAGCCCCCATCTAGGGCTGCCCCCCCCAGGAGAGGGAAACCCTCAAGGGGGCGCAGCCCCTCCCTCCCCCTATATATAGTGGGCACATTTGGCCATTGGAGATCAGACTTTTCCCTCTCCCTCGGCGCAACCCTGCCCTTCTTTCTCCTCCTCTCTGCCGGTGCTTGGCGAAGCCCTGCCGGGAGACCTCGTCTCTCCATCGACACCACGCCGTCGTGCTGCTGGAGTACATCCCCAACCTCTCCCTCCTCCTTGCTGGATCAAGGTGCGGGAAACGTCACCGGGCTGCACGTGTGTTGAACGCGGAGGTGCCGTAGTTCGACACTAGATCGGAATCGCTGCGAGTACGACTCCATCAACCGCGTTCTAGCAACGCTTCCGCTTAGAAATCTTCAAAGGTATGAAGATGCTCTTACCCCTCTCTCGTTGTTGGTCTCTCCATAGGAAGATCTGAATATGCGTAGGAAAATTTTGAATTTATGCTACGTTACCCAACAGTGGCATCCGAGCCAGGTTTTCTATGCGTAGATTCTATGCACGAGTAGAACACAAAAGTTGTGGGCAATGATTTGTCAATTTCTTGCCGCTACTAGTCTTATTCTTTTCCGGCGGTATTGTGGGATGAAGCGGCCCGGACCGACTTTACACGTACGCTTACGTGAGACTGGTTCCACCGACAGACATGCACACCATGCATAAAGGTGGCTAGCGGGTGTCTGTCTCTCCTACTCTAGTCGGATTGGATTTGATGAAAAGGGTCCTTATGAAGGGTAAATAGCTTTGGCATATCATCGTTGTGGCTGTCACGTAGGTAAGAAGGCGTTCTTGCTAGAAACCCAAATCAGCCACGTAAAACTTGCAACAACAATTAGAGGACGTCTAACTTGTTTTTGCAGGGTTTGACATGTGATGTGATATGGCCAAAGTTGTGATATTGCATGTATGATGTATGAGATGATCATGTTATTGTAATAGGTTTCATGACTTGCATGTCGATGAGTATGACAACCGGCAGGAGCCATAGGAGTTGTCTTAATTTATTGTATGAGATGCAACGCCATGTGCTTACTACTTTTACTTCATTGCTAACGGTTAGCTATAGTAGTAGTGATAGTAGTAGTTGGTGTGACGACTTCACGGAGACACGATGATGGAGATCATGATGATGGAGATCATGGTGTCACGCCAGTGATGATGATGATCATGCGATGCCTGAAGATGGAGATCGAAAGGGCGAAGATGATAATGGCCATATCATGTCACTATATGATTGCATTGTGATGTTTATCATGTTTTACATCTTATTGCTTAGAACGACGGTAGCATAATAAGATGATCCCTCTTAAAATTTCGAGAACGTATTCCCCTAAGTGTGCACCGTTGCGAAGGTTCGTTGTCTCGAAGCACCACTTGATGATCGGGTGTGATAGATTCTAACATTCACATACAACGGGTGTAAGCCAGATTTACACACGCGAAACACCTAGGTTGACTCGATGAGCTTAGCATGTACAGACATGACCTCGAATACAAGATCCCGAAAGGTTGAAAATGAGTCGTATGGTTGAATACGATCAGCATGAAATTGCTCACCATGGTGACTAGTCCGTCTCATGTGATGATCGGACACGGGTTAGTCAACATGGATCATGTATCACTTAGATGACTAGAGGGATGTCGATTTAAGTGGGAGTTCATACTTAATTTGATTAAATGAACTTAATTGTCATGAACTTAGTATAAAAGTTGTCTTTATAAATATTGTAGATGGCCAACGTCAACCTCAATTTCAACGCATTCCTAGAGAAAAACAAGCTGAAAGATGATGGTAGCAACTATGCGGACTGGGTTCGCAACTTGAAGCTCATCCTTGAAGCAGCTAAAAAGGCTTATGTCCTTGATGCGCCGCTAGGTGACCCTCCCGCTCCCGCAGAAGCCCAGGACATTCTGAACGTCTCGCAAACGCGGAGTGATGACTACTCTCTGGTTAGGTGTGGCATGTTATACAGTTTAGAAACGGGGCTCCAAAGGCGTTTTGAGCAACACGGGGCATATGAGATGTTCCAGGAGCTGAAGCTAGTTTTTCAAGCTCATGCCCGTGTCAAGATATATGAAGTCTCCGACAAGTTCTTTAGCTGTAAGATGGAGGAGAACAGTTCTGTGAGTGAGCACATACTCAAAATGTGTGGGTTACACGATCGTCTGACTTCACTTGGAGTCGAACTTCCGGATGATGCTATAATTGGCAGAATCCTCCAGTCTCTCCCACCAAGCTACAAAGGCTTTGTGCTTAACTACAACATGCAAGGGATGGAGAAGACCATTCCCGAGTTGTACTCAATGCTCAAGTCTGCAGAAGTAGAAATCAAGAAAGAGCATCAAGTGTTGATGGTCAACAAGACCACTAGTTTCAAGAAAGGCAAGTGTAAGAAGAACTTCAAAAAGGACGACAAAGTTGTTGCTGCGCCCGGTAAGCCAGATGCCGGGAAGAAGAAAAAGAATGGACCCAAGCCTGAGACTGAGTGCTTCCATTGCAAGGGAAAGGGTCACTGGAAGCGGAACTGCCCCAAATACTTAGCGGACAAGAAGGCCGGCAACGTTAAAGGTATATGTGATATACATGTTATTGATGTGTACCTTACCCGCGCTCGTAGTAGCTCCTAGGTATTTGATACCGGTGTTGTTGCTCACATTTGCAACTCAAAGCAGGAACCGCGGAATAAGCGGAGACTGGCCAAGGACGAGGTGACGATGCGCGTCGGGAATGGTTCAAAGGTCGATGAGATCACCGTCGGCACGCTACCTCTACATCTACCGTCGGGATTAGTTTTAAACCTTAATAATTGTTATTTAGTACCAGTTTTAAGCATGAACATTGTATCAGGGTCTTGCTTAATGCGAGACGGCTACTCATTTAAGTCAGAGAATAATGGTTGTTCTATTTATATGAGTGATATGTTTTATGGTCATGCTCCGCTGGTGAATGGTTTATTCTTGATGAATCTCGATCGTGATGTTACACATATTCATAGTGTGACTACCAAAAGATGTAAAGTTGATAATGATAGTCCCACATACTTGTGGCACTGCCGCCTTGGTCATATCGGCGTTAAGCGCATGAAGAAGCTCCATACTGATGGACTATTAGAGTCTCTTGACTTTGAATTATTTGATACATGCGAACCGTGCCTCATGGGCAAGATGACTAAGACTCCATTCTCAGGAATAATGGAGAGAGCAACCGACTTATTGGAAATAATACATACTGATGTGTGTGGTCCAATGAACGTTGAAGCTCGCGATGGTTATCGTTATGTTCTCACTCTCACCGATGATTTGAGTAGGTATGGGTATATCTACTTGATGAAGCACAAATCTGAGACGTTTGAAAAGTTCAAGGAATTTCAGAGTGAGGTTGAGAATCAACGTGACAGAAAATTTAAATGTCTACGAGCTGATCATGGAGGAGAATATTTGAGTCACGAGTTTGGCACACACCTAAGGAAGTGTGGAATCGTTTCACAACTGACGCCGCCTGGCACACCGCAACGCAACGGAGTGTCTGAACGTCGTAATCGCACTTTATTAGATATGGTACGATCTATGATGTCTCTTACCGACTTACCGCTACCATTTTGGGGATACGCATTAGAAACTGCAGCATTCACTTTAAATAGGGCACCGTCTAAATCCGTTGAGACGACACCGTATGAACTATGGTTTGGCAAGAAACCTAGGTTGTCGTTTCTTAAAGTTTGGGGCTGCGATGCTTATGTGAAGAAACTTCAACCAGAAAAGCTCGAACCCAAAGCGGAGAAATGCGTATTCATAGGATACCCTAAGGAAACTATTGGGTATACCTTCTATCTTAGATCCGAAGGTAAAACCTTTGTTGCCAAGAACATATCTGTCGTGGGTATAAGCCTGACAGTAGATGTGTAGGGTACGAATGAGATGGGGAGAGTCCTAGCTACGACGAGGTTGTATGAGTTCCGGCCCCTCTACGGTGGAGGTAATAGCCCTACGTCTTAGTGCTCCTGGAGCTTGTTACCGAGTGTAATATGGAGTACAATGTTTTTCTAACCCTTTTACCAGTGGGGGAGGGCGGCTTATATTGAGTGCGCTGCCCTCCACAATGGTTCTGATTCAAGGGTGGAGTAGTGGCGATTGAATGCATGCGTTACAGGTAACGTATGCTATAAATGCTAGTTAATGCACCCGGAAACATACGGCAGTTTCCCTCCAGGGAGGTTACGACGCACCGAGTGTATCCAGTCGGTAGGTCCGGTGTCCTCCGAGTCTTAGTCTCCGACTAGATGATTCTGGCCCGTTACCGACTGGATGATGGGGGCACCTTAATACAGTCGGGCATACTTAAGGTCCTATCCCTTGCGTGGGGTAGTCCTTGGGTAGGACCTGTAGGACAGGCCTATGACCCTACCCTAGGACTATGACCCCATCATTAGTCCCCGAATGGATTGGGGTTGAAACGTCAAAGCAGTGCTCGATGCTCAGATCCAACTGGACTAGGTTCGGCTTGGGCGTTGCTTGCCTCTATCCATTCTATCTCTCCTGGCCAATGATCCGAGTGAATGTGTTTTGCGGAACGGACTGTCGGGAACCGAGTGCCTTCGCGACATCTTTTGACACGACCGGTCAACTGACAATGGCGGATTTTCCGGGATCTCAAATCTCGGGTTCCGCGCGCTTAGTGGGGGCGACGTCAGCGCGCTCGAGTAGCGCCTGGCTCCTCGATCCTCGCGCCTTCAACTCTTCCGCCGATATCGCCGCGACTGGTTGGGCGGATAAGATTTCGGGCCCGCTCGCCAGCGACCCAGTCGATGTTCTATTTAACTCTGGCCGACGAGACCCTTCGGTTACGCTCGCCGAATCCTCTGCTCTTGCTTGCTCTGTCTTCCTCGCCACCTCTTGCGCTCATACACCTTTCCCTTCCCATCCTTCTCGAAAGCTCGCCATCGCCGCCATGACCAAGGGCCAGACCAGCAAGATGGAGGCAAGGAAGAAGAAGGGCAAGGCGGCGGCTGCTCAGCGGCGGCAGCGGCCATTGCCAGCGGGATGGATCCAGGGAGACTTTCTCCCCTCCACAATGACGGAGGGGGACCTGCTGGAGCTGGTAGAGCACGACCAGCTCGTGCATAAGTCTTGGAGGTTGCCGGCGGACGACGAGGTTGAGCCGGCGCCACGGGAGGGGGAGCGTGTCTTGCTCCTCAGCCACGTTCACTGAGGTTTCTCTCTGCCCCCCACCCTTTCTTCAAGGGTATCATGAATCATTTTGGTGCACAACTCCATCATTTCCCTCCGAATGCCATCGTCCACCTTTCTGCCTTCATCGTTTTATGCGAATGCTTTATTGGTTGTCCTCCCCATTGGGGTTTATTCAAACACATCTTTTCCGTCCGCTCCCAAACCATAAAACGTCTTAGTCAATCGGATGACAAGACGCATCTCCTCCAGCTCTGTGGGGGTTTAGGGTTTCAGAAGAAGAATTGGAGTATTTACCCTGCTCTGCAGTTGAGTGAGTCGGTTAGGAACTGGCAGTCGACGTGGTTCTACTGCCAGGACATAGCCTGTCCGAACGCGTCGACTGGGCTGCCTCCATTCAGTCTAGACTGCCCTGCTCCGCCCAAGCAACTCGCTCTCTCGAAAGCGGAGAAGAAAGACATCCAGCCTTTGGTTGAGGCACTCGCGGATTTTGTTAGGAGGGGGGTCACTGGGATGGACTTGCTGGAAGTCTTCATCGGTCGGCGAATCCAGCCCCTGCAAGCCCGCCATCACGCTATGTGGCACTACACAGGACCCGAGGACTCCACTCGGACCAACATGGAGGGCATTCTCGAGGAGAAGGTGACCTCAGGGGTGCTCCAAATCACGGGTCCCTGTGAGAATCCCAAGGGGGGCCGCCGAGTGACGCCTTACGGTGCGGACAACCCTCCACCGAATCAGGTGAGTAGCATTAGCCGAGTGCGTTGAACTGCCTTGATTTCAGCAACTCATTTATATCTCCGCGTGATGCTTAACGTTTCCGACTGAAATTCATGCAGGCGTGGACCAACTGGTTCTCCCCCGTCTCGAGCGGGAAACTGGAGGAGGAAGATGAAGAAGGCAGCCAGGAGGGAAGCGTGGAGAGCGACGAATACATCTTCGACAGCGGAGAGTCGGAGGAGGAAAACAACGAGGAAGAGGAAAAGGATGAAGAGCCAGACTCGCCGCCTCCGCGGCCAGAGCATCGGAATAGGCGTCGGCAAGAGTCTGCCATCCCTTCAGTTCCCCCTGTGTCGCCGAGTGCCCCGCCTGCTTCCCCGGCTGCACCGAGTGTTCGAGGTACCAAAAGAGCGAGGGACGCAGCCGCTGAACCTGCGGGCCAGTCCTCCAAGGCGCCCAAATCGAGCGGGTCCAAACCTGGAAGGCTCTGCCGCGGATGAGGGTGGCCATCCCCGTCACCTCCACGTAAGCGAATCTAGTTTTCGGTCCTTTCTGTTGACCGAGTGAACTCTTGTTTTACAAGTAGAATGGTCTTCACTCGACAGGGTTGCCACTTCTGCAACCTCGCCGGCTCGCCAAGGGGACGACCCCATGGACGTGGACAATGTCGTTTCATCACAGCCAGGTACGTTGTGGGAGAGTCGGGTATTTTATTCCTGCAGACTGCGCCATCTCTTTCTTGTTCTGAAGCACTGCGTTATTCGGCTTGTCAGGGGGGAGAGCTGACCCGACCACGGAGCCCATCGAAGAGCCTGTCCCTGAGGCTGCTCCTCCTGCCGCCGCCCCTGCCGCCGATGCTCTACCAAACGAAGTGCCTCCGCCGACTGAACCGGCGCTGACGGGTGAGGAACCTACTGGGGCGAACCTTGGGATGAACCAGGATCTCCCCCCCATTCCCGGTTCGTCGAACGCCGAATTCAACATTCGGTGTGTCCCGGAGGAGCAGGTGGGAGCGGTCAAGGGGACCATGGTTCAGGCGGAGCTGATGGCCGGAGAGGTCAAGAGGGTTTATGACTTCGCTGCAGCTTTATATCAGCGGAGCTTGGAGCTGCGCGATGACATCCGAGTAAGCAACCTAGTAAGTACTTACTTTTCTTCTGTAACCCACTGGGTGTTGTCTGTTGTTTGCAATGGGTTCACTCCGAGTGAACCCAGTGGGTGTAGTCCCCGAGACTTCTGTCGAGTGCTTGCATCGACAGTTGTCTTTATAGGTTTGGCCTTTATGTTTATCGTGTCCGTAGACAAGATTTCCGAGTGCGAGTATGTACTGCAGTCGGAGCACTCTTGCGGTAAGAGTCTCTAGAGTAAACTACACACAAGTCGAGTAGTTTTAGCCTCGGAGGTGTAGGTGAAAATGTGCACCTCAATAGGGCGGACCTGCTTGAGGTGCGTGTCAGTGGGGTCACTCTCAGTGAACCCACTGGGTGTAGTCCCTGAGACCGCTGTCGATTGCTTGCGTCGGCAGGGGTCTGAAAAACTTAGTGTGTGAACTGATAAACTTGCTGACCGCCCTTTGTTTGTTTGGTGCAGAAAACTTGTGAAATGGGAACTTCTTATGAAGCCCTCAGAGCGGAGAGGAATCAATATGCTCGTGAACTGGAAGCTGCAATGCTTGCCATGGCTGGTATGAAGGACGCTCTGGAAGCGTGAGAAAAGTCCTTCGAAGAAGCTCGGGAGGCAAACAGGGTATTGACGGCGGAGACGCAGATGAGGAGGAAACATAGGACCGATCTGCATAATCAGATGGGCGTCCTGAACAGAAGGTGCATAGCTCAAGAGAAGTATGTCACCGACTGGGATGAGCAAATGATGACTTGTCTGGCTGGTAAGTCTTATGCTTTGCCGAGTGGCTTTATCGTGTGCCATACATTCGGTTTTCATTGCCTGCTTGCTTGTTGGTGGCAGAGTTTTGCGGAGACCCTGAAGCTGAAACGACGGATGTGGAACGGTCTGTTAAGGACAAAGTTCCACTCGGTGAGGACGTCAATCGGATCTGCTTCGAGCACAAATCCGCGCTAGCAAAGTAGGTCCTTTCATCGGTCGACTGAGAGAAGTCGTCGGCCGAATTAACAAGGAACTTTGGCCGGAAGACGAGTCGCGGGAGGAGATGGAGACCCTAACGAGCCGACTGGAGGAGGTGCCGAGCCAAGTGCAATCTTGGAAGAAATCGGCAGCGCGTTGCGGTGCTGATGTGGCGCTGTCCTTGGTCCGAGTCCATTGCAAAGAAGTGCGGGAAGATAAGCTGAAAGCCTTGAAAGTCGCCAACACGAAGAAGCTTCAATTCGAAGACTTCATGGAGACATTCCTGGAGACTACGACCCGCATTGCTGATGGAATCGACCTGGATACCTTTGTGGAACCCTCCAGTCCTGACGCGGTCCCAGCTGACTCATGATCGAACTCTATCCTCGGTATGCCGAGTGTTTGTCTGTAAGATATTCTGGCCACTTCTGTTGGCCGTCATACTTTTAGATCGGTGCGGGTAAGCTTGATACGCACCGAGTCCGTTATCGTTTCTAGACTGCTGGTAGTCACAATGAAAACACTTATTCTTTTGCTTGAATGCTGTTTGGAGTTGAACACTTAATGTGTACTCGTAGAATATTAGGACTTAGGTGATTCATGATCAGTGCTAAGTTCCCGAGTGTAACGTATAGAGCACACTCGGAGGAGCGATTAGTACTTAGGCTATGCAGGATCGCAGCTAAGTCCTCGAGTGTGACGTGAAGTGCACACTCGAAGGAAGATTAGTACTTAGGCGATGCGGGATCGCAGCTAAGTCCCCGAGTGCGACGTGAAGTGCACACTCGAAGGTAATTAATACTTAGACGATGCAGGATCGCAGCTAAGTCTCCGAGTGCGACGTGAAGTGCACACTCGGAGGAAGTTAATACTTAGGCGATGCAGGATCGCAGCTAAGCCCCCGAGTGCGACGTAAAGTGCACACTCGGAGGAAGTTAATACTTAGGCGATGCAGGATCGCAGCTAAGCCCCCCGAGTGCGACGTGAAGTGCACACTCGGAGATAGTTAATACTTAGGCGATGCAGGATCGCAGCTAAGTCCCCGAGTGCGACGTGAAGTGCACACTCGGAGGAAGTTAATACTTAGGCGATGCAGGATCGCAGCTAAGCCCCCGAGTGCGACGTAAAGTGCACACTCGGAGGAAGTTAATACTTAGGCAATGCAGGATCGCAGCTAAGCCCCCCGAGTGCGACGTGAAGTGCACACTCGGAGATAGTTAATACTTAGGCGATGCAGGATCGCAGCTAAGTCCCCGAGTGCGACGTGAAGTGCACACTCAGAGAAGTTAATACTTAGGCGATGCAAGATCGCAGCTAAGCCCCCGAGTGCGACGTAAAGTGCACACTCGAAGGAAGGTGTTACTTAGGCGATTCGGGATCGCAGCTAAGTCCCCGAGTGCGACGTAAAGTGCACACTCGGAGGAAGTTAATACTTAGGCGATGCAGGATCGCAGCTAAGTCCCCGAGTGTGACGTAAAGTGCACACTCGAAGGAAGGTGTTACTTAGGCGATTCGGGATCGCAGCTAAGTCCCCGAGTGCGACGTGAAGTGCACACTCGAAGGAAGTTAATACTTAGGCGATGCAGGATCGCAGTGTGACGTAAAGTGCACACTCGGAGGAAGTTAATACTTAGGCGATGCAGGATCGTAGCTAAGTCCCCGAGTGCGACGTGAAGTGCACACTCGAAGGTAGGTGTTACTTAGGCGATTCGGGATCGCAGCTAAGTTTTTTTGTGTGTGACCGTAGTCTGCAACCACGGAAGAACTCTGAATCTGCAAAAGAAATTGAAACTGTTGTATATTATTTCTCCAAAACTTGTTCATTACACTGCTTCAGTCGGCGATCACGTATAGAAACGCTTGAGGAGGTCTCCGTTCCACGCGCGGGGTTCGTCGGTCTCCTTTTGAATGTTGTAGAGTCTGTATGCCCCGTTGTTCAGCACCTTTGAAATGATGAAAGGACCTTCCCAGGCCGGAGCCAACTTGTGTGGTCTTTGCTGATCCACTCAGAGCACCAAATCGCCAGCCTGGAACGTGCGGCTTCTGACATGTCGTGCATGAAAACGTCGCAAATCTTGCTGATAAATTGTTGAGCGAGTAAGTGCCATCTCGCGCTCCTCCTCTAGAAGATCGACTCCATCTTGCCTTGCTTGTTCTGCTTCGGCTTCGGAGAAGAGTTCGACTCGCGGGGCATTGTGAAGCAGGTCACTCGGAAGGACCGCTTCTGCTCCATAGACGAGGAAGAACGGTGATTGCCCTGTTGATCTCTTCGGAGTGGTGCGGAGGCCCCAAAGTACTGAAGGTAACTCGGTTACCCACGCACCAGCAGCATGTCCTATCTCTCGCAAGAGTCGAGGCTTCAAACCTTGAAGGATAAGTCCATTTGCACGCTCAGCTTGTCCATTGGATTGCGGATGTGCTACGGAAGCAAAATCCACTCGGATACCTTGACTCGCGCAGAAACCTTTGAATCTGTCCGAGTCGAAGTTTGTCCCATTGTCCGTGATTATGCTGTGAGGCACTCCAAATCTGGAGATGATGTCTCTAACAAACTTCACGGCTGTGGAGGCGTCGAGTTTCTTGATGGGCTTGGCTTCTATCCACTTTGTAAACTTGTCGACTGCCACCAACAGATGTGTGTAGCCTCCTTGGCCTGTCTTGAATGGTCCGACTGTGTCTAATCCCCAAACTGCAAACGGCCACACAAGTGGGATTGTCTTTAGTGCAGATGTTGGCTTGTGGGACTTGTTGGAGTAGAACTGACAGCCTTCGCATCGATCGACCATAGCTTTGGCCATTTCGTTAGCCTGCAGCCAGAAGAATCCAGCCCTGAATGCCTTGGCGACGATTGCTCTTGAAGAAGCATGATGGCCGCAGGTTCTCGAGTGGATATCCTCTAGGATCAACTGCCCTTCCTCTGGGGAAATGCAACGTTGGAGAACGCCTGAAACACTCTCCTTATACAATTGACCGTCAATGACAGTGAACGCCTTCGACCTGCGAACTATTTGTCGGGCTTGGACTTCATCTTCTGGAAGTTCTTGCCTTAGGATATATGCCATAATCGGCACAGTCCAATCGGGAATGATTACCAGAATCTCTGTGACCAGATCAACCATAACAGGCACATCGACTTCAGTCGGGTCTGTTGCGCTCTTGGGTTGTACTGGCTCTTCCGTGAAGGGATCTTCTTTGACTGAAGGAAGATGGAGGTGCTCGAGGCAGACATCACTCGGGACGGGTCTCCGAGTGGATCCGAGCTTCGCCAACTCGTCCGCCGCTTGGTTCTTCAGTCTTGGAACATGATGAAGTTCTAGACCTTCAAACTTCTTCTCCAGCTTCCTGACTGCATTGCAGTAGGTTGTCATAGTGGGGTTCCTTACGTCCCACTCTTTCATCACTTGGTTGACCACCAAGTCTGAATCGCCGTAGACCATCAGGCGACGGACGCCGAGTGAGATGGCCATGCGCAATCCGTAGAGAAGAGCTTCATACTCTGCCTCATTGTTAGAGGAATCAAAGTGTATTTGAAGCACATACTTGAGCTTGTCACCCTTTGGTGATATGATCACAACACCAGCGCCGGATCCATTCAACATCTTAGACCCATCGAAGAACATTGTCCAATGAGCCGAGTAGATGTGAGTCGGTTGCTGTTGTTCTACCCATTCTGCTATAAAGTCAGCCAGGGCTTGAGACTTAATAGCTTTCTTGGCCTCGAACATGATGTCGCAGTACAACATCTCCATCGCCCACTTCGCCACTCGGCCTGATGCGTCCCGATTGTGGAGAATTTCCGACAATGGAGCATCAGAAACGACAGATACCGAGTGGTCTTGGAAATAATGAGCCACCTTCTTTGCAGTCATATAGATCCCATAGATAAGCTTTTGATAATGGGGATACCTCTGCTTGGAAGGTGTCAGGACTTCGGAGACGTAGTACACTGGCCGCTGAACTTTGTATGCTTTGCCTTCTTCTTCTCGCTCGACTGTAAGAACAATACTGACGACTTGATTTGTAGCCGCGATATACAGAAGAAGGGGCTCTTTACTGAGCGGAGCAGTAAGAACCGGCTGGGTGGAAAGTAGGACTTTGAGGTCGTCGAACGCGACTTGGGCTTCGTCTGTCCACTCGAAGGTATCTGATTTCTTCATGAGTCGGTACAGAGGAAGTGCTTTTTCACCGAGTCGACTGATGAACCTGCTCAAAGCTGCTAAGCAACCTGTGAGTCGTTGAACATCGTGTATTCCGACCGGCCTCTCCATTTGGACGATGGTCCCGATCTTTTCGGGGTTAACATCGATCCCTCGTTCAGAAACGAAGAAACCGAGTAACTTTCCGCTGGGAACACCGAATGAACACTTGGTAGGATTTAGCTTGATATCGTACCTACGAAGGTTGGCGAATGTTTCTTCCAAGTCAGTCAGGAGGTCGGAACCTTTGCGGGACTTGACTATGATATCATCCATGTATGCCTCCACATTGCGACCGATCTGGTCGAGGAGACATTTTTGGATCATGCGCATAAAGGTATCTCCTGCATTCTTCAGACCGAAAGGCATGGTGATGTAGCAAAAGCACCCAAACGGGGTGATGAAAGCTGTTTTCAACTCATCGGGACCATACAGACGGATCTGATGATAACCCGAGTAGGAATCAAGAAATGATAAATGCTCGCACCCCGCAGTCGAATCGACAATTTGATCTATGCGGGGGAGCGGAAAATGGTCTTTCGGGCAGACCTTATTGAGGTGCTTGAAATCAATGCACATTCGGAGTGACTTGTCCTTCTTGGGCACCATGACTACATTGGCGAGCCACTCGGAGTGGTGAACCTCGCGAATGAATCTGGCAGCTAGCAGCTTAGCCACCTCTTCTCCGATTTCCTTCCTCTTGTACGCGGCGGACCGGCGCAGGCGCTCTCGGACGGGCCGAGCAGCGGGATCCACATGCAGTCGGTGCTCAGCCAACTCCCTAGGTACACCCGGCATGTCAGATGGCTTCCATGCAAAGATGTCCCAGTTCTCACGGAGGAATTGGGTGAGCTCGGCTTCCTATTTGGGATCCAGGGTGGTGGAGATGTTCGTCGGGGCGGCAGACTCGTCCGTCGGGTGGATGCTGACCTTCTTAGTCTCTCCCGCTGACTGGAACGCGGACTTAGAAGCTGGCTTCTTTGAGCGCATTAAGTCGGCGGGGTCGACTGTCTTCTTGTACTCTTCGAGCTCGAGTACAGCCATCTGTTGGTCGGCGATCCTCGACCCCTCTTGCAGACACTCCTCGGCTCGCTGGCGGTTGCCGGTGATGGTGATAACGCCTTTTGGACCGGGCATTTTCAACTTCAAGTACACATAACACGGTCGTGCCATGAAACTCACATATGCCGGGCGGCCCAGAATTGCATGGTAAGCGCTCTGGAAGTCCACCACCTCAAACGTGAGCTTCTCCTTGCGAAAGTTCTTGTCGGAGCCGAAGATGACCTCCAATGCGATCTGGCCGAGTGATTTGGCCTTCCGCCCTGGGACGACTCCGTGGAACTGCATATTGCTCTCGCTGAGTCTGGACATCGGAATGCCCATCCCCTTGAGAGTGTCGGCGTACATAATATTCAACCCGCTGCCGCCGTCCATTAGGACTTTGCGCAGTCGGACTCCTTCCACCACCGGGTCGACGACCAGAGCCTGCCTTCCTGGGGTGGGGACATGTGTTGGATGATCCGACTGATCGAAGGTAATCCCAGTCTGAGACCATTTGAGAAACTTGGGGGCAGTCGGAACGGCCATGTTGACTTCTCTGTTCACTAGCTTCAGTCGACTCTTGCTTTCGACGTCAGCGAATATCATGAGGGTTGCATGGACTTGGGGGAACGGATCCTCCTTGTCCTCCTCATCCTGTTCAGGATTCTTCTCACTCGGCTGCCCTTCGCTGAACCCCTGGATCAGGAGACGGCACTGCCGAGTGGTGTGCTTTGCGTATATGGGGTTACCTTCCTCATCCATCTTCGTATGGATTGGACAAGGCTGGTCCAGGATGGGATTGTTGAAAGGCTTTTTCTTGGGGGTGAACTGCGCTTTCCCTTTACCCTTGAATTTGGCGCTGGTTACAGCTGCAGCTTCTGCTTGCGGTGTGGGCAGAACCTTCGGTTTCTGCTTCCGAGTGTTACCTCCGTCGGCATCGCCGACTGTCTTGTGTTTACCGCTCCGGATGCGGTCCTCTTCTTCGCCATTTGCGTAGCGAGTTTCTATCTCCATCATCTTGCTCATGGAGATGTCGCCGGTTCGACCAAACTTCAAGTACAACTCCCTGTACCGCACGCCTGCCTTGAAGGCGCAGACTGCTTGATGCTCGGTGACGTTCTCCACCGTGTGGTAAAGAGTCGTCCATCGCTGGATGAAGTCGCGCAAGGGCTCATTCGGCTTCTGGACACAGTGCTGAAGCTCCACAAGACCTGCAGGGCGCTTGCACGTTCCTTCGAAGGTTCTGATGAACACTCGGGCTAGATCTGCCCAACTGTAAATGCTTGAGGGGGCCAACTGGTTCAGCCAAGGTCGGGCCGAGCCGTCGAGCATCAGAGGGAGGTGCTTCATAGCGACATGGTCATCTCCTCCTCCGATCTGGACGCCACTCGGTAGTCGTCTAGCCATGTTTCGGGCTTGGACTCTCCTGATAATTTACCGATTCCCGCAGCCAATCGGAAGTTGGGCGGGATATCAGCCGAGCGGATGGCTCGACTAAAACACTCGGGGCCAGATACGTTGGCCCTGCTTCCACTCGGACGGTCCATATCGCGGCCATCGTGATGGGCTCGACCCCTGTCGACTCTTCGCTGAGCGATTCGGCCACTTGCGTCGGGTCATGGGTCGTAAGTGTCGCCGACTGAATGCCGATCATCATGATGCCGGGACCCGCAGGGCCCACCGTGCGGAGGGGTGCGTGAGCGACGGCGATACTGATGAGATCCAGGGCTGCGAACCGATCTATGCGTGTTTGCATTGGACGGAACTATTGTGGATCCGATTGTGTGACTGGGAGACTACCGAATTCTGCTGCTGCGCCGTGCGCAACAGGGCTCGGATTTGTTCGATTCCCCTTCCTGCCTGTGAATCAGTCGGCTGGAGGGAATCGGCAATCTGGGCAGCCGCGACCAGGTTGAGGAGAGGTGTGCGGAACACCTCCACGTTGCTCCGCCGAGTGTGTCAGCTGGCAGAACGACGAGGCGGACGACGCGCACCGGATGCTTCGCCAACTTCACCTCGGTCGGCCTGACGAGGATCTTCATGGGAGTTGGCCATGTGTACTTCTGCTGCAGGCCCACGACCCACGTACTCGGTATGAAGCTTAGTCAGAACCGAGTCCGAGCACTGGGAGCGTGGGGCTACTACAACAGACTCCAGAACTGCCACCTGAGAGGATGCGATCTGGCGCGCTCGGGCATGGTGCACCCAACGTTGGAGACGCGGACTGCGGCGAGTGACGAGGGTGTAATCCGGAAATGGAGCCGATTGTTGGAGAAGAAGAACGCCGCGAGCGCCGGCACGGAAGTGCGTGGCCCCGCGACGGGGAAGCGCCTCGACATCAAGGGGTGCCTCCCGAAGCCACGCCGAATCGTCGACGACGAAGGAGAGAGCACCGAAGAGGATCTGGTGACCCATGCTCGAAACTCCACCAGAAGACATGACGAAAGGAAGTAGTCGCAAACTCGCCAGAAGTCGCTTAGACGCCTGCCCCAAGGTGGGCGCCAACTGTCGTGGGTATAAGCCTGACAGTAGATGTGTAGGGTACGAATGAGATGGGCAGAGTCCTAGCTACGGCGAGGTTGTATGAGTTCAGGCCCCTCTATGGTGGAGGTAATAGCCCTACGTCTCAGTGCTCCTGGAGCTTGTTACCGAGTGTAATATGGAGTACAATGTTTTTCTAACCCTTTTACCAGTGGGGGAGGGCGGCTTATATAGAGTGCGCTGCCCTCCACAACGGTTCTGATTCAAGGGTGGAGTAGTGGCGATTGAATGCATGCGTTACAGGTAACGTATGCTATAAATGCTAGTTAATGCACCCGGAAACGTACGGCAGTTTCCCTCCAGGGAGGTTACGACGCACCGAGTGTATCCAGTCGGTAGGTCCGGTGTCCTCCGAGTCTTAGTCTCCGACTGGATGATTCTGGCCCGTTACCGACTCGATGATGGGGGCACCTTAATACAGTCGGGCATACTTAAGGTCCTGTCCCTTGCGTGGGGTAGTCCTTGGGTAGGACCTGTAGGACAGGCCTATGACCCTACCCTAGGACTATGACCCCATCAATATCCTTTCTAGAGAAAGAGTTTCTCTCGAAAGAAGTAAGTGGGAGGAAGGTAGAACTTGATGAGGTAATCACCCCCCTCTCGAACAGGATAGTAGCGCAGCGCGGGAAGTTGTTCCTGTGGCGCCTACACCAACTGAAGAGGAAGTTAATGATAATGATCAGGAAGCTTCGGATCAAGTTACTACTGAACCGCGAAGGTCCACAAGGGCACGCTCCGCACCATAATGGTATGGCAACCCTGTGATGGAAATCATGTTGTTAGACAACGGTGAACTTTCGAACTATGAAGAAGCGATGGCGGGTCTGGATTCCAACAAATGGCTTGAAGCTATGAAATCCGAGATAGGATCCATGTATGAGAACAAAGTATGGACTTTGGTGGACTTCCCCGATGACCGGCGAGCCATAGAAAATAAATGGATCTTCAAGAAGAAGACTGATGCAAACGGTAATGTAACCGTTTACAAAGCTCGACTTGTCGCAAAGGGTTTTCGACAAATTCAAGGGATTGACTACGAAGAGACTTTCTCTCCCGTAGCAAAGCTGAAATCAGTCCGAATCATGTTAGCAATTGTCGCCTTTCATGATTATGAAATTTGGCAAATGGACGTCAAAACAGCGTTCCTTAACGGGAACCTTAAGGAAGAGTTGTATATGATGCAACCAGAAGGTTTTGTCGACCCTAAGGGTGCTAACAAAGTGTGCAAGCTCCAGTGCTCCATCTATGGGCTGGTGCAAGCATCCTGGAGTTGGAACATTCGCTTTAATGAGGTGATTAAAGCGTTTGGGTTCATATAGGTTTACGGAGAAGCCTGTTTGTACAAGAAAGTGAGTGGGAGCTCTGTACCTTTCCTCATACTGTATGTGGATGACATATTATTGATGGGGAATAATATAGAGATGTTGGAGAGCATAAAGGCCTATTTGAACAAGAGTTTTTCAATGAAGGACCTTGGAGAAGCTGCATATATATTAGGCATCAAGATCTATAGAGATAGATCAAGACGCCTCATAGGTCTTTCACAAAGTACATACCTTGACAAGATATTGAAGAAGTTCAATATGGAAAACTCAAAGAAAGGGTTCTTTCCAGTTTTGCAAGGTATGAGATTGAGTAAGACTCAGTCGCCGACCACGGAAGCAGATAGAGAGAAGATGAGTTCTGTCCCCTACGCTTCAGCCGTGGGCTCTCTAATGTATGCCATGCTGTGTACCAGACCTGATATAAACCTTGCCATAAGTTTGGTAGGGAGGTACCAAAGTGATCCAGGTATGGAACACTGGACAGCGGTCAAGAATATCCTTAAGTACCTGAAAAGGACTAAGGAAATGTTTCTCATTTATGGAGGTGACGAAGAGCTCGTCGTAAAGGGTTACGTCGACGCTAGCTTCGACACAGATCCGGATGACTCTAAGTCACAGACCGGATACGTATATGTGTTGAATGATGGGGCAGTGAGCTGGTGCAGCAGCAAGCAAGAAGTCGTGGCAGCATCTACATGTGAAGCGGAGTACATAGCTGCTTCAGAAGCAGCTCATGAAGGAATTTGGATGAAGGAGCTCATCACCGACCTTGGAGTGGTTCCAAGCGCGTCGGGTCCAATGACACTCTTCGATGATAACACTGGGGCCATTGCCATAGCCAAGGAGCCCAGGTTTCACCGAAAGAGGAAGCACATCAAACGCCGCTACAACTCCATCCAGGACCATGTCCAGAGTGGAGTGATAGATATTTGTAAAGTACACACGGATCTGAATATTAAAGACCCGTTGACTAAACCTCTTCCACGAGCGGAACATGATCAACACCATAATGCTATGGGTGTTCGATACATCACAATGTAACTAGATTATTGACTCTAGTGCAAGTGGGAGACTGTTGGAAATATGCCCTAGAGGCAAGAATAAAATGGTTATTATCATATTTCCTTGTTCATGATAATCGTCTATTGTTCATGCTATAATTGTATTAATAGGAAACAGTAATACATGTGCGAATAAATAGATCACAATGTGTCCCTAGCAAGCCTCTAGTTGGCTAGCTCGTTAGTCAATAGATGATCATGGTTTCCTGATCATGGGCATTAGATGTCATTGATAACGGGATCACATCATTGGGAGAATGATGTGATGGACAAAACCCAATCCTAAGCATAGCACTAGATCGTATTGTTCGTATGCTAAAGCTTTTCTAATGTCGAGTATCTTTTCCTTCGACCGTGAGATTGTGCAACTCCCGGATACCGTAGGAGTGCTTTGGGTGTATCAAACGTCACAACGTAACTAGGTGACTATAAAGGTGCACTACGGGTACCTCCGAAAGTGTCTGTTGGGTTGGTACGAATCGAGCTCGGGATTTGTCACTCCGTGTGACGGAGAGGTATCTATGGGCCCACTCGGTAGAACATCATCATGAGCTCAATGAACATCAATCACACTCCAGGGCTAGCCGAATCCTCGGGTACCGTCCATACCAACATCAATCCTGGGGGAGTTTTGTTTGCAATTATCTTTTCGATTTGAGCATGGAACTGGGAATTCCAATTACTGGCCCCTTTCTCGTGAATGATAGTGAATAAACACATATCGAGGATAACACGCCTAGCATGGAAGATACCAATAGCCCCCTGTCACCACATGAGCGGTTCATGCATGCAAAATAGATTATTTCTTGAAGATTTAGAGAGTGGGACATGCAAATTTACTTGGAACGGCAGGTAGATACCGCACATAGGTAGGTATGGTGGACTCATATGGCACAGCTTTGGGTTTATGGAGGTGGATGCACAAGCAGTATTCCCGTTTAGTACAAGTGAAGGCTAGCAAAATACTGGGAAGCGACCAACTAGAGTGCGACAACAGTCATCAAAATGCATTGAGATTAACTAACATTGAGTGCAAGCATGAGTAAGACATAAATCACCATGAACATGAATATCATAGAGGCTATGTTGATTTTGTTTCAACTACATGCGTGAACATGTGCCAAGTCAAGCCACTTGAATCATTCAAAGGAGGATACCATCCTATCATACTACAACACAGTCAAGTCAACATTCATGTGGGCATCCAAGTCAAACTTTTATAAGCTCCTAGCTAAGTAAGCATGGCATAAGCAACTATGATCTCTAAGTTGTCATTGCAAGCATGTTTCCCTCACAACAAAGCTGAATCAGGCATGATGAGCTAGTCATATTTACAAAAACAAAATAGATCGAGTTCATACTAGCTTTTCCAGGCTCAGTCACTTCATCATATATCGTCATTATTGCCTTTCACTTGCACGACCGAACGATGTGAACAATAATAAGCGTGCTAGTGCATTGGACTACGCTGGAATCTGCAGGCAAACACAAAGGAGAATACAAAGTAATATGGCTCTTTGAAAGCTAAACAGGTATGCATGCAAGAGCCACTAAACATTGTAACCAATATCTTCTACCTTGACCCAAAGAAAAAGAAAACTATCTACACGGGAAAGCTCCCAACAAGCAAAAGAAGAAAAAGAAAATCTTTTTGGGTTTTCTCAAACTAGACAGACACACGAAAAGAAAAGGAGAAAAATAAAATAAACTAGCATGGATGATACAGTGGCAAAGTGTTAACACCGGCTAACAAAGTGAAAGCATAAGCAAGAATGTAAAGTCAGTGAGAACACGTACACCCCAAGCTTAGGCTTTTGGCCTAAGTTGGTCTACTCCCAAGGAGGGAAATAACCAGCTCCGGGATACTCCAGAGTGGACCGAGGATGCTAGTGTTGTGTGGGCTCCTCTGGCTCCCACTGATAAACTGGCGTCTGGTACTCGACTAGTGGCTCGGGCACGTGCACCTCTGGTTGGGCTAGGCCCCAATATGCGTAGATGTCCGAGGGCATAATAGTGTACCTGCCTGCATGAAGATTGAACAAAGAAGGAGCAGGCAAAGTAATAGTCTCACGAGTACCATGACTAAACACCAGGTTATAAATCATCCTTCTATTTATATCTCTAACAAGAAAGTCATGGCGAACCATGCTATCGTAATCTAGATATCTCCCGGGAAGAAGAATCTCTTCTTCCTCTTCAAGTCTAATAGGTATCTCAAAGTGTCTAGCAAGACGAGTAGCATAGATACCTCCATAGACGATGCCCTTAGAACGGTTCGTGTTCAACCGTTGAGCTACTATAGCGCCCAAGCTATAAGTTTTATCGTTATAAAGGGCTTCGCGCAAGACCGCAAGATCTGGGGAACTAAGTGACCCAGCCTTCCCACGACCAATCAAACATTTTCCCACAAATGATGAGAAGTACCGAAGCACGGGAAAATAAATGCTAGCAGCTCTAGCGCAAGACACTCCTCTCTCCTCTCCTACAACAATAGTACCGATGAAAGCTTCCAAGTCCCGTGGACGAGGTTCATGAATATCCCAACAAAAGGCAATTTGCAAACATTGCAAAAATCCTGGAGTGACATGCGCTGGGGGATATCATAAAGTTTAAACTCAACCATAGGAGGATTCTTCCTCGGATAGAAGTTAAGGCTTTATACAAAGATATTAGTGAGGAGGAGGTATTACGGACACTTATCTTCAACGAAGGCGGTAAGGCCTGCGTTCTCCACCAAGTGATAAAAGTCCTCATAAATTCGAGCGGCGCGTAAGAACACGTCGCTTGGCCACTCACACGCTCGAACTTCTGCGACTCGAGGGACCAGATACTTGGGCTTCTTCTCACTCCCATCATCCTTGGGGTCACGGCTTGACGAGCCTCTTAAGAACCTCCTCATCTTTTCCCTTTTCTATCTCTGAAAATTTTCTGAAATTTTTAGTGACTCTAAGGAAAAGTGAACAAGGCTCAACAAAGCTCGTAGCAACTACTCCAACAAGTGCCTAGAGGCCATATTACACATCAAAACTACTTGGGACCAGCTAAAATTAGCATGCAAAGCTCAAAAACATGGTCACCAAGGCAGCAAAAATACATGGAGTATAAGGCACTAGAGCAAAAACTAATTGGACCAATGGAGGAGTCACTTACCAAGGAGTAATTTCCCCAAAACTGTTCGGAGAATGGTGATTTGAGCAAAGAGTTCGAAAATCCCAGCAAGAGGAGCAAGAACACGGTTTTGAGCTGCGAAACGTTTTTTTTTCTGGAGGTAGGAGAACCAGATGAGAGCAAGAATGAGTGGAGGGGGTGCTTGTGGGCCCCACAAGCCTGGGTGTCGTGGTCAGGGGGTGCCCGCGCCCCAAGGGCTTCTGGCCCACTGGTGCAGCCCAGACAAGCTCTTTGTCTTAGAATTTTTCAAAAATTCCAGAAAAAATCATACTAGATTTTCTTGGCGTTCGGAGAACTTTTATTTTCGGGGTACTTTTCTATCAGGCGCTAAAAGAGAAAACAGGGAAAACTAAACTAAACCTATCATTTTTCTTCTAAGCAACCTAAAGTGAAAGCTTGGAACACAGGTTTGTGACTCCTCGATTCATCCATCTCATGGTCATCGAAAGAAATCCGTCAATTAGGTTGATCAAGTCTCCTCGACAAACCTTTTCGAATCACAAAAGAGAACGGAGAATTTTCGAATAATCACTAGGTAACCTCAATGGGGATGTGTATCTCCCCAACAAGCAAATCGTACTTCATCTTGACATGAGGAATAGGGCATTCAAAGCTCCCAATAAGAATTGATGAAGTTTTTTCGATAGCATTGATGCAATGTACTCGATATTATTTCTTCGGAAAGTGCACCGTATGCTCACTACCGTTGACATGGAAAGTGACATTGCCTTTGTTGCAATCTATAACAGCCCCAGCAGTGTTTAAAAAGGGTCTTCCGAGGATGACCGCCATGGCATCGTCCTTAGGAATATCCAAGATAACAAAGTCTGTTAAGATGGTGACGTTGGCAACCACAACAGGCACATCCTTGCAAATGCCGATAGGGAAAGCAGTTGATTTGTCGGCCATTTGCAGAGAGATTTCAGTGGGTGTCAACTTATCCAGTTCAAGTCTACGATAGAGAGAGAGGCATAACACTAACACCGGCTCCAAGGTCGCATAACGCAGTTCTAACATAGTTGCCTTTAATGGAACAAGGTATAGTGGGCACACCGGGATCACCTAGTTTCTTAGGAGTTCCACCCTTGAAGGTATAATTAGCAAGCATGGTGGAAATCTCAACCTCAGGTATCCTCCTCTTATTAGTCACAATATCTTTCATGTACTTAGCATACAGAGACATTTTGAGCATATCTGTCAAACACATTTGCAGAAAGACATGTCTGATCATTTCAACGAAGCGCTCAAAATCCTCATCGTCCTTTTTCTTGGATGGTTTGGGAGGAAAGGGCATGGGTTTCTGAACCCATGGTTCCCTTTTTTTACCATGCTTCCTAGCAGTGAAGTCATTCTTATCGCATCTCTTATTCTTAGGCTGTGGGTTATCAAGATCAACAGGTTCAATCTCCACATCCTTATCGTTGCTAGGTTGAGCATTTTCATGAACATCACTATTGATATTATAGTTAGGCTCATGTTCATCATCAGATTGTGTTTCAGCATGAGAGACAGTGGCATCGTTTGGACTCTCAGGTGTAGCAGTAACAGGGTTGCTAGCGTGCAGGTTCCTATCATCTTTCTTCTTCTTTCTAGGATGACTAGGTGCATCAGTGCTAACTCCTTGAGAATCTTGTTCAACTCTCTTCGGATGACCCTCAGGATACAAAGGTTCCTGGGTCATTCTACCGCCTCTAGTAACGACTCTAACAGAATTGTCATTCAACTCATTGAGCAAGTCATTTTGAGCTTTAAGTACTTGTTCTACCTGAGTAGTAACCATAGAGGCATGTTTACTCGGAAGTTTAAGATCATTGACGTTTCTGTCCACACAAGCACTTAAATGACCAAGCATACGAGCATTCTGTTCCAACTATCTGCTAACATAATCATTGAAACTCTGTTGTTTGGCAACGCAGTTATCAAATTCATCCATGCATAAGCTAGCAGGTTTATCAAAAGGAATATCACTCTCATCAAACCTACGCAGAGAATTTACTTCTACTACCTGTATCGGGTTATCGAGACCATGGATCTCTTCGATAGGTGGTAGAATTTTGACATCTTCAGATTTAATGCCTTTCTCTCGCATAGATTTCTTGGCTTCTTGCATATCTTCAGGGCTGAGGAATAGAATACCTCTTTTCTTCGGAGTTGGCTTAGGAGGTGGTTCGGGAATAGTCCAAGCATTCTCATTGCACAAGATGTTATTCAGTAGAATCCCAGCTTGTTCTACAGTTTGTTCCCTAAAAACACAACCAACACAACTATCTAGGTGGTCTCTAGAAGCATCGATAAGTCCATTATAGAAGATATCAAGTATTTCATTCGTCTCAAGAGGGTGATCATGCAAGGCATTCAGTAGCTGGATGAGCCTCCCCCAAGCTTGTGGGAGACTCTCTTCTTCAGCTTGAGCAAAGTTGTATATTTCCTGCAAGACAACTTGCTTCTTATGGGCAGGGAAATATTTTTCAGAGAAGTAGTAGACCATATCCTGGGGGCTACGCACACAACCAAGAGCAAGAGAAGTGAACCAAGTCTTAGCATCATCCTTTAGCGAGAAGGGAAACAACTTGAGGATATAGTAGTGACGGATCTTTTCCTCACTAGTGAATAGGGTGGCTATATCGTGCAGTTTGGTAAGATGGGCTACAACCGTTTCAGACTCATAACCGTGAAAAGGATCAGATTCGACTAGAGTGATTAACTCAGGGTCGACAGAGAGTTCATAATCCTTATCGGTCACAAAGATAGGCGAAGTGGCAAACTTCGGGTCGTATTTCATCCTAGCGTTCAGAGATTTTTCTTTCCACTTGAGCAGTAGTTTCTCAACATCATAGCTATCCTTACACACAAGAAAGTCCTCAGCTATCTCTCCCTCCATAACATAACGTTCAGGCATAACACGCAATTCAGGCATAGTAGCAGGTTCTACTTCAATAGTATCAACAGTTTCAGAAGTATCATCACATCTAGCAGCAACTCTAGCAATTTGTGCATCAAGGAATGCACCTAGTGGCAAAGCAGTATCAGGCATGGCATCATCAGGCAAAGTAGTATCAAGCATAGCATCATCAAGCATAGTATCAAGCATAGCATCATCAGGCATAGTATCAAGCATAGCATCATCAGGCATAGTATCAAGCATAGCATCATTGGGCATAGTATCAAGCATAGCATCATCAGGCATAGTATCAAGCATAGCATCACCATAAGCATCATGGGCAGCAGAAGTAGCATTATCAAGCACAGGCGACATATCAAGATTTCTAGCAGGAAGTGATGTCGCAAACTTACTCATAACTGAAGGTGAATCAAGTGCAGGGCTAGATGGCAGTTCCTTACCTCTCCTCGTAGTGGAAGGCAAGATTTTAGTTCTTGGATCTATCGGATTCCTCATGATGATCAGCAGACGTCAATCCCAAGTGACTCAGAGAATATAGCTGTGCCTCCCCGGCAACGACGCCAGAAAATAGTCTTGATAACCCACAAGTGTAGGGGAACGCAACAGTTTTCGAGGGTAAAGTATTCAACCCAAATTTATTGATTCAACACAAGGGGAAGCGAAAGAATATTCTCAAGTATTAGTAGCTGAGTTTGTCAATTTCAACCACACCTGAAAGATTAGTGTGTGCAAGCAAAGTAGTATGATAACAACGGTGTGAGAAAAAGATCTGTTGCTGGCAGACTATTCCTAACTGTTGTATTAATGGCGCCAGTAAATAGCACATGGATGGGGAACTATTCTTCCCCGGCAACGGCTCTAGAAAAGTCTTGCAACAAGTAGCAGCAAAGTAACAGCAGTGGTGACAGCAGTAGTGACAACAGTAGCAACAATAGTAGTAACAACAGAGTAACAGCAGTAGTGACAGCAGTAGCGACAAAGTAAGGTAGCAAGGACCAGTAGTAAAAAACTCGTAGGCAGTGGATCGGTGATGGATGAGTATGAGGATGCGATTCATCATGTAACAACTATAACACAGAGAGATATGTAACTAGCTCCCGTTCGTCAATCTAATGTAGGCATGTATTCCGTATGTAGTCATACGTGCTTAGGGAAAAGAACTTGCATGACATCTATTGTCCATCCCCCCGTTGCAGCGGGGTCCTAATGGAAACTACGGGATATTAAGGTTCTCCTTTTAGTAAAGAACTGGACCATCGCATTAACACTTGGTGAATACAAGAACTCCTCATACTATGGTCATCTCCGGGAGTGGTTCCGGCTATTTGCACTCCAGGGTTACCGGGTCATAACACATAGTAGGTGACTACCACTTGCAAGATAGGATCTAAAACACACATATATTGGCGACAACATAATAGGTTCAGATCTGAAATCATGGCACTCGGGCCCTAGTGACAAGCATTAAGCATGGCAAAGTAGTAGCAACATCGATCTTAGAACATAGTGGATACTAGGGATCAATCCCTGTCAAGACTAACTCGATTACATGATAGATCTCATCCAACTCATCACCGTCCAGCAAGCCTACGATGAGATTACTCACAAACGGTGAAGAGCATCATGGAATTGGCGATGGAGGAAGGTTGATGATGACGATGGCGACGATCTCCCCTCTCCGGAGCCCAGAACGGACTCCAAATCTGCCCTCCAGAGGAAGAACAGGAGGTGGCGGCGCCAACGTATCGTAAAACACGATGAATCCTTCTCTCTGATTTTTTTCCTGGACGAAACGAAATGTATAGAGCTGAGATTGGTGGCGGTGGAGCCTCGTGGGCCCCACAAGCCTGCCAGGCGCGGCCAGGGGGGTGGCCGCGCCTCATGGGCTTGTGGCCCACTGGCTAATTGTGATATCCCGAGACCGACGCTCCAGAAGATTCCCCCCTTTATTCCGTTTCCGTCGTGTGGTTATTTTATTTTGTTGGTTGCATCATCATTTAGTTTGCATCGCCGTATCATGCATGGCATCTTGCATCGTGTGTCACGTGTGGTGTTTTGAGTGTTGTTCTTCGAGTGATCACCGAGCCGTAGTGCGGTAGAAACTCCCCCTCTCTCTCCTTCTTATTTCGTTTTTGTGGTTTTGCTAAGGATTTCAGACTTAACCCCCCTTTTAAAAATTCGCCTTCTTTTAAAATGTCATTTTATTAAATGTGGGGCAACCCTTGGGTTTTTATATTATTTCTCCTTTTGTTTCATTTTTAAACCGTCTCATTTTCTTTTCTATTTTAAAGAGCTTTTATTTTTATTCTTTAAATAAAAGAGGTTTTATTTTATTCTCTTGTCAAAAGGGGTTTAAATTTTATTCTTTTGTAAAAGGGTTTTAATTTAATTCTTAAGAAAAAGGTTTCATTTTTATTTTGTTTTAGAACAATGCCCAAGCTATCCTTATAGTTGGGGTATATTTTATTTTCAAGAAGTAAAAAGGCATTTTTTCTATTTTGTTAAAAACCTTTTTTTTCTTTCTTCTTTTGTTTGAGTTTTCTGTTTTTTTTTAAAAAGTAAAAAAACAGCAAAAGAGGGAGGGAGTTCCCAGGCCCAAGGGAGCCAACCGGCCAGGCGCAGCCCAGCTCCCCTGCTGACCTAGCGCAGAGCCCCTCATCCCTCGTCTCCCTCTCCCCTCGTCCTCCCCTGTGCCGCCGCCTCGCCTCCTTGCCCTCTCCTCCGCTGGTCCGCCTCCCCATGCCGCCCTAGCCCCTCGCCTCGGTCCTCGCCTCTCCTCGCCAACCCCGCCTCGAGCCGTCCCGTGCCGCCATGGCCGCGCCTGCCCGGGGCCCCGCGCCTCCCCGGCGGCCTCTTTCACCACCCTGGCCGTCCCTGCGCCAGCAGCTCACCGCCGGCTTGCCTGCCCCGCGCCGGTTTGCCCCGTTGCCCGACCTCCCCTTGCGAAGCTCTGCCTCGCCGGCCTCCTGGTCGCCGGACCGAGCCGTCGTCGCCTCCCTGCATCCCCTACTGTCACTCGCCTCCAGGCCCGAGCAGCCGTTGCCCTCGCCGCGCCGCCTCCCCTGCCGCTGTTCCCGGGGCCGTGCCCGCCTTGCTGTTGGAGCCGTTGATGCCGCTGCTGTGCTGTTGTTGTCCCGTGCTGTTGCCCTGTTGTCTTAGCCGGTGCTGCGTGTTGTAGCTGTTCGTGCTTGCTGCCAAGCTAGCTGTTCTGCCTTGCTGATGCCATTGCTAGTTGCTAGCTCTTGCTTGCCTGCGCCCATGCCTGCTGTGCTTTGCTGAAGCTGCTTGCTGTAGGTGCTGCTCGTATTATTTGTTAGTTGCTGCTAGCCGTTGCCTATGCTGCTGCTTGCTTGCGTGCTAGTAGGTAACCACTGCTGCCGATTGCTGCTGCTGGGTAGATGTTTGCTTGCCGCTTGGTGCAGTGTTGCTTACTTGCTGCTAGTCACCGTAGTATGCTAGTGCTGGTTGCCGCTTTGCTAGTTGATGTTGATGTTGTGTCGCGTGCCGTCGCCGCGTGCACCATCCCCGCCACCGTGGTCCTTCGACGAGTTCACGAGTACCACGTCGTCCTCGATGACACCCCGGAGCGTGTTCGACTACCGTCGCCAAACACCCGTCTACCGACACAAGAGAACGACTACCGTCGACGAGACCGTGAACGACTACTTCCACGACGACCACGACTTCCACGACGTCCGCTACGAACCGATCCGCTTCGAATCGCACGCTTCGAAGGTATACCGTGAGAACGTGTCGTGTAACGAAGAATGTGATGTATGAGTTGTATCGTGTGTTTGCACCGTTTGTATGCCCGTTGCACGTTGTCTTCTTTTCGTCGTGGCCCCGACACATGGGAACCCGGTAGCGGGATCACCCCGTCGTTATTTTACCGTTCCGCACGCGTTCCCAGTACGTTGGCACGATATCTCGATGAGTTATCGGGATAGGAATGTTGCCGTGGCATCGTTTCCGTCTTGCCGCCATAGTTTCCCTTTCGCTCGCCGTGGCGACACCTGCTTCTTTCTCTTCTTGCCGTGATGTTGTAACTTGCATGCATGACGCATTCATGGCATAATATATTGTGTCGCATGTCTCTTGTGTCGTAGGTCCGTTCTAAGTCCCGCGTGCTATCGACTAGGATGACACGTAGGATCATCGCTTCACCCCTTGCCGTGTTAACAACATTTAATATTGTGTGTTAAATAATCGGGAGTGAATTAAATAATTAAACATGGAGTTTCGTCGATATGCAACTCGTTGCATATCGAGCTTCACTTAATGTGTAAAGTTTGCGTGAGGTGAATTGCCATGCCATCCCTTGCATCATTGAACTGATCATGCATCATATTAGGTTGTGCATCATGTTGTGCATCGTGTGGTGAATATTTGTGTTGATGTTCGTTTCCGGTTTGCTCCGTTCTGATAGAGTTCCGCAAGCGTGTCGGATTGTGAGGACCCGTTCGACTACAATGGTTTGCCGACTCCACCGAGTTGTTCTTCTTCCAAGCATGATCTCAGGCAAGATGACCATTTCCCCAGATACCATTACTATCATTGCCATGCTAGATTTATCGCTTCTACCGATTATGTCTCGTTGCCTACCACATGTTAAATATCAGCCTCTCAACAATGCCATGATCACCTTCAACCTGTTCGACCTAGCAAACCACTGATTGGCTATATTACCGCTTGCTTATCCATGTTGTTAGCGTTGCTAGTTGCAGGTGCAGTTGCTTCCATGTGATTACATGGGTTCCTTGTTATATCACCCTATTAAATGCTATTTAATTTAATGCACCTATATACTTGGTAAAAGGTGGAAGGCTCGGCCTTTCTAGCCTGGTGTTTTGTTCCACCTTTGCCCCCTTAGTTTCGGCTACCGGTGTTATGTTCCATAAACGAGCGCTCCTAACACGATCGGGGTTGTTATGGGGACCCCGTTGATAATTCGTTTTAGATTAAAGCTGGTCTGGCAAGGCCCAACATTGGTACTACATTTGCCCAACATAATAATTTTGTTAATACTGAAAGCATAGGGCGTCATGAACCCGAGGAGTAATTTCACATAATACAGGGAGGGCCAGTGCTGATGGTGCTGGTCCAAAACAGAGCAACTTACTAACGCTACCCGGGGTAACTCGGCGTTTGGCATGGTAACCATCGCTCATCCGTCGTGTCCTGAGAACGAGATACGCCGCTCCTATCGGGATCGTCGACATGCCGGGCGGCCTTGCTGGATTAGTTTTACCTTTGACGAGATATCTTGTGCATCGGGATTCCGGTGATGCTTTGGGTAATCTCAGAGTTGAGGTTTTCCACTAGGGAATCCGACGAGGTCGCGAGCTTCGTGATTGAGGATTTCTATGCGGCTTGTGGTAATTTGTGATGGACTAGTTGGAGCACCCCTGCAGGGTTAAATCTTTTCGGAAAGCCGTGCTCGCGGTTATGTGGCAACGTGGAAACTTTGTTTAACGCTGGTTCTAGATAACTTGAAGTTGACTTAATTAAAACTTGCCAACTGTGTGCGTAACCGTGACTGTCTCTTTCGTGAGTTCCTTCTCCGATCGAACACACGGTGGGGTTATGTCTGACGTAGGTAGGTGTTCAGGATCATTCATTTGATCATCAGTAGCCACGACCGATATGCGTAGATCTTCCACCTCTTATTTTCTTGTAATCGTAAGTTTAGCCAGCAAATATATGCTTAGCCGCTGCTGCAACCTCACCACTTAACCATGCCTCACCCATTAAGCGTTGCTAGTCTTGATATCTTTGGAAATGAGATTGCTGAGTCCCCTGTGGCTCACAGATTACTACAACACCAGTTGCAGGTACAGGTAAAGGGTACTTGATGCGAGCGCGTTGATTGTTCATTTGGAGTTGCTTCTTCTTCTTCTTCTTCATCGATCTAGGATGGGTTCCGGGCCGGCAGCCTGGGATAGCAAGGATGGACGTCGTTCTTCTTTTCTCGTTTGTTTTCGTCCGTAGTCGGACCCTGCTCTTACTCTTGATGATTATGTAATGTACTGATGTGACTCTGATGTAGCTTGTGGCGAGTGTAAGCCAATTATATATATATTTCTCTCTTCTTTTCAGTACATGTACTTGTAACGATATCCATTCTTGCGACACGACGAGATGCGCTTCTATCCCTGACGAGGCCTTCGTGCCAAATTGAGGATAGGGTCGCATCTTGGGTGTTTCATACTTACGTCATTGTTGAAAAGAATTAAAGATCTCCGAAAATATTTGAAGAGACATATAAAATCCTGGGAAAAACCTGTGGGTTATGGGCCCACTCAAAGAAACCACCGTTGAAACAATTGCTAGAACGAGAGAAATTGCACCGGAATAAGAAAAACTAGATGAGGTTAGCACCCCGAAATAATTAAAAGAATTTAAAACAAGATACTACTGAAATATCTTTAACACTCCGGATAGAAAAGAGAGGAATGAATAACAAGAAGGCTGATAAGAATTTCCAACATGGAAAGAATTACAAGGATGAATGGATAAGATGACATGGACAACTAAATTGAATTCACTGGGAAAAGACCACAAGAATGAATAAAGATGAACATGAAGCTCCTAAGAATCTTCACAATGAAGCACCGGGTAAGAGAGAAAAGAACAGACAGCGAAAGCACAATGAATATAAACTCTTGGATGAAAAATTGAATCACCGAAGAAAAAGGGTGGGAGGGCGGGGAAAACAAAGACAACTTGGGACAAATGAGATGAACTCCGGAATAAAATGAGAGAATGATCTTTTAAAAATTGGAGAGGATTGAATTCACCAGAAGAGAATCACACCGGTTGGAAAAGAATTAACATGACGACTCCGGTTGACAAGAATTGATAAGACGATCTGATTGACAAAAGAATTAGCACTCTCATAAAAATATAAGAACACCACTTAGAAAAGATCTGAAATCACCACTTGACATCGAAGCAACTTGAATTACCATATTCAGCAAAAACAAGGGATGAAGCTTATGAAACAAGCCAGAACAAACTCATGAGAAAGATTTCGTCCGATATTTTCATGGAAAGGATCGCACGGGCTCGATTTTACACTAGCCATCAAGTGCAAGGCAGTGCACCCGACATACGAAGCGTCCCCGAGTCGTAGCAAGCTACAAGGACTCTTTAAGACACAACATGTACCGCTGTAAGTCGACCGTGAACAAACGAATCCACTAGATGTCGAACCCCAACCTAACATCATGCATTTGTTGGAAGAATGCCTTGTAAGTAAGTACTTGAATTCCCACCTATGAATTCCCGAAATATCTGGTCATGCAATCTGGTACACGGATACAAGGAGTAATATTCACACAACTCCTATACTAACCCGTCACCTGTATCACATCCGTCAACACACGACCAGAATCTCGGACCTTCATCTACAACAGACCCTCGTGACCACAACGATACAAAGTATGGCAGTACTCCCGAACAATCTGCACCAGTACTGGGGACATTGGGGTCATCTCGCCACTACTAGTATTGAAGCAATTACGAACATCCTTCGTTCTTAGATACTCAGAAATCTGAATGATAACGATGTGCTCAAGAATCCCCTGGAGCTCAACTCCCCTGAGACTCAAGCAGATAGGAGGCACCAAGACAGAACTCTGTCACATCGGCATCATATAGATCTCAAAAATATCTGCGTGATCCTAAAAATTTTTGAGTGAGAAGAGGAGTAGAATAAATTATTACGTCAAGATTCCTCACCAGCGCATAGAAGAGGAGAAAAAAGAATCCTACTCTCCGATATATAACTAGACTCAAAGCAGTTTTTCACTAGACTCGACTCGGCCATGTTCGATCAATCAAGGGGGCTCTTAGGTCGGTACGGCTCTGATACCAACTTGTCACGCCCAAGATGCGACCCTATCCTCAATTTGGCATGAAGGCCTCGTCAGGGATAGAAGCGCATCTCGTCGTGTCGCAAGAATGGATATCGTTACAAGTACATGTACTGAAAAGATGATATATATATATATATAGAATTGGCTTACACTCGCCACAAGCTACATCAGAGTCATATCAGTACATTACATAATCATCAAGAGTAAGAGTAGGGTCCGACTACGGACGAAAACAAACGAGAAAAGAAGAACGACGTCCATCCTTGCTATCCCAGGCTGCCGGCCTGGAACCCATCCTAGATCGACGATGAAGAAGAAGAAGAAGAAGCAACTCCAAATGAACAATCAACACGCTCGCGTCAAGTACCCTTTACATGTAGCTGCAACTGGTGTTGTAGTAATCTATGAGCTACAGGGGACTCAGCAATCTCATTTCCAAAGGTATCAAGACTAGCAAAGCATAATGGGTGAGGCATGGTTAAGTGGTGAGGTTGCAGCAGCGGCTAAGCATATATTTGGTGGCTAAACTTACGAGTACAAGAAAATAAGAGGGGGGAGATCTACGCATATCGGTCGTGGCTACTGATGATCAAATGAATGATCCTGAACACCTACCTACGTCAGACATAACTCCACCGTGTCCTCGATCGGAGAAGGAACTCACGAAAGAGACAGTCACGGTTACGCACACAGTTGGCAAGTTTTAATTAAGTTAACTTCAAGTTATCTAGAACCAGCGTTAAACAAAGTTTCCACGTTGCCACATTACCGCGTGCACGACTTTCCGAAAAGATGTAACCCTGCAGGGGTGCTCCAACTAGTCCATCACAAATTACCACAAGCCGCATAGAAATCCTCAATCACGAAGCTCGCGACCTCGTCGGATTCCCTAGTGGAAAACCTCAACTCTGAGATTACCCAAAGCATCACCGGAATCCCGATGCACAAGATAACTTGTCAAAGGTAAAACTAATCCAGCAAGGCCGCTCGGCGTGTCGACGATCCCGATAGGAGCCGCGTATCTCATTCTCAGGACACGACGGATGAGCGATGGTTACCACGCCAAACGCCGAGTTGCCCCGGGTAGCGTTAGTAAGCTGCTCTGTTTTGGACCAGCACCATCAGCACTGGCCCTCCCTGTATTATGTGAAATTACTCCTCGGGTTCATGACGCCCTATGCTTTCAGTATTAACAAAATTATTATGTTGGGCAAATGTAGTACCAATGTTGGGCCTTGCCAGACCAACTTTAATCTAAAACGAATTATCAAGGGGGTCCCCATAACAACCCCGATCGTTTTAGGAGCGCTCGTTTATGGAACATAACACCGGTAGCCGAAACTAAGGGGGCAAAGGTGGAACAAAACACCAGGCTAGAAAGGCCGAGCCTTCCACCTTTTACCAAGTATATAGGTGCATTAAATTAAATATCATTTAATAGGGTGATATAACAAGGAACCCATGTAATCACATGGAAGCAACTGCACCTGCAACTAGCAACGCTAACAACATGGATTAACATAGCCAATCAGTGGTTCGCTAGGTCGAACAGGTTGAAGGTGATCATGGCATTGTTGAGAGGCTGATATTTAACATGTGGTAGGCAACGAGACATAATCGGTAGAAGCGATAAATCTAGCATGGCAATGATAGTAATGGTATCTGGGGAAATGGTCATCTTGCCTGAGATCATGCTTGGAAGAAGAACAACTCGGTGGAGTCGGCAAACCATCGTAGTCGAACGGGTCCTCACATTCCGACACGCTTGCGGAACTCTATCGGAACGGAGCAATCCGGAAACGAACATCAACACAGATATTCACCACACGATGCACAACATGATGCACAACCTAATATGATGCATGATCAGTTCAATGATGCAAGGGATGGCATGGCAATTCACCTCACGCAAACTCTACACATTAAGTGAAGCTCGATATGCAACGAGTTGCATATCGACGAAACTCCATGTTTAATTATTTAATTAACTCCCGATTATTTAACACGCAATATTAAATGTTGTTAACATGGCAAGGGGTGAAGCGATGATCCTACGTGTCATCCTAGTCGATAGCACGCGGGACTTAGAACGGAGCTACGACACAAGAGACATGCGACACAATATATTATGCCATGAATGCGTCATGAATGCAAGTTACAACATCACGGCAAGAAGAGAAAGAAGCAGGTGTGGCCACGGCGAGCGAAAGGGAAACTATGGCGGCAAGACGGAAACGATGCCACGGCAACGTTCCTATCCCGATAACTCGTCGAGATATCGTGCCAACGTACTGGGAACGCGTGCGGGAACGGTAAAATCACGATGGGGTGATCCCGCTACCGGGTTCCCATGTGTCGGGGGCACGACGAAAAGAAGACAATGTGCAACGGGCATACAAACGGTGCAAACACACGATACAACTCATACATCACATTCTTCGTTACACGACACGTTCTCACGGTATACCTTCGAAGCGTGCGATTCGAAGCGGATCGGTTCGTAGCGGACGTCGTGGAAGTCGTGGTCGTCGTGGAAGTAATCGTTCACGGTCTCGTCGACGGTAGTCGTTCTCTTGCGTCAGTAGATGGGTCTTCGGCGACGGTAGTCGAACACGCTCCGGGGTGTCATCGAGGACGACGTGGTACTCGTGAACTCATCGAAGGACCACGGTGGCGGGGATGGTGCACGTGGCGACGGCACGCGACACAACATCAACATCAACTAGCAAAGCGACAACTAGCACTAGCATACTATGGTGACTAGCAGCAAGTAAACAACTCTGCACCAAGCGGCAAGCAAACATCTACCTAGCATCAGCAATCGACATTAGTGGTTACCTACTAGCAGGCAAGCAAGCAGCAGCATAGGCAACGGCTAGCAGCAACTAACAAATAATACGAGCAACACCTACAGCAAGCAGCTTCAGCAAAGCACATCAGGCATCGGCGCAGGCAAGCTACAGCTAGCAACTAGCAATGGCATCAGCAAGGCACAGCAGCTAGCTTGGCAGCAAGCACGAACAACTACAACATGCAGCATCGGCTAAGACAACATGGCAACACCACGGGACAGCAACAACACAGCAGCGGCATCAACGGCTCCAACAGCAAGGCGAGCACGGCCCCGGGAACAACGGCAGGGGAGGCGGCGCGGCGAGGGAAACGGCTGCTCGGGCCTGGAGGCGAGCGACAGCAGGGGACGCAGGGAGGCGGCGACGGCTCGGTCCGGTGACCAGGAGGCCGGCGAGGCGGAGCTTCACAAGGGGAGGTCGGGCAACGGGACAAACCGGTGCGGGGCAGGCAAGCCGGCGGCGAGCTGCTGGCGCAGGGACGGCCAGGGTGGCAAAAGAGGCCGCCCGGGAGGCGCGGGGCCCCGGGCAGGCGCGGGGCCCCGGGCAGGCGCGGCCATGGCGGCACGCGGCCGCTGGAGGCGGGGTTGGCGAGGAGAGGGGAGGTCGAGGCCATGGCGCGGCGAGGGCTGAGGCGAGGGGATAGGGCGGCATGGAGAGGCGGACGGCAGGGGCTTGCAGCGCGGCGGAGGAGAGGCCAAGGAGGCGAGGCGGCGGCACAGGGGAGGACGAGGGGAGAGGGAGACGAGGGATGAGGGGCTCTGCGCTAGGTCAGCAGGGTAGCTAGGCTGCGCTTGGCCGGTTGGCTCCCTTGGGACTGGGAACTCCCTTCCTCTTTTGCTATTTTTTTACTTAAAAAAAACAGAAAACTCAAACAAAAGAAGAAATAAAAAAAGGTTTTTAACAAAATAGAAAAAATGCCTTTTGACTTCTTGAAAATAAAATATACCCCAACTATAAGGATAGCTTGGGCATTTTTTAAAACAAAATAAAAATGAAACCTTTTTCTTAAGAATTAAATTAAAACCCTTTTACAAAAGAATAAAATTTAAACCCCTTTTGACAAGAGAATAAAATAAAACCTCTTTTATTTAAAAAATAAAAATAAAAGCTCTTTAAAAGAGAAAAGAAAATGAGACGGTTTAAAAATGAAACAAAAGGAGAAATAATATAAAAACCCAAGGGTTGCCCTACATTTAATAAAATGACATTTTAAAAGAAGACGAATTTTGAAAAGGGGGGTTAAGTCTGAAATCCTTAGCAAAACCACAAAAACGAAATAAGAGGGAGAGGGAGGGGGAGTTTCTACCGCACTACGACTCGGTGATCACTCGAAGCACAACACTCAAAACACCACACGTGACAGACGATGCAAGATGCCATGCATGATGCGGCGATGCAAACTAAATGATGATGCAACCAACAAAATAAAATAACCACACGACGGAAACGGAATAAAGGGGGGAATCTTCTGGAGCGTCGGTCTCAGGATGTCACACTAACCTCCTCTAGTGGATCTTTGCGCAAGTATTTTTCATTAATTCTAGAAAAATTCTCCGTAAATTTTCAAGTCATTCCGAGAACTTCTATTTCTGCACAAAAACAACACCATGGCAATTCTGCTGAAAATAGCGTTAGTCCGGGTTAGTTCCATTCAAATCATGCAAATTAGGGTCCAAAACAAGGGCAAAAGAGTTCAAACAAGTAGATACGACGGAGACGTATCAGTTGCTGTGATGAGGTTTGAGGGGTGCTGGAGCGAGGGGGAAGGCTATAAATAGGCCCGCGATGGTGTTTCGACTCGGGAGCGCCGATGATTCACCGTGTCGCGCATGGGGGTGCAGAGAGGAGGTGGGGTCGAAACCACGGTCTCAGGACGTGGTTTTGGACTGCTAGAACCCACTGCGAGGAAGGAAGAGAGAGGAGATACGAGCATCAGTGGCCGCGCATCTCTGGCCAGTTCTGGTGCGCGGGGGCACACGTCGCACCAGCTCTTAGCGCAGGGGAGGAGGGGCCCTGATAGTCGCCTAATGCAGAGGAGCTGTCAGGGAAGAGGTTAGACACTTCGGGGGGGGGGGGGCTGGAACTGGCCGAGAGCGTCGCCCCGACCTCGATGGCTTCCTGTAGCGCGCCCAGAGCGCAGCTTTGGCATGCCACGGCATGCTGGCGCGCCCTGGGGTGCCTTGGGCGTGTCTAGCATGTCCTGGGCACTTGCTGGGATGTGGCTAGCCGTTGAAGACCCATGGGAGCTTCGGCTGGTCAAGGGGGACAAGAGAAACATGTGCTGTCAGCTTTGAGCTGAAGCTTAGAATGGGGATTTTGTCATTTCTACTTTGAACGAGAGAGGGGCCAGTTGACTGGGCTTGGCATTGATGCTGGCCACCTAATCTAAGAGTTTGGGAGAAAGGGTTGGGGTTTAGCTAAGGTTAGGAGGGGTTTTACCCATCCGTCACAAGGTGCTCGAAAGTGGTTTGGGGTGGTTGCACCCCACCATTGGTTCTCCAACTTAACAGGATTGGGTTTGGTGCTAAAACAAGGGGTTTCACCAAGTTTGAGCTCCATTGGACAAGTTTAGCTTTGTAAACTTGAAAACTTCACCAAATGACCAGATCCGTTCCTTCCAAAGAGAATGTGAGCAAATTAAGACCCACAAATCCCATTTTTGGTATGGAGCCCTCATTTGAGGTATTAGGCAATCCTGCAAAGTTTCAACTCCATAGGACAAACTTTGCTATGTAGAGTTGCCCTAACTTCAATCTGGACAAAAGGGGTTTTGCAGTTATTTGGTGTCCTTAATCACCTTGTATCAAGGTGAAACTTTATATGGACAACAAATATGGCTTAGGGATACCACTGGAATTTTCTAGGAATTTATTGAGAATATTTCCTTTGGAAATATTTCAAAAGGTCAAAACAAAGAGAAATGGTTTTCAGGGTTTTACTCAAATAATAATAAAATAAATAGGGGTTAAAATATTATGTATGAAAAATATATGTCCTTCTGATCATCTCCAAATTTTATCAGATTTTTCTAAGGCAGAAAAGGATTTTTCCATATAGGAATACCATTTCTGGCCTTAGAAATGGACATGCAAATAAATTAGGAAAATAATTCACAAAATAAATATTTTCTGGTTTTGGTTCATTAAAATGGTGCTAGAACTAGATCACCAACTTTGGGTAAGAACACTTTTGGTCATCAAGGACTTGTAGTGCAGTCCCATAACAGGGTTTTACTTTAACCAGAAATAATAGAAAGGGTTTTGAAAATATTTAAGTCATGAGAAATGTGGTTTGTGATATCACATGATCAAGCATACAAGCATACAATGACAATCATGGCACTCACAATATTAGTTTTGAAAAAGTTTTAATAAACTCAGATTTTTGAATTACAGAAAAAGTGGTAGTGAAAACAGGGTGTGACAGATACCTAGGTATGCCAATTCATGTGGGAAAGTCAAGATCGAAGACATTTAGGCACATCATTGAGAGAATTCTACAGAGGATTCAGGGATGGCAGGAGAAGCTGTTGTCTCGGGCTGGGAAATAGCTACTAATCGAAGTCGTCGCTCAAGCAATCCCCACATTCACTATGTCTTGCTTTGACTTGACCAAAACCGTGTGTGACAGATGAGCACCGCTGTGTGCAAGTACTGGTGGAGTTAGCATGATAAAACAAATAAAGTTCATTGGCTGAGTTGGGCAAAGTTGATAAAACAAAAGGCCGAGGGAGGGTTAGGTTTCCGGGATAACCATAGTTTCAACATGGCAATGCCTGCCCGGCAAGGATGGAAGATGCTTCAAAACCTGGAGTCTTTTTGTGCACAGGTCCATGGGGCAAAATACTCCCCGGATGGAAAATATTTGAATGTGGCGGCCATAAGTAATATGTCTTATACTTGGAGAAGCATCTTAAAAGGTATTGACCTTCTGAAAAAGGGGCTCATTTGAAGGGTGGGTGATGGATCCTCGATCAACACGTGGCATGACCCATGGATACCCAGGAGAAATACCTGTCAACCGGCTACCCTGAAAGGCATGAACCTGCTATCAAAAGTCAGTGAGCTAATCAACTCAGCGACTGGCATGTGGGACGAGGCTCTTGTGAGAGATGTGTTTAATGAAGATGATGCGACCTAGATACTTGCTATCCCAATCAACGGGGAGCTCGAGGGTCTTCATGCATGGCATTTCGACAATAAGGGCAAATTCTCGGTCAAGTCTGCGTATTGGGTCCATATGAACAATGGAAACCTTGAGGGACCAAGGGGGGTCGCATCCATGACTAAAGACTCAAACATGCTATCCCCATGGAAGAAAATGTGGAGAATTGAAGTACCATGCAAGATAAAACACTTTTTGTGGAGATTGGGCCACAACTATACAACCTTTTGTGTAAACTTGGATCGAATAGGCATGGACGTTTCCCTGCGGTGTCCTGTCTGCCAAATGAATGGAGAAGATGGGGGCCAACTTCTCTTCAAATGCAAACAATTCAAAGTGATCAGGAGAGAATGCAGACTGCACGAGGAGAGAGCGCTGCTCAAGGACCATAGAACGGCTTTGGCGAGGATGGACAAATTAACGGCTCTCACGACTGAGAAGCAAGCTCTTGTTGCCACTCTTATGTGGAATTGGTGGTGCGAGTGCAATACTCGCACAGAGGGAGTAAAAGGGAGACAACGTGAGGAGCTAGCATGGATCATAAAACAGCAAACCTCTGAATTCTGCAAGATGCAGGCAAAAATGAAAAGCAAGGCGGTGATACCTCTGAAGCATTAGACACCACCAGCGAAGGAATGGATTAAAATAAATGTCGATGGATCTTTCAAGGCAACAAACTTGAATGGCGGGTGGGGCATTGTGCTTTGAAATCATGATGGCGAGGTGGTATCTTGTGTTGCAGGTTTTCTTCCAAACATGCAAAGTGCTTTGCACTCTGAGGTGCTTGCTGCTGAAGCTGGGCTTAGGCTGGCGTCAGAGTTGGGAGTTCAGAAGGTTGTGTTGGAAACTGATGCACTACTACTGAAAGAAGCACTTGAAGAGGAGGGTGTCAATTTCTCCTGCGTGGGTGCTGTATTTGACCGGCTCAGAACTTTTATTCGTAGTCAGTTCTTGGGGTATAAGATTGAGCATTGCACCAGAATATGTAATCAAGTAGCGCATGCTTTGGCCGCGAACGGAACCTTTATGGCCGGTGTGCCTGACTCTTTATCTGACAGATGTGATCCGTGTGTATCTGCTGTGCTGGCGAGCGACTGCGCTTCGCACATTGTTTAATGCAATGCATTGAGTCTAAAAAAAATCAGTCCTTCCAGCCCAAAGGAAACTCTTTTCTCTTGAGAATGCTATATAAGGCCAACTTCAACTCACGATATCAAAAAGAAGTCCATTTGGTCTAGATTTGGTCCGACTGAAGATAATAATGTACCGTGTCCATTTGAATTTGTGGATGTGTCGGTCGTACGTTCAATGCAAGGCCGCATTTTGACCACATCTCGTCTGATGTGTATGCAAAATATGAAAAGAACAAAGGATGTAGCTAAATGCAGCGGCGATAGTTCACTTGGTGGACGCGTTCTCGCCAATTCATGTCGACCGACAACAAAGTCAAGGCCTAAATAATGGTCACCCAAGTTTCACACCGGCAACATAGCCAACGGCCGACACACTAGCTAACCTTCAAAATTGATAAGTTTTTGGGGCCGGCAACAAAGCCAGCGGCTGACACACGAGACAACCTTCAAAACGGACAAGTTTTCTATGCCGACAATGAAGTCAGGGGACGACACACCAGCCAGCGTTCAAAATGGACATACGTCGTGGTCGAGGTCTCACCTAGTTGAGGTCGTCGCGAGCAAACATCTCCCTCTGCGGTTCGCAAACCAAGCCTTCCTCTCCGATGACATGTTGTTCTTTTCGACGCTCATGAAGGCAAGTGTCACCTCTTTTGCTTTGGTTTCGACATTGGTGGCTTCGATCTCACGCTTCTTGAGTTTAGCGGCCTCCTCGATGCCAATACTCCTCCTCTTTACGGCTTCCTCCATATCAAGCTTCTTCATTTGGAGATCTAGGTAGATCTTTATTTGCTCCTCCTTCCCTTTGCTCCTTCTCTCTTCCCTCACTTCCTTTTGCCTCATCATGTTCTCCAAAATTCCTCTCTCAAAATAGGCTTTCGCCCTGCTTTATATATAAAGCGACATCAGAACGAGTACACGGCCGAATGATACAAGGTGGTGAGGTATCCCTCATACAAAGACGATCCTGAGATAATCGACACATGCAGAACGGACGACTACTACCAGTAAAGAGCACCAGGAGAACTAGACACACGCCACGACAACGCCTCCAAGAGGGAAAATGGCGCACAGCGTCACCGTTGTCAAGTCCACACTGGACAAAGGTCTTCACCCGGAGCCTTGACATGAAGAGAAGATCCACGACGACGCCTTCAAGAAGAACGTGGCACGCACGGGTGTCATCGCCGTTGGTACCAAAGCATAGAGCTTTTGCTCGGTAACTCACCCGTGCCACCTGCCACCTCCAAAGTTTCTAGCGAGGCTATAGAAGACGCATCACACTTCTCGTCGGCCTTTGAGCTTATATTCCCCTTCGGCCTCTTGAGAAAGTCTCCGCCGTCAACAACGGTGACCTTCTATCCTTTCTTCTTATGAGAGGCATATTGGTTTTTGAACTTGGGGCAATCTTTGATGAGTGAACAACCATGCATGGGAGTAAATGGCTTGTTCTTGTGTCAGGCCTTGAAGCCTTCCAGAGATTGGAATGCCTACACAATCAAAGATGTGGCCATAATTGTAACATGGAAGGACACAAAATGCATCAAACATAAATTGCACGCCAACATGAATGGACACATTACAAAGTGATGTCTTGGGTGCTTGCAAACTGGTAGGGGGCAAACTTCCTTCGCTTATTTTCTATTCTAAGTTGTTTTATATCTTTAGTTATATATGGAACACAAAACACACACAAAAATAGCTGTACTTTCTACTCATGGATATGGGGAACCTCCTAAAACCCTATATGCTAGTTATGTGAAAAACATTAAATACTACTTTGATAATCGTGAGAATCCCCATTAAACTTGATAATGGGAGACATGTTGGATCAACTTGGGTACTTTAGGGATTATCGCTTGTCTCAAAAAGGGAAACACTTATGGAATCAAATTAAAATGTCGCATTGGTATGCTTGGGATTTATGCGTGAGATGTGATTATACTTGTTGTTGTAAGATTAAGGGTCTACACCTTCCCTTTCAATGTAAATTTAATGATAATGAAACCTTGGCTTCTTACACTACATGAATCAGCTTCTTTGTTGTCTGCCATAGAAGATGGAAAAAGGACACTCCACGAACGGCAAAACCCTTTGCCATCTGCCGGTGGTCGGCAGAATTTCTACGGCTGCTTGCGCCGGTAAAGGGCCTTCTTTGCCGTCTGTCGGTAGGCAGCGGACGGCAAAGGCCTTTGCCATTTGTCGCCATGGCAAGCAGACGACAAATTATTTAGACGGCAGCCCACACGCACCTACTCCGTTAGGTGGCTAACACAGTATTTGCCGTCTGCCAGGCCCCCCCCCCCCTGTCGTCTGCCATGGCCACCCATTTATCGTCTTCCTGGCACCCCCTTTGTCATCTGCCGGCCCCCCTTTGTCGTCTTCCTGGCGCCCCCCTTTGCCGTCTACCTGGCGTCCCCCCTTTGTCGTCTGCCTAGCGCCCCCCTTTGCCATCTGCGAGGTGCCCCCTTTGTCGTGTGCCAGGTGCCCCCCTTTGCCGTTTGTCGGGGTCGGTAGCATATGGAAAAGTGACAGTATGGTACATCCGTCTGCCCCAGGTTGCACACGTGGGTGACACGAGGCCCCTTTGCCGTCCGCTGGCCAACGACAAAGCCCTTTGTCGTCCGCTAGGAGACGAAAAACACCAGCATTGCCACTGTTTTGTTTCCTTTTAGTGATTTCCCTGCATTTTAAAAATACACATATGATATATATAATTTCTAACACCCACATATAGTTTAAAAATACACGTATCATATAAGCAACATATATGCCATGTATCGAAAATCATATAAGAGCAAGACAACAAATAGGCTAGATTCCAATACATACACATAGTTTCAATCATCATACATACACATACTTATCTTATCTCCATACATACACATAGTTTCACACTGTTTATCAGTACAAATTGAAACAGAAAGTAAACAGTAGCAGTCCATCAATGTTGGCTTCCATGAATGCCAGCTTCCATGAAGTGAATCAAATGTGGAAAATGAAAATAAGAAAGTTAGAAGAGGAAGAATAATAAAAGAAGAAGAAGAAGAAAACTAGAAGAAGAAGAAGAAAAAGAAGAAGAAGGAGGAGGAGAAGAAGGAGAAGAAGGAGAAGGAGGAGAAGGAGAAGAAGAAGGAGTAGAAAAAGAAAAAGAAGGAGAAGAACAAGGTGAAGATGATTACTTATCTTATTTTGAGCTTATTATGTCATTTTGGAGGAAGAAACGCTAAGTTATGAGCTAACCAAGGTTCTTGTGCTATTTTTGACCTAAGTAAGCTAAGTATGTCATAAATGAACTTAATAAGCTAATTATGTCATTTTGGAGGATAATTAGATATGTATGTCATTTTGGAGAATAAAACTAGAAGAAGAAGAAGAAGAAGAAGAAGAAGAAGAAGAAGAAGGAGAAGAAGAAGAAGGAGAAGAAGAAGAAGGTGGAGGAGGATGAGAAGGAGGAGAAGAAGGAGGAGAAGGAGAACAATAAGGAGGAGAAAAAGAAGAAGGACGAGAATAAGAAGACGAAGATGATTACTTATCTTATTTTGAGCTTATTATGTCATTTAGGAGGAAGATACACTAAGTTATGAGCTAACCAAGGTTCTTGTGCTATTTTTGACCTAACTAAGCTAATTATATCATAAACGGACTAAATAAGCTAGTTATGTCATTTTGGAGGATAAATAGCTAAGTATGTCATTTTGGAGAATAAAACTAGAAGAAAAAGAAGGAGGAGAAGGAGAAGACTAGAAGGAGGAGAAAAAGAAGAAGAAGGTGAAGATGATTACTTATCTTATTTTGAGCTTATTAAGTCATTTTGGAGGAAGATACGCTAAGTTAGGAGCTAACCAAGGTTCTTGTGCTATTTTTGACCTAACTAAGCTAATTATGTCATAAATGAACTAAATAAGCTAATTATGTCATTTTGGAGGATAATTAGCTAAGTATGTTATTTTGGAGAAAATAAGCTAAGTATGCCGTAGAACACTAGGGAAAACTTACCATCGTCGTCATCAAGGATGTGAATCATGGGGGTTGCTAGGGGCTCGTTCACTTGGAGAAGGTTTCCCTGGAGAAGGGGTGTGCGGTGCGACTCGGGAGTTACTCAGCACCAAAGATATTTTGCAATGTCTCTTTAGTATGACGACACTCAAATGGTAATACTAGTAACTAATGACCATTGAAATAAAACTCACCGTTCCAACCCCAGAAATTTCTGGCATCAGCGGAGGAGTCTGACCGTTCTGGAGGTACATAGATTGCACATTTGTTTTTGAAGGGCCAGTCATATCAGTTAGTAATAAAATGGACATTACATGCATGATTTGGCTAATGTGAAAAAGAAACTTACCATAAGGAGATCGTACATGGCCCGGTTAACCGCCTCATTCCGTGCCCTGTCCTCCTCCAACAATCGAGCATGTTCTCCTTCGCGGCCCGGTTCCTCCCCTCCAGAAGCGTTTGGGTTGCCGCTCTCTCTTTCTGAAGAGCAGCATGCAACACCAGTCCTTGTTAGCATTGTAATCATCGATGGCCACACACACAATGTAATGGATGAAAGTTTTTCGAGTCCGTATAAATAACCTCGATGCTGAGATTTGACTGGCCATGAACGAGGCCTTGTCTCGGGATAGGAGCTCGTCTGGAACGCCTTGTTCTCCGGGAGAGTGAGAGGACAATGTATCAGCCCATTTTCAATGGCTATCAAGCCATGGGGCCTCCCGCCACCAGATATCATCACCAGCTATGGATCCAAAGGTTCCTGGCTCAGGTTAAAGTCCTCCCCTCTCCTCTTCTTCCACTCGTCCTTGTATCTCACGAGCTTGTGGTGGGAGGAGATGTTGGTGAACTTGTCTGGATGATCAAGGTCAGACTCAGAGAATGCCTTGGCCTTCTTGTAGGAGGCAGTATGGGCCATGCCATAGAGGTCGTACAACTCTGGCACCTCCGTCTTATCGTGATGCACCTAAAAGAGAGGAACAAATTATTAGTAAAGGGCTCAAGCTAGCATGAAGAATGAATTGCATGAATCATGAAGAAAACCACATAACCAGTTCCGTCCGAACTGAAATAAGTTGGCGCTGCCTTGATGGTGTGGCACACCAACCATTTGGGCACGTCGGTCCTTTGCATTGTCGTGGACGGCTCGCCATTGGCCTATGCACCACTCATCCACCAACGCCTCCCACAATCCATCTGATCCGCAAACCATCGCGAGGGCATCTATAAGTTAGTAAGGAGAAATTTGTGCGCTACGCCTATGAATCAAATCAAGAAAACTACGTACAAGGCCTTAAGAATAGGTAATTACCTTCATGTAGTGCTCCTTCTTCAAATACTTTCCGCGACACAACTTCTTGTCCTTCTTAATACCATGCATGGCGTAGTAGTCTCAACAGTGTGTGGCCGAGCCTCGTGGCGTAAGTTATGTATCCCTCTTCACACCTGTAGAAGGTCTGCAATCAAACGAGACAACACTCATTAGTACAATAACTAGCTATATTGTTAATTTTAGATTGTGTAAAACGATAAATTACCCAAAATCCGTTGATCACCATCTCGTCCCTCATGTAGCACAAGACACCAACGATAATCTCCTCCGGCGGGGCCTGGGCAACCTGGTAGTGCTCCCACGTAAATCCTAGTGTAGTAAGCTCATCCTCACTGGACAACGTGACAAACCCCGAGAAATTTTCCCGGCAAAGCACACCAAGGACGGTGTTCGGCTTGTAGACTCCAAGGGGGTGATTCCAAACCGTGCAGTATGACAAGGTGAACACATTAGATGTTTTAAGAAACTTGAAGGCAAAAGGTACAAAAAGAGTAAATGCACTTACTTCTCCCCTTCTATACTAATCACCGCCCTCTGCACACGGGTCGCCGACACGACCAGGAGACGTGTACTACCATGCCGGTACACGGTGACCACCTCAACTACCTCGCCCTCACTATCAGTAAACTCATCACCGACCTCCCCGCCATCCTGAGAATGGCCACCCGGCACCTTGGTCCGATCCGGCCAGGTATCCCATCCTGACATCTCCGCGTTGGCCGAAGCCTCTGGGGCGGGATTCTCCTCGGACGTAGCCCCTGGTACAGGAGTCTCGTGGGCCAAAGCCTGAGGAACCGAAGTCTCAGGGGTTGAATGCCCGTCGACCCGAGGCTCCTGGACAGGAGTCCCCATAGCCTCCACCTCAAACGGGTCCACCATATTATTCCTGTGCTCGGGTGAATCAGTTGGGGGTGGCAGCAATGACGGTGTAGATGTATTTCTACCTCTCCCGCGGACACGTCATGTACCCGTCGCCGTCTTCCCTGCCTGACCTCCTCTCCCGGTGGGTAACGATGCTGACGAAGAAGCACCCACGGGTGTCCCTAGTCTGTCTGCCAAGACTCTACGGAGAGACTGGGGTGGAATGGAAGTACCCCTCGCGCGGACCGCCGAGTGATCTAGACCCGCGCCCACCATCTTTCAACACCTGTCATGATAAAGAGTAAAATAAATTAGTACAACACAAAAAATTTGAATACCTGACATGAAAATAATATGTACATATATAATTTAAGTTGGGACGAATACAAACTAATAATAGTCTGGATCAATAAATGCGTCATCATCATCACTATCACACGTGTCTTCATGAATGACATGCTCATTGGGTTCACCGGCATCAACTTGTGGAAGGACTTTCTGTAATCGGCCAAGCATTGACAGGTCATCCACATCAGTAACCTCTTCTAGTTATGGCTCTGCTGGTTCTGGCTCATGGGTGAAGTCGGATTCAGTGTCGTTGTCTACTTCCATGTTATGGGGTGAAGTACAACGGTTCTTGAAATGTTTCTTCGAAAGATGTGTTTCTTGGAAGAATTTTTCGTCATATCTGTCTGGGTTAAGGTGAGGTTCATAATCCTCTTCATCTGGGGGAGGTGGTGTAGCATGTGGCGACACTTCATAAACAACATCCCAACCATTCAGATCAACCATTCAGATTCTTATTAGTTTGGTAGGCCCACGGTAGATAGAAAACTTGGGTCGCCTGTTGAGCCGTAATATAGACATCGGGAACATCTAAACGGGTGCTTTGATTGATTTTGACTAGCCCTATATATTGATGAGTCCTTGTAGTCTCCTTCGCCTGGAGCCAATAACATTTGAAGACTACGACGTTTGGTGGGTTTTCACCATAGAATTGAAGTTCATAAATTGCTTCAACTCTTCCATAATACTCGGTACCTCCTTCGCCGATAGCAGAGACACCATAATTTGTAGATTTCCGGTCGGGCTTAGATAGCTCTTTGCCAAAGGTACAAAAGCGATACCCGTTGATGTTGTATTTCTCAAATGAACGTACCTTATAGTCAAAATCATTAGCGTCTTGTCTCAATTCAGCGTCCATAGACTCTGAATTAGCCTACAAGTTTAATACGAAATATTGTTGCATTAGTCGCAAATTAGACCAAGAAATGAAATGGTCCATTATTGATAATTACCGTTGTTTGAGCCAAGAGATGAAACCGGGATAGCCTCCTCAATGCTTTGCCAGAAGCTCATACTCTTCGACGGAATCAATTTGGATGACCTCTCCATCCGAGAATCTGGCAACGTATCAAATGTATCAAATATCTTGGAATAAGAGCAGTTCAAAGGAATTAGAAGTTGCGGAAAATGTACTGAGAACTTACTCGATGTACGGCCGCACTTATGTTAGGTTGTTGAAGATATAGAACAAAATGGTCCGCCATTTTTCAACATCCAACGTTATCGGTTTGGAAGCACCGACTGGTGCGATCTTCCCTTTGAATAGGCTGAGGTTGGATCCACCTTTTTAGGGTCACCATCATTGTATCGAGGCTTCGGATTATGTAAATGATGATTTTTGGCTTTGTAGTGTGATGTCACGAAGTTTGCCACCTCCTTAGTAATGAATGCCTCAGCCATCAATGCTTCAATTCTACGTTTATTTTTACATTTAGCTCGAAGCATCTTCTGCATCCTCTCACTTGCAAAGCACCAACGATTTTGCATGGGCCCACCCAATCTTTCCGCGGTCGTGAGATGTAAAATCAAATGCTGCATTGGATTAAAGAAGCTCGGTGCAAAGATCTTCTCTAACTTGCACAGCAACTCCGGCGCCAACTCCTCCTAGTCATCTACCATGCTAGGTGACAATTCTTTTGCATAAAGAACACGGAAGAAATAGCTCAGCTCTGCCAGTACTAGCCATTCATCCTCAGGTATAAAGCCACGTAACATCACCAACATTACACGCTCAAGCCATATGTGCCAATCATTACTCTTGAGACCAAATAGTCCCAATTTTTCAAGACTTTCTCCCCTCTTTAGATTTGCTGCCTACCCATCGGGTAAAATCAAGTGCATTTTGACCCATAGGATAGTTTACCTCATATATGGTCTTCCAAGATTGAACCAGGCCTTCGGCTTCAACTAGTTCTGCTTTCCTTTCGATTGTCGCATGTTTTGTGACGGTCTATGACATAGAGTGAAAGGGTCGATATGGTTGACTAGGGGGGTGAATAGGAAACTACCAATTTTTTAGCTTGTCTTAACAAATTAACGTTAGTAATGAAAGGTTCTCTATATGAGCGATTAGGTGAGCAACCTATATGATGCTAACTACAAGGATAAAAAGAGCAAGCAAAGAATACACCACAACAACAACAAGTACAAAGTAAAGGTAAGAGATAACCGCAAGTGGAACCGGTGGAGATGAGGATGTGTTACCGAAGTTTCTTCTCTTTGACAGGAAGTACATCTCCGTTGGAGCGGTGTGAAGGCACAATGCTCCAAAAGAAGCCACTAGGGCCACCGTATTCTCCTCACGCCCCCACACAATGCGAGGTGTCGTGATTCCACTATTGGTGCCCTTGAAGGCGGCGATCAGACCTTTACAAACAAGGTTGGGGCTATCCCCACACAAAGTTTGGAGGCTCCCAACTAGACCACGAAGCTTCACCACAATGGCATGTGGCTCCAAGGTGACCCCAACCGTCTAGGGTGCTCAAACACCCAAGAGTAACAAGATCCGCAAGGGATTAGTAGGGGAATCAAATATCTCTTGGTGGAAGTGTAGATCAAGGCCCTCTCAAGCAATCCCTATAAAATCAACAAGTTTGATTGGCTAGGGAGAGAGATCGGGTAAAAGTAAGCTTATGGAGCAACAATGGAGCTTGGAGAGGTTAAAGGTAAGCTCCTCAAAGAAAAAGATACCTTTATACAGTGGGGGGCCCAGATCCAACCGTTACCCACCCACCACACCAATAGTCAACTCGTACTACCGCTGCTACGAGCGGTACTACCTCTCCTAAGAGCAGTACTACCGCTCTGCACCTCATCAACCACGGTAGTAATAAATTACTACCGTGCCTACTACTGGGGGGGGGGGGGGGAGTATGCGAAAAAGTCCGTCGGAGCGGTAGTAAAAAATTACTACCGCAGTGAGGGCGGTATGTGACATCCTCGACTTTTGCTACAGTAGTGATTGTAATTAAGCTACAGTGATCAACCGCTAATGATGCCACGTCATCGAATTCCCATCTCCGACCCGCGTGGATTCGCGTCTGTCCGGATCGATGATTTGGAAACAAAAGAAAAGTACCTTATAAGTTCATTACGAATATTAAAAGAATAGGTATATGAAAGATAGGATTAAAAGTACGTATAATAATTTGTAAAAGAAAATATAATAAGAGAAAGTGTTTCAAAAGAAAAATTCAAATAGTAAATTAAATAATAAAAGGAAGAAAAGAAAATTGAAAGAAAGAAATGATAAAAGGGAAAAGGTAAAACAAAATAAAAACAAATCAAAAAAAAAAGAAGGAGAAAGCAACTCCCTCCCCGGCCCAGCTGGGCCACCCACCGGCCCAGCCGGCCACCTCCCGCAACCCTAATCCCCCCTGGCGACCCCCACTCCCCTCGCTACTCCCTCCCCCCCCCTGTCCGCCGCCGCCAGCCCCCCTCGTGGGGGGCCCCACCCCACCCCACGCGTCGATCGCGCCACCACCCCCACTCCCTCTCGTGACCCTCCCCACCCCACCGACACTCCCCCCCTCTCGCCTCTCCCTCCCCATCTCGCCTCCTCCACCTCGCCCCTCTCCCTCCCCAGCCGGCGGCCACCTTCCTCCCGCCGGCGGCCTCCTCTCCCCACGGCCGCCTCCCTCCTCCGACCATCCTCTCCCGGCGGCCCCCCCACCTCACGACCTCCTCCCCCGGCGGCTCCTCCCCTCTCTCCGCGGCGAGCCCCCTCTCGGTCTCCACCCCGCCGGCAGGGGCGCCGGCCACCTCGGCCCCCCTCCAGGTCCGGCGGCCGGGGCCCTCCCCATCCCGTCGGCCGACCCCGGGAGCCCCGCCGGCCGAGCCCCTCACCATTGGCGGCTCCATCTCCGGGGGGCCTCCTCACCGGCTCCTCCTCGCCGGCACATCACCACCATCGGCACCGTCACCGCCTCCACGCCCGTCTCCACCGTCAACTACGTGCGAACTCCGGCTTCACCGGGCCGTCACGTCACCGTCGGTGAGCCCCTCTTCGGGCTCCTCCCACCGTGTCGATCTCCTCGCCGTCCCGGTTCCGTTCCGGCAAACGGGGCCTCGATCCGTCGACGGTGGACTCCGGTAGGAGGATTTGAACTTTCGGTTCTTCTATGGAGTTAGAGAGAGTTCTCTGTCTCTGTTAACAAAGAGAGAGAGAGATGAGTGTTGAGAGAAAAGAAAAAGAAATAAAAACAATTGATGTATGAGATGCCGTATGTATGTATGTATGTATTCGATACCCGTATTATGTATGTATTTGCGTATATAGGCATGTGGAGAGATACGACATTTATATGTTTATTTATTTGTGATTTAAAATGTGTATTTGGTCTTAGGTCACTTACCGGTGGGGCCATTGCACCCGGGTCTATGACAGGGAGGCCCCACGCGTTAGTTGAAATAAAAATATAAAAATAATGTTTTCTTAAAATAAATAAATAAATAGATATTTAGTAAATAATTAATTAACATAATTAGAGTATGACACGTGGGTCCCTCGTTGAATTAATCTGATTAATAAATAATTAATCTTAATAAAAACTTGTGCCTATGACGTTCGGGACCCGCTGGTCAGTTGACCGGTCAAATGTGATGCCAGCCTGACATCGCGATGATGTCATAATAGGATTTTACTAAATCATTTAAATCTGTTTTTAATTCCTAAATAATTAATAAAACTTTGAAAATTAATATTAAATAATCCGTAAGTCAGATCAAAATATTTTCAACATGAAGTTGATCAGCAAAGCGAGACGAACCCGGATGCACGGTCCATTCGTCTGTCACGCGTCCCTAGCATAGTAAACATGGAACTTTTCCATCGTTTCCAGTATAACCGGTAGTAGCCCGAGACCCGAAAAATATCGTCAGATATTCTTCCGACCCGTCTATGACGGATGTTGCTGCGTTAGCTCATGTCTAGCCTGCATATTTCCATGTCATGCTTTGTGTTGCATCGGTGCTATTATTTATTGTTTCTTCCCCCTCTTCTTACCGGTAGACCCCGAGACTGACGGTGCTGCCGGGTCCATCTACGACCCTGCCGATCAGTCCTTTGCCGCAGAGCAGCAAGGCAAGCAAACTCCCCTTGATCATTCCTATATCGCCTATGTATTTCTTCCTACTGCTTGCATTAGTATTTTGCTACTATTGTAGTTAGCTCCTATATCTGATGCATAGCCTGTTTTTGATGAACTGCTACTTTCAGTCCTGTACCTTTAATATGCTTAGTATAGGTGGAGCAGTCATCCCCTCTGACCCCGTAGATCAGTTGCCCCGCTTGTTTCGAATCTCGATCTCTGATCGACGAGCCAGACCCGACACAGCACGTTCACCCCCCTTCGTTGTACGACGCTACAGGGATACTGTCGGGTACCGAGGGTGACACCTCGCTAAGTACTCCTGATGATATCTCTGTAGTATAACTAGTCGGTCGTGGTTATCGAGGGTGATTCCTCTTTCACCATTCCCGATGACGTCTCTGTCGTGCCACCCCGCGAGTGTGGGACCCCCGAGGGTGATTCCTCTAAGCCCACCTTGACGGGTACATCGTTCGGGATCCAACGAGGGTGATACCTCGGATTCCCCCCCGATGTTACGACCACACAGTTACTCGACCATGTTACTGGGATCATTGGTGATTAGTTGTAAGACGGGTGGATTCCCGCGAGACTGTGTTGTTGGCCTAATTAAAATGCTAATGGATTTGGGTATTTGATCTGGGTTGGTCGGAGACCTTTTCGCACTAACCGGCTACGCGGGAAGAATTATGGGTACTCGGCGTCGCGGTATCAGCCGAAGCTTTTCAGATGCCAGCAGTGTAGCGGCGCGCGCCCGAGTGGTCCCGAGATGCATCGCGCTTGTGATTAAGGGATGCTAGGACTGACGTCGGCCGCCCACGCCACGTGCAGGAGCATGAAGGGGAACTGGGCCCACGAACCCTTTGTGCTTAGGATTTAGACCGGCGGGCTGGCCTCTCTGATTAGTCTTAGGTGGGGCTGCGACGTGTCGATATTCCGAGGCCGGGCAGGACCCAGAAAAGTATGTCCGGCCAGAGTGTTATCGAGCGTGACGGGACATGTGGTGCACCCCTGCAGGGATGAAAATTAACTATTCGGATAGCCGTGTCCACGGTTACACGACGACTTGGAGTTGTGCCCCGATCTTATACAACTACAATTGTTACTTAACTGGAATTAGTTTGCCTCGGGATTGCTTCCTCGCAGGGAGTCGAGGGAGGGTCTTTAGGCGTGACCTCACTTTAATATTGCTGCAACAATATGACTATTAATGTGTTCCCCCTGTTCTACTCTCGTCTATTGCTGCAAGACCCTGAAGATGCTAGTCTTCGATAGGACTAGGCTTTCTCTCTCTATTCTCGCATTGCTGCAGTCAGTCCACATATAACCCCCTTCTTTGATACTGGTGCATAATTAGAATAGTTCTGATGTAAGACTTGCGAGTACTTTGGATGAGTACTCACCGCTGCTTTGCTCCCCCCTTGTCCCCTTGATCCGCTTGCTGCGACCAGATGATGAAGCCCAGGAGATGGAGGTCCCCGCCGCCGACGACTGCTACCCCGACGGTGCCTACTACTACGTGGAGGCCGCTGATGATCAGGAGTAGTTAGGAGGTTCCCAGGCAGGAGGCCTCGCCTCGTTCGATCGTTGTATCTTTTGTGCTAGCCTTCTCTAAGGCACCCCATGTTTTATGTCTGTACTCAGATATTTGTTGCTTCCGCTGACTCGTGTGCTTATCGAGCTTTCGTATTCTAGCCCTCGAGGCCCCTGGCTTGTAATATGAAGCTGATGTTATTTTATTTGTGTCTAGAGTTGTGTTGTGATATCTCCCCGTGAGTCCTTGGGTTTGATCGTACGCATTTGCGTGTATGATTAGCGTACGATTAAGCCGAGGGCGTCACAAGTTGGTATCAGAGCCAACTGCCTGTAGGTAGCCCCCTTTCCAACTCCTTGGCCGAAGTTGAGTCTAGTGTTTGAAAAACTTTCCTAACACTGAAGTATGGCTTACGGGCCCACATCTCAATTGGGTGGTATTAGTATCTTTTACTCCTTTCCTATACTCTGGGCTCTACTTTCTCTTCTCTTTCGGGTCAAAGATTTTACTAACTCTAACATTAGGTTCTCGAATCACATCAATCCGGAGCGCTGGACTATCTACTCTTTTTCTCCTGAATATGTATTACACACACTGTCATTGACATTCGTCAATCTTATTTTCAGATGCGTCCCGCAAGGCAGCACGTGCGCCTGACCCAGGCCACTGAGACGACTGGGTTCCCGGCCATTTTGGTCGATCTCCTGACCAGGCTGGGATATCGCTGGTACCTCGAGTACACTGTGTTCGAGGATTTCCGCGAGTACAACCAGTACCAGTACCAGGCTGAGGTTCGCATCTTCGACCAGAGGGGCGGCGAGACCCTCGAGCGCCACGTGTTCTGTGGTATTGGAGTGTCGGTCGAGATGGCCGTCCATGATGCGGCCTACATCGCCATCACCCGTCTCCGTGGAGCGTACCCTCACCTGGAGGAGAGCCCTTTCAGATACATCCCGCATGCTCCTGCTGGGGGTGAGACTGGGTCTGATCTCACTGCCTACGCTTCTGACGTTCGGGAGCGCAGCGACCGTTCCTACGTCGCTGTCTGCGCCCCCTACGTGACGCGTCGCTACGACGCGCGGATTCTGGTGCAGTACACTGAGGCAATGGATCGTGCTTTCCGAGCTCTGACTGTGGAGTTGTATGCTACGCGTGCTCGTCTTTACGACGCGTTGACAGAGCTGCAGCCATCACACTGTCCGAGGGTTCCGCCTATGCGCATTCGCGAGCCGAGCAGGACAGAGCTACCATCAGCTCTCGAGTGGACTGATGTTGGGGGTAGAACCCCTGCACTTGGACCTCAGCTGCTCGACTGGATGCGGTACCCTCACCAGAGTCACAACGGGACACAGGGTCCTGTCCCTACCTTCTATCACCGCCAGCTACCAGGATTCGATCGTCCTCTCCGACGTTGATGTAGCCTTATCGCTACATCTCGTTGTGGTACTCTTCCACCGCGTGCCTGCGCGCCGCCTAGTGAGTCCAGGGTATCGTCAAATGCGTCCGGGCTATCGCCAAATTTCGAGTTTTTAATCGTTAGTCTGTAATCGAACTTATGTATGGGTCTGTATGTCGAACTCAACTACTATGGAGTATCTATCGCATTTCCCTTTCATTATGCTTGATTACTTCATGAATGCGTGCGATGCCTTTCGAATTACTTTAAGCTAAACTACCCCTGCTAAATATTTCACAGGATGGTTAGACCAGCTGGCCGCCCGCGTGGCCGTGCCAACGATGCACCACCCCTGCCTCCTGAGTATATGGCGGGGATGATCCAACAGTTTGAGCTGAACCGCCAATTTATGCAAGGGCTCATGGATCAGTTCCAAAGGCCGAACATGAACCAACCACAAGGCGTGACACTGCAAGACTTCTGCCGTCTCAACCCTGTGATCTACCGCAGCTCAACTCAGCCTCTTGATGCTGATGACTGGCTCCGTGACATTTCTTATGAGCTAGAGTCTGCCAATGTGCCCCTGGCGAGCTATGTCAACTTTGCCGCCTACTTTCTGAAGGGTCCCGCTGCTCAATGGTGGGACAGCCACAGACGCTCTCAGCCCGATGGGACTATCATCACTTGGGCAGAGTTCAAGGCTGCTTTCCGTGCTCGATACATTCCCCAGGGAATCATGGATCGGAAGAAGCGTGAGTTCCGCAACTTGGTCCAGGGCAACAAGACTGTGGATGCTTATCAGCGGGAATTTCTGGAATTATCTCGCTATGCTGAAGAAGACATTGCGACTGATGCACGCAGGCAGGAGAAGTTCCGTGAAGGCCTCCACCCATATATCAAGCTGACACTCCTCGTTCAGGACTATGCTGATTTCGCCACCCTCGTGAACAAGGCTATTCAGGTTGAGACCAGTCTGCAGGAATACAAAGATAGCAGCAAGCGCAACCGTGACATGGGCTCATCTTCGGGCTCATCTGCACAGAAGCGGAAGATCTGGATTCCCAACAACATGTACCATGCACCTGCTCCTACTCCGAGGCCGTCCTATGCTGCACCTCGCCTGCCTCCTCCACCACCTAGGCAGCCGAGGCTTCCAGCTCCACCACCTCGAGTTCCTCCATCCCGTCCTGAGGACGGGCTGTGCTTCAAGTGTGGCCGTCCAGGTCACCGTGCTAGAGACTGCAGGCAGAATCAGAATCAGCTGGCACTTCCCGCAACTGGCCGTGGCAACAACCAGAACCGCAACTTCAACACTAAGCCTGCTTATGTTCGTGGTCAGGCCAACAACATTGATATGGATCAAGCTCAAGACCAGCCTGCTACCGTGATGGGTACACTTCTCGTTAACTCAGTACCTGCTTCTGTATTGTTTGATACAGGAGCATCGCATTCCTTTATGTCGGAAAATTTTGCATACATGCATGACATCAGGAGCGAAGAGATGAACATCCCGATAGTAGTAAACACCCCTGGGGGCGAATGCTGAACCTCTGTGGTTTGCCCCCATGTTCCAGTTGAAATTGAAGGATTAGAATTCCTTGCCAACCCCATCCTACTAAAGTCATCCAACATTGATCTCATATTGGGGATGGACTGGTTGAAAGCTCATACGGCATCGATCGTTTGTGCCACCAAGACCGTCCACCTCCTACACCCTTCAGATGAACTAGTAAGCTACCATGCGCATCTCGTCCGTAATGCTGAGACACGGCTGTATGCTTTGAATGCATTAAATGCGTCGCCTCTTGAAGGGATTGAAAGCATACCAGTGGTCCGAGAATTCCAAGATGTCTTTCCAGAAGAACTTCCGGGGATTCCCCCTGCTCGAGCTGTCGAGTTTGTCATTGACTTGGTACCCGGTACCACTCCTATTGCCAAGCGTCCTTATAAAATGCCACCACATGAACTCCTTGAACTTAAGCAAGAAATTGACAACTCGCTCCGTCTGGGTTTCATCCGTCCGAGTTCCTCTGCTTGGGGAGCACCTTCTCTCTTTGTTAAGAAAAAGGATGGGACAAATCGATTGGTTCAAGACTATCGTCCTATCAACCAGGCCACTATTCAGAACAAATATCCTCTCCCGCGGATAAATGATTTGTATGATCAACTTGCTGGTTCCACCGTTTTCTCTAAGCTCGACTTGAGATTGGGATACCACCAGATCCGTGTTCGCAAGGAGGATATTCCAAAGACCGCCTTTGTTACTCGATATGGATCATACGAGTACACCGTCATGTCCTTCGGCTTAACCAATGCACCGGCAACTTTCTCTCGATTGATGAATTATATATTCATGGACTACCTCGACAAATTTGTCGTGGTATATCTGGATGATATTCTGGTGTTTTCAAAGAACAAAGAAGAGCATGCTGAACATCTTCGTCTTGTACTAGATAAGCTTCGGGAGCATAAACTCTATGCGAAGTATTCCAAATGTGAGTTCTGGCTAGGCGAAGTGACTTACCTTGGTCATGTGATTTCCAAGGATGGTATTGCGGTCAACCCCGAACGAATTCAAGCTATTCTTGACTGGACTCCCCCGAAGAATGTCAAGCAAGTCAGAAGTTTTCTCGGACTCGCCAGCTATTGCCGTCGATTCGTCGAGAACTTCTCCAAGATTGTGAAGCCCTTAACCAACCTGCTTCACAAAGGTGTTAAGTATGAATGGACTGATAAATGTCAGGAAAGTTTCCAGGCACTCAAGGACAAACTGACGTCCGCTCCAGTACTTGCTCCTCCAGATACGAAAAGGGATTTCGTCATATACTGTGATGCTTCTCGTCAAGGGATAGGTTGTGTCCTAATGCAGGATCGCAAGGTGATCGCTTATGCTTCACGTCAACTGCGTGCTCATGAAGAGAACTACCCAGTTCATGATCTCGAGCTTGCCGCAGTCATTCATGCATTGAAGGAATGGCGACAATACCTAGTCGGTAATCGCTGTGAAATCTACACCGACCATCAAAGTTTGAAGTACTTGTTCACTCAACCGGAGCTGAACCTGCGTCAACAAAGATGGATGGAGCGTATAGCAGATTTTGGCTGTAGTATATCATATACCCCTGGCAAGGCTAATGTAATGGCTGATGCCTTAAGTCGCAAGTCATACTGCAACCACCTCCAGGTTCATCAGGTTCACGATCGTCTGCAAGAGGAATTCCGTAAGCTGAACCTCCACATTGTTCCTCAGGGTTACCTTGTTCCCCCTCCTGAAGAGTATCAAAAGATGAACCTTCGTGTTGTTAATCAGGGTTCCCTCAGTAACCTAGTGGTTGAACCAGATCTTGTGAGCTCCATAAAGAATATACAAAACTTTGACGATGATGTCGACAGGATTAAGAGCTATATTGCAAAGGGTAAACCCTCCTTTTTCACTGTTGATGAAGGTGGCACCTTGTATTTCAAGGGTCGCCTATTCGTCCCAAATAAGAAGGAAAATCTCAGGATGACTGGGAAGGTGATGGAAGAAGCTCATGACACACCATTGTCTATTCACCCGGGTAGTACCAAGATGTACCAAGACATCCGGCAAAGATTCTGGTGGCCCAATATGAAACAAGACATTGCACGCTATGTGGCAGAATGTGATATATGCCGACGTATCAAAGCAGAACACCAAAAGCCTGCGGGAACTCTGCAACCTATCTCTATTCCCGAGTGGAAATGGGATCACGTTGAAATGGACTTTGTCACTGGTTTTCCCAGATCTCAGAAAGGTAATGATGCTATCCTTGTCGTCATTGATCGACTGTCCAAAGTTGCACATTTCCTAGCCGTCAAAGAAACGATTAATGCTAGTCAACTGGCAGATCTTTATATGTCAAGAGTTGTTTCACTTCACGGTATTCCGTTGGTAATCAGTTCGGACCGTGGCAGCTTGTTCACTTCAAAATTCTGGGAAAGTTTTCAGAAGGCTATGGGGACTCATCTGTCCTTCAGCACTGCATTTCATCCTCAATCCCAGGGACAAGTTGAACGAGTCAACCAAATTCTCGAGGACATGCTTCGAGCTTGTGTCATTTCTTTCGGTAAGAAATGGGAGGAATCTCTCCCGTATGCCGAGTTCTCTTACAACAATAGCTATCAAGCTAGTCTGAAGATGGCCCCTTTCGAAGTATTGTATGGGCGAAGGTGTCGAACTCCTCTGAATTGGTCAGAAACTGGGGAACGATCACTCTTCGGTCCGGATATTATTCAACATGCCGAAGATCAAGTCCGCATTATTCATGAGAATCTGAAGGCTGCTCAGTCTCGTCAGAAAAGTCAGTATGACCGTCATCATCAAGATATGGTCTATCAACCTGGCGAAAAGGCTTATCTTCGTGTTACACCAATGAGGGGTGCACACCGTTTCGGAATCAAGGGCAAGTTAGCTCCTCGTTATATTGGTCCTTTCACTGTTCTCGAAAGGCGTGGAAGAGTGGCTTATCAATTGGAACTGCCGGCGAACCTTTCTCAGGTTCACGATGTCTTCCATGTTTCTCAGCTCCGTCGCTGCTTCAAGGACCCTATTCGAGCAGTGGATCACGATATACTTGAGCTACAACAAGACCTCTCTTATAAAGAGCATCCGGTCCGCATTCTCGACCAAGCTGAACGTAAAACTCGACGCAAGGTCACTAAGTTCCTTAAGGTGCAGTGGTCAAATCACTCTGAAGATGAAGCCACTTGGGAGCGCGAGGATCATCTTCGTGATGAATACCCCGGGCTCTTTCCCTCTACCTCTTAATTCTCGGGACGAGAATTCTTGTTAGTAGGGGAGAATTGTGACATCCTCGACTTTTGCTACAGTAGTGATTGTAATTAAGCTACAGTGATCAACCGCTAATGATGCCACGTCATCGAATTCCCATCTCCGACCCGCGTGGATTCGCGTCTGTCCGGATCGATGATTTGGAAACAAAAGAAAAGTACCTTATAAGTTCATTACGAATATTAAAAGAATAGGTATATGAAAGATAGGATTAAAAGTACGTATAATAATTTGTAAAAGAAAATATAATAAGAGAAAGTGTTTCAAAATAAAAATTCAAATAGTAAATTAAATAATAAAAGGAAGAAAAGAAAACTGAAAGAAAGAAATGATAAAAGGGAAAAGGTAAAACAAAATAAAAACAAATCAAAAAAAAGAGGAGAAAGCAACTCCCTCCCCGGCCCAGCTGGGCCACCCACCGGCCCAGCCGGCCACCTCCCGCAACCCTAATCCCCCCTGGCGACCCCCACTCCCCTCGCTACTCCCTCCCCCCCCTGTCCGCCGCCGCCAGCCCCCCTCGTGGGGGGCCCCACCCCACCCCACGCGCCGATCGCGCCACCTCCCCCACTCCCTCTCGTGACCCTCCCCACCCCACCGACACTCCCCCCCTCTCGCCTCTCCCTCCCCATCTCGCCTCCTCCACCTCGCCCCTCTCCCTCCCCAGCCGGCGGCCACCCTCCTCCCGCCGGCAGCCCCCCGGCGGCCACCTTCCTCCCGCCGGCGGCCTCCTCTCCCCACGGCCGCCTCCCTCCTCCGACCATCCTCTCCCGGCGGCCCCCCCCACCTCACGACCTCCTCCCCCGGCGGCTCCTCCCCTCTCTCCGCGGCGAGCCCCCTCTCGGTCTCCACCCCGCCGGCAGGGGCGCCGGCCACCTCGGCCCCCCCTCCAGGTCCGGCGGCCGGGGCCCTCCCCATCCCGTCGGCCGACCCCGGGAGCCCCGCCGGCCGAGCCCCTCACCATCGGCGGCTCCATCTCCGGGGGGCCCTCCTCACCGGCTCCTCCTCGCCGGCACATCACCACCATCGGCACCGTCACCGCCTCCACGCCCGTCTCCACCGTCAACTACGTGCGAACTCCGGCTTCACCGGGCCGTCACGTCACCGTCGGTGAGCCCCTCTTCGGGCTCCTCCCACCGTGTCGATCTCCTCGCCGTCCCGGTTCCGTTCCGGCAAACGGGGCCTCGATCCGTCGACGGTGGACTCCGGTAGGAGGATTTGAACTTTCGGTTCTTCTATGGAGTTAGAGAGAGTTCTGTGTGTGTGTTAACAGAGAGAGAGAGATGAGTGTTGAGAGAAAAGAAAAAGAAATAAAAACAATTGATGTATTAGATGTCGTATGTATGTATGTATGTATTCGATACCCGTATTATGTATGTATTTGCGTATATAGGCATGTGGAGAGATACGGCATTTGTATGTTTATTTATTTGTGATTTAAAATGTGTATTTGGTCTTAGGTCACTTACCGGTGGGGCCATTGCACCCGGGTCTATGACAGGGAGGCCCCACGCGTTAGTTGAAATAAAAATATAAAAATAATGTTTTCTTAAAATAAATAAATAAATAGATATTTAGTTAAAATAATTAATTAACATAATTAGAGTATGACACGTGGGTCCCTCGTTGAATTAATCTGATTAATAAATAATTAATCTTAATAAAAACTTGTGCCTATGACGTTCGGGACCCGCTGGTCAGTTGACCGGTCAAATGTGATGCCAGCCTGACATCGCGATGATGTCATAATAGGATTTTACTAAATCATTTAAATCTGTTTTTAATTCCTAAATAATTAATAAAACTTTGAAAATTAATATTAAATAATCCGTAAGTCAGATCAAAATATTTTCAACATGAAAGTTGATCAGCAAAGCGAGACGAACCCGGATGCACGGTCCATTCGTCTGTCACGCGTCCCTAGCATAGTAAACATGGAACTTTTCCATCGTTTCCAGTATAACCGGTAGTAGCCCGAGACCCGGAAAATATCGTCAGATATTCTTCCGACCCGTCTATGACGGATGTTGCTGCGTTAGCTCATGTCTAGCCTGCATATTTCCATGTCATGCTTTGTGTTGCATCGGTGCTATTATTTATTGTTTCTTCCCCCTCTTCTTACCGGTAGACCCCGAGACTGACGCTGCTGCCGGGTCCATCTACGACCCTGCCGATCAGTCCTTTGCCGCAGAGCAGCAAGGCAAGCAAACTCCCCTTGATCATTCCTATATCGCCTATGTCTTTCTTCCTACTGCTTGCATTAGTATTTTGCTACTGTTGTAGTTAGCTCCTATATCTGATGCATAGCCTGTTTTTGATGAACTGCTACTTTCAGTCCTGTACCTTTAATATGCTTAATATAGGTGGAGCAGTCATCCCCTCTGACCCCGTAGATCAGTTGCCCCGCTTGTTTCGAATCTCGATCTCTGATCGACGAGCCAGACCCGACACAGCACGTTCACCCCCCTTCGTTGTACGACGCTACAGGGATACTGTCGGGTACCGAGGGTGACACCTCGCTAAGTACTCCTGATGATATCTCTGTAGTATAGCTAGTCGGTCGTGGTTATCGAGGGTGATTCCTCTTTCACCATTCCCGATGACGTCTCTGTCGTGCCACCCCGCGAGTGTGGGACCCCCGAGGGTGATTCCTCTAAGCCCACCTTGACGGGTACATCGTTCGGGATCCAACGAGGGTGATACCTCGGATTCCCCCCCGATGTTACGACCACACAGTTACTCGACCATGTTACTGGGATCATTGGTGATTAGTTGTAAGACGGGTGGATTCCCGCGAGACTGTGTTGTTGGCCTAATTAAAATTCTAATGGATTTGGGTATTTGATCTGGGTTGGTCGGAGACCTTTTCGCACTAACCGGCTACGCGGGAAGAATTATGGGTACTCGGCGTCGCGGTATCAGCCGAAGCTTTTCAGATGCCAGCAGTGTAGCGGCGCGCGCCCGAGTGGTCCCGAGATGCATCGCGCTTGTGATTAAGGGATGCTAGGACTGACGTCGGCCGCCCACGCCACGTGCAGGAGCATGAAGGGGAACTGGGCCCACGAACCCTTTGTGCTTAGGATTTAGACCGGCGGGCTGGCCTCTCTGATTAGTCTTAGGTGGGGCTGCGACGTGTCGATATTCCGAGGCCGGGCAGGACCCAGAAAAGTATGTCCGGCCAGAGTGTTATCGAGCGTGACGGGACATGTGGTGCACCCCTGCAGGGATGAAAATTAACTATTCGGATAGCCGTGTCCACGGTTACACGACGACTTGGAGTTGTGCCCCGATCTTATACAACTACAATTGTTACTTAACTGGAATTAGTTTGCCTCGGGTTTGCTTCCTCGCAGGGAGTCGAGGGAGGGTCTTTAGGCGTGACCTCACTTTAATATTGCTGCAACAATATGACTATTAATGTGTTCCCCCTGTTCTACTCTCGTCTATTGCTGCAAGACCCTGAAGATGCTAGTCTTCGATAGGACTAGGCTTTCTCTCTCTATTCTCGCATTGCTGCAGTCAGTCCACATATAACCCCCTTCTGTGATACTGGTGCATAATTAGAATAGTTCTGATGTAAGACTTGCGAGTACTTTGGATGAGTACTCACCGCTGCTTTGCTCCCCCCTTGTCCCCTTGATCCGCTTGCTGCGACCAGATGATGAAGCCCAGGAGATGGAGGTCCCCGCCGCCGACGACTGCTACCCCGACGGTGCCTACTACTACGTGGAGGCCGCTGATGATCAGGAGTAGTTAGGAGGTTCCCAGGCAGGAGGCCTCGCCTCGTTCGATCGTTGTATCTTTTGTGCTAGCCTTCTCTAAGGCACCCCATGTTTTATGTCTGTACTCAGATATTTGTTGCTTCCGCTGACTCGTGTGCTTATCGAGCTTTCGTATTCTAGCCCTCGAGGCCCCTGGCTTGTAATATGAAGCTGATGTTATTTTATTTGTGTCTAGAGTTGTGTTGTGATATCTCCCCGTGAGTCCTTGGGTTTGATCGTACGCATTTGCGTGTATGATTAGCGTACGATTAAGCCGAGGGCGTCACACGGTAGTACCGCTCTTGGAGCGGTAGTAAAAAATCACTATAGCTCTGAGAGCGGTACTACCGCTGACACCACTGGTACTACCGCTGGCCCTTTTGCATACACATTAAAGATGGGTTTGGAGCTCCATTGTAGCCAAAGAAAAGGTGGTGCACTAAGTGTACGTTATGATTCCACCCAAAACTTTCCGATGCGGACCCCTCTTAATAGTACGACTTTCGTATGACTCAAAACTACCAAAGAGAAACGTAGAAAGCAACCGTCTTCGAGAGATTCTGAGGGGCATCGAATCGTCTTGTGCCTAGATATGAATTATTTGAAATGCTCAATGCACACGATTAGTCCGCACATGCATTGTCATCAATCACTAAAACCACTTAGGGAGAAATATGCCCTAAGAATCTCTCCCTTTTTGGTGGATTGATGAAAATATATGATTTGCACATAAAGGATATAGAGAAGGCATATGCAAACCCCAAAATCTCTAAACTAGGGACAAGCTCCCCCTAGCTGTGTGCATACCAACACACAACCAAGGAAAAAGCACTCCCCCTAGATTTTATAGACTAAGCAATCCTTGCTACCTAAAAGAGTAGATATTTATAATTGGAAGCAAGGCATAGCATGTGAGCATGAAGATAAAGGGACAAGATAATAAGACTCGCAATCTATTAATAAAATAGATAATAATGAGATAAAGGATAGGGAAGATATAGCATATGTCTCACACCATATGATAAAGTCTGACGTCTCATAGTTTCACCAATAAAGCAAATACAACCAGCGAAAGCAACTAAAGTTCAACAAACCAAACAACCATGAAAACGAGAAAATGAGAAAATCCTACACTCTCTCCCCCTTTGGCATGAGGACACCAAAACGGCAGAGAGGACACCTACGACATAGGTGGTAGCTCGCACTGGAGAGAATACAGCCATCCGTCTTTGATCTCCTCCTGAACATACTCCTCATCCGAGTCATCGTCGGTCTCCTCCTCAAAGCCTTGGTCTGTCGCAGCCCACTCCAGCTTGTTCTTATGCATCCACTCAGCCTCCGGGGTGATCTCTCGCTCAGATCCACTAGAGATGTGCATGTCAAGCTTCCTCATGATCATCTTGTCACACTGACGACTCTCCTTCTGAGTGACATGGGTCCTGTACTGTCCCTTGGCCTGCATGCAGAACAAGGTCTTCATCCTGTCGGTGAGATTTTTGTCCCATGTCGGCTCGACAGAGGAAGGCATACGTGACTCTGGAACAGCCTCATCCTCAGCAGCAACCACATCCTCATTAGAATCCCTAGGGGCAATAGGTGAAGTGGAGGTGTTTGCCCATTTGTCCTTCTCGCGCAGTTTGATGGGCTCATGTCGAAGACAATTAGGAGCAAGAAACTCAACAGCTGGAAATGCCTTGGCCCAAGTCATCTTGATGAAGTAAAACATATACAAACCGTAGATTTGGACCTTATGGTGGAAGACAGCGGGGTACAGTTCGTTCCACATAACATGAGAGACATCCAGTGGTCCATAGGGGCGAGTCCACCCCTTCTGACACATGATAAGCATATCTACCTGGTATGAGTGGACCTGGTCCTTGTTGCCAACTCTAGGAAACATGGTGTTGTGAAAAATGTGATGCATCACATCCAGAAAAGGGTCCATAACATAGGAGACCTCACCAGCGGGGTTTGCTTCACAATATAGAATGGTAGTAACTTCTCCTTGGCAGTAGCAGTAGGGTTGGCATGTGGGTGCAAGCCAATCGGGTGGTGAAGCCCCTCATCCTAGACATGTAGAAGATCCATGAAGTCCTTCCACTTAGTAGACATCACTTCCCCATTTGTCAGCCAGGTCATGGTGCGATCATCATCAGTGTGAAAGTGAACAGTAGCGAAGAAGTGTGCCACTATCTCGTAATCAAATCTTGCTGAAAAGTGATGAGCTCCTCAATCTGCAGATGTTCCACTATTGACAGGGCCTCACCAAAGTATGCAATGTCTTTCTTCAGATGGTTGATATCAATCCATTGCACAGGAACATACATATTCTTCTTTGTTTTGACGACGTCTTAAAAATAAGTAATTGGTCTTTATTCCAGAAAATTTCGCCTCCAGGGAACTGTTCCCTATTGCCGTTGTAGGGGTTGACCTTGCGATGCAGCTGAAACTCTGCAAGTGGCATGGCATTCCAGTCAACAGTGTTCCTGGGCTTCTGAGCAATCTTCTTGAAGTTGCGCTTGGGTGATTTAGAACCTCCGGGAACATCTGATGAGCGGGGACGCTTAGAGCTGGCATCCCGAGGTGGGTTAGAGCGCCTGGAACCACCACCTATGATACGCAAAAAGCAAACAAAACACAAAGGACACAAGACGTCGAGGCAAAGATCAAGAATCAACGGAAAAGGCCCAAAAAGGAGAGGGTACAATGTGTGTGCAAAAGGAAGGGCGGTAGTACCGCTGCTGGAGCGGTAGTAAAATTTTACTACCGCTCTAGCAGCGGTAGTACCGCTGCTCGAGCGGTAGTAAAAAATTATTACTGCCCTGGCAGCGGTAGTACCGCTGCTCGAGTGGTAGTACCGCACGGGAGGCAGAGTGCCATATCTGACAGTTCCATGAAACCAAAAATCCCTATTCCTTCGAAACAAAACCTCAGATCTGGAACTACTAGGCATCCCTACACACAAGACACCCTACTGCGAGAAGAATATACTACCCAAGAACTCCCCAATCCCTCTAGGAGGAGGATAGGGTGCCATGAAGAGAAGAACATATACATGCCCCTAACCCTAGATTCAACAAAACTAAGCGAAAACGAAGGGAAAGAGGGGCAGTACCGAGGTCCATGGCACGTGGGAGAGGATCCCGCCAATCGTAATCGGAGAAGGGTGGCCGGATATGGAGATCCCTCGGGTCCCTTGGGCAGCACTTTGAGAGAGGAGAGAGAGAAAAAGAGGAGGAACTCAAGATGAGTGGATAAAAGGGGGAAAAACTGCCTCCCCTCCCCTCTAAATACCCCCGAGGTCGTGGCGGTGTGGTAGTACCGCTTGGCCAATGGTAGTACCGCTCGCCTAGCGGTAGTAAAAATTTACTACCGTGCTGGGGGCGGTAGTACCGCTCGGCCAGCGGTAGTGCCGCTCTCCCAACGGTAGTAAAATTTTACTAACGTGCTAGGGGTGGTAGTACCGTGCTCCTTTCGACAAACTGCCTTGAAAAATAGCTCTACTCCCCTCGACAATATAAAGGTCTTGAACAATGTGAGTGGTCAAGAAAAGAGAACATAAAAACCCAAACAAAGATAAGAAGCAACACCGAATCTCCCGATGGAGAGAGGGCGGTGGCCGAAGCCACCAATGTTTGAGACACATGGTATTACACCGCGAAGAATTATCCTTGGGTTCATGACCACAACTCGTCTTTGAAGCACAAGTGCCATCAACAATGGGTAATGTGAAAGATTTGATCAATTTATGCATAATAGGGGAAGGATAAGTTCACTTAGAGAACAACACTCCCCCTATGTCCATGCCTACATCTAGAGCCAAATATAATGATGAGTGAGGTGTGGTGTGCCTGGTTTCAATCTACATTACTTGAATCAATGATATTTAGCTCATGACTTAACTCGGAAAACCTTGCTTCATCTAGAGGTTTGGTAAAAATATCTGCAAGTTGCCCTTGAGTGTTGATGAAGAGGATCTCAATATCTCTTTGCTTGATATGATCTCGAATGAAATGATGATGTATATCAATATGCTTGGTCTTGCTATGTTGCACCGGATTAAGGGATATCTTGATAGCACTCTCATTGTCACACACAAGAGGCACTTTGTCGGGGATATACCCCGAAGTGTAACCCGACTTGAAGTATGACCCGCCAAGGACTTGGCGACTCACCGTCGACTCAGCAGTGACCTGGCAGGCGAATTATACTTGACCTCACAGGCGACTCAGACGAATGACGAAGGCCCAAGACCCGGCGTACACCCTGGCATAAGGCGGCTCATAGAGAGGCCAGGAGGACCGGCTCACAAGAGAAGACCCAAGAAGAGGAGAGACTCCCTCACAAAGGAAACAAGACCCAGATTAGGATTCAAGAGAGACTAGTCCTATTCCTACTCCTAGTAGGACTCTAAATGTAAACCTACCCTTTCCACTTATATAAGGAGGGGTAAGGCGCCCCAAGAGGGACAGACTGACAACTTAGGTCTAGACAAGAAAAATTATGAGATAGACATATTAGACATCCACGAGATTAGAGGTGGCGAGTCTGCACCCTTGTAATCAAGATCATCATCTTCATTAATGAAACAAAAACAAGACGTAGGCTTTTACTTTCATCGGAGGGACCGAACCTGGGTAAACTCGCGTCTCTCGATTCCGTCCAACCCCTCTCAAGCCACAACATGGTTGTGATGGCCTCACACCTAAGTCCTTGCACGAGGACATATGCCATGAGAAAACCACGACATTTGACGTCCACCGTGGGGCTCACGTATGGTGATATTGTATTCTTGGAGGGATCTTTACTAGGGATCGAGAAGTTTGAGATTTGTCGGGTGAAGAAGATCCGTCGTAATGGATCTACATCAGCTCCCTCCGGGACGAGCAATCGGATTAGCAGATACGAGATTGAGATAAAAAATAATCAGGATTTGGCGTACTGTACGCCGCTGACGAGACGCGATCTGCCGAAGCCAACGGAAGATTGATTTTCGTTTGTAAGCCGAGTCCTACAGTGTGTCAAATCGCAGTTTCCATCGATTCGGATAAGAATTTTGCTGCACCAGTTTTGTTGAAAGAACCGAGCCCCAAGGCCGAAGAGAGATTGTGGCTACGCCGTGCCAAACTAGGAATTTGTGCCATGATGGAAGGATGAGATCTGGTTGCTTCGATGTGACACCCGTGGAGAGCTGTGCCATGCTGTGGGCATCACCAATGTCACGCACGAAGAGAGAAGTTGTGGGATCCTTCCCACGTTTCCAGCTAAAACGGAAAAGTTGGCATCAAATAAATGGTGCATGCCACCTACTTCAAAAGCCACCACGTGCTCCTGCCTCTGCGGCTGCGGATTCGTCCAAACCAGCCACGACCTGGAGGCGGACTGGCACAAGACACAACACGGCATCCACGCCCGAGCCGCCGTCGCCTTGCCTTGCTCTACGCTATCCGAACCGTTTTCAGCCATCTCGCGTCCGAGTCGTCGTCGCCTCACCTCGAGCAGGCCAAGTCGCCGCCAAAGTCACGCCAGCTGCACACGCCTGCTCACCGCACCTCCCTCCACCGCGCCATCGGCTCCATCGCCCGTCAGCACCGCCGCCTTGTTGCACCCACTCCGAGCCTCCGAGCCGGCCACACCCCTACCGTCACACATCAACGTGTCAAGTCGTCGCGTGTTGAGCCGCCCGGCCGGCGGCCGCCTCGGCTGCCTCGCTTCAAGTCGCATGTTGCCGATAAAGTTGTCATCATGGATGCGTCTCCGAGCCGCCGCGGGCCACCTTGGCCGCTTCGACCATCGCGCGTTGAGTTGCCCGGCCGCCTCGGCTGCCTGAGCTGCCGTTGCTGATGTCCCGCTCCGCCTCAACCAGCCGCCTCTGCCATGGCTCGCGTCGCCCGCCTCGCCACCAGCTACCTCGGCCTCAGCACTAAGGTGTCCGAGCCGGTCCTGCCGCGGCCCTCTGCCGCCTCAAGTCGTCGCGTCTTCGGTCGCCTCCGCCAGTGAGTTGGCCTTGCCTTGGCCTGAGGCACCACCACGCCACACCATCCCCTCACTTCCGTTCGCCTCGGTTTGCCTGAACCTATCGGCCGCCTCCGCCGTTTTCATTTTGAGCCGCCGCGCCACCTCGAGCCAATATGCTGCTCCGAGCCGCCGCTTCTATCTCAACCCGCGTGTAGCTACGTGGTGTTACATCCACCTCGCGAGCCGCCGACAAGCTATCGGCCGTTGAATACACTGCCAACATCAGCCGTCGGAGCCTCGGGCCAGCATCATCAAAACTACCCCATCGGATGGGCTTGCTGTTGAGTTTCTACAACGGAAGTGCCGTATAAAAAGGCCATTGAGAGTTGATCCACTATTTGAGAAGTTTGCAGATCTTGAAGCAGCTCCAGCAGCTGTTGCGTGTCTATTTTCAATAGACTGCTATATGGATAGGATCAATGGCAAGCAGGAGGTCGTGATTGGATACTTACATTCTGACAAGGGTGTTGGGTGTTTTCTCTGCGGCACGGCAAATGTATAAAGCACAGGAAAAGCTCATAATGTTTGCAAAGCATTACAGAGTAAAGGTTGATAATTTTTCATGGAAGAGGTGGAACGGTTGGCAGAGAAGGAGTCCCAGTCATCTTGCCATATTATCTCAACCTCAAGACACGATACATGGATTACTCCGTGTAACGTTTCAAAGCAAAGACAAAGAGCACTCGTTGGGAGAGGAACACTTGTGTTTTGGAACTCTGCAGCGCTTCACTGCAGTTACTCTTGAGCATGGCGTACTCTCCTGTAGGAATCCATGAACAAGATCAAGCCAAACAAATCCAAGACCTGTCCATGCTACAAAGACTTTGGAGCCAGAAAAGAATACATATATATATATATATATATATATATATATATATATATCCCTAATAATAAAGCGTTTATATATATATATCCCTAATAATAAAGCGTTGAGTGATTCTGTCGTCCGTCGTGGTCATTTTGCAAAAACATCCCTCGCTTTTTCAGTATTCAACCGTAGTTCGTTTTTAGTCAAAAAAAAGTCATTTTTTGCATTTTGCAGAAACCCCCCTGATATTTCAGGTAATCAACCCGCAGTACTTTATTAAGTGAAAAAAAAGTTTCGTATTTTCCAAAAAAAAAACTGTCCTCCACCGGTCCCTTATCCGTGCGCGTTCTCCACCACAAGGGGCGGCTGGGCTGGCCGCGGCGGGGGAGCTGGGCCGTGCGCTGGGGCGCCGACTACCTGGCCAAGGCGCATGCCCGCCCCGACGTGCTCTACGTCAATGTCGGCGACGGCGACTCGGACCACGCGTGCTGGGAGCGGCCGGAGGACATGGACACGCCCCGGAGGGCCTACATGGTGAACGCCACCCACCCGGGCTCCGACGTCGCGGCCGAGACGGCGGCGGCGCTGGCCGCGGCCTCCGTCGCGTTCACAGAGCCGCGCGGCGAACCCCGATACGCGCCGACGCTTCTGAAGCACGCGAAACAGGTGCACGATATACTTGCTTACATTCAAAGAGACTGTTGCACTGCATTGCTTTGCACAGCACACAGATTACACAATCGATTCGATACAAATCCAATGGATGGGCCAAAAAGCATTGGTGTAGTAATAGACAAAAAAAATAAAACGTACCCATCTCAAATTACATACTCCTTCTATGTTCTTGCATTGTATCCACCGCGTATTATATACGTACGATGACCTGTAGTGTACAATAAAATGTGGGTATAGGTTATTCGTTCTTCCTTCTAGACAAACCATTTCACAAAGTCATGGTACCATTCATATGGTTGAAAACGAATGGCAAAATATTGCTAGAAAACTGAAGGTGGATTTGTATTTGTGCACAAAGGCACACGAAATTGTATGAGCTAACTTCTTGTGTCACTTTTGTGCAGTTGTTCCAGTTCGCCAAGAACCACCGTGGGCCCTACCAGAACAACAATCCATCAAGCAGAAATTTCTATAGCAGCAGCGGCGACGAGGTAGCATCTTACTCTACTAACTAATATCATAATAAGCAGAAAATAGTAAGTAATGTTTTCTGTACAAAAAAATACTGAAAGATGCTCGCTGGAAATGGAACATGACGAGCTGTTGTGGGCAGCTGTGTGGCTCTACATCGCCACCGGCGACCAGGAGTACAAGGCCTACATCTCCGGCGCCAGCAACGTCGGCGGGGTGCGGTAGTCGCTGGCCTGGGACGACAAGTTCGTCGGCGCCCACGCACTGGTCGCCAAGGTAATGTCCAAATCGTAGTTATTCTATTTGTTCACTAATTTGGTATGATCTTAATCTAGGAGGATTATCACTGTATAATATGAGATCCCTACGTTTAGCAGTGATAAAAGTCTGACACTGAATGGTTCTTTTCAGAAGTATAATTGTAAGATCTATGATTATAGCTTCGAACTTTAACTGGACAATACTAACTGGACATATAATTGATTATTTATGCACAACAAGATATTCTGTTGTTTTTTGTTCTTCAATCAGATTTATCTAGCCCTTTCTTGACTTTTTAATTGCTCCATCCTCTACCTCTGAAACTCAGAAATCAAAGAAAGGCCGTTGGCATATCACTGTCACTCAATAAGATTTGCTAGAGATGAAGAGGTCCAGAATGTTTTTTCTATTGTTGGGGACATACATAATACATATAGATAAATTTGGATCATTTATAACAAAGAGATTTCTTGCCAAAAATATTAACTCTGTCCACCAATGGGCAATGTCAAAGTAATAACATGAATTTGCTAAACAGAACCTTCGCTAACTGAATAGACTAACAACAATTAACAATGTCAAATAGTTTCAAATCAACAAATGTTGTTTGATTAAAACACTTATTTAATGCCGCATAATGGCACAACAAGCAGATTATATTTTCTTTTTCTTGCCCGGTGCAACGCAACGGGCATTTGTACTAGTATATATATACATACATATTAATATCAGTTTCCGTGCTGATCGCCAAGGATGGGCACGGTTCGCCGGCTCGAGGCCTCTGCGACCCGGCGGATCTGTAAATTTGATTCCACACGAGAAGATGCAGCATGCTGCTGGCTACCTCATCAGTCGGATATACTAGCACACATATACATGGATCATCTGTGGTCTTAACAAATTAGGTTCTATATGTTCTATTTATTTTATCAATATACTATAAATTTCTTTGAGAACAATTACTCTCGCCTGTAATGTTTTACTATGCAGGACAATTATTCAGTACAAAAACGACGTCATATTACGAGTACGAAGGTCGTGTCAATCAACGTCATGGGCGACTCACCATTTGTGCCGATCTACAATGACGCGACCATCTCTCATGCCCGCGCAATCAAGGCGACTTACAATGAAGCGGCCAACTTTCATGTCCGCGTGACTAAGACAGCTTACAAGACATCTCATTTGCGGTCCGGATGACATCAACCCGCCGGTGCAGTGTACGCCAGTACGAGCCGCCCAACAGACTCACGTGAGCCGCCGCCTCTGTTGTGTGGTTCATATAAAATATGTGAGAAGATCTTCTGACGTTCATCCGTGAAAAACACATCAGGGGAATTCTTCATCACAAAACGTGGTTTTATATCTCGGAGAGGGAGCGGGTACCAACATCTTTTTCCATTGGCTTATGTCTCAATCAAGTATGGAGATTCTCAAGGTGTCTCTTTGAGTCGACTTAAGACTCAGGGGCTACATGGACATGGCTCGGCAGACTCAACTGGGATGAATAATTCAAAAATCCCGGGTCGTTACAGCAATAAAGTCGACGCCCATGAAATTCGGGGTCTCTGCCGTTTCAGCTTCTTGAAAGCATGAGTCTTTATTGTTTCATAAGCCATCCAAGCATGGAAGCTATCAGTATCAAAGAGCATAAGTCGCCACGCTGCGCTTATTTCAAAACTGGATACTCGTAAGCCAAAGAAGACCAAAGTTGTCACGTTGCACGGTTCAAACATGGGCACCTTATATGGTTTTGAGAATTAAGCCGGCTTACTTGGGGACTACTAGTTCCCAAGTCGTTTTGCAGTAAGAGCGTATACGCTTCTGCAATCCTATGTCCGACTTTTCCCTAATCATAGGTCACTTGGGGGCTTCTACTCACCGAGTTCAGCCTGAATACCCTCTTGGCTAGCGAAAAATTAATGCATTACAATGGTTATACTGGACTGTGTGTTTGGCGACTCGCCCTATGGTCCCATGTACTCTTGGCGAGTTAATCCAGTTCGGACCCTGAACTCGCCTTGGTTAAAACATGAAGGGTGCTTGCGGGAGCCGACATATGGAAAATAGACAAACCATGGATTCAGTGAACCTGCTTCATTGAAGCTTGACTCGCGCCTGATCAGCCGGTGTAAACAACTCTAGCTGTTGCAAAAACCTTCCTAGGGAGCACTAGAGCCTTGCAAGCTCGTCCTAACCTGTCGTGACTCACTGAGCCGTCCGCCGTGACTCACTGAGCCAGCTTAACTCTTTTGGGTACCAATAGAGCCTTATGAGCTCGTCCTACCCACCGTGGCTCACTGAGCCAGCTTATTTAAAAATAACTTGATGCCATACTATGATGTTGGCATCACTATTCTATCATATACATGCATCATCTTGCATTGCATCATGCATCATACATACATATCATGTCGGTCTTCAAACCGGGTCAAAGCATAAATTCTTACACGTGCAAATAAATCTTTCAATAGCCAATTTGGCTGGATTTTCATCATGGTTTATCATAGCCAGTATTAAATGATTGGGGTTTTTAAGCCAGCTCGGAAGAATTGACTATTGTCGAAGAGCCGCCCTATCACATATAATGCCGGGTCATCTAATTGACCGGCTCTTGGATTTCTTCAAGTTGTGCTCTGTAGTAAACTCCAAAACTTATGGATTTCTCAACCATATATTTGCCGGGTTACATTGCAAACACGGCCAAGGATTTCTTTCATCACAAAGGCATCATGAGAGTGGATATGATTCTACAATGGAAGGAATAGTCTCAAGTCGCTGCAGGCACGCAACCCGACACTTGGGGGCTACATTATTCAAATCAAGATTACATCAAAGTATGAAAGTCCCATGTCGCAAGCATGCACCTTGACACTTGGGGCTAATGCAATCCGCTTTTCAAATCATCACATCATCAACAGACCCGGCTACCTCAAGGAGATAAGCCGGCCCTGGAGGGCTACATGTCGCTTTTTATGCAAGTATGGATTCAAGGAAGAACCGGTTCATCATTTTTATAATGACCCGGCCCTTGGGGGCTACGCATTGCTGCTCAAGGTTACATCATCAGATTTACAAAGTCCATGCTCATTATTGCATAATGACCCGACCCTTGGGGGCTACATCATATGATGTTTTCTTTTCAAAGGAGAAGAACGTGGAAGTCCCCAGTCGCCGCAAGCAATCAATCCGACACTTGGGGGCTACACTATTCAGATCAAAATTTCTAAAGTCCCAGGTTGCCGCAGGCAAGACAACTCGACACTTGGGGGCTACAACACCCAGTTGTTTCACACATCATGAGGTCCAAATTGAAGACCCGACCCATCACACACTGATGAGCCGGCCCTTGGGGGCTACACCAACTCAAGCTTTATAAGTATAAAATGATTAGAAGTCCCAGGCAGCTGCAGGCAAGACAACCCGACACTTGGGGGCTACACGGTCAAAGATATTATGGCAAATCTCCAAGTCATCATGAGCTGCTAAACTTGGAGCTTGGGGCTACAGTTGAAGCATTGAAAGACTGGTTCAACATCACATGGATTTCTTTATCCCCAATAATTTGATCAAGTCAATTGGAGTTCGGTTGTTTGACGGGGCGTTACCAACAATCATAACCCGCCATTATCAATCATAACCCGCCGAAGCAAAGAGAAGCCGGTTCAACATTGTGTGGATTTCTTATTCCCCAGATTTACATCAAGCCAAAGCATTGAAGGCCGATTCAATGGCATATGTATTTTATTGTGGAGGACACGTACCTACAAAATAATTGGAGACAGTTCAAAGAACAAACCCGGATTTTTCAAGGAGCCACTTCAGTAAATCAAGTCGGCCAGAGGAGCAAGCCGGTCCCATAACATATTTATTATTCTTATTTCAGGGGCTTGCCATGAACAAATTCAAGCTAACCTGGGGGCTAATGTCGGGGATATACCTCGCAGTGTAACCCGACTTGAAGTATGACCCGCCAAGGACTTGGCGACTCACCGGCGACTCAGCAGTGACCTGGCGGGCAACTCATACTTGACCTCACAGGTGACTCAGACAAATGACGAAGGCCCAAGACCCAGCGTACACCCTGGCATAAGGCGGCTCATAGAGAGGCCAGGAGGGCCGGCTCACAAGAGAAGGCCCAAGAAGAGGAGAGACTCCCTCACAAAGGAAACAAGACCCAGATTAGGATTCAATTGAGACTAGTCCTATTCCTACTCCTAGTAGGATTCTACATGTAAACCTACCCCTTCCACTTATATAAGGAGGGGTAAGGCGCCCGAAGAGGGACAGATTGACAACTTAGGTCTAGACAAGAAAAATCATGAGATAGACATATTAGACATCCACGAGATTAGAGGTGGCGAGTCTGCACCCTTGTAATCAAGATCATCATCTTCATCCATGAAACACAAGCATGACGTAGGCTTTTACCTCCATCGGAGGGGCCGAACCTGGGTAAACTTGCGTCACTCGATTCCGACCAACCCCTCTCAAGCCGCCACATGGTTGCGATGGCCTCACACCTAAGTCCTTGCACGAGGACTTATGCCGTGACAAAACCACGACACACTTTGTCACTCAAAGTGCGTTATATCGACTAGAGGGGGGTGAATAGGAGATTTTTAGGATTTCATCACTGAGGAAATTCCTTTTGAGTTAATTCCTCACTGATGACTAACTTGCAGCGGAAAAAACAAAGGATCAGGGGTGCAAAGTATCACTACAACAGTTTTCAAGATGAAGAATATGAAAAACAGATTGCACAGTCCCGGGACACATAGTCCCTACCATATTCTCCTTGAGTTAAGGACACACAGTCCTCGCCCAACACTCGTGGTAAGTCTTTAGGGCAGACTTCCAAACCCTCACAAACTTGGTCACCCGGCGATCCACAATTGACTGCTGGATTGCTCTAGACCATGACGCCTAACCGTCTGGAGGATGCACAATCCTCAAATGTAAAAGGCTTCAGTCCCACACAAGAACAAATTCTTCAATGATGCTCAATCACTTGGTTTTTAGTTTGTGGTTTGATGTTTGGGGTATTTCCTCACTGATGATTTACTCTCGAAGATTCTGATGAATTTGGGTTGCTCTAAATGACAAGTGTCAGTTTCTCACAGAGCAACCAACCAGCTAATGGTTGTGGGGGGCGGCTATTTATAGCCTAGGAGCATCCCGACATGATCTGACATTAATGCCCTTAAATAATATGACCGTTGGTGTGGATAAGATTGGTGATGTGGCGCGAATTGCGGCAACGGTTGGGACCCTCAACTGTGAGAGTCCTCATGTCTCTCATATTCCTCACTCGAGGCTTTTGGTAGGATTAGGCTTGGGTTGAGCATCATGAGGAAATTCATTCCAAAGTATTACCTCGACCCCTTTAACAGTACGGTGTTCCTATGACTCAAGAGTGAAAAAAATGAAACAGAAAGAATAAATCTTCACGCTTCAAAGTCTTCTGATTGATTTTCTTTAGGACACACCGAATTCCTCATCTTCAATATCTTCATGAGGAATATCAATTTCATCACAATTTCGTCGCAATCAAAGTCTTCAGAAGAAGACCAATTTCTTCAGCCGAAGATATACATTTTCAGGGGCCGATATTCATCATATATTTCAAACTCTTCAGTGACTTATAGATCCCGTGTACACTCATGAACACATTAGATACTTAACCTATAAGTCTTCAGACCACCAAAATCACTAAGGGGCACGAGATGCACTTACAATCTCCTCCTTTTTGGTGGTTGATGACAATTAGGTTAAGTCTTCAACGGGAATAAAACTATGAAGTGTAAATACTCATTTTGAGGAATTTGTAATCAAGATACATAGAGACTTCCCCTGAAGATGTGCATATCTTGAGGATTTTGCTTTTCACAGCAAATGCACATTGATGATTTATATCATGGAGATCTCCCCCTGAGTCTTGTAAATCATGCATACATATGACATATAATATGAAGAATTTGAGAATGCATGATGAAAAATGGTATCTGACGAATTTCAGCATGCGTGCATTAATATTTTGAGGAATAAGCATGCGAAGAAAAACGTTCAAAAGCGTCAGAGTACCATCGGGCTTAAGTTACAACTCATTACATAAAACACTTCAAAAGAACCAAGAGTTTGCAACTTAATAAAGTTCATAAGCCCCAAAATATATCCCGCGTGAAGACTAACTCTCAGATTTCACCCCCTTTGTCATCGAGTGGCGAAAAGGGACAAAACTGAGGACTAACGCCCTAGAAGACTCTCACTTCTTGGCTGATGAAGAAGACGCGTGAGGATTCTTGGCGGGCTTCCTCCTTGGGCCGGTGGCAGTGTCGTCTTGATCTCCATCAGATTATGCAGTGCGGAATGAAGAAAAGGAGCTGTCCTCAAGGTCTGGACTGAGATTCGCTTGAATTTCCTCTTGGGAGGCCACGACGAGTCGAAGTCCTGAGTGAATTCCAATTCATCAAGTTCTTCTTGAGTCTTCAAATGAGCCAAAGTGGCCCACGTGTGATCAAAAACCTCATGAAGATAGTAGTGATTTTTCTTCAGTGCATTCTGGGTCTCGTTGAGGGTTTTCACAATGGCACTGAATTGACGTTTTACCCATTTGTGATTCCGACCGACCTTGTGATGAAGACCGAGGAGTAGTTCCCGGTTAGTCATCACCCTTGGTGCAACAGGACTAGGCGGCTCCTGAGTCTCAGTATCATCCCATGAAGAATAAGAATATGCATCTTGTTCACGAAACTGGCCATCAAGGGGCCGACTACCTTCATCGATGACTAATTTTCCTTTTCCTTCAACAGGCTTAAAAGTCTTTTTATTGACTCTGATAGGGAGCATATATCCAATGTGATTGTTGAAATCAGCATGATAGTTGATGCCTGACCTGCGTCTGATGAATCTCATGATCCATGGAGCGTAAATCTTCAGGTCGAATGGTGACATAGCATTGTCAGCCAGATTCCTCAGGAAGAAGTCATGAAGGTTTATAGGGATGCCATGGATGATGTTGAAGAGGATATTCTTCATGATGCCTACAACATCTTCTTCATCATCATGCCCCTTGATCGGAGCAATGACACTGCACAGAATCCTGTAGATAGTCCTGGGTTCATACTTCAAGTCTTGAACTAGAAAAGTCGTTCTTGGAGGCTGATCCTTGGGCAAAGGCTTCATGAGGACTTCCATCAGCTTATTGGGCAACTCCCGTTCATCATACATCATCACAACATGTTCTGAGGGAATTGACATCGGAAGTACTCGCAGCAGGTCAGTAGAAGGGGCTTTGTATTGTGTGTGCTGTGTCATCCAGTCCAACACCCAAGTGTTGATATCCTTCGGGTCTCCAGAGATGTGCAAAGTTGCATAGAATTGAAGAATGATATCACTGCTCCAATCATATATATCGGTGCAAAGTGGCAGCAGTCCGGCTCCATGAAGAACGTTGAGGACTAGGGCGAAGCAAGGAATTTCTTCCAACTCAACATGAGGAATATGCGTGTGCTGAAATATTTTGTTTCTTCCACAGAGCACATATGCATAATAGTTGAGTTGAGTCCTCGTTCAAAACTTCCTGTGCCTGATGTGAAGCTTGTCATAAGGATCGTTGCCGATGAAATATAGACGTTCTTCATAGAACGCTTCCTTCTGAAACTTTGGCCTCTTTGAAAAAGGCTGATTTTGTGTAGGCTCAAGATTATGCTGCTTCTCTTGAGGAGATACTATCATTGCAGTCTCAGTGTCGGCCACCACAATAGCAGTTTTAGTATTGGGTGCAGAAGCATTTTCTTCAGCCTGTACCTCAAGTTGAGGATTTTCTTCGGCGTGAACCTCAGGTTGAGGATTTGCTTCAGGTTGAGGGTTTTCGTCAGGATGAGGATTTTCCTCAGGTTGAGGATTTTTCTCGGGCCGAGGATTGTCTTCTGGGTTTTCCTCAGCTTGAGGATTTTGCTTGGAGGAGGAGGCAAAATCTTCAGCTGTTGCAACTGATCCTTGTGCAGTTTCATCAGGCGTCTTGTGAGGAATGAAGGACAGAGGAATGTCATCAATTTGAATTTCCTCATCCATGGTTTCGTTAGAATCAGCGTCTTTCCTTTCCTCATCAACTGGAATCTCCTCATCTTATTCAGGAATGACATAGTCAATTCCGAAGGGGACCGTACTGTATGATGGAGCTATCTTTAGAGGCACAACATCTAGTGGAGCAGTTTCATCAAGTGTCTTTTGACGCTGGGCCTCTGATGATTCTAGGGTTAAAGAAGCTTTTCTTTTCTTTGCTTCTCTCTCGACAGCCTTGGTTTTCTTCACATCTGATGCAGACGGAACCATTTTCTTCACCTTTGAGGATCGAGGTGAAGGAATTTTCTCTTCAGGAGCTGGTGCAGTATCAGTCCTGGCAGTTCCTCAGCTGAAGCATTTTCTTTAGCTGGAGCAGATTCATCAGGTGGCACAGATTCATCAGCTGGAATGTCCTTAGCTATTTCCTCAATAACAGGTGCATCAACACGACTTTCTTGAGGCATTTCCTCAGCAGGGGTTTCTTCTTCTTCATCTTGCTCCGTGAGCTGAACAGAATAGCTGGGCTCAGAAGCTCAGGCTGCTGTGGTTTTGCTGGAGGGGCAGCCTTCTTGTTGTATTCATCAACTGCATTGGTTGCAAACTTGATGAAATTGGACTTGAGACTTTGACGATCAGATAGTTTGGTATACTTGTCGGTGAAAGTCTTCAGTTCTGCCTAGGTTGACACAAGAGCATCAGGTGTCAGGTTTAGGAGATTCTGTTTGAGGAATTTCTCCTTCTTCAGCTTTGCTGCCTTTGCTTGCTTGGCTTGCGTCTCCTTCCATTTGGCCTCATTGATGAATGTGGCCACCATATGGATGATACCAGGGGGAAGCTTCAAGTCATCAATGGGTGTGTTAGGGTCATCATACCAGACATTGATGTAGTCCAATAGGACCTTTGGGTCCATGGCAAGAGGAATAGCGCTGCCTGAAGCTTGTGCGACGGGTTCTTGCTTGTTTCGGATGATGGCTTGAAGAGTTTCATCATCATATTCATCACTTCCTTCTGATGCGGAAGGGACTTTGATGACTTTGCTTGGGCTGGGTCTGATGCCTCTTCCAGCAGTCATTTTAGTCTTCAAAGTTGTTGGCGAAGACTTTGTCTCCGAGCTCGTGGCAGATGGTACAGAGGAGCTGGAGTGAGCAGGGGCTGTTGAGGGTTTTGGCGTTGGCGCAGGTGCAACCTTCTGAGGCAATTGCTCTTTAGGCTTTGAAGCCTTTGGTTTCTGTGGCACATGCTTCACTTGAGGAATAGCTGTGCCAGAAGCTTCAGTAGCAGAGGAGGTGGCTGCAGTAGCAGCAACAGATTCCTCATTGAATTTCCTCACTGCAGCTTCTGCTTTCTTCTGAACCTTAGACAAGTGTTTGTCTTTCTCCTCAGGATAATCATCAATAGTTTTGAGGCTTCAAGGATGTGCAACTTGATTATCCTCGAGAGGAGGCCTTTTGCCAGATGGCTTAATGGCAAATTTCTTCGCATACTTTGGAGTGACGAAGCGGTATTCCTTCCACTCCTTAGCCCACCAACGTTCTATCTTTTGAAGCATGATTTTCCTCTTAGGCATTGGTTCTTGCTCATCTGGCATGCAATAGTCAAGGTATATATCCTCAGGGATATCAATTGCAGTGCTTTGTTCGAGTTTCTTGCCACCCTTTTGCTTTCTGTCATCTTCCATTTTCTTCAGCGGAGGCTTTTGCTGAGGAATTTGCACTCTTGAGGATTCTGATGACACTGGCAAAGTTTCTTCGAGAAATGCTGCAAATGGGTTAAGTTGATGAGAACCTAGAGATTCAGCAGCTCACATTTTGTACCTGTGAACAGAGTATAGGTGTGAGGAATTTGGAGAGGTCATATGCGTTCTCAGATTTGAAGAAATTGGAATTTTTGAAAGTTGAGGAATTTGACTAGTGGGTTGAGGAATTTGTCTAAGCACTCTGATCTTGGGTTCCAAAGTTGTACAGATTCGAAAATTTGCACAATTGAGGAATCACGTGAAGAATTTTAGTGGCTTAGTGAAATTCATCAAGTGTTTGAGTAATAGAGTGTGCGAAGCTGATAGACACTGAGGAAAAATAGATTTCTCGAATCTTAGGTAAAATAGTAGATCGAAAGGGACAGTAAAAATAGGTTTTTATTTACCCTATATGGCAAGCACGAGGAATAGAGGAAGCAACAGTAGATGCTCTTTGGTTCGAGTCCGCTGCACCCTAACTTGGCGATAGAAGACGGCTACAGCGGCGGCGGATGAAGATGTTCTGCTTCCAGCGTGAGCTCGACGACGGAGAGGTCGAGGCAGTGAAGCTTTTCCTCGCCGGCGATGAGATTTCTAGCGGTGGCACTAGGGTTTGCTTGTGGCGGAGAGAAGGTCGAGAGAGGACGAAGAGTTTGGACAGACGGGGTAAGGGCATATTTATAGCTCAGGTGAAAACTGTCTGGCCGATTCTTTCGGACCGAACTGCCCTTGCCTATTCGTCTCCGCATGACACTTGTAGCCAAAGTTTAAAGCGGTGGATATCGTGCTTATCTGATCGTGGGAAGTGGGGTTCAGTTACTGTGTAACAATATAAAAACCATTTTTGAGGATTTTAGGATTTCGTTGCAAAATCATGAGTTGACAAGGACATAGTGAGGATTTTGAACAAAGTTTCAAGTAGAACACACATGAAGAATTGAATAGACTAGGTGAGTAAAGCATAGGGGGGAGTAGGGTCCGATCACATTCACTTAGATGAAATATCAAATTGAAGAAATAGCTATAAGTGAATGGTGTTGAGGACTTTGAAATCACAGTGTATATATATATATATATAGGCAAATGTAAATCCTCAAGTGTTTTCAAGATTTTGACTAACTTGAGGATTTTGTGACAAAGCGTCAGGTTGATGAATTTCAGCTTTGAAGAAAAACAAGTTTGAAGAAAATCAACTTGAGAAAAAACAACTTTGAAGAAAATCAACTTGAGGAATTTCAAAGTTGGGTGGTGGCATGACCCTCCGTAAGAATGATGATTTCACGCGCCGTGTACAATTGTCGTAGGGCCGTGAGAACCAAATTCTTCATTAATTTCCTCACACTAAGAGCAATATTCTTCATTTGTTGAAGAAAATCAATTCTTTGTGTGTTGCACATCTAAGTCATCAATTTTGCATAAGTTTTAGGATGTGTGCATGTTTTTACAAAACATTTGAAGATTCTAAGATATTTAGCTCACACCGCAACTTGCAAAACCTTTTCTCATCCAAGGGCTTGGTGAAGATATCAGTTAGTTGATCGTCAGTCTTCACATGGTTTATGATGATATTGCCCTTGAGGACATGGTCCCGAAGAAAATGATGACGAATCTGGATGTGCTTAGTCTTCGAATGTTGTACTGGGTTGTATGCAATCTTGATTGCACTCTCATTGTTGCAGTAGAGAGGCACATTATTCATGTTGATGTCGTAGTCCTTAAGGGTTTTCTTCATCCATAGCAATTGAGCACATCATGATCCAGCAGCAATGTACTCAGCTTCGGTAGTGGAGAGAGAAACGTAGTTCTGCTTCTTTGAGGACCAGTAGACTAATGATCTTCCGAGGAAATGACAAGTGCGAGAAGCTGACTTGCGATCCACATGGTCACCAGCATAGTGAGAATCAGAATATCCCACAAGATGAAGATTTGAGCCCTTGGGGTACCATAATCCTAGTGTTGGTGTGTGAGCTAAGTATAGAAGAGTATGCTTCATAGCCTTATGGTGTGATTCCTTCGGTTTTGCTTGAAAACGTGCACACATGCAAACACTAAGCATTATATCTGGCCTAGATGCACATAAATACAGTAAAGAGCCAATCATGGAGCGATATACCCGCTGATTGAATTCTTTACCATTTTTGTCAGTGCAGAGGTGGCTGTTGGTAGGAATGGGAGTCTTGGCGCCTTTGCGTTCATGCATGTGGAATTTCCTCAGAACATCCTTGAGGTATTTCTCCTGTGATATGAAGATGTCATTGCGCTGTTGACGAATTTGAAGACCTAAGAAGAATTTCAGCTCCCCCATCATAGACATCTGATATTCTTCACTCATCATGCATGCAAATTCATCACTGTAACATTTGTTAGTACAGCCAAATATGATGTCATCGACATATACCTGGCACACAAATAGCTTATTATCATAGGATTTTGTGAAAAGAGTTGGATCGAGTGAACCAGGTTTGAAGCCTTTCTTCATGAGGAATTCCTTCAATGTATCGTACCACGCCCGAGGGGCTTGCTTGAGACCATAAAGCGCCTTTTTGAGTCTAAAGACTTTGTCTGGATTCTTTGGATCCTCAAAACCCGGGGGCTGAGCAACAAATACTTCCTCCTCAAGCTTACCATTGAGGAATGCACTTTTCACATCCATTTGATATAAGGTAATGTTATGATGATTAGCATAAGCAAGTAGCATTCGCATATCTTCAAGTCTAGCAACAGGTGCAAAAGTTTCATCAAAATCAATTCCTTCAACGTGTGTGTAGCCTTGGGCTACAAGTCGTGCCTTATTCCTCACCACTTGACCATCCTCATCTTGCTTGTTTCGGAAAAATCCACTTGGTGCCGATGATATTGTGCTTGCGAGGATCTGGTCTTTTGACGAGCTCCCATACGTCATTCAGCTTGAATTGAAGAAGTTCGTCTTGCATGGCTTGAATCCACTAAGGTACCATGAAAGCCTGAGCAACTTTTGAAGGTTCTATGATAGACACAAAAGAAGAATGCCCATAACAGTTAACTACATGTGAAGGTTTTGAGCGAGTGAGAGGACCTGGCGCATTGATGTCATTGAGGATTTTGTCAAGTTCTACTTCATTGGCAATCCTTGGATGAGCTGGTTGAGGATTTCGTCTGGGCTGAGGAATTTGTTCTGGAGCAATTTCCTCAAGAGCATCTTGTTGATATTCATCAGTGGTGGGAGTGATTTCTTCAGCAATTTCCTCAGTAGGAATAATGTCTCAGTAGCTTTGAGCTTTATTGCTTCCTCAGGAGACAACTTATGTGGATCAGGAGGCAATTGCTCTCTTTGCGTGCCATTAGTTTCATCGAACAACACATCTACAGTTTCAATAACCTTGTTGTGATAGGTGTTGAAGACTCTGGAGGTGTGCGAGTCCTTTCCGTAACCAAGCATAAAACCCTCATGTGCCTTAGGTGCAAACTTTGAGCTATGGCGAGGATCTCTAATCCAGCATTTTGCACCGAAAACTTTGAAAAAACTTACATTGGGTTTCTTTTCTGTGAGGAGTTCATATGAGGTTTTCTTGAGGAATTTGTGAAGATATACCCTGTTGATGATATGTCAAGCAGTGTTGATTGCTTCAGGCGAGGGAGTATAAGGAGCAGACAATTCGTGAGTAATACCAAGTTCATCAAGATAAGCATCAAGACCAGTGTTTTTGAATTCTGTCCCATTATCATTGCTGATGTGTTAGATCTTGACGCTGAAGTTCGTCGATGCCCTTGAGGAAAATCGTTTGAAGACTTCCGGCACTTCAGTTTTATACAGAATGATGTGCACCCAAGTGTATGTGGAATAATCATCAACTATGACAAAGCCATATAAAGATGCACCATTTGTTAGAGTGGCATAATGAGTAGGTCCAAATAGATCCATGTGAAGCAATTCAAATGGACGAGTAGTGGTCATGATAGTCTTCGAGGGGTGTTTGGATCTCGTCATTTTTCCAGACTCACAAGCACTGCAGAGGTGGTCCTTGAGGAATTTGACTGATTCGATGCCAATGACATGCTTATTCTTCGCCAGCGTGTGAAAATTCCTCATGCCTGCATGACCAAGTCTTCGATGCCATAGCCACCCTTCTGAGGTTTTTGCTAGTAAGCATGTGGCTGGTTGAGGACCTGTAGAGAAATCAACAATGTACAAATCCCCTCTTCTAACACCTTCGAAGACTTTGGATCTATCAGATTTCATGATGACAACACATCTATATTTTCCAAAGATAACAACCATACCAAGATCACAAAGCATTGAGACTAACAGAAGGTTAAACCCAAGGGATTCAACAAGCATCACTTTGTCAATGTGCGTGTCCTTGGAAATAACCACTTTGCCAAGTCCCAATACCTTCCTTTTACCTTTGTCAACATAAGTGATTTGCTTCAGGGGTGATGGAGTCAGTGGCATATTCATGAGAAAGCTTTTGTCACCAGTCATGTGGTGTGTGCAACCACTATCAAGAACCCACTCAGTACTCTTGGGTTTGTCATCCTGCAGATGAATCAGTACAACTTACCATCTCATATGCTTCAGACTTGAAGAATATGATATCAATTTCATCAGATAGGAATTTCATCATAAACAGTAATTATGAGGACGTGTGAAATGTTTTTCATTTCATCAATGTTACCTTGCGTCCTATCAAGAATTTTCCTCAGGTCTCCAACAAATTCTTCAGATGATGATTTCCATCTGGAAACCTGTCCTGCAGAAGTGATTAGTTCGATTTCTTCACCACCCACATCTGAAGGGGTGGTAAAGAATTCATCATCCTGCGAGCACCATATGAGAAAGGGGGCATTGAAGCTAATGCACTTCTCTTCACAGTAGGGGGGTTAGAGTACTCAAATGAATAGACAGAGAAATTCTTTGAGGATTTTTGAACATAATGATTTGAAGAGTAATACTCGTATTCATGTCCCTTGTAATTTCCCTGCATATTTGAAGCATTAGCACGGGTACGAGCATAGTTTTGACCAGTTGAGGATTTTGATCCTCTTGAAGACTTTGTCCTCCTAAGGAATTTGATCTGGGGTTCAGATTCTTCATAGGTGGTGTCATGAGGACATTCACCTGAGGATTTTCAAGGCAACTTTTGGGGACCCAGATTTTCCTCAGGGTTGGTCCATTCCTGGAGTTAGTTCCAACATATCGAGCAAATACTTTACCAGATTGAGTTTTGAACAATTTATAGTTGGACTCAAATGACTCATGTGAGGAATATGATAATTCACATCCAAAGCATGTTAGATTGGATGGATCAACAGGAGGCCCTTTAGCAGCAACCCATGAGGTTTTGGGATACTGCTCAGGTTTCCAGTATGATCCATCAGCATTCAATTTCCTCTCAAAGGCAATTCCTTCTTTCCTCGGGTTCCTATACAAAATCTTCTTTTTGAGCACATCACAAAGGGTTTGGTGCCCTTTGAGACTTTTGTACATGCCTGTCACATACAATTCCTTCAGCCCTGCATTTTCATCAGTGACATTTGTGGTTTCCTCAAGTGAGGAATTTGATACCACATGAGAAGTTGAAGAATTTGTAGCAATAGAAGCATTTGATGATTTTGGTGAAGAATTAGCAGTTTCACGTTTGATGCATTTAAGACATGGAGGAATGAATTCAACGTGAGCGGCACTGATCTGTTGAGCGAGTAATGAGTCATTTTCCATACGAAGATCATCATGAGAAATCCTCAGCTTCTCAAGATCAAGTTTCCTTTGAAGAAATTCATAGGAAAGTTTCTCATGATCAGCGAGGAGTTTGCCATGATGATCTTGAAGATTATCAAATCTGGACTGAAGACTTCTCATATCTTAAGTGAGGATTTGGGTAAGATTCATTTCATCATTCAACAGGTCATCGCTTCTATCTAGGAGTTTCTGAAGCTTTTTGAGGACAGTTTGTTGTTTAGTTGCAATGATAGCAAGTTTACTGTAACTGAGTTTTTTATAATCATCAGGTTCACAGTCACTTGAATCAGAGGAGGAAGCATCATTCGGTACCTTTGAACCTTTTGCCATGAAGCAATAGGTGGAGCAAAGTCATTAGCATAGTCATCAGTCTGGATGGTGTTGTCATTTTCTTCAAGGTTGAAGATTGACTTGCTCATGAATGTAGTTGCTAGTGCAAGACTAACCTGTCCAGATTCCGAGTCTTCTTCAGAACCCTCCTCTTCATCACATTCCTCAGATTCTGCCTCAGAATCCATTTCCTTGCCAATAAGTGCCCGAGCCTTTCTGAAACTTGTCTTCTTGTGCGATGAGGACTTTGAGGATGAGGATTTTGAAGATTTCTTTTTTTCTTCGAGTCATCAGAACTTTCATCCTTGAATTTCTTCTTCTTTCATTCCTTCACCCAACGGGAATAGTCAACAATATAGTGACCTGATTTCTTGCATTTGTGGCAGGTCCTTTTCTTGTAGTCCTCAGATGAAGATTCTGATTTCGTCATATCTCTTCTTGAAGATTTACCAAACTGGCCACGTCTTGTAAACTTCTGGAATTTCCTCACGAGCATTGCTAGCTCCTGTCCAAGTTCTTCAGGATCACCAATGCTGCAATCCGAGTCTTCTTCTTGAGATGAGGAAATTGCTTTGGCCTTCAGTGCACGAGGTCTAGAGTAGCTTGGTCCATATAGATCCCTCTTTTCTTCCTGTTGGAATTCATGAGTATTGAGTCTTTCGAGTATATCAGCCGGATCAAGCATCTTGTGGTCTTGTCTTTCTTGAATCATCAGAACCAAAGTATCAAATGATAAATCCAAAGATCTTAGCTGTTTCTTCACAACTTCATGGTCAGTAATGTCTCGAGCTCACAGTGCTTGTAGTTCATTTGATATGTCAGTGAGGCGATCAAAGGTACCTTGGCAGCTTTCATTGTCAAGCCTCTTGAAGCGATTGAATAGATTGCGAAGAAGATCAACACGAGAGTCACCTGAGTTGGTACTCCTTCATTTACTTTGGACAACCTTTCCCAAATTAGTTTTGCTGAGCCCAAAGCACTTACTCTGCCATACTGACCTTTGCTTAGATGGCCACAAATGATATTCTTCGCTTGAGAATCAAGTTGCTTGAATTTCTTCACATCAGCGACACATACAGTAGCAGTGATGAGAGGAACACCATGTTCCACAATATACTAGAGATCATTGTCAATAGCTTGTAGATGCATCTACATCTTAGTCTTCCAGAAGGAAAAGTCCTTTCCTTCGAAAGTAGGACATCCTGCAGTAACCTTGATCATGCCTGCAGTCGACATAACTAAAACTCCACGTGGTTAAACCAAAATCACACATAACAAGGGAGTACCTTGCTCCGATACCAATTGAAAGTGCGTTATATCGACTAGAGGGGGGGGGGTGAATAGGAGATTTTTAGAATTTCATCACCGAGGAAATTCCTTTTGACGAAATTCCTCACTGATGACTAACTTGCAGCGGAAACAGCAAATGATCAGGGGTGCAAAGTATCACTACAACAGTTTTCAAGATGAAGAATATGAAAAACAGTTTGCACAGAGCGCAGGCACACAGAAAGCAGGTGAGGATTAACTCGCGTGAAGAATTTGAGGTTGAGGAATTTCAGGGAAAGTCTTCAGCAAATTCTTCAAACAGTGACAATGAAAATCTTCAACATACAATATTGAGGAATTGAAAGAGTTGAAGAATTAGAACCCGTATCACAATGAAGACATTGGTTGATGACCCAGTTCCAACTGCTGTGACAGTTGTACGTCTGGTTTGGAGCGGCTTGCTATTGAAACCAAAGAACACATAGTCCCGGGACACACAGTCCCTACCGTATTCTCCTTGAGCTAAGGACACACAGTCCTCGCCCAACACTCGTGGTAAGTCTTCAAGGCAGACTTCCAAACCCTCACGAACTTGATCACCCGACAATCCACAATTGATTGTTGGATTACTCTAGACCATGACGCCTAACCGTCTGGAGGATGCACAGTCCTCAAAGGTAAAAGGCTTCAGTCCCACACAGGAACAAATTCTTCAGTGATGCTCAAGCACTTGATTTTTGGTTTGTGGTTTGGTGATTGGGGTATTTCCTCACTGATGATTTACTCTCGAAGATTCTGAGGAATTTGGGTTGCTCTAAATGACAAGTGTCAGTTTCTCATGGAGCAGCCAACCAGCTAATGGTTGTGGGGGGGGGCTTATTAGGGATGATAGACTACTCATATCAATAAGGAATTCCTTCCTTTCTGGGAGCCCATTCGAACAGAACTCCCAGGTTAAGCATGCTTGGCTTGGAGTAGTTCTAGGATGGGTGATCGACCGGGAAGTTGATCCCGGGTGCGCATGAGTGAGGACAAAGTGCGCAGAAAAGACTAGTATTGATATGCGGGGCCAGTTTATATCCCACCAGGAGTAACGACCGCCGGCGGGTGTGTCTGGGGCGTTACATTAATGCCCTTAAATAATATGACTGTTGGTGTGGATAAGATCAGTGATGTGGTGCGAATTGCGGCAACGGTCGGGACCCTCAACTGTGAGAGTCCTCATGTCTCTCATATTGCTCACTTGAGGCTTTTGGTAGGATTAGGCTTGGGTTGAGCATCATGAGGAAATTCATTCCAAAGTATTACCTCGACCCCCTTTAACAGTACGGTGTTCCTTTGACTCAAGAGTGAAGAAAATGAAACATAAAGAATAAATCTTCACGCTTCAAAGTCTTCGGATTGATTTTCTTTAGGACACATCAAATTGCTCATCTTCAATATCTTCACGAGGAATATCAATTTCATCGCAATTTCTTCGCGATCAAAGTCTTCAGCAGAAGACCAATTTCTTCAGCCAAAGATATACATTTTTAGGGGTCGATATTCATCGTATATTTCAAACTCCTGAGCGACTTATAGATCCTGTGTACACTCGTGAACACATTAGATACTTAACCTATAAGTCTTCAAACCACCAAAATCACTAAGGGGCACTAGATGCACTTACAGTCACAAGTGACACCATAATCCTTTAAAGTTTGCCTCATCCATAGTATTTGAGCACAACAACTTGCAGCAGCTACATACTCAGCTTCGGTGGAAGAAAGTGACACCCAGTTTTGTTTCTTCAAATACCAACTTACCAAGGAACGACCAAGGAATTTGCATCCTCCATAGGTTGACTTCCTTCCAACAAAGTCTCCAGCCCAATCTGAGTCAGAGTAACCTAGTAAACTGAAACTTGCTCCTTTGGGGTACCATAAGCCAAAGTTTGGGGTATGAGACAAATATCGAAAGATTCATTTGACTGTCGCATAGTGGCTTTCCTTCGGTGCGGATTGAAACCGTGCAAAGATTCCCACACTCAGCATGATATCGGGTCTAGATGCACAAAGGTAAAGCAAGGATCCAATCATGGAGCGATATACCTTTTGATCCACGACTTTACCATTGGGATCACTGTCGATCTTGCATTTGGTTGGCATGGGAAATTTGACTAGCTTGACGTCCTCGAGCTCTAACCTCTTGAGCATGTCTTGAGTGTACTTGGCTTGTTTGATGAATGTTCCTTCTCTTCCTTGTTTGATTTCAAACTCAAGAAAGAACTTAAACTCTCCCATCATCGACATCTCAAACTTCTCGGTCATTAGAGCAGCAATTTCTTCATTGAAAGATTCGTTAGGAGAACCAAATATAATATCATCAACATATAGTTGGCATATGAACAACTCCCCTTTGACCTTCTTGGTAAAATGAGTGGGATCAATTTTCCCAATCTCAAACTCACGATCTTGCAACAACTCAGTAAGGTACTCATACCAGGCACGTGGGGCTTGTTTAAGACCATAGAGTGCCTTCTTGAGTTTGTATACATGAGTGGGGAACTTGGGATCCTTGAATCCTGGGGGTTGTTTGACATATACCAACTAATTTAAAGGACCATTTAGAAAAGCACTCTTCACATCCATTTGTTGCAATTTAAAGTCATGATGAGAAGCAAAAGCAAGTAACATGCAAAAAGATTCAAGAGGAGCGATATGAGCAAAGGTTTCGCTGTAGTCGATACCCTCGACTTGGGAGTAGCCTTGCGCCACCTGTCTTGCCTTGTTTTGAATGACCACACCAATCGCATCCTGCTTGTTCTTGAAGATCCATTTGGTTTCAGTGACATTATGTTCCTCCATTGGTCTTGGCACTAATTCCCAAACTTGATTGCGCTCGAAGTTGTTAAGTTCATCATGCATAGCTTCAAGCCAATCGTCATCATCAAGTGCATCATCTACCTTTTGGGGTTCAACAGACGAAACAAACGTGTGATGCATTCAAAAGTTTGATAATTTTTGACGAGTGGTTACCCTTTTATTGAAGCTACCAAGAACATTCTTGAAAATGTGTTGTAGAACTCGGTGTTTGTTGGCTATCTTGGCAGCATGACGCTTCATAATTTCCCTACTTGATAATGTAGGGGTTTCTTCTTAAACGCTTTGAGCACCGTCTTGAGTTTGCTCACTAGATTACCCTTGATCTTGTGGTTGCACTAGATCTTGAGTTGCCTCGGAATCTGGAGCATGATCTTAGACATCATTTGGTGTGACACCATCTCCATGAGGTTGATCTTGTCCTTGATTAGGTTTATCGAGTTGAGGGTCTTCACTTTGTTCTTCAAAAGCGTGTGGGTCTAGCAAGGGTGATGGCTCCACTTGAATAGAGCATTGTCCTTCTCCTTCTACCACAAGGGGTTCCTCAATGGGGAGTATTTGTCCAATCCCCATTCTTCTTATGGATTGAGGAGGAATTTCATCACCTACATCACAAAGACCACTTTGCTCCACTTGGGAGCCATTATTCTCATCAAACTCCACGTTACACGTCTCCTCAGTGAGTCTGGTGGACTTGTTGAGAACATGGTAAGCATGGGAGTTTGTAGCATAACCAACAAATATGCCCTCTTGAGCTCTAGCTTCAAATTTAGACAAACAGACATTTTTCTTGAGTATGAAACACTTACAACCGAACACCCGGAAGTAATTTAGGTTGGGCTTGTTCCCGATAAGAATCTCATACAGAGTCTTCTTCAAGCCTTTGCGAAGGTAGGGCCGATTGGATGCATGACACGCGGTGCTAATGGCTTCAGCCCAGAAGTTGTATAGAGTTTTGAATTCCGCCATCATGGTTCTTGTCACGTCCATCAATGTCCGGTTCTTCCTTTCCGCCACACCGTTCTGTTGAGCGGTATAGGGTGCTGAATATTGATGCTTAACCCCCTCATCACTAAGGAACTCATTTAAGGTGTAGTTCTTGAACTCAGTGCTGTTGTCACTTTTAATCATCAATATATTTTCTTCATGTTGACGTTGAGCTTCATTAGCAAAGTTGATGACAGTTTGTTGAGTCTCACTCTTTTTCTTGAAGAAATATACCCAAGTGTATCTTGAGTAGTCATCCATGATCACCAAGTAATACTTTCTTCCCCCAAGACTATCAAAAGAGGGAGGTCCAAATAGATCCATGTGAAGGAGCTCCAAAGGCCTTTTAGAGTAGATGACAGTTGTGGGACGATGAGATGTTTCATGAAGCTTTCCTTCAATGCAAGAGCTTCAAGCATGGTCTTTGGCAAAACCCACATTTGTTAGTCCACAAACATGGTCCCCTTTGAGGAGACTTTGCAAATATCTCATATTGACATGGGCTAGTCGGCGATGCCATAGCCAACCCACATCAACCTTAGCCATTAGACAAGTCGCGGTCTTAGTAGGTCACTCCAAAAAGTTCACTACATAGAGACCGTTCTCGACATATCCAACAAAGGCTACTTTAAGAGTCTTGCTCCACAAAAGGGCCACGGTATCAACATTAAAGAATGTGGCAAAGCCCATAATTGCAAGCTGACGAACGAAAAGCAAATTGTATGCATGGGACTCAACAAGCATGACCTTCTCTGTAGATAAATCTTGAGAGATGACCACCTTACAAATCCCATTACCTTAGATGTTGAGGCATCAACAAATTGGACATGGGTGGGCATAGATGGAATTGGATGCACATCCACCACCAAGTCCTTGCTCCCAGTCATATTATTTTTTGCTCCACTATCGAGCAACCATGACACTCCACCGGAAGCAAACTCCTTATTGATACCTTTGGCCATGAGGCACTTGGCGATACGGTTCTCGTTGGTGGAGCTGAAGAGAGATACCTTGGGGGAGGAAGTGGCAATGGCGACAGTGGTTGTTGCCATCCCCTTACGACCTGTATTGTCTTCATCGTCATCAGAGGTGTACTCTTCATGGGCCACCAAGCCCCTTGGATGAGTCTTCTTGGAGAAGGTGTTCTTGTTAGGGAAGGACTTGGGCCTCTCCTTGTGAATGAGCTTGCCCCCGTTGTCCTCCCTCTTCTCATAGGGATAATCTGCAACAAAGTGACTCACATTGCCGCAGTTGTAGCATGTCCGTACTCGTTGTTTGTTCTTGGACCCACTTGAGTTGTCCTTGGAGAAGTTGGGTCTTGAGTTTCTTTTGTTTCCCCAAAACTGCCTCGAAGCAAGAGCCATATGCTCATGATAAGCGTATTTGTGTCTTCGGGGCAGCCATCTTATCCCTCTTCTTCTTCATCAACAATAGCCTTGGTCTTTAAGGCAAGGTTGGGTGATGCTGTTTTTGACCGAACACGAGCAAGTGCATTGTTGGCGGTCTTGTTCATAATATCCATAGCAATGAACTCATCCAAAACTTCACGTGGGGACAAGGAGTGAAAATATGGTCTTTTCCGAATGACGGAAGACATGGCTTTGTTTAAAGGCATGATGGCCTTGAGAGACTTGCGCTTGATCCATGTGTCATTCATATCTTTGCTCCCATGATCTTGGAGAGAAACAGCGAGGGCAGTCACCCTCCGATATAGATCACGGGGGTCCTCATCTTCTAGCATCACAAACTCATCGGCCTGATCAAGGACCACTTCAAAGTTTGAACGTTGAATGATTGAGCTTCCCTTGTATAGCACCATGATGTGCTCCCAACATTCCTTTGCACGAGTGAAGGGCCACATGTATGGAAGATCTTCTGGTTGAACTGCGGATTGAAGGATGAACAACACGGAATGATTGTATTGGTTGTCCGCCTCTTCTCTTGGAGTAAGGTTCCTTGGATCATGAGGATAATAACCTTGCTCGATGATTCTCCAAAGATTTGTTGAGTCATGATTCAAATGAGACTTGATATAAAAAATCCAATTAGCGAAATCACCTTTAACAAGTTTTGGAGGAGGTCCTAGGTTATTAATATGCGGGGTAGGAACCGGTCCTCCATAGACTGGGGGAGGGGGAACCGAGGCAAAAGTCCCCGTCCGATTCTTGTCATGAGGGGAGGAGGTTTGAGTACCTTTAACCGCTTCCTTAACACCGATGAGGTGGGTTTAACCACAAGCAACGGGTCGGGTGAATTTCTCATCCCCTAAAGTAATTCTTTAAGCATGGATTTCACTTCGGTAGTCATGGACGTCTTGAGTGAAGCCATGGCCCCATTCAAGTCGTCCCATGTGACCGAAACCACATCCACGGCCTCCGACCCTTCGGGTCGAACCTCACCATCGTCAACCATACTCTTCGGGTGGTGAAACCCTTAATAAAGAGACGTAGCTTTGATACCAATTGAAAGGATCGATATGTTTGACTAGAGAGGGGGGGGGGGTGAATAGGCAACTACCATTTTTTAGCTTGTCTTAACAAATTAACGTTAGCAACGCAAGGTTCTCTATATGAGCGACTAGATGAGCAACCTATATGATGCTAACTAGAAGGATAAAAAGAGCAAGCAAAGAATACACCACAACAACAACAAGTACAAAGTAAAGGTAAGAGATAACTGCAAGTGGAACCGGTGGAGAGGAGGATGTGTTACCGAAGTTCCCTCCCTTTGACAGGAAGTACGTCTCCGTTGGAGTGGTGTGGAGGCACAATGCTCCCCAAGAAACCACTAGGGCCACCGTATTCTCCTCACGTCCTCATATAATGCGAGGTGACGTGATTCCACTATTGTTGCCCTTGAAGGCGGCCACCGGACCTTTACAAACAAGGTTGGGGATATCTCCACAGAAAGTTTGGAGGCTCCCAAGTAGACCATGAAGCTTCACCACAATGGCATGTGGCTCTGAGGTGACCTCAACCGTCTAGGGTGCTCAAAAACTCAAGAGTAACAAGATCCACAAGGGATTAGTGGGGGGAATCAAATATCTCTTGGTGGAAGTGTAGATCAAGGCCCTCTCAAGCAATCCCTAGAAAATCAACAAGTTTGATTGGCTAGGGAGAGAGATCGGGCAAAAGTAAGCTTATGGAGCAACAATGGAGCTTGGAGAGGTTAAAGGTTAGATCCTAGAAGAAGAAGATACCTTTATATAGTGGGGGGCTCACATCCATCCGTTACCCACCCACCACAACAATAGTTAAGCGGTACTACCGCTCTATGAGCGGTACTACCGCTGCTACGAGCGGTACTACCGCTCCTAAGAGTGGTACTACCGCTCTGCACCTCACCAACCACGGTAGTAATAAATTACTACCGTGCCTACTACTGGGGGGGGGGGGGGAAAGTATGCGAAAAAGTCCATCAGAGCGGTAGTAAAAAATTACTACCGCACTCAGGGCGGTAGTACCGCTCTAAGAACGGCACTACCGATGTGCCAACGGTACTATGCTGGCCCTTTTGCATAGACATTAAAGATGGGTATGGAGCTCCATTGTAGCTAAAGAAAAGGTGGTGCACTAAGTGTATGTGATGATTCCACCCAAACCTTTCTGACGCGGACCCCCTCTTAATTGTACGACTTTCCTACGACTCAAAACCACCAAAGAGAAACATAGAAAGAAACCATCTTTGAGAGATTCCGAGGGGCATCAAATCGTCTTGTGCCTAGATATGAATTATTTGAAATGCTCAATGCACACGATTAGTCTGCACAGGCATTGTCCTCAATCACTAAAACCACTTAGGGAGAAATATGACCTAACATAGAGTCTCTTGATCGACTCTAGCCTTAGGATTATCCTTTGACTTCCCCTCTATGCCGAACAATGTACCAAAAATGGCCTCTTTGATATTGTTTTTAGTGCGCATCATGTCGATGTTGTGTGGAAGAAGAAGGTCTTTGAAGTAAGTCAGACCCCACAAGCATGGCTTGTGAGTCCACGCGTGTTCTGAATTATACCCATTGAAATACCCTAGATGCTTTGGATTAGGCTCGAGAGTGTTTAACTAATCCAGGATCTGTTGGTCTGTCAACGCAGGTGGTGCCGAGGTTTTGACAACTTTACATTTGGTAAAGTTCTTCTTGTCTTTTCTAAACTAATGGTGAGGATTCAGGAACTATCTATGCAAGTCAGCGCAAGAATACTTGTGACCCTCCTGCAACCAATGAAACTCAAGAGATTCCTTGCACATGGGACACGAGAACCTTTCATGCACACACCAGCGAGAGAATAGCGTATACGCTGGCAAGTCATGCATCGAGTTCCTATACCAGACATGCATTTTAAAGTTTTATTTTCTAGCGGCATCGTATGTCTTGACCCTATTATCCCAAGCTTCTTGCAATTCATTCTTAAGTGGCTGCATGTACACATTCATATTCTTCCCCGGATAGTTGGGCCCTAGAATTATTAATGTCAGTAATATGCTCTTTCTTTGCATAATTTGTCCCGGGGGGGGGGGAGATTAAGTGGAATGACAAATACTGGCCAACAACTGTATTGGGTTGCCGTCATACCAAAGGGATTGAACCCATCCGTGCCGACGCAGACTCGAGGATGCCTTGGATCTGCCGCTTTATCCGGATGTAATGCATCAAAGTCCTTCAACGCTTCCCCATCCGATCTGTGTACCACCATCTTATTCCCATCTACATCTAGTTCAGTTCTTTTTCCCAATTTGTGCCATGTCATCTGTCTGGCCGTCTCTTCGACCATGAAAAGACATTGAAGCCTTGGTATGATTGGCATATAGCATAGAACATTAACTAGGATTTGGGTCTGGCTCTTCTCACCCATACCGTTGTCTACCACACCATACCTGGAAGACTTGCAAATGGGACAATAGTTCAAGTCCGCATACTCAAGCCTAAATAAGGCACATCCTTTGTCACAAGCATGTATCTTCTCATAGGGCATCTTAAGTACACAAAGTATTTTGTACGACTCGTACAGGTTTGCACGCATGACATGGCCTTTGGGTTGAAAGCGTCCAAATAGTGTCACATCACTTCATAGCATTCCCTTCCCAAGTTGAACTCAGCCTTCAGAGCCATTACTTATGCAATGGCATCTAGCTGACCAAGCTCAGTGTGCTTGTGGAGAGGACGTTTTGAAGACTCCAACATTTCATAGAAGGCCTTTGCAGATTCCTCTATCTCATCGTCCGAATCCCGAGCATCATCAAAGTACATATATATATATATATATATATATATAATTCATCATGTATATTCATCAGTTAATCTAGTTTGTTAATTTTATTTCGTCCATTCAACCTAGACGCTAATAGGTAAAGATAGGTCCTAATCCCACCCGAATATGTGTAGAGTGAGTATGTTCTCCATGCTCTACCCCATTCTGAGACAAAATTTCGGTAGCACCTCGCCGTTGTCCTCCAAATACACGTCTCGGCAAAAAGCCGAGAGAATGTGCATCCAGAGAACAACGGGGAGGCGCTGCCAAAATTTTCTCTTGGAATGGGGTAGAGCATGGAGAACGTACCCAATCTACACGTCCTCGAGCTGCTCGTTGAAATCGCTGGACAATCAGAATGAGTTATGGTGATAAATATGCAACCGAATGCATATTTATCAATGCAACCCTTTCGGACGGGAGACGCCTAGGTTATGCGACTTAGCATAAAAATGAAATCTACCGACGTAATTAAAAGAGCGTAGCAGGTGAAGGTGGATTCGTAGGTCACCCTGAGCTGTAGAGGAAGTAGTCGAACAATGGCGGGATCACGGACCAAAAACTTCGACGACGATGACTCCAAGGAGATGAAATAGCACAAAGCCTGTAAATTTTATCAAGTGAATTTTTTTAGGACATCACATCACATAAAGCATTGACAGTTCAAACTATGAAAAAAATCATATTACTAATGACATCACATCACATAAAAGCATTGACAGTTCCTCTTCTTCTTCTTCTTTCCTTCTCCTCCTCTTCTTCTTCTTGTTCTCCTCTTCTTCTACTTCTTCTTCTTTCCTTCTCCTCCTCCTCCTCCTCCTCCTCTTCTTCTTCTTCTTCTTCTTCTTCTTCTTCTTCTCCTTCTTCTTCTTCTTCTTCTTCTTCTTCTTCTTCTTCTTCTTCTTCTTCTTCTTCTTCTTCTTCTTCTTCTTCTTCTTCTTCTTCTTCTTCTTCTTCTTTTCCTTTTTCCTCTTCTTTCTCCTCCTCTTCTCCTCCTCTTCTTCTTCTTCTTCTTCTTCTTCTTCTTTTTCCTTCTTCTACTTATTCTTATTTTCTTCTTCTTCTTCTTATTCCTTCTTCTACTTATTCTTATTTTATTCTTCATATATTTTCTACTTCTTTTAATTATGACTAATTAACTAAAACATATCACTAATCTAATATAACCTAGAACTAAACCTAGCACTAAAATAGAAAACTATCTAATCTAATATAACCTACCACTAAATCTAATATAACCTAACAATTAAATAACAGCAAAAAAAACTCATTGGGCAGTGGGGGGCCGGGGCGGGGCAGAGCGTCAGGGGCGTTGGGGTGGGGCAGAGCGCCAGGGCACCGACGAGGTGGCGGGGCAGGAGGTCTAGCAAGGGATGGTGGTGGAGGAGAAGGGAATCTGAAGTGGTGAGGGAGAGGCTGCGCGCGCGCGCCAGGGCGCCGACGAGGTGACACGGGAGAGCGCCATGGCACTAGCGAGGTGGCAGGGTAGGAGGTCCGGTGAGGGGTGGTGGTGGTGGAGGAGAAGGGGATCAGGGGAGGTGGTGAGGAAGAGGCTGCACGTGTGGGTGGACATAGAGAGAGAGGGAAGAGAGAGGGGTGTGGGACAGAGGGGAACGGCCGTTAGAGGAGGAGCCCTCTTTGCTGTGTGCGGTAGACGACAAAGAGGGGGTGGGGGGGTGGCGTTGGCCGTTAGGGCATCCCTTTGCAGTCTGCCTGCTCCTTCTTTGTCGTCCACTCGCAGACGAGAAAGTGGGGTGGGGTGGGGCGTGGGACCTTTGCCGTCTGCCTCACCTTCGAGGAGACGACAAAGACTTGGGTGATGGTAAACACTCTCTTTGCCATTAGCCATATCTTTGTTGTCTGTTTTTTGGAACATGGCGGCAAAGAGGCTCTTTGCCATCAGCCAGTAGACGGCAAAGAACAGGTGATGGCAAATTCCCTGATTCCAGTAGTGTTATTCTAAGGGTATATATGATTACTATGATGTGGAACAAATAGAAGAATTTGTTGCTTTCAAGGTTGCTTATGAAATTGTATCGTTCTTTGGAAAGTATGATAACTATGATGATGATGTTTACTGACCTAAGAACTTTGCCATACTTAAATATTGCTATAAGATTTATGAATACAATGCTGATATTAATGATTTTTTGAGAGAATGTGTGCTGCCTTGGAAGAGATTAATATTTTGTAGGAATCTATAGAAGAAGAAATGGTTGAAACTGCGAGCTCATTAGATGAAAAAGATGAGGAGGAGAGCGAAGAACAAAAGGAGGAAGAGCGGATTAGCTACCCCTTCCCACCTTCTAATGAGGGTAACTCTTCAACTCACATGTTGTTTAATTTCCCTTCGCACATACCGAATGATGAATGCTATGATGATTGCTATGATCCGTTGGATTCATTTGAAACATCCATTTTTGACGAACTTGATGCTTACTATGCTTGTGGCCATGATGTCAATATGAATTATACTTATCAAGATGAACTTGCTATAGTTCCTTATGTTATGCATGAAATTGTTGCTATTGCACCCACACATGATAGTCCTATTATCCTTTTGAATTCTCCCAACTACACCATAACGGAGAAGTTTGCACTTATTAAGGATTATATTGATGGGTTGTGTTTTACCGCTACACATGATGATTTTGATGGATATAATATGCATGTGATTGCTGCTCCTACTTGCAATTATTATGAGAGAGGAACCAAATCTCCACCTGTCTATGTTTCCAATATGATAAAATTGCAATAAACTACTTATGCTATGTATTGGCCTTTACTTGATGTGCATGAATTATTCTTTTATGACATGCCAATGCATAGGAAGAGAGTTAGACTTTGTTATACATGATATATATCCCTTTGTGCTCACTACTAAATTACAAATCATTGTTAATTAAAATTGGCTTTGATATACCTTTGGATCCGGGTGGATCAATTACTTGAGCACTATATGCCTAGCTTAATCTCTTTAAAGAAAGCGCTGTGAGGGAGACAACCCGGAAGTTTTAGGGAGTCATTTTACTCTCTTGTGTTATTTTAAAATATTTAAAACAAAAAAGTGGGGAACTTAAAATAGTTTTCAAAAAGCAAAGGTGAAAGTGAGAAAGATGAGCACCGTTGAAGTGGGGGCTACCCTTGAACTTTGTTCATGCCCATGGAAACTTTGTGAATCTTGATTACATAAATTTTTCAACAAAAGTAATTATCCCCTTGTATAAATCCATTGTATTATAAAACTAATGTGTCAAGTTTTACCTTTAAGATGTTTGCATTGCTTGTTTGATATGTGCTCTGCAAAAACAAAAACTTTCGCTCTAGTGTTTCATTTTTCATATTTGACTAGAATGTCAAAAGTTTCTGATTTTTTTACACAACACTTTTATACAAATGTTTTAACACTTCCTAAATTTTCAGTTTTTTTAGTTACATAAGTATGGTATTGATATCCATCTTTTTAATCTGTCCCGTTTTTCATAGATTGCTGTTATAGTTGCTTTGTGTGTTTATCTTGGAGTTCTTGTTGTGCCCCCATTGACTTGGGAGCCATAGAATTGTGACAACATACAGTAGGTAATGTTTGATTATAATTACACAATAATGTGATGGTAATACATGATGTAATTTTATGTTACATGTATTAACCTTTTTAATGAAAGTTCAGCTAAGTTTTGTGTGGATGAAAGATCGAGGAAGTATTGATATGAGAAGAATAAGGAGATGAAAGATCTCAAGCTTGGGGATTCCCAATGCATCCCAAGTAAATATTCAAGGATACTCAAGCGTCTAAGATTACGGATGCCCCGGAAGGCATCCCATCTTTCTTATTCAACAATTATTGGTATGTCTCGGTTTTTGTTTTGTTCGCATGATATGCATAAATTCTTGGAGCGTCGTGTGCATTTTATTTTCCTTTTAGAATGCACCATGATGGTATGGGAAAGTCCATGGTTCATTTATAGAATGCTATTTGCACTTCACTTACATCTTTTGATTATGGCTTTATAGAATGCTTCATGTGCTTCAGTTATATCATTTGAAGTTGGATGTTTGTTTCCCTACATATAGAAAACCGTTATTTCTACAATGCTCTTTTGCTTCACTTATGTTTATTAGAGCATGGTATTTTGTAGAAAGAATTAGACTCTCATGCTACACTTGTACCTATTTAGAAAGTCAACAATAATTGCACATTTACATGGTTAGTCATAAAATCCTACATAAAACTTGTAGATCACTGAATATGATATGTTTGATTCCGTGCAGTAGTTTTGCAACATTAAGATAGTAATATGTGGTTGCACTAGTGTATGACTGTGAATTAGTAAGGATATTGATGCTAAGGTTTTTCATTCCCGAAGCATGCACTTATAGTCTCTAGTTATGCGATGAAGATTGGATCATGATTTATCCTTGACTCGAATCCTTTGTGCTATTATAAACGGGGGGCGTGGTGGTTAGTCTCCTCCCTAGGAGAATGCGAGTAGTACTTTGCTTCGAGAGAGCTAATAAAACCTTCACATATTTGCTAGCCTCTTCAGTACCGTGCATTGCCCATTCTCACCTCGAGGACCGGTGCAACTTTCGCTCGTGCATCCAAACCCCACGACATGATACGCTCCGTTGCACATAAACCACCTTATATCTTCCTCAAAACAGCCACCATACTTACCTATCATGACATTTCCATAGCCATTTCGAGATATATTGCCATGCAACTTCCATCATCATCGTATACATGACTTGATCATTAATTGTCATATTGCTTTGCATGACCGTAAGATAGCTAGGATGAAATTTCCATGTCTTGTACGTTTTTGATATCTTTGCAACTCTAGATCACTTCACATCGTGGTACACTGCCAGAGGCATCCATATTGAGTCATATTGTTTCATAGGTGTTCATATTGAGCTGTAAGTAAATAAAGTGTGATGATCATCATTATTAGACCATTGTACCAAAAATGAAAGGATGATGGAGAGTATGATTCCCTCACACATCGGGATGAGACTACGGACAAAAAATGAAAAATGGGGGAGGTCAAATGGGCCCACTACAAAAAAGAGAAATGGGGGAGGCAAAAAAAGAGCCCGCCATGAATATATATATATATAACAAATAATAAATGAGAGAAAAGAGAGAAGGGTCTTTTCTATTATCCTTTACCACACTTGTGCCTCAAAGGGGCATTGGGTTCTTCATATAGAGAGTCTCTTGTTTTGTCACTTCCATATGCTAATGGTAATTTTTCATTATAGAACTTGGCTTGTATATTCCATTGACGGACTTCCTCAAATGCATGAGGTCTTCATGAGCAAGCAAGTTAGATGCAAATCCACTTAGCTTCAGTTGAGCTTCCATACACTTATAACTCTACTGCATTTGTTGCATGGCAATCCCTACTCCTTGCATTGATATCTATTGATGGGCATCTCCATAGCTCGTTGATACTCCTAGTTGATGCGAGACTTTCTTATCTACTTTTACCCCTTCGAAACCTACCACCATATTCTATCCCACCTTTATGCTATATCCATGGTTCATGCTCATGTATTGAGTGAGTAATAAAAAGCTGAAGCACGTTAAAAAGTATGATCCAATTGATTGGTTTGTTAGTGGGGTGCTCACGATTTATACATTATGCTAGCAACACCAAGCATGATAGGCTATATGATTTTGTAGGGATAACATTCTTTAGCATTATTATTTTTAAAGGACATAATTGTTTTGCTAGTAAACCTGAGTATGGATGTCTTTTTATGAAATGATAGACTATTGCCTTGAATCACTTGTATCTTAATATTCATGCCATGATTAGATATGTTTTCAAGATTATGTTAGGTAGCATTCCACATCAAAAATTATATTTTTTATCACTTACCTAATCGAGGACGAGCAGTAATTAAGCATGGGGATGCTTATATGTCTTTGTCGTATCTATAATTTTTGATTGTTTCATCCCAATGTTCTATAACTTTCATATACTATTGGAAACATTTTATATTTGTTTTGGGACTAACTTACTTATTGAGTGCCCACTGCCAATTCTTATTTTTTTGCAGAAATTCCATAACAAACGAAGTCCAAACGTGATAAAAATTTACGAACATTTTTTGGAATATATGTAAATTTTGGAAAGAAGAATCAACGCAACACGATGCCCGAGGGAGGCACAAGCCAACAGGGCGCGCCGAGGGTGGTGAGTGCATCCTGTTGACTTGTGGTGCCCCCATAAGTCGATTGGAGCCCTACTTTCACAGCAATAAAGATAATTTCTCGATAAAAATCCCCTCAAAATTTCAGCCCGATCGGATTTATGGATCTCCGGATATTTAAGAAACAGTGAAGGCCCAGAAAACAATAGCGAAAAGAGAAGAGAGGCAGAGAGATAGATCCAATCTCGGAGGGGCTCCTGCCCTCTGGGAGCCATGGCAACCATGGACCGGAGAGTAATCTCTCCTCCCATATAGGGAGGAGGCCAAGGAAGACGAAGAAGAAGGAGGGGCTCTCTTCCCCTCTCTCCCGGTGGCGCCATAGCACCACCAGGGCAAACACCTGACGGCGATCTACACCAAAAACTTCGCCGCCTTCACCACCAACTCTCCCCCCTCTATGCAGAGGTGTAAACCCTCTTGTCCCCCGCTGTAATCTCTACTTAAACATGATGCTTAATTCTATATATTATTACCCAATGATGTGTGGCTATCCTATGTTGTTTGACTAGATTTGTGTTCTCCTATGGGTTAATTGTGGTATGATGTTATTGATATATGTTGTATGTTGATATGGTGATGTCCTAAGGTGCCCTTTGTGAGGTGCATACGTGAGGTAATCCTGCTGGAAGGTTTGCAATATGTTCATAATTCGCTTATAGTGGGTGGCTAGAGTGACAAAAGCTTACACCCGACTAAGGGGATTGTTTGCGTATGGGAGTAAAAAGGACTTGATGTTTAATGCTATGGTTGGGTGTTACCTTAATGACCTTTAGTAGTTTTGCATGCTTTCTAGAGTTCCAATCATAAGTGCATATGATCCTAGTACGTAAAGTGTGTTAGCGTATGCCTCTCCCTCATTGCATATGATAAGTATCTATCATGTTATATTCAATTGCCTATGGACAATCTTTATTTGGCATTACAAAAAGATTTCTACTAAACAACTAGCTAAATTAATATTTATCTAAAATAGTACCTAATTTTTTTTCGTGATCTTTATTACCTTGCAAACCTATATATTACACCTACTAAGTATTTCTAGTTTTATTCCTGCAAAGTAGTTTCATACATGTTCTAGGTAAAGTAAGCATTAGCGTGCGTATAATTGTATCGGTGGTTCATAGAACTTGAGAGAATATTAATTCTACCATTAACTCCTCGTTGGGTTCGACACTCTTACTTATCAAAAAAGGCTACAAACTATCCCCTACGCTTGTGGGTTATCATAGTTGTTGCTGTCCTGGCTTTGGGTCACGTCAGGATCAAAAGCTTGGCCTTGGTCGTCAACGTGGAAGGCCTCACCATGACCCTCGAAGGTGATGTTCTCCATGAACGCCGCGTAGTCACGGTCATCGACCATCGACTTTGATTGTGGCATTTTGTCGAACAACCTGCGGGCGTTGGCAATATTCGTCGTACGAAACGACCGGGGCTGCTTCCTTTGTGTCCCGTCGGACGGCTGGCCATCGCACTATACCCTGATGTGATGTTGAGGTCAATGACGCCCGCGAGCATGGCTGGAGCGACCATGCTGCAGTCCGGCGATGTGGAGAACCTTGTCTTCCCATGGTCATGGAGCGGCGGCGCATGATATGATGTCTACTATGCAATTTTATTCTTGTAGACTCTATTGGGCCTCCAAGCAAGGAGTTTTGTAGGATAGTAGCAATTTTTCCTCAAGTGGATGACCTATGGCTTATCAATCATTAGGAGGTGTAGGATGAAGATGGTCTCTCTCAAACAACCCTGTAATCAAATACAAAAAAATTCCTTGTGTCCCCAACACACCCAATACAATGGCAAATTGTATAGGTGCACTAGTTCGGCGAAGAGATGGTGACACAAGTGTAGTATGGATAGTAGATATAGGTTTTTGTTATCTGAAAATATAAAAACAGCAAGGTAGCAAGTGTAAAATAGTAAGAAAAACGTTGTATTAATGCTTGGTAATAAGGCCCAGGGTTCATACTTTCACTAGTGCAATCTCTGAAAAATGCTAATATAATAGAATAATATGATCATCCCTCAACATGCAACAAAGAATCACTCTGAAGTTCCTATCTAGCGGAGAACAATAAGATGAAATTAGTGTAGGTAGTAGAACAACCTCAAAGTTATTATTTCTTATCAATCTTTTGAGCTATTCCTTTAAGTGTCACAAACAACCTTAGACCTCGTACTGTAATAACACCTATGATACATATCAATTAACCCTAGTGTCACCTAGACACTCCAATGTCACCTCAATTATCCCTGGGTAAATTATGCAACATGCATCAAACAATGTCAGATCTATCATATTCAATACAACACAAAGAACTTCAAGGAGCACCCCAAGATTTATATCGGAGAACATAGTATGAAAACAAGCAATCAACCCCTATGCATAGATCCCCAAGGTCACGAGAATCCGCAAGTTGATGCCATAACATATATCAAGTGAATCACTTGAATACCCCAATGTCACTACATGTATTCGCATGCAAGACATACATCAAGTGTTCTCAAACCTGAATATTCAATCCAACATAAAGAGAACTTAAAGTGAAAGATTCAATTCATCACATCAATAGAAAGGTACAAAGACCATATGATCCAACTATATTAACAAAGCCCGTCATACATCAAGATTGGGTCATCTCAAGAACACGAGAGAGAGAGAGAGATATCAAACACATAGCTACTTGTACAAAACCTCAACCCCGAGGGTGAACTACTCCTCTTCGTCATGGCCTCCACTGGGATGATGCAGATGGCCACCGGAGATGATTTCCCCTCTCCGGCAGGGTACTAGAATATCTCAAGATTGGGTTTTCACTAATACAGATAGTTGTAGCAGCGGATCGGATTTTCTCTCTTTATTTCTGGGGTTTCTGGTATATATAGAATTTTTTCAGCATTGGAATCACGCCAAATGGAACCACGTGGGCCCCACAAGCCATCTGGCCGCGGTCTAGGGGAGGGCATGCCTTGTTGGCTTGTGACCCACCAGCGGCTCCCCTTCGGTGGTTATTCACTCCAATACTGCTTATTTCCTCCAGAAAAAATATAAAAAGCTTCGGGCGATTCTGAGAACTTCCATTTTCTGCACAAAAACAACACCATGGTAATTCTGCTGAAAACAACATCGGTCCGGGGTAGTTCTAAATAAATCATATAAAGTGCATCAAAACAATATAAAAGTATTGTAAACATAGGTGAATCTGGCACGAATACTTCATAAATTATCGATACGTTGGAGACGTATTAGCAACCCAAGCTTAATTCCTACTTGTCCTCGAGTAGGTAAATGATAAAAGAAATAATTTATGAAGTGTGAATGCTAGCATAGTATATAAGTTTGATCGATGGTAATTCCAAGCATTTTTCTAGCATCATAACCAACAACTTGTTCATAAAAATCATCTTGGTTGAGGAGCAATTAGGTTCAAACAGTGCATTCTCTTAAAACTCAACATCATATGTTCTTAGTCACCAAACAATTTCAATGCATCATCAAGTCTAAGTAAGAGCTCCACATACTCAATTATAATATAGTCTTCTATAATTTCTAATACTCAAGGCATATTTTTAGAACAAACAACACGCATTGAACAAAGAGAAAGATAGGAGCTCAAAGTTTTGCCTCCCAACATACTTATCATAAAGATAATTGTCAACAATAATGAATCATGATGAAATATATTTGACTGGATATATATGTTTGGATCTTTCCCCACCACACGGTGCTTGCCAAATAATAGATTGCTGTTAGAATAGGAAGTTGAATCAACATGAAAAGTAAGTAACATGAAAGTAAATAGATTGTCCCTTTGCAGAGGGAAGCATGGATTTGCAGAGGTGCGAGAGTTCATTATTTTAAAACAAAGATGAATATGTAATTTTGAGTGGTGTGCCTTTCAAATCAACGTCACAATAGAGTTTTCAATATCTTCCATGCTAATCACATTATTGGCGGTTCCCAAACATAATTGAAATTTTTACTCCCTCTCAACCATTCAATCAGATTCCATGGCTAGCCATATCCACGGGTGCCCTCCAAACAATCGACTTTCTAGGGGGAGTTCTTGTTTATTTATTTTTGTATTATGCGGGACTAGACATCCTTTTTACCAGCCTATCTCGTGCAATTACAAGTGAATAAACACTCATCATGAGAATAACCCACTTAGCATGGAATATAATGACCGCCCCGTTCCTCCATGAGTGGTACGAGCACATACAACGGATGTTTATTTGAAGGTTTTAGAGGTGGCAGATGCAAATTTACTTGGAATGGTAGCGAAATACCATATATAGGTTGGTATGGTGGAATCTCATGGAAGAAACTTGGTTCAAGGATTTGGATGCACAAGTAGTATTTCTACTTAGTACGGAGTTTTGGTTAGCAAAAGCTTCTAAACAAGCACCACATGTTGGAGGATCCATAAAAATATAACTTCTATGCAAATATACCCAAACCTAACCATCATGTTGTCTTCCTTGTCCAACTTCAACTATTTGATCAAGTTTGAAAATAACTAATCGGTATTCACAATCATAAAATATGTCCCAGATAATATATTTGTATGTGAAAGTTATTTTTCTTATACTTAGTCATTCATGAATTGGTTGTATGACCAATTTGATGATTGTCAAACTTCAATAGATTTTACTTTATAAACGAGATGTGAAGCTACTACTAAGCATAAATCACATTGATAGATTGAGATTTATGATATTTCATCCATTCCCAATTTACTCCTAGGATATAAGTGAAACACAAGAGCAAACAATCAAACTACTCTCAAAATGTATAAGTGAAGATCAATGAGTAAGAAAAAAATCAAGTTGCTATGTGAGGACTCTTTCTCAATAAAGATTTTCGGACCTGAGTATTTTATTCAAACAAAAAACTAAATGAAAATGCACTCCAAGAATAGCACATATCATATGGACAACTAAGAACGTAGGATCAACATAGGCTATCTGATAGTTGTTGACGAAGAGAGGTGGGATGCGTAGCATCCCCAAGCTTAGATGCTTGAGACTTCTTGTAATATTTACTTGGGGTGCCTTGGGAATCCCCAACCTTGAGATTTTATATCTCATTCAATCCTCTCATATCCCGGTTTCACCTAAGTCTCAAAAACTATTGAACCCATTGAGGAGTTAGACAAAAAACTGCATAACCATATCACTCAATTTGGGTCACGAGTAGGGATGACTTTGAAAACTTTGAAGGAAAAGGATCCTATTATTAATGAAAGGGTAGAACAAGGTCTGAGTAGAACTGATAAAATGGAGGAGGTGATTGAGAAGGTGGGTTCCTCCTTTACACCATCTAAAACTAACGAGGTTACTTCTCGAAGCAGGAGTTCTAAATTTATTTACATTCCTAACAGCGTTCGTACACCTCCTACCCAAAGAAACGAAGATCTTAAAATGATTAGTGTTCACCCCGACTTTATAAACCTGATAAAAGAATCAATTTTCAAGTCTCCATTTGCTCATATTATGCTTGGTTGTACTGTTCAGGAGCTCGATGTCAAGGATGGCAACACTTGAAACTATGCAATATGCCTAGCTAGGGGCGTAAAACAATAGCGCTTGTTGGGAGGCAACCCATTAGTTATCTTTATTTTTTATTTTTACTTTCTGTTTGTTTGTGATGATATAATTGTCGATGCTGTAATTATTGTGTTTTTATGTTTTAGTTAGTGTTTGTGCCAAGTAAATCTTTGGGATGATTTCATGATGAGTAGAATTGATACGGTCCAAAAAACAGAGCCTTTGACGTCCAGTGCATAATTTTTCTGATTTTAATGGAACGTATTTTTAATCTGATTTTTTTAGAGAGTACTGATATGTAAATTTCTTAGGTCTTCCTAATTGTTTGGAATTTTTGAAGTTACATAAGTATGACAATAAAATATATTACTACAGACTATTCTGTTTTAAACAAATTCTGTTTTTTGCACGCATAGTTTGCTTGTTTCGATTATGCTATGGATTTATATTGAGGGTGTCGGGGGATGATCCATGGTACCCCAAAGGCTTTGAGTTGGACGGGGTGCCTGGTCGCCCGGCTACTTGTCTCATGCCCGTCCGGGTACGTGGCCGCTTGCCGCTGCCCGGGCGACCACTGTGGCGTTGGCCAGATGCTGCCACATGTGCACACGCAGGCATGCACTCGCCAATTTTTTCATGGCTGCATGCACGCCCAGCCACTACGGCTGCCTGCAGTCTGCCCCGGCCTGATGATAGCGCTTGTGCCTCTCCAATCGGCCTTTGCATCTCGTCCACAAGCTCCCCGCTGCCGTTGTTGTACGACGGCTGCCACATGCTACTGGCCGTAGTCGTGGCCTTCGCTGTGCGCGTGTTGTGCGTGCTGCCGGCGCATCGCCCCTCTCCGTTGGCGTATACCCATGACCGTGCTGCGTCTGTGCACTGGTGCTACTTGCTCACCCCAATTTTTTCTCTAGCTCCTCTCGCCCTGACCACCAAAGCCATGGCACTCCCTGTACCTCTCCTCTCTAGGGTGCACGTGTCACCACCTGCCAGGGTTGCTGCCGTGCAGCCTGGCACGCTGCTGCCATGCAGCTTGGCACGCCGCTGTTGCTGCTGTTCCTCGCGAGCCTCCGTGTCTCTCTTCAAGGCTCCACGTACTCAGCCGCCATGACATGCACACCCCACCTCGTCAACTCACCTCCCCTGCAGCTCCGCATCATCGACCAGGAGGCCGTCGCCGACGAGTGCCCATAGCATTCTAGGCTGAACCCCGCATCCCGCGGGCTCTTCTTTATCGCGCCTACGCGCTTGAGGCACTCAACCGCCACGAGCTCGCATGCGTGAACACCTCCCCGCGCTGCATCTAAAACAAGCCTCTCCGCTCTAGCCACGCGTCAGTGGCGCGCCCCGGCGCTAGTCGGCCGCGCCCCCGCGCCTGCACCGCACGACCGGCTCCCTACGGCAAGCTCGTCGCCTGTCAGCTCCGCCCCGAGCCTGCGCCGTGCGACCGCTCCCTCGTGCAAGCTCGCCGTCTCCCGGCTGCACCACCGCGCCTGCATCGCGCATCCGGCCGGCTGCCGCCGGCTCCACCCGCGCCTCCCTGCTCCACCCACTGCCTCCCTGCTCCACCCACTGCCTCCCGCGCTCGCCGTGCAGCTGCCTCACCGCCAGTCGGCCTCACCCGTGCCTTTGACCGTTAGACCGGCTCTGTCCTCCCGCATGGCAGACCCGTCGCCTCGGACGCCCGCGCTCTCGCTAGCCAGGACGGCTCCGGCTCGCCTCCCTAGCCGGTTCAGCGCACCTATGCCGCCTACGCCCCGCGCGCCCCTAGTCGGGTGCCACAGAGAAGAAACACGACCGGATGGGGCAGCCGACTGTTCTCTCGTGGAAAGAAAGAAAAGTGGGAGCCGCCAAAAAAAAGAAAAAACACAGAAAGAGGAAAGACCGGTCGGGCCCCGCTTGCGTGCGTCGTTGCGTGGCTGGCACGAATGCACACCTACTTCAACTTCGGGCTAGCTCCAGCCAGTCTGACTGCCCATCTGCTTCGACGCTGGCCTGTCCGGCCCTACCGGCCAGCACATCGATCAACCACCACGGAGGCTACACCTAGTGGGTAAAACCGAACGGGTGCTGCCGGTGTGCCCCGCTTGTACAAAGCCGCGCCGGCTGTAGGCCGACAACCGAGTGTCTTTGACAACAACCACGTCGTTGGCACCAAAAAGCAATGTGAGTTTTCCAGGTGCATTATCTTCATGCCGCACACAAAAGACATATACCCCGAGCAACCCTGGAGCCATCCCTAAATTTTTAGCTACTTTACTGTTCACCCCGACGTCAGCTAGTCTCGCCCGGGGCCAACCGCTTGGCCCGACACGTTCGTTCCCACGGGACGACTTAGTAGCATGTATGGTATCAAAGGTCCACTCTTTGTCTCAGCTACACATCGCTCCGTGGCTGTCCGGCTAGCGAGAGCAAAGGCTGGAGGTCACCACTCGCGGAAAGCGTCCATGGAGAAAACGGCATGGGCGACACGGTCGTTTCATTTGTGAAGTATCTGCTTGGTCGAGTCTACCCCCAGAGTCCGAGTATTGTATGCACCATTCCGCGGCCCACTCTTCGCTTCAGCTACAGACCGTCTCCCGGCTGTCCGGATGGCAAGAGCAAAAGTCAATGGCGGAGGGAACATGAAAAAGACTAAAGGGGGCTCATACAAAACCGAGTCGGCACCCACTGCATAAACTTGCACTAACGAAACCAAATATTTGACATACCTGCATTGACTAACCTTGTCTTTTGCATGATCATCTTCGCGGGAATACCCCAACGCCCGGCTGGTTAAAGCCCGGCCGGTTTTCCGGCTGCTGGCTACTCCCATTCGGCTGGAGCCTTACTCCTTGGATCCTCGCCAGCTGGGGCCTTGCCGGTTGCTGGCTACTCATGTCCGGCTGGAGCCTTGCCGGCTGCGGCCCGTAGCCGACCGCCATCGGCAACTTTTGCTACAACAATAGCAAGAACCCTCCGCCCGACTCTTCGAGTCACCTGGAGGCTCGGAGGCTACCCCCAGCGGGTGAGCTTCTGCGCACCCGCTGGAAACAGCGAGCCGGCGGACTCTGCATCCATGCCCAGCAGGGCCCCGTGCCCACCAGCCGACGGACTGTGCGTTTGCGCCCGGCAGGGCCCCGCGCCCACCACGCGACAGACTCCGCGTCCATGCACGGCAGGGCCCCGTGCCCATCAGCGCGGACTCCGTGTCCGTGCACGGCCGACCCCCGCGCCCATCAGCCGACAGACCCCGCGTCCGTGCATGACAGGGCCCCGTGCCCATCAGTCAGCGGACCCCACGTCCGCGCCCGACACCATTGACACCACTGTTTTCTTTAACAACAACAAGGACCCTCCGCCCGACTCGTCAAGTCGCCCGGAAGCTCCGAGGCTACACCTAGCGGGTGCGCTTCCGTGCCCCCGCTGGAAATTGCCAGCCGACAGACTCCGCGTCCATGCCCGATAGTGCCTCGCACCCACTGATGTCAACTGTGCTTCCCTGGTAACGACGTCAAGAATAGTCATGTCGACGACACCAGGAATCCTTCTGCTGCGGCTACGCCTTAAGGGACTTCCTAGGCAAATATGCAAAGGATTTCCCCCGTGGCCTTGGAGCCTTGCGTTGGTGTTCCCTCGAAGCGGAAAGGGTGATGTAGCACAGCGGTGGTAAGTATTTCCGTCAGTTTGAGAACCAAGGTATCAATCCAGTGGAGGAGTATCACAAGATCCTGCACAAACACAAAAAGCTTGCTTCCAACGCTATGAAGGGGTTGTCAATCCCTTATAGATTGTTCACCAAGTGAGAACTGAAAGCAACAAAGTAACAAAGCAAAGTAAAAGCGGAGGTGTAAACGATGGATGTGAATAGACCCGGGGGCCCTAGTGTTTACTAGTGGCTTCTCTCATGAAAGCAAGTAGACGGTTGGTCAACAAATTACTGTCGAGCAATTGATAGAACCGCGCAAAGTCGTGACGATATCTATGGCAATGATTATATCTATAAGCATCACGTCCAAAACAAGTAGACCAATACTGTGTGCATCTACTACTATTACTCCACACGTCGACCGCTATCCAGCATGCATCTAGTGTATTAAGTCCAAAAGAACAGAGTAACGCCTTAAGCAAGATGACATTATGTAGATGGACAATCTCATATCAACGACAGAGCCCATCTTGTTACCCTTGATGGCAACTACTTAATGTGTGCCTTGCTGCCCCTACTGTCACTGGGAAAGGTCACCACATGGTAGAACCCAAAACCAAGCACTTCTCCCATTGCAAGAATCATAGATCTAGTTGGCCAAACAAAACCCAAGACTCGGAGAGACTTACAAGGATATCAAATCATGCATATAAGAAATCAACAAAGACTCAAATATATATCATAGATAATCTGATCACAAATCCACAATTCATCGGATCTCGACAAACACACCGCCAAAGAAGATTACATCGGATAGATCTCCATGAAGATCATGGAGAACTTTGTATTGAAGATCCAAGAGAGAGAAGAAGCCATCTAGCTAGTAACTACGGACCCGTAGGTCTGAAGTGAACTACTCACGAGTCATTGGAGGGGCAATGATGATGATGAAGAAGCCCTCCAACCCAAAGTCCCCTCCGGCAAGGCGCCGGGAAGGGTCTCCAGATGAGATCTCGCGGAAACGGAAGCTTGCGGCGGCGGAAAAGTATTTTTGAGGCTCCCCTGATTTTTTGGTGTATTTTAGGGAATATATAGGCCAAAGATCTGGGTCACGGGGCGGCTAGGGAGGCCACAAGCCCTGCCACCGCCGCTTCCCCTGGTGGCGGAGTGGGGGCTTGTGGGCTCCAAGGAGCCCTCCTGGCTTGGCCCACAGGCCCCGTGATCTTCTTTCGTTCGGGAAAAAATCATTTCGGGGATTTTATTCCGTTTGGACTCCGTTCCAAAATTAGATCTGAAAAGAGCCAAAAAACACAGAAAAAACAGGAACTGACACTTGGCACTGAATTAATAAGTTAGTCCTAAAAAAGATATAAAAGGTACATAAAACATCCAAAAATTACAAGATAAAATCATGAAACCATCAAAAATTATAGATACGTTTGAGACGTATCAAGCATCCCCAAGCTTAACTCCTGCTTTTCCTGGAGTAGGGAAGTGATAAAGAATGAATTTTTGATGCTTTCATGCTACCTAGCATAGATGTCCTTTGTAATTCCTATTATGTGACGTGAATGTTCAGATCCATTAGATTCAAAACAATAGTTTTCTATTGACGTGGAAACAATAATAATCAAGCAAACTAGCAAGGTAATCATGAACTTTCAAAATAACAAGGCCAAAAGAAAGTTATCCCTACAAAAGCATATAGTCTGGCTAGGCTCTATCATCATTGCACAACGAATTTAAATCATGCACGACCCCGGTATTGGCCAAGTAATTGTTTCACACCTTTACTTTCTGAAACCTTTTCAACTCTCACGCAATACATGAGCGTGAGCCATGGTTATAGCACTATAGATGCCGTGGAGTGTGGTGGATGATGCAAGACAAAAAAGAAGAAGATAGTCACATTAACTAGGCATATCAATGAGCTGTGGAGATGCTCATCAATAGATATCAATGTGAATGAGTAGGGATTGCCATACAAATGATGCACTAGAGCTATGAGTATGTGAAAGCTCTTAAAGAAAACTAGTGGGTGTGCATCCAACTTGCTTGCTCATGAAGACCTAAGGCAATTTTGAGGAAGCCTATCATTGGAATATACAAGCCAAGTTATATAATGAAGATTTTCCCACTAGCTATATGGTGGTGACAAAATGAGGGACTCTCAATCATGAAGCTCATGGTGCTTAATATGCACAAGTGTGGAAAAAGTGGTAGCATTGTCCCTTCTCTCTTTTTCTTTCATTTTTTTGGTGGGCTCTTTGGCCTCTTTTTTTTTAAATTTTGGTGGGCTTCTTTGGCCTCTTTTATTTCCTCACATGGGACAATGCTCCATTAATGATGATCATCACACTTTCAACTCAAAACTTAGAGCAACTATGACTCTATATGGAATGCCTTCGGTAGTGTACCGTGACAATGATCTAGCATGGCATAGACATCAATGGAAACATCATGCTAGCTATCTTACGATCATGCAATGATAATGTAGACGTGGTGGCACATGTCATGTGGTAGCTACATGGCAATATATCTCGGAATGACTTTGAAAAAGCCATAGTAGGTAGGTATGGTGGCTGTTTTGAGGGAGGCTAATGGTGGGTTTTGTGCACCGACGAAAGTTGCATGACACTAAGAAGATAGTGATGATGGAAGGTGAAAGTGCATCTAAACCATGGACTCAACATTAGTCATGAAGAACTCATATACTTGTTGCAAAAGTTTTATTATTAATCAAAACAAAGCATTCAACGCATACTCCTAGGGGAAGGGTTGGTAGGTATAAACCATCGCGCGATCCCGACCGCCACACAAAGGATGACAATCAATATACTAATCATGCTCAGATTTCATCACATAGCGGTTCACCATACGTGTATGCTACGGGAATCACTAACTTCAACACAAGTATTTCTAGATCCACAAAGCCTTACTAGCATGACTTCAATATTACCATAACCACAACTCAAAACTAATTGAGATGAATCAAACTTCTATAATTATTCAATGTACATGAAGGTGGAAGTTTTCGTATCCCTTTGGATAACTACCCCTTTTTAGACTACTTTCAAAGCATAGATCAACTACCAAGCCACACACCGCTGTGCTCTAAAAGATATAAGTGAGGCACACAGAGCAAAGTATCTAGCTCAAAAGATATAAGTGAAGCACGTGTGAGCTGAATTGTCTACCAAAAGATATAAGTGAAGCTCGACAAAATTACGGTGAGTGCATGTGTCTCTCTCTAGGTGTGCAGCAAGGATGGTTGTGACAAAACAAAAATAAAAGACTCCTACGATACAAGATGCTCCAAGCAAAAACACATAACATGTGGTGAATAAAAATATAGCCCCAAGTAACGTTACCGATGGATTGAAGACGAGAGAGGGGATGCCTTCCCGGCGCATCCCCAAGCTTAGGCTTTTACGGCATCCTTGAGTCTCTTGGGGTTCCTTGGACATCCCCAAGCTTGAGCTCTTGCCACTCTTTATGTCTTTGTCCATAAGAACTTCACCCAAAACTTGAAAACTTCACAACACGAAACTTAAACAGAAACTCGTGATAACATTAGTATGAGAAAGCAAACCACCACTTCCTTAGGTACTGTAGCAAACTTAAATTCTATTTGTGCTGATGTTGGGTTACTGTATTTTCAATCTTCCATTGCTAATACCCCCCGATACTATCCATAGTTTCATCAAAATAAGCAACCAACACAACAAAAACAGAATCTGTTAACAGCAGAACAGTCTATAGTAATCTGTATATTTCGTATACCTCTGGTACTTAAAAAATTCTCAAAACTTACGAAAGTCTGAAGAATTTGCGTAGAAATCAGAAGCAGAAAGAATCAACTCAAAAGCTCTTACAGACAAAAAATTAAAATTCTTTTCGTGAGCAGAAAGTTTCGGTCTTTTCCAACATGACCAAACGATCATCACCAAGACTAATCATAACGGTTTTGCTTGGCACAAACGCAAAAAGAAACACAAAAAACACAATCATAACAGAATTATGAAAGTGTGGAAAACACAAATCATAAAGAAAAAGGATAGATTTGTTGGGTTGCCTCCCAACAAGCGCTTTTGTTTAACGCCCTTAGCTAGGCAAAAGGTGATGGAATCTAAGTCTAACATACTTCCTATGCATAGGCATTTTATAGGGAAACAAATTGGCAAGACAACCAATAGTTACCAAATGCAAGGAAGAAGAAAGAGACAATACCAATCTCAACATAAGGAGAGGTAATTTGGTAACATGAAAGTTTCTACCAAAATATTTTCCTCTCTCATAGCAATTACATGTGGGATCATATTCAAATTCAACAATATAGCTATCCCATAGGATATTCTTTTCATGATCCACATGCATGCAAAGTTGACGCTCTTCAAAAATAGTGGGATTATCATCAACTAAAGTCATGACTTCTCCAAACCCACTTTCAATATTATTGCAAATATCATATTCATCATGAGGTTTAAACAAATTTTCAAGATCATAAGAAAGATCATCACCCCGATCATGATTATTGCAACAAGTAGTGGACAAAGCAAAACTAGCATCCCCAAGCTTAGGTTTTGCATATTTTTAGCATGATTGTCACTAATAGAATTTATAGTGAAACCATTGCAATCATGCTTTTCATCCAAGGAGCTCTCGTGAATCACTTCATAAGTTTCTTCATCACGATTTTCAGATTCACGCATCTCAAGCAAAACTCCATAAAGATAGTCAAGTGCCCTCAACTCACTAGCAATTCGTTCCACATAAGTGGGTCTCTTAAAGAGATTAGCTAGTGGATGAGGATCCATATCAATAGATTTTCAGCAAGCGAAGATGCAAGAATAATGAAGGCACATGGCACACGAGCGAACAGAAAGCAAGCGAGAGAAAAGGGCGAACGAAAAAGGCAAACGAGAACAGAAAAGGAGAAAGGCAAATGAAAACGACAAATGTGAAGTGGGGGAGAGGAAAACGAGAGGAAACTGGCAACAAAAGTAAATGCAAGAGATGAGTTTGTGAGACCTACTTGGATAGATCTTGATCTCTCCTCCCCGGCAACGGCGCCAGAAATACTTCTGATGTCAGCTGTGGTTCCCTAGTAACGGCACCAAGAATAGTCGTGTCGACGGCACCAGGAATCCTTCTGCTGCGGCTATGCCTTAAGGGACTTCCTAGGAAAATATGCAAAGGATTTCCCCCGTGGCCGTGGAGCCTTGCGTTGGTGTTCCCTCGAAGCGGAAAGGGTGATGTAGCATAGCGGTGGTAAGTATTTCCCTCAGTTTGAGAACCAAGGTATCAATCCAGTGGAGGAGTATCACAAGATCCTGCACAAACACAAAAAGCTTGCTCCCAACGCTATGAAGGGGTTGTCAATCCCTTATAGATTGTTTGCCAAGTGAGAACTGAAAGTAACAAAGTAACAAAGCAAAGTAAAAGCGGAGGTGTAAACGATGGATGTGAATAGACCCAGGGGCCCTAGTGTTTACTAGTGGTTTCTCTCGTGAAAGCAAGTAGACGGTGGGTGAACAAATTACTGTCGAGCAATTGGTAGAACCGCCCAAAGTCGTGACGATATCTATGGCAATGATTATATCTATAAGCATCACGTCCAAAACAAGTAGACCAATACTGTCTACATCCACTACTATTACTCCACACGTCGACCACTATCCAACATGCATCTAGTGTATTAAGTCCAAAAGAACAGAGTAACGCCTTAAGCAAGATGACATGATGTAGATGGACAATCTCATATCAACGACAGAGCCCATCTTGTTACCCTTGATGGCAACTACTTAATGTGTGCCTTGCTGCCCCTACTATCATTGGGAAAGGTCACCACATGGTAGAACCCAAAACCAAGCACTTCTCCCATTGCAAGAATCATAGATCTAGTTGGCCAAACAAAACCCAAGACTCGGAGAGACTTACAAGGATATCAAATCATGCATACAAGAAATCAGCAAAGACTCAAATATATATCATAGATAATCTGATCACAAATCCACAATTCATCGGATCTCGACAAACACACCGCCAAAGAAGATTACATCGGATAGATCTCCATGAAGGTCATGGAGAACTTTGTATTGAAGATCCAAGAGAGAGAAGAAGCCATCACTACTGAAATTCAGAAATTTTCCGTCTGCCATGGCGGACGGCAAAGGGCGCAACTACTGACGGCAAAGGCTTTGCCGTTGGTCAGCAGACGGCAAAAAAAATCAGGGGGCCGTTGGTCAGCAACTACTGACGGCAAGTGCTGTCTGCTTTTTTAAAGCGGACGACAAAGAATCTTTGCCATGAGGGGGCAGACGACATTTTAAATGGGACGAGACATATTCCAATGGCCCCGTTAAGTGTTAACGGCAGGCCTCCTCTCTTTGCCGTCCGCCATCCGCCCTTTGCCATGTGGGGGCAGACGACAAAGGGGGGAACCAGCCCCCTCTCTCTTCCCTCTTTGCCGTCTGCCACCCCCCCTTGGCCATGTGGGGGCAGACGACAAAGAGGGGAGAGAGAGGGGGCTGATTCCCCCCTTTGCCATGTGGGGGCAGACGTCAAAGGGGGGAACCAGCCCCCCTCTCTCTCCCCTCTTTGTTGTCTACCATCCCCCCTTTGCCATGTGGGGGCAGACGACAAAGAGGGGAGAGATTGGGGGCTGATTCCCCCCTTTGCCATGTGGGGGCAGACGGCAAAGGGGGGAAGTAGCCCCTTTTTAATTTATTTTTTATTATATCCAGCATTTTAAACAATAATTAGGATATATATATATATATATATTTGATATAAATAAATTTCTTTCCGTACTCATAACCATATTAAAATAACTTTCATCCATAGTGCATACATATTATGCAAGTTGCATCCGTACCAAACCATATATTACACCAGTTTCATCCACATGCATACAAAGTTTCATATATATATATATCCATATACTACAATAGTTTCAATACAAGCCATGGTACAAGAAATCATCTTCAAGCATTCCATCAATATAATCCAAGCTTCCCGTGAAGTGAATGTAATCTGCAAAATGACAAATAAGAAAGTTAGAAGAATAATACTAGATAAAGAAGTGTATATAGGTTATTTCAGAGAGAAATTAAGTATAGGCCATTTAGGAGCTAACTAAGCTAATTATGTCATTTAGTTGGAACCCTAGCTAACTATAGGTCGTTTCGGAGCTAACTTGGGTAAAATAGGTCATTCCGGAGCGAACTATACTTATTAAGCCATTTTGGATCTAGCTAGGCTAATTATAGGCCATTTAATACCTAAGTTAGGGGGAATAGGTCATCTTGCAGCTACGTAAGCCTTATTATGTCATTTAGGAGAGAACTTAGCTAACTATAGGTCATTTTTTATTAAATAGGTCATTTTTGAGCTAACTAAGCTAATTATGTCATTTTGTAGGATAATTAGCCAATTTAGCCTTTCTTGGATGAGTCTAAGCTACATAGAAGAAGAGAAAGAGAAGAAGAAGTAAAAGAAGGAGGAGGAGGAGGAGGATAAGGAGAAGGAATAGGAGAAGAAGAAGAAAAGAAGAAGGAGAAGGAGAAGCAGGAAGAAGGAGGAAGAAGAAGGAGAAGGAGCTCCTTCTCCTTCTTCTCCTCATTCTTCTCCTTCTTCTTATCCTCCTCCTTCTCCTTCTTCTTCTTCTCTTCTTCTTCTTCTTCCTTCCTTTCATTTTCCTCTTTCTTCTCCTCTTGTCCCCTTCTTCGGGCTAAATTGGCTAAGAATGCCTTTTTGGAGCTAATTATGTCATTTCGAGGATTATTAGCTAAGTATAGGTCATGTTTTATTAAATAGACCATTTTTGAGCTAACTAAGCTAATTATGTCATTTAGGTGGAACCCTAGCTAACTATAGGTTGTTTCGGAGCTAACTTGGGTAAAATAGGTCATTCCGGAGCAAACTATGCTTATTAAGCCATTTTGGATCTAGCTAGGCTAATTATAGGCCATTTAATACCTAAGTTAGGGGGAATAGGACATCTTGCAGCTATGTAAGCCTTATTATGTCATTTAGGAGAGAACTTAGCTAACTATAGGTTATTTTTTTAAATAGGTCATTTTGGATCTAACTAAGCTAATTATGTCATTTCGTAGGATAATTAGCCAATTTAGCCTTTCTTTGATGAGTCTAAGCTACGTAGAAGAAGAGAAAGAGAAGAAGAAGTAAAAGAAGGAGGAGGAGGAGAAGGAGAAGAAAGAGGAGAAGAAGAAGAAAAGAAGAAGGAGAAGGACAAGGAGGAAGAAGGAGGAAGAAGGAGGAAGAAGGAGGAAGAAGAAGGAGAATGAGGAGCTCCTTCTCCTTCTTCTCCTCCTTCTTCTCCTTCTTCGTATCCTCCTTCTTCTCCTTCTTCTTCATCTCTTCTTCTTCTTCTTCCTTCCTTTCATTTTTCCTCTTTCTTCTCCTCTTGTCCCCTTCTCCGGGCTAAATTGGATAAGAATGCCTTTTTGGAGCTAATTATGTCATTTCGAGGATAATTAGCTAAGTATAGGTCATGTTTTATTAAATAGACCATTTAGGAGCTAACTAAGCTAATTATGTCATTTAGGTGGAACCCTAGCTAACTATAGGTCGTTTCGGAGCTAACTTGGGTAAAATAGGTCATTCCGGAGCAAACTATGCTTATTAAGCTATTTTGGATCTAGCTAGGCTAATTATAGGCCATTTAATACCTAAATTAGGGGGAATAGGTCATCTTGCTGCTACGTAAGCCTTATTATGTCATTTAGGAGAGAACTTAGCTAACTATAGGTCATTTTTTATTAAATAGGTCATTTTGGAGCTAACTAAGCTAATTATGTCATTTCGTAGGTTAATTAGCCAATTTAGCCATTTTGGAGCTAACTAAGCTAATTATGTCATTTAGATGGAAGTCTAGGTATTTTTTATTAAAACACTAGAAATAACATACCATTATCGTCATCACGGCGGTGAAGCACGGTGGCTCTGGCTTGTTTCACCTGGAGAAGGCTGCCCTGGAGAAGGCTCCACTGTAGAAGGGTCGTGCAATGCGTTTCGGAAGATATTCTGCACCAGACATCGTTTGCAATGTGTCGTTAGCATGAGGACACTCTTAAGATCACTTCACTGAAATGAAACTCACCATCCCCGCCAAGTTAATGACTGGCATCGGCGGAGGGATTTGGCCGCTCTTCTCGCACATAGACTGTACATTTGGTTTCAACAAGTCAAACTTTTTATTTATTAATGAAATGGACATTCAAATGCAAGATTTGAAATAACATGAAGAAGAAACTTACCACGAAGAGCTCGTATATGGCCCTGTTAGACGCATCATTCCGTGCCCTCTCCGCCTCCACCAATGCACTCGTCCTCTCCTCCAGCTCCCTAATCTCCTTATCCTTCTCTGCCATAGCCGCCTGCATTGCCTCTCTCTCTTTTTGAATAGGAGCCTGCAACACAACTCATTGTTAGAAATTTAATCATATTGGTTCCAACGCACAACATAATGCGGAAAGATAGTTCAACTAACCTCGATGGCGAGATCGACTGGCCGTGGACGACGTGTTATCTCCGGACAAGAGCTCGTTTGGCGTGCCTTTATCTGCCGAAGAGTGCTAGGACAATGTATAAGGCCGTCTCCACTGGCGATCGAGCCATGGGGCCTCCTGTTGCGAGCTATCATCACCAGCTCTGGATCAATAGGCCCCTCGCTCGGGTTAAAGTCCTCCCCTTTCCTCGCCTTCCCGTGATCTCTGTACTTCACGAGCTTGTGGTGGGAGGAGATGTTGGTGAAGTTTTCTGGATGCTCGATGTCAGACTCAGAGAATGCCTTGACCTTCTTGTACGAGGCAGTATGGGCCATCGCATAAGGTCGTACATCTGTGGCGCCTCCGTCTTATTGTGACGTGCCTAAAAGAGAGAGAGAGGAAAATTGTATTAGTAAAGGGCTCAAGATAGCATTAAGAATGAATTGCATGAGGCATGAAGCAAACCACATACCCAATTCTTGCCAAATTGATTAAATTGACGCTCCCTTGATGGTGTGGCACACCAACCATTTTGCCACGCCTCTGCTTGGCGTTTTGTGGCTGGCCTCCCACGTTTCGGAGCACCAGTGATCCACCAAGGCCTCCCAACAATCCATCTCATCCACACACCATCTCGGGAGCACCTAAGTTAATAAAGAGAAATTTGAGCGCGTAAGAACCAAATCAAGGAAACTAACTACAAAGCCTTAATAATATGTAATTACCTTCATGTAATGCTCCTTCTCCATCTTAGCATCATGACACTTCGCCTTGTCAATCCTAATACGCCGCGTGGCATAGTAGTCTCAAACAGCATGCACCCGAGCCTTGTGCCAAAAGTTTTGAAGTAGGCAGCGACATTAGGTTTTGATAACCTTTGCCGCATCCTCCTCGTATCCCTCCTCACACCCGTAGTAGGTCTGCAAACGAGACAACACCGATTAGTACAATAAATAGCTATGGTTGATTTATAATTGTGTGAAGGAGAAATTACCCAGAACTTTCGGATCACCATGTCCGCCCTCGTGTCGCACAAAACACCATCGATCTCCACCTCCGGTGGGGCCGAAGCACCCAAGTAGTGCTCCTAGGTCATTCCTACCTCTCGCTCCCGACTAGGCAACATAACAAACCCTGGGAAGTTTTTACGGCAAAGGACACCAAGGACGCTGTTGGGCTTGCGGACACCCTTGGCAACAATCCAACCCCTATAGTATGACAAATTAAAGCCAAAACATTAGATATTTGAGAAAACGCGAAGGCAAAAGGTTAAATAAGAGTAAATTAACTTACTTGTCCCCATTTGGCCTAATCGACCACCTTTGCTCGGGGGTCGCCGGCACGAGCGGGGGCCCCGAACTACCACGCTGGTAGACAGTAGCCCACTCACCCAGCTCCTCGTCGCTACCAGCATGGCCACTTGGCTCAGCCCAGGTATCCCACTGGGTCTCTTGGGACGTACCCTCATCCCTGCTTTGCTCCGGAGTCGCTTGGAATGAAGCCTCTGGGACACGAGTCTCGTGGGTCAAAGGCTCGTCGACCTCAGGCTCGTCGACCCGTGGCTCGTGAACCGGAGACCGTGTAGCCTCCACTTCAGACGAATCCACCCTAGAAGTCCCGTCCTCGGGTGAATCAGCTTGAGGTGGTGGCGGAGACCGTGTAGCCTCCACCTCAGAAGGCGTGGCAGCCACCTCCCTACCTCTCCCGCGGCCTTTCAAGATTGAACCATGCCTTTGGCTTCACTATGCTTTGCTTTCCTTTCCGTTGTCGCAAGTTTTGCAATGGTCTATCACATAGAGCCTTCAGGTCGACTCTAGCCTTAGGATTATCTTTTGACTTCCCCTCTATGCCGAACAATGTACCAAAAATGGCCTCCGCAATATTCTTTTTAGTGTGCATCATGTCAATGTTGTGTGGGCAAAGGAGGTCTTTGAAGTAAGGCAGATCCCATAAGCATGACTTGTGAGTCCAGGCGTGTTAGGTATTATACCCTTTGAAGTATCCTGGATGCAAAGGATCAGGCTCGAGAGTGTTTAACTGATCAAGGGTCTGTTGGCCTGTCAATGTAGCTGGTGCAGTGTTTTTGACAACTCTACCTTTGATGAAATTCTTCTTGTCTTTTCTGAACTTATGGTCAGGATCCGGGAATTGTCTATGCATGTCGAAGCAAGAATACTTGCGACCAGCCTGCAGTCAACGGAACTGAAGAGCTGCCTTGCATGTGGTGCACGGGAACCTTCCATGCACACACCAGCCAGCGAATAGCGCAAACGCCGGATAATCATGCGTCGAGTACATGTACCACACATGCATTTTGAAATTTGTTTTGGTAGCCGCGTCGTAGGTCTTGATCCCATTATCCCAGGCTTCTTGCAACTCATCCTTAAGCGGTTGCATGTACACATTCATATTCTTCCCCGGATAGTTGGGCCCTGGAATTATCAACGTCAGTAAAATGTTCTTTCTTTTCATAATCTCTCCGGGTGGCAAATTTAGTGGAATGACAAATACAGGCCAACAACTGTATTGTGCTGCCGTCATACCATACACATTGAACCCATCTGTGCTGATGGCAACTCTAGGTTGCCTTGGATCTTCCGATTTATCCTTATGTAATGCATCAAAGTGCCTCCATGCAAAATCATCTGAAGTGTGTACCAGCATCTTGTTCCCATCCGCATCTAGTTCGGTTCTTTTGCCCAATTTGTGCCATGTCATCTATCTGGCCGTCTCTTCGACCATGAAAAGACGTTGAAGTCTTGGTACGATTGGCAGATACTGAAGAACACTAATGGGGATTTTGGTCTGATTCTTCTCACCCATGCCGTTGTCGACCACAATATACCTCGAAGAATTGCAAATGGGGCAATAGTTCAAGGCCGCATACTCAAGCCTAAATAAGGCACATCCATTCTCACAGGCATGTATCTTCTCATAGGGCATCTTAAGTACACAGAGGATTTTCTCTGACTGGTACAGGTTTGCACGCAGTACATGGCCTTTGGGTAGAAAGCGTCCAAATATCATCATCATCACGTCGTAGCATTCTCTGCCTAGGTTGAATTGAGCCTTCAGAGCCATTACTTGCGCGACGGCATCCAGCAGACAAAGCTCAGTCTGCTCGTGGAGAGGACGTTTTGAAGACTCCAACATTTCATAGAAGGCCTTTGCAGATTCCTCCATCTCATCGTACGAATCCCGAGCATCATCAAAGTCTTGCACCATGTCTTCAATCCCGGTACCATGCTCGTCGGTGCGACGACGAATCACCTTAGCTCTGGCACGTTGGTCAGACTCACCATGAAAAGTCCACACCGTATAATTAGGCGTAAAACCCCACTTTTGCAGTTGTTTACCCATTTCAAACTCGGTCTGCTTTTTCCAGTTGTCGTAGTTGGGACAGGGGCACCATGTTTTTTGCTGGCCATTTGCAAATGCGGCTCTCACAAACCCCCTGGTTTTTGTTAACCATTCATGGGTCATGTCTTTCTGACTAGGGTGACCAGTGTACATCCAAGCACGATCACTCATGTTGCCTAGCTACCTATGGGGGCACAAGAAATAAATATATAATTCATCATCTATATTCATACGCTAATCAAGTTTGTCAGTTTTATTACGTCCATGCAACCTACACGCTAATAGGTAAAGATAGGTCCTAATCCCACCCGGGTATGTGTAGATTGGGTTCGTTTTCCCATGCTCTGCTCCTGATGCAACGCAGAATTTCGGCATCACCTCCCCGCTGTTCTCCTGATACACGTCTCGGCAATAAGCAGAGAGGATGTGTACCCGGAGAACAACAGGGGAGGCACTGACGAAATTCTGCATCGGATCCGGAGCACAGCATACGGGAAAACAAACCCAATCTACACATATTCGGGCTGTCCATGGATAATGTTGGACAATTCGAAAGGATGGCGGTTATAAATATGCAAAGAAATGCATATTTATAGATGTCGCCCTTTCGAACGGGAGACGCATACTGGTCACGCATACTCATGATTGAAGAAACCTATAGCTAGCAAGTTTCATCGGCATGAAGACCGAGACAGAGCAAATTAAGGGGGTAGGTGGAGAAGTCATTTGTGCTCACCAACAAACGCAAGGGCGGAGCTCGTCCAACGCACGTGGAGGTCGTCGAACAACTGCACATTGAAATTCACACGATCAACACAAATACAATGTTCTTATAATTAACATAATCGGAAAATATGTGACCTAACTCATAATTTACAAAACTATGACCTCGTGGGCCTCTCGAAGGCCGGAAAGCACCTTCTCATTCAACAGAAGGCAGAAGAGGTGTCGGGGGTCGGGGCTTAGTGGCGTCGGGAGTCAGTGCCATCGAGGGTCGGTGGTGTCGGGTGTCGGTGGCATCGGGGGTCGGGGGGGTTAGTGGCGTCGGTTGTGGGGGGTTAGTGGCATCGGGGGTCGAGGGTGAGTGACGTCGGGGGTCGAGGGTCAGTGATGTCGGGTGTCAGTGGTGTCGGGATTCGGGGGTTGGTGGCCTCGAGTGTTGGGGGTCGGGAGTCGTGGGCCGAGGATCTGGGTCGGGGGTTAGTGGCATCGGGGGTCGAGGGTTAGTGGCGTCGGGGGTCAGTGGCGTCGGGGGTCGGGGGTCAGTGGCGTCGGGGGTCGATGGTCTGGGGTCAGTGGCGTCGGGCGTCAGGGGTCGGGGGTCGAGGGTCAGTTTCGGGGTGCCGGGGTTCCCTTTTCCTCTTCTTTGTTCTTCTCTTCTCTCCTCTTTTTCTTCTTCTTCTTCTTCTTCTTCTTCTTCTTCTTCTTCTTTCTCCTCCTCCTCCCCCTCCTCTTTGTCTCCTCCTATTCTTTTTCTTCTTCTTCTTCTTCTTCTTCTTCTTCTTCTTCTTCTTCTTATTTCTCCTCCTCCCCTCCTCCTCCTCCTCTTCCTCTTCCTCTTCTTCTTCTTCTTCTTCTTCTTCTTCTTCTTCTTCTTCTTCTTCTTCTTCTTCTTCTTCTTCTTCTTCTTCTTCTTCTTCTTCTTCTTCTTTTTTCTCCTCCTCCTCCTCCTCCTCTTCTTCTTCTTCTTCTTCTTCTTCTTCTTCTTCTTCTTCTTCTTCTCCTTCTTCTTTTCGTTCTTCTTCTAATTATTTTCTTCTTTTCCTTTTTTCTTTTTCATTTTTTCCTTCTCCTTTTCCTCTTTTTTTCTTCTAACCTAACTAACTAACCTAATTAGCCTAATAATCTAACCAAATAAACTAACTAAATTACCCTATATTTAATGCAAAACTAACCTAATAAACTAACTAAAGTAATTAAATTTTTTAAAAAGAAAAAGAAGAAAAACTCACCGGCGGGGTGGTGTGGGTGGCGGTGGACGACGGCAGGGGGTGGCGGCGGCAGCGGTGGACGACGACAGGGGGGGCAGGGGGCGCGCGGCAGGGGGCTCGCCGCGGGGAGGGGGTCGCCGCGGGGGTGGGTCGCCATGGGGAGGGGCTCTCGCGGGGAGGGGGTCGCCGTGGGGTGAGGAGAGAGACAGTGGCGGGGGGGAGAGAGAGACAGTGAGCGAGGAGGGGGTTAACGACCATTATAGGGCGGCCCCTTTGCCGTTCGCCCCCCGACGGCAAAGGGCCCCATGGCAGACGACAAAGGCCCCCAGACGGCAAAGGCCCCCGGATGTCGGACACGGCAGGCATGGGACCCACCCGTCCTCTTTGCCGTCTGCCCTGGGTCTCTTTGCCATCCGTTGGCAGACGGCAAAGAGCCGACACATGGCAAATAGTATTTTTGCCGTATGTCAGCCCTTTGCCGTCTGCCTTGTGTCAACTGATGGCAAAGAGGTTCTTTGCCATCAGCCAGCAGACGGCAAAGCACTGGTTGACGGCAAAGAACTGGATTCCAGTAGTGCATCTCGCTACTAACTACGGACCCGTAGGTCTGAAGTGAACTACTCATGAGTCATTGGAGGGGCGATGATGATGATGAAGAAGCCCTCCAACTCCAAAGTCCCCTCCGACAGGGCGCCGGGAAGGGTCTCCAGATGAGATCTCGCAGAAACGGAAGCTTGCGGAGGCGGAAAAGTATTTTCGAGGCTCCCCTGATTTTTTGCTGTATTTTAGGGAATATATAGGCCAAAGATCTAGGTTAGGGGGCGGCCAGGGAGGCCACAAGCCCTGCCACCGCCGCCTCCCCTGGTGGCGGAGTGGGGGCTTGTGGGCTCCCACGAGCCCTCTTGGCTTGGCCCACAGGCCCCCTGATCTTCTTCCGTTCGGGAAAAAAATCATTTCGGGAATTTTATTCCGTTTGGACTCCGTTCCAAAATCAGATCTGAAAAGAGCCAAAAACACAGAAAAACAGGAACTCGCACTTGGCACTGAATTAATAAATTAGTCGCAAAAAAGATATAAAAGTTACATAAAACATCCAAAGATGACAAGATAACAGCATGAAACCATAAAAAATTATAGATACGATTGAGACGTATCACCCACCCGCCGATGGATTCCAAGTCCGCACCCGCAGCGCCTCGCGTCCATCAGCCAGCGGACTCCAAGTCCACGCGCGGCAGTGCCTCATGCGCACCAGCCGGCGGACTCCGCGTTTGCACCCGACACCGCCTCACGCTCACCAGCCGGCGGTCTCCGCGTCCGCGCCTAGCAGCGCCTCGCGCGCACCAGTCGGCAGACTTCACATCCGCCCGCGGCAGTGCCTTGTGTGCTCCAGACGACGAACTCCGCGTCCGACGATGATGGCGCCTCACGCCCGACCGTCGGTGGATCACGCGTCTGTTCCCTGTAGCGCCTCACACCCGTCAGCCATGCGGACTCCGCGTCCGTGTCCGGGACGGCCTTGCGCCCATAAGTCAGCGGACTCCATCTTCGCGTCGGACATCCTCGATGCTATCATCTGCTTCAGCAATAGCAAAAACCCTCCGCCCGACTCTTAGATTCGCCCGGAGGCTCAGAGGCTACACCTAGTGGGTGTGCTGGCGCGCCCCCGCTGGAAGAACCAGCCGACAAACTCCGCGTCTACGCACGACAGGGCCTCATGCTGGCAAACTAGCAAGAATCATTGGAGGGATTAAGAGTTAGCAAGCTCAAAGAAGGTCAACAATGCGGGGGGCAAATGGGGAAGAAGACCCCCTTTTATAGGTCCCCAAGAATCTGCCCGTTATGTGCAGAAAAACATAGGAGCGGTACAACCACCATGCGGACCGGTACAACCGGTCAATGAAGCAAAGAAAACTACTTGTCTGTGTTAAGCCATATGCCGTATTCTCGTAGGCTGGCAAAGGTATGCTCGAGGTCATCTACCAGCTGGCCGACGTGCTTGGTCTTGATGACCACGTCGTCCACATATGCTTCTACTGTTTTGCCGATTTGTTTCTCCAAGCATGTCTGGATCATGCGCTGGTAAGTGGCACCCGTGTTCTTTAACCCGAAAGGCTGTGTTAAAGCAGAATGGCCCATAGGGTGTTATGAAGGTGGTTGCAGCCTGATCAGATTCCTTCATTTTAATCTGATGGTATCCAGAAGAAGCATCAAGCAAACACAGAGAGTCGTGTTTGGCTGTTGCGTCGATAATTTGGTCTATTCGGGAAAGGATCCTTAGGGCAGGCCTTATTGAGGTCTTTGAGGCCAACTAGTCAGGATGTTTGATTTCTCTGATGAACCCGACTTCTACTAGATTGGCAAGTTCCTCACGCATAGCTTGATGGTTTGGTTCGGAAAATTGGTGCAAGGCCTGTTTGACAGGTATAAAGCCTGCTATTATGTTCTGGCTGTGTTTGGCCAGCCCCCGAGGGATTCCTGGCATGTCTAAGGGGTGCCACGCGAATATGTCCCAATTTTCATGCAAAAAACTAGGTAACGCTTCATCAATTGCGGGGTCCAGCTGAGCTCTGAAGGACACCGTTTTGCTTGGGTCCGTTGGATGCACCTGAAAGTTGATGATCTCATACGTTGTTTTAAAGGATGTGGAGTTGGTACGCTTACCGAGGATTACGTCGTCCTTGTCCACTATGGAGAGGAGTGTGGTGAGCTCTTCTGTGGCGAGGTTTTCCGCTAGTACCTCAAGAGCTAGGGATGCCATTTTATTTTTAGGTCGGAGGGCTCTGTTGGGGTCACTTATGACTATGATCACACCGTTCGGCCCTCACATTTTGAGATTCATATCCGTAATGTGGTATGGACTGAAATCATGTGAAGGCTTCGCGTCCCAACATGGCATGGTAACCACTATGAAAGGGTATGATATGAAAATGAAGTTCTTCGGATCGGTAGTTCTCAGGCATGTCGAATACCACATCGAGTGTTACTCGTCCGGTATAGCATGCTTCTTTCCCGGGGATGATACCTCAGAAGGTGGTGTTGCTATGTTCGATTCAAGATCTGTCAAACTGCATTTTGTCCAGTGTGTCCTTGTAAATGAGTTTTAGACCGCTACCCCCATCCATTAGCACCTTATTTAGTAGAAAGCCATGGACTATGGGGTTTAGGACTAGGGCGGCAGGTGCTCGGCCCGTGCTCGTGTTCGGCTGGTCGTCTTTGTCGAAAGTGATTGGTGTGTCCAACCATGGGTTAACTGTCGTTAAATGGTGGATTTGATGGAGCTCTCGAAGAGCTCTCTTTCTTTGATTTTTTGAGGAAAATGTTTCGTAGATCATTAGGATCTCCGCATTGCTCACCAGCAGCAATCTCGACCATTCCTCCGTTAGTGGAGTCTTGAGGATGGCCTCTCCACTTTTTTCAACTTGCATGACAACCCAACATGCTCGGAGGCTGTGGGTGGAGCTTGTGTTAGGAGGGGCCGAGTGTATGTGGCAAGGCTCGTCTAGTACTACGTTGAGGACGAATGTGGCTCTCATCCGCGTTTTGTTCCTTTTCTCTACGAGCCCGAATATATTCAGCCCCGTGAATGGGGGAGCACGCCTTCTTCGAGTTCCTCTGGTTTGCTCGATATGTCCATGCTCCGTGCGCATTTTCGACATTTGCCAAGTGCTTTCCAGGGCGCAATATTTGAGCACCAGGTTTGACAGCTCGGGGAAGGTTTGAACTCAGCGACAGGTGAGGGCCTTGAGGATGCCCTCGTCATGGCAGCTACACCGGAAGGTGTTGACCATCTCCTGCTCACCGTGGCCCTCTGCCCTATCCTTATTGAGGAGGAATCTGACCTAAATGTGTTGTATTGATTCCCCTTAGCGTTGTTTATCCTTGTGTGGGTCTAGTAAATAGAACCCTTCTGTTTTTCCTGAGGGATGCTCGAGCTGGGTGGTAAGTGGGACGAAATTTTTTGTTCCCATGAGGCACAAGTCCGAGCCTTTGGCGACTACGTCGAGCGCTTTAGTGGGGTTTAGCACGACAGGCCCAAGGTTCGTGGTAGCGACGAGACCTTGCTGCACTGACTCTCAGTCGCATGTCGGGTCGGACTCTGGACCCGAGTTTATCTCGGGACGAGACCCATGTTCTGTATTATCGAAGGAGACCGGATGGTTAGTAACCGGGATGTAGACCGTCCTTAACTCTGGTAGTTGATGTGGGGAGCCCTTAGCCAGGCACTCAACGGTAGCAACCAAATGTGTGTTGGGTGGGACGTGAATTTTCCTATCGTCAGTTCTAAGCCTGACTCAATCATAGATCAGAGATTGGTCACCGATCATGCCCATAGATTGGATCGGATCGAGTAAATCATGTAGTAATGGAGTCTCGGTGGAGTCCGTACTATTTAAGTGTTCGGGATCGGCCCACAACACTGATGCCCCAGGGTCGTTCGAGGACACTCCTTGGTTGTGTTTGGCTGAGCTGAACCCGGGCGTATCGACCACGTCGGGCTCTAAGGCCGGACCAAGGGTCAAAGTCACTCCGGTAGCGGAATCCACGACTTCTGAAGTCAAGGCATCGGGGCTCGTGGGCCCCTTGAAAGGAGTTAGGAGCCTTTTTAACACAAGATTTGCCCGGGGGTCGGTGGTGAACTCTAGGCTCCCGAACCTTAATTCCTCACCGAGGGCAAATCTTTTGACATGGCCAAGGTGGCCGGCCAGATCAACATGCAGAACGATGCTTCCGAACGCGAAGATCTGTCCTGGGACAAAGACGTCCTTGCTGTGGATCTCTTCGCGGATGACTAATCGTGCCATCAATCCTTCCTGCAATCCTACAACAGAATTCTCAATGAAAGCACCAATATATGAACGGGGGGGGGGGGGGGCTTTAGTTCATAGGACAAGTTGAGATTATTACTCCTAGGGTTTAGACCACAATATATGATCTCAAGGTAGATCAACTCTGTATTTGGTACTCCATCATCAATATAAACAAGAACATGACATATGGTTTTACCTCCATCAAGGGGGCCAGGATCTGGGTAAAACATTGTATCCTTTGTCTCTTGTTACCCATTGATACAAGGTCCACAATTCGGGACCGCCTACCCGAGATCTGCTGGTTTAGACAATGACATTGGTGCTTTCATTGAGAGGTCCAATGTGGGATCGCTAGAGGATCAATGGCCCATTTAATCATAAGTGACGACATCTGCAAGGAGGACGTTTTTGTCCCAGAACAGATCTTCATGTTCGACAGTGTCGTGCTGCATGCTGATCCAACCGGACACCTAGACCGGATAAGAAACCTTTCCACTAACCAGGAGATCAAGCTCGGGAATTTAGAGTTCATCGCTGACTCCCGGGGGGATATTATTCTGACGAAGCTTTCGACTAGTGACACCGTGACCTTGGTCGGGGGGGGGGGGGGATCTCGCCCTTGAGACGGCTTACTCCTTGGCTCCAACCACATACCCAACTTCGTCGAGTTATGTACATTGATACGCAAATACTGCATAATGGAAAGTACCCTGCACACTCACGAATGCGAGAGGAATCAATCCATGCAGAGCAATCCAGAGGAGATCGGATGAAGCACACACCCCAACAACGGTTGACAAATCACAGGCCCGCTGGGAAGAAGAATAAGCCCCTCGACGGATCCCGAACCGTCCTTGATAAATTATTGGATAGTCCATGCCCATAAAATCGACACTTCCCAATACTAGACCAACCCATACCTTTGAGCTTGCTGGGTTGTCATGCAAATAGAAAAACATGGAGAGGCTATCCTCGGGGCCCAATCATCAAACAAGTGTCCATCAATACCGACGAACAACAATGTCAAGGTCTTCACAATTTATGAGATGTTCTCCTCAGATAATTAAAGTAAAATAGCTCTTCGAGAACTCAACCATGTATTCCAGGAAGTAGTAATGAACCCATGGACAAATACACCCATAACTTTCATAGAGGACGACCATCCGAGAATTCTTTCTAACCGAACACCTGCCGGTTTAGTCCTGAACCCCATTATAGACAATTTTAAACTATGGAAGGTAGTAATGGACGGCGGCAACGGCTTAAACCTCATTTGTGAGAATACCTATGATAAAAGGCAGTTTGACTGATCTCGCATCGATCAAAACAACAAAAACCTTTCAAGGGATTATCCTCGGAACAGAAGCGCGATGTAGAGGACGAGTTTCTATTGACGTGGTAGTCGGTACCCACGAGAACTACAGGTTTGAAGAACTCGTCTTCCATATTGTACCCTTTCGCATCGGTTATCACACTCTTTTGGGAGTGAGGCCTTCACTAGATTTTAGGCCATACCGCATTACGGGTACATGAAACTCAAAATGCCTCGGCCCAATGGTGTCATTACACATACAAATGACCTGAATAGAGCTCTTCGGGTCAAAAACAAAACTACAACGCTCGCCCTCGAGGCACTTTTTGAAGCACTTGAGGCTGAGGAATTAACCGAATTATGAACAGTGGTCAATAAGGATGAAGTAACCCTCAGCAAGAAGCCCAAGTCCACATCCTTCAAACTAGCACATGAAATAGTCAAATTTCATGTGCATCCAACGGACCCCAACAAAATAACGTCCATCGGAGCACAGCTGGACCTTGCGGTTGATACATCTTCATCATATCTATAATTTTTTGATTGTTTCATGCCAATATTCTACAACTTTCATATACTTTTGGCAAGTTTTATACTGTTTTTGGGACTAACCTATTGATAAAGTGTCCAGTGCCAATTCCTGTTTGTTTCATGTTTTTTGTTTTGTAGAAAATCCATATCAAACGAAGTCCAAACGGCGTAAAAACTTACGGGGATTTTTGTGGAATATTTGAGAATTTTGGGAAGTGGAAACAACAGAAGGCGGTGCCCGAGGGGGCCACAAGCCATAGGGGCGCAGCCTGGCGGGTAGGTCGCGTCAGGCGGGCTTGTAGCCACCCCGTAAGGTGGTTCGCGCCCTTCTTTCGCCACAACAGAGCTAATTTCTGGATAAAAATCGTTTTAATTTTTTAGCCTAATCGGAGTTACGGATTTCCAGAAATATAAGAAACGGTGAAACGCCAGAATCTGGAACATAGAAACATAAAGAAACAGAGAGAGATATCCAATCTCGGAGGGGCTCTCGCCCCTCCGCCGCCATGGAGGTCAAGGACCAGAGGGGGGCTCTCTCCCCCTCTCTCCCGTGGCACCGGAACGTCGCCGGGGCCATCATCATGACGGCAATCTGCACGAACAACTTCGCCGCCGTAACACCACTCTCTCCCCCTCTTCGCAACGGTGTAACACCACTTCTCCCTGCTGTAATCTGTACTTAAACATGTTGCTCAATGCTATATATTATTTCCCAATGATGTATGGCTATCCTATGATGTTTGAGTAGATCCGTTTTGTCCTATGGGTTGATTGATGATCATGATTGGTTTGAGTTGCATGTTTTATTATTGGTGCTGTCCTATGGTGCTCTCCTGTTGCGCAAGCATGAGGGATCCCCGCTGTAGGGTTTGCAATATGTTTATGAATCGCTTATGGTGGGCGACATGATTGACAGAAGCACATACCTGAGTAAGTAGGTTGTTTGCATATGGGAATAAAGAGGACTTGATACCTTATAATGCTATGGTTGGGTTTTACCTTAATGATCTTTAGTAGTTGCGGATGCTTGCTAGAGTTCCAATCATAAGTGCATATGATCCAACTAGAGAAAGTATGTTATCTTATGCGTCTCCCTCATATAAAATTGCAATAATGATTACCGGTCTAGTTATCGACTGCCTAGGGACAAATAAACCTTCTTGTGACAAAAAGACCTCTACTAAGACCATCTTAGTTGTTTCTTTATCTTAGCAGCCCCTAGTTTTTATTTACGTGTTCTTTATTTTCTTGCAAACCTATCCTATCACGCCTATAAAGTACTTCTAGTTTCACACTTGTTCTAGGTAAAGGGAACGTTAAGCATGCGTAGAGTTGTATCAGTGGTCGATAGAACTTGAGGGAATATTTGTTCTACCTTTAGCTCCTCGCTAGGTTCAACACTCTTACTTATCGAGAAAGGCTACAATTGATCCCCTATACTTGTGGGTTATCAAGACCTTTTTCTGGCGCCGTTGCCGGGGAGCAATAGTGTATGGTGAATATTCTTGTGTGTGCTTGTTTGCTTTATCACTAAGTAGATTTTATTTGCTGTTTAGCTTGTTTTCTATCTTTAGATATGGGTTGGAAACGCAAAATACCAAAAAATAGATGTACTTTTTTCTCCAAAAGTTGAGGAACCACTAGTGTTCCGTACCACCGAAGAATATTACTCGGGTCATCTTTGATCCATTTGTGCTCGTGTTGAAACCCCAACTAGCTTAGTTGAGGGCAAATCATTAAATGAGCATGCTTATTATGTGCGACACTGCTTATCTCAAAAAGGGAATCTTTTATGGCATCAAATTAATACTTTGCAATGCTATGCTTGGAATTTATGCGAAATTTATGATTTTACTTGTTGTTCTGAAGACCCTAAAAACACCTCCCCTATACTTGTGGGTTATCAACGGTCTATGAAGCATTGCATACATTCTTACGAGAAAAGGGAGATATATTTGCGTGGCACCCTTCAGACATGCCAGGAATCCCACGAAGACTGGCAGAGCATAGCTTGAATATAATTGCTGGCTTTAAGCTAGTCAAACAAACATTACCATGATTTTTTGAACCCAAGTGTGAAGCCATGGATACTGAACAAGAAAAATTTCTCAAATCCAGATTCATCCGAGATATCAAACACCCCGAGTGGTTGGCCAAATTGGGCATGGTACCAAAGAAGGATAAATCCTAGCGGTTATGTGTGGATTTTAAACACCTAAATATATCCTGCCCTAAGGATCCCTTTACCTTACCCCGCATAGACCAAATCTTTGACGCCACTGCCAAAGGCGGCTCATTATGCTTCCTCGATGCCTACTTCGAATACCATCAAATCAAAATGAAGATATCTGATCAGTTCACAACCGCCTTTATCACTCTCAATGGGCCATCCTGCTTCAACACAATGCCTTTTGGGTCAAAAACGTTGGCACCACATATCAACGCATGATTCAGACATGCTTAGAAAAGGAAATCGACAAGAAAATCGAGGCATACGTCGACGACATTGTCATTAAAACTAAACACGTTAGCCAGCTCGTGGACGACCTTCGATAAATTTTGATAATCTCCGAGAATATGACTTACTGTTCAATTCAGACAAATGTGTATTCGGAGTTCCCACGGGTAAAGTGCTTGACTCCATCATCTCCCATAGAGGAATAGAGGCCAATCTGGCTAAAATCTAATTTCTATCCGAGTCGGCGATCCCGACGGAGTTAAAACGCGTGCAAACATGGCGGGCTGCATGGTGGCTTTGAGTGGCTGCATTTCTTGTCTTGGCAAAAAGGCACTACCACTCTACAGATTGCTCAAACGAACAAAAAACTTTGAGTGGACCAAAAAAGCAACAACCATTGTGGAAGAAATGAAAACGTTGTTAGCTAGTAATCCCATACGGGCGACACCTACTATAGGGGAGCCAATTCTATTATACATCTTGGCCACCAACCAAGTCATTAGTGTAGTCCTTGTTGTCGAACGAGAGGCGGAAGGCCACAATCTCCAAATATAGAAGCCGGTCTATTATGCGTCCAAGGTACTTATCCCATGCAAATCCCGCTATCCGCACTACCAGAAGATAGCCTACATAGGTTTTATGGCATCTCGCAAGCTCCAACACTATTTTCAAGAGTATTAAGTCAAAGTAGCATCTGAAATTCTGAAGTACCCCTGAATGATATAATCAATAACCCTCTGCCCGACTCTTAGAGTCGCCCGGAGGCTGAGAGGCTACACCTAGTGGGTGCGCTGGCGCACCCCCGCTGGAAGAACCAGCCGACAAACTCCGCGTCTATGCCCGACAGGGCCTCATGCTGGCAAACTAGCAAGAATCATTGGAGGGATTGAGAGTTAGCAAGCTCAAAGAAGGTCAACAATGCGGGGGGCAAATGGGGAAGAAGACCCCCTTTTATAGGTCCCCAAGAATCTGCCCGTTATGTGCAGAAAAACATAGGAGCGGTACAACCACCATGCGGACCGGTACAACCGGTCAATGCAGCAAAGAAAACTACTTGTCTGTGTTAAGCCGTATGCCGTATTCTCGTAGGCTGGCAAAGGTATGCTCGAGGTCATCTACCAGCTGGCCGACGTGCTTGGTCTTGATGACCACGTCGTCCACATATGCTTCTACTATTTTGCCGATTTGTTTCTCCAAGCATGTCTGGATCACACGCTGGTATGTGGCACCCGTGTTCTTTAACCCGAAAGGCTGTGTTAAAGCAGAATGGCCCATAGGGTGTTATGAAGGTGGTTGCAGCCTGATCAGATTCCTTCATTTTAATCTGATGGTATCCAGAAGAAGCATCAAGCAAACACAGAGAGTCGTGTTTGGCTGTTGCGTCGATAATTTGGTCTATTCGGGAAAGGATCCTTAGGGCAGGCCTTATTGAGGTCTTTGAGGCCAACCAGTTAGGATGTTTGATTTCTCTGATGAACCCGACTTCTACTAGTTTGGCAAGTTCATCACGCATAGCTTGATGGTTTGGTTCGGAAAATCGGTGCAAGGCCTGTTTGACAGGTATAAAGCCCGCTATTATGTTCTGGCTGTGTTTGGCCAGCCCCCGAGGGATTCCTGGCATGTCTAAGGGGTGCCATGCGAATATGTCCCAATTTTCATGCAAAAAACTAGGCAACGCTTCATCGATTGCGGGGTCCAGCTGAGCTCTGATGGACACCGTTTTGCTGGGGTCCGTTGGATACACCTGAAAGTTGATGATCTCATCCGTTGTTTTAAAGGATGTGGAGTTGGTCCGCTTACCGAGGATTACGTCGTCCTTGTCCACTATGGAGAGGAGTGTGGTGAGCTCTTCTGTGGCGAGGGTTTCTGCTAGTACCTCAAGGGCTAGGGATGCCATTTTATTTTTAGCTCGGAGGGCTGTGTTGGGGTCACTTATGACTATGATCACACCGTTCGACCCTCACATTTTGAGATTCATATCCGTAATGTGGTATGGACTGAAATCATGTGAAGGCTTCACGTCCCAACATGGCATGGTAACCACTGTGAAAGGGTATGATATGAAAATGAAGTTCTTCGGATCGGTAGTTCTCAGGCATGTCGAATACCACATCGAGTGTTACTCGTCCGGTATAGCATGCTTCTTTCCCGGGGATGATACCTCAGAAGGTGGTGTTGCTATGTTTGATTCAAGATCTGTCAAACTGCATTTTGTCCAGTGTGTCCTCGTAAATGAGTTTTAGACCGCTACCCCCATCCATTAGCACCTTATTTAGTCGAAAGCCATGGACTATGGGGTTTAGGACTAGGGCGGCAGGTGCTCGGCCCGTGCTCGTGTTCGGCTGGTCGTCTTTGTAAAAAGTGATTGGTGTGTCCAACCATGGGTTAACCGTCATTAGATGGTAGATTTGATGGAGCTCTCGAAGAGCTCTCTTTCTTTGATTTTTTGAGGAAAATGTTTCGTAGACCGTTAGGATCTCCGCATTGCTCACCAGCAACAATCTCAACCATTCCTCCGTTAGTGGAGTCTTGAGGATGGCCTCTCCACTTTTTGCAACTTGCGTGACAACCCAACATGCTCGGAGGCTGTGGGTGGAGCTTGTGTTAGGAGGGGCCGAGTGTATGTGGCAAGGCTCGTCCAGTACTACGTTGAGGACGAATGTGGCTCTCATCCGCGTTTTGTTCCTTTTCTCTACGAGCCCGAATATATTCAGCCCTGTGAATGGGGGAGCACGCCTTCTTCGAGTTCCTCTGGTTTGCTCGATATGTCCATGCTCCGTGCGCATTTTCTGCATTTGCCAAGTGCTTTCCAGGGCGCAATATTTGAGCACCAGGTTTGACAGCTCGGGGAAGGTTTGAACTCAGCGACAGGCGAGGGCCTTGAGGAGGCCCTCGTCATGGAAGCTACACCGGAAGGTGTTGACCATCTCCTGCTCACCGTGGCCCTCTGCCCTATCCTTATTGAGGAGGAATCTGACCTAAATGTGTTGTATTGATTCCCCTTACCATTGTTTATCCTTGTGTGGGTCTAGTAAATAGAACCCTTCTGTTTTTTCCGAGGGATGCTCGAGCTGGGTGGTAAGTGGGACGAAATTTTATGTTCCTATGAGGCACGAGTCCGAGCCTTTGGCGACTACGTCGAGCGCTTTAGTGGGGTTTAGCATGACAGGCGCAAGGTCCGTGGTAGCGACGAAACCTTGCTGCACTGATTCTCAGTCGCATGTCGGGTCGGACTCTGGACCCGAGTTTATCTCGGGACGAGACCCGGGTTCTGTATTATCGGAGGAGACCGGATGGTCAGTAACCGGGATGTAGACCATCCTTAACTCTGGTAGTTGATGTGGGGAGCCCTTAGCCAGGAACTCAATGGTAGCAACCAAATGTGTGTTGGGTGGGACGTGAATTTTCCTGTCGTCGGTTCTAAGCCTGACTCAATCATAGATCAGAGATTGGTCACCGATCATGCCCATAGATTGGATTAGATCGAGTAACTCGTGTAGTAATGGAGTCTCGGTGGAGTCCGTACTATTTAAGTGTTTGGGATCGGTCCACAACACTGATGCCCCGGGGTCGTTCGAGGACACTCCTCGGTTGTGTTCGGCTGAGCTGAATTCGGGCGTATCGACCACGTCGGGCTCTAAGGCCGGACCAAGGGTTAAAGTCACTCCGGCAGCGGAATCCACGACTTCTGAAGTCAAGGCATCGGGGCTCGTGGGCCCCTTGAAAGGAGTTAGGAGCCTTTTTAACACAAGATTTCCCCGGGGGTCGGTGGTGAACTCTAGGCTCCCGAACCTTAATTCCTCACCGAGGGCAAAGCTTCTCAGATGGCCAAGGTGGCCGGCCGAATCAACATGCAGAACGATGCTTCCGAACGCGAAGATCTGTCCTGTGACAAAGACGTCCTTGCTGTGGATCTCTTCGTGGATGACTAATTGTGCCATCAATCCTTCCTGCAATCCTACAACAGAATTCTCAATGAAAGCACCAATATATGAACCGGGGGGGGGATTTAGTTCATAGGACAAGTTGAGATTATTACTCCTAGGGTTTAGACCACAATATATGAACTCAAGGTAGATCAACTCTGTATTTGGTACTCCATCATCAATATAAACAAGAACATGACATATGGTTTTACCTCCATCAAGGGGGCCCGAATCTGTGTAAAACATTGTATCCTTTGTCTCTTGTTACCCATTGATACAAGGTCCACAATTCGGGACCCCCTACCAGAGATCTGCCGGTTTAGACAATGACATTGGTGCTTTCATTGAGAGGTCCAATGTGGGATCGCTAAAGGATCAATGACCCATTTAATCATAAGTGATGACATCTGTAAGGAGGACGTTTTTGTCCCCGAACAGATCTTCATGTTCGACAGTGTCGTGCTGCATGCTGATCCAACCGGACACGTAGACCGGATCAGAAACCTTTCCACTGACTAGGAGATCAAGCTCGGGAATTTAGAGTTCATCGCTGACTCCCGGGGGGATATTATTCTGACGAAGCTTTCGACTAGTGACACCGTGACCTTGGTGGGGGGCGGGGGATCTCGCCCTTGAGACGGCTTCCTCCTTGGCTCCAACCACATACCCAACTTCGTCGAGTTATGTACATTGATACGCAAATACTGCATAATGGAAAGTACCCTGCACACTCACGAATGCGAGTGGAATCAATCCATGCAGAGCAATCTAGAGGAGATTGGAGGAAGCACACACCCAACAACGGTTGACAAATCACAGGCCCGCTGGGAAGAAGAATAAGCCCCTCGACGGATCCCGAACCGTCCTTGATAAATTATTGGATAGTCCATGCCCATAAAATCGACACTTCCCAATACTTGACCAACCCATACCTTCGAGCTTGCTGGGTTGTCATGCAAATAGAAAAACATGGAGAGGCTATCCTCGGGGTCCAATCATCAAACAAGTGTCCATCAATACCGACGGAGAACAATGTCAAGGTCTTCACAATTTATGAGATGTTCTCCTGAGATAATTAATGTAAAATAGCTCTTCGAGAACTCAACCATGTATTCCAGGAAGTAGTAATGAACCCATGGACAAATACACCCATAAATTTCATAGAGGACGACCATCCGAGAATTCTTTCTAACCGAACACCTGCCGGTTTAGTCCTGAACCCCATTATAGACAATTTTGAACTATGGAAGGTAGTAATGGACGGCGACAACGGCTTAAACCTCATTTGTGAGAATACCTATGATAAAAGGCAGTTTGACTGATCTCGCATCGATCAAAACAACAAAAACCTTTCAAGGGATTATCCTCGGAAGAGAAGCGCGATGTAGAGGACGAGTTTCTCTTGACGTGGTAGTCGGTACCCACGAGAACTACAGGTCTGAAGAACTTGTCTTCCATATTGTACCCTTTCGCATCGGTTATCACACTCTTTTGGGAGTGAGGCCTTCACTAGATTTTAGGCCATACCGCATTACAGGTACATGAAACTCAAAATGCCTCGGCCCAATGGTGTCATTACACTTACAAATGACCTGATCAGAGCTCTTCGGGCCGAAAACAAAACTACAACGCTCGCCCTCGAGGCACTTTTTGAAGCACTTGAGGCTGAGGAATTAACCGAATTATGAACAGTGGTCAATAAGGATGAAGTAACCCTCAGCAAGAAGCCCAAGTCCACATCCTTCAAACTAGCACACAAAATAGTCAAATTTCAATTGCATCCAACGGACCCCAACAAAACAACGTCCATCAGAGCACAGCTGGACCTTGCGGTTGATACATCTTCATCATATCTATAATTTTTTGATTCTTTGATGCCAATATTCTACAACTTTCATATACTTTTGGCAAGTTTTCTACTGTTTTTGGGACTAACCTATTGATAAAGTGTCCAGTGCCAGTTCCTGTTTGTTTCATGTTTTTTGTTTCGTAGAAAATCTATACAAAAAGAAGTCCAAATGGTGTAAAAACTTACGGGGATTTTTGTGGAATATTTGAGAATTTTGGGAAGTGGGAACAATAGAAGGCGGTGTCCGAGGGGGCCACAAGCCATAGGGGCGCAGCCTGGGGGGTAGGTTGCGCCGGGCGGGCTTGTAGCCACCCCGTAAGGTGGTTCGTGCCCTTCTTTCGCCACAACAAAGCTAATTTCTAGATAAAAATCGTGTTAAATTTTAGCCTAATCGGAGTTACGGATTTCCAGAAATATAAGAAACGATGAAACGCCAGAATCTGGAACATAGAAACATAAAGAAACAGAGAGAGATATCCAATCTCGGAGGGGCTCTCGCCCCCCCGCCGCCATGGAGGTCAAGGACCAGAGGGGGGCTCTCTCCCCCTCTCTCCCGTGGCACCGGAACGCCGCCGGGGCCATCATCATGACGGCAATCTACACGAACAACTTCGCCGCCGTAACACCACTCTCTCCCCCTCTATGCAGCGGTGTAACACCACTTCTCCCTGCTGTAATCTCTACTTAAACATGTTGCTCAATGCTATATATTATTCCCAATGATGTATGGCTATCCTATGATGTTTGAGTAGATCCGTTTTGTCCTATGGGTTGATTGATGATCATGATTGGTTTGAGTTGCATGTTTTATTATTGGTGCTGTCCTATGGTGCTCTCCTTTTGCGCAAGCGTGAGGGATCCCCGCTGTAGGGTTTGCAATATGTTTACGAATCACTTATGGTGTGCGGCATGATTGACAGAAGCACAGACCCGAGTAAGTAGGTTGTTTGCATATGGGAATAAAGAGGACTTGATACCTTATAATGCTATGGTTAGGTTTTACCTTAATGATCTTTAGTAGTTGCGGATGCTTCCTAGAGTTCCAATCATAAGTGCATATGATCCAACTAGAGAAAGTATGTTATCTTATGCGTCTCCCTCATATAAAATTGCAATAATGATTACCGGTCTAGTTATCGATTGCCTAGGGACAAATAAACCTTCTTGTGACAAAAAGACTTCTACTAAGACCATCTTAGTTGTTTCTTTATCTTAGCAGCCCCTAGTTTTTATTTACGTGTTCTTTATTTTCTTGCAAACCTATCCTATCACGCCTACAAAGTACTTATAATTTCATACTTGTTCTAGGTAAAGGGAACGTTAAGCGTGCGTAGAGTTGTATCAGTGGTCGATAGAACTTGAGGGAAAATTTGTTCTACCTTTAGCTCCTCGCTGGGTTCAACACTCTTACTTATCGAGAAAGGCTACAATTGATCCCCTATACTTGTGGGTTATCAAGACCTTTTTCTGGCGCCGTTGCCGGGGAGCAATAGTGTATGGTGAATATTCTTGTGTGTGCTTGTTTGCTTTATCACTAAGTAGATTTTATTTGTTGTTTAGCTTGTTTTCTATCTTTAGATATGGGTTGGAAACGCAAAATACTAAAAAATAGATGTACTTTTTTCTCCAAAAGTTGAGGAACCACTAGTGTTCCGTACCACCGAAGAATATTATTCGGGTCATCTTCGATCCATTTGTGCTCGTGTTGAAAGCCCAACTAGCTTAGTTGAGGGCAAATCATTAAATGAGCATGCTTATTATGTGCGACACTGCTTATCTCAAAAAGGGAATCTTTTATGGCATTAAATTAATACTTTGCAATGCTATGCTTGGAATTTATGCGAAATTTATGATTTTACTTGTTGTTCTGAAGACCCTAAAAACACCTCCCCTATACTTGTGGGTTATCAGCGGTCTATGAAGCATTGTATACATTCTTACGAGAAAAGGGAGATATATTTGCGTGGGACCCTTCAGACATGCCAGGAATCCCTCAAAGACTGACAGAGCATAGCTTGAATATAATTGCTGGTTTTAAGCCAGTCAAACAAACGTTACCATGATTTTTTGAACCCAAGCGTGAAGCCATGGATACTGAACAAGCAAAATTTCACAAATCCAGATTCATCCGAGATTTCAAACACCCCGAGTGGTTGGCCAAATTGGGCATGGTACCAAAGAAGGATAAATCCTAGCGATTATGTGTGGATTTTAAAGACCTAAATAAATCCTGCCCTAAGGATCCCTTTACGTTACCCCGCATAGACCAAATCTTTGACGCCACCGCCGAAGGCGGCTCATTATGCTTCCTCGATGCCTACTTCGGATACCATCAAATCAAAATGAAGATATCTGATCAGTTCACAACCGCCTTTATCACTCTCAATGGGCCATCCTGCTTCAACACAATGCCTTTTGGGTCAAAAACGTCGGCACCACATATCAACGCATGATTCAGACATGCTTAGCAAAGGAAATCGGCAAGAAAATCGAGGCATACGTCGACGACATTTTCATTAAAACTAAACATGTTAGCCAGCTCGTGGACGACCTTCGATAAAACTTTGATAATCCCCGAGAATCCGACTTACTGTTCAATTCAGACAAATGTGTATTCGGAGTTCCCACGGGTAAAGTGCTCGACTCCATCATCTCCCATAGAGGAATAGAGGCCAATCCGGCTAAAATCTAATTTATATCCGAGTCGGCGATCCCAACGGAGTTAAAACGCGTGCAAACATGGCGGGCTGCATGGTGGGTTTGAGTGGCTACATTTATTGTCTTGGAAAAAAGGCACTACCGCTCTACAGATTGCTCAATTGAACAAAAAACTTTGAGTGGACCAAAAAAGCAACAACCATTGTGGAAGAAATGAAAACGTTGTTAGCTAGTAATCCCATACGGGCGACACCTGCTATGGGGGAGCCAATTCTATTATACATCTTGGCCACCTACCAAGTCGTCAGTATAGTCCTTGTTGTCGAACGAGAGGCGGAAGGCCACAATCTCCAAATACAGAAGCCGGTCTACTATGTGTCCAAGGTACTTACCCATGCAAATCCCGCTATCCGCACTACCAGAAGATAGCCTACATAGGTTTTATGGCATCTCGCAAGCTCCAACACTATTTTCAAGAGTATTAAGTCAAAGTAGCATCTGAAATTCTGAAGTACTCCTGAATGATATAATCAATAACAAGGATGCCATGGGACACATAGCCAAATGGGCTATTCAGCTCCTACATTTTGAAATCATGTACAAGGCACGTCGAGCTATTAATCTTAGGTGTTGGCTGATTTTATCGCCGAATGGACGAAGGCTGGACTCCCTAATGAGTACAATACATATTCCCATTGGGCGATGTACTTTGACAGCTCCAAGACGCTTGCCGAACAAGGGGCTGGTGTCATACTTACATCCCCCACTGGTGACAACATCCTGTATGTGTTAAAGATTATGTACACTCATTACAATAATGGGTCTGAATACGAGGCTCTGTTGCATGGATTGCGGATGACAAATTCGATGTGCATACAACGGCTAGAGGTATGAGGGGACTCTAACCTCCCTATCACCCAAATTAAGGAGAATTTGATGCCAAAATCCTAAAATGGCGTCTTATAGGAACGCTGTTGTAACAGCCCAGAGCATATGCTCGAGAAGATCCCCTTTTATTCTGTTGACGCCGTGTGATTTAACTACCTGTCGCATTCATCATCACATCATTCGCATAATCCGCATTGCATCAACACTTTGTTGCCACCAATTTTCATAACTTGCATCCGTTATTAGTTGCCGGTTTTCGCCGTTTTTGTCATTGATCGTTTTGAGACCAACCACACATGCACGCTCCCGCGACATCATTAAAATATTGTTTTTAGAAGTATGTATAACATATTCTCGGACTGTGCTGAAACTTCGCCTGCGGTCTTATTTTCATGTAGGCAGGCCGTCTGCCAAATTTCATCGCAATCGGAGTTCGTTTGATACCCGAACGGTTGACAGTAGCGAGACCGTCATCGGTTTATTTATCGCACGTTTTTGGTTTTAAAACTCATGTCACGGGCTGCTCATTTAACTCTCATATTAGCCCAAACTACCAGTCCACATCCCACCATAGCCTACCTAGTGCCTAGCCATCGCCTGAGGCATCCGATCTCGATTGGAGGGTGAAAAATCGAAATAAACCCCTAGCCCTAAATCCATGCGATAAAAGGAAGGGCAATCCCTTCTAATTCGGAAACCCTAGTCGCCCACCTCATTTTCCATGCCCCAAACCCTAGCCGCCATAGCCTCCTGCCTCCCACCTCCTAGCATCCAGGCCCACCGAGCTCAGATCGGGCCCGGGCGAGCCTATCTAGTGCCGCCGTCGCGTGGAGCTCAAGGCTCCCGCAGCTCCTCCCGATCTGCCCCGAGCAGCTCGCCCCGCAGCCTCCAGCTTGTCGGCCGGCAACCAAGGGTCGTCGGAGCATCGACGAACTAGGCCAGTGCCCCTGTGCCGCCCCTCTCCTTCCTTCTCTTCCATCTCCTCTCTCTAATCTCCTCTCTCCCTCCTCTGTCCATGCTAGAGAGTCGGAGCTCGCCGTCCATGCAGCAGCTTTTCACCGCCACTCCTTCCACCACCGAGAACAGACCCCTCCGTCCCAGATCCGGCCAAATCCAAGGGCCAACGTCGTGCCAGCCGCCCTGGTCGTCTGCAGCGTCGCCCTTGCCGCAGCCCCGCATCCCGGCTGTCGCCATGGCTTTTGCTCGGGATGATGAGTGAGTGCACCGCCTCCCGCTTGCTACAGCTGTGCATGAGCAGCCTGATCCGCCCCGTCCCGGCCGGCCTACCCCGTCGCCGCGTGGGCCGGCCCAACCGAAACCAGCGCCAGGCCCAACTCCAAGCCGGCCTGCCAGACCACTCCATCGCCGGCCCAAAGGCCATGGTGAGCACCCATTCGGCCGAGACCCTGCGCTATGTGAAGGCGAGGGCGTATTATAATTATCTTGCTCTTATGTCTTGTTAGGCCCATCAGTGCAGAATTTGGCCCATGTGCATTTTATTGTCCTCATGCGAATTTAATCAATTAGTCCAGCGCATATTAAATTACAAGTTAGTTGCATTATTTGAAATGCCCATAAATTTTAAACCGTGCATCACATGCAAAAAATGTAGATATGTAGAATGTGTAGAATTTCGTGTATTTTTGCAAAGTGCGAGTTTCATGCATGTTAAAGATTAATTGAACGTGTTGTTAAATTGATTTGCTTCATATCATGTTGAAAATGATTTAATTCATAGCTAGTTAGTAGCTCCATTTTAGGTGAGCTATATATGTAAACCGGCTAGAATGACGTGTAGAATCACATGAACCACTTTATTTTGCCGTTTAAGAAATATAAAATGTGTTTAGAATAGATCTGGAAACATTTCGAAATTAACACATGGGGTTAGTTCGGAGATGCTATATGATGTTTTCGACCTCATTTAAAATGCCTAGATAGGTAGTTTGTTTGTGCTTCACCTCTTGGCATGTTAACAACATTTAATATTGTCGTATACCTAAATGGGAGTGAACTAAATATTTAAATGTGGAGTTTCGTCAATATGCGACTCATTATGGAACTCGTTGCATATTGAGCTTCATTTAATGTGTAGTAATAAATTGTTGTGCTTGTCGTGCCATGCATAATTAAACCGGACATGCATCATATGTGTTGTGCATCAGATCATGCGTAACTTGTGGTGTTATCGTGTGTTGATTGTTGTTCCGGTTTGTTCTTCTCGATAGAGTTCAAATCCACTTCGGAGTGTGAGGATCCATCCGACTACGTTGGTTTGTGTGCGCCACGAATTCATTCTTCTTCCAAGCGGGATCATCGCCAAGATGACCATTTCCCTAGATATCATTACTACCATTGCCATGCTAGTTGTTTTGTTTCTGTCGCTATGTTTCGCTGCCAACCACCTATTTGATAAGCCTCCCAACATTGCCATGAAAACCTCTAACCCTTCCACAACCTAACGAACAAATGTTTGGCAATGTTACCGCTTGCTTAACCATTTTATAGCGTTGCTAGTTGCAGGTGGAGATGCTTCCATGTGAAAACATGGGTTCCTTGTTATATCACCATATTATTGCTATTTAATTTAATGCACCTATATACGTGGGAAAAGGCGGAAGGCTTGGCCTTGTGGATGTGTGTTTTGTTCCGCTTTTGCCGTCTTAGTTTCGGCTACTGGTGTTATATTCCATAGTTGAGCGCTACTAACACGCTCGGTGTTTTTATGGGGATCCCCTTGATAATACATCTTAGTTTATAACTGGTCTCGCAAGGCCCAACTTTGGTACTACATTTGCCTAATAACTAATAAACTTGCATAGGGACCAGTCGACCCCCGTGGATAATTAATCAACAAATCGGGCTAGTGCTCCTCATGAGTGTTGGTCCAAACCGGGCGATGTACAGAGCCCCCTGGTCACCCGAGGTTTCAACCAACCCAACGTCTTGTCCATCTGGTCGTGCCTGAGAACCAGATACGCGGATCCTATTGGGTCTGTCGGCACACCAGGTGGCCTTGATGGATTAGTTTTACCTTTTATGAAATAACTTGTGCATGGGGATTTCGGTGATGCTTTGGGCTATCTCTGAGTTGAGGTTTTTCACTAAGGAATCCGAGGAGATCACGAGTTTGGTGATCGAGGCTTTCTATGGAACTTGTGGTAATTTGTGATGGACTAGTTGCAGCACCCTTGGAGGGTTAAATCTTTCCGAAAGCCATGCCTGCAGTTATGTGGCAAACTTGGAAACTTTGTTTAAGATCCGGTTCTAGATAACTTGAAGTAAACTTAACTAAAAATATGCCAATTGTGTGCGTAACCGAGACTGTCTCTTCTCGTGAGTTATGTATCTGGAAGAGGACACAGTGGAGATATGTTTGACGTAAGTAGGTGTTCAGGATCACTTCGTGATCATTATTAGTTCATATACATTATGCGTAGATCATCCCCCTTTTACTCTTGTACTCGTAAGTAGCCACTCAAATAAATGCTTAATCACTTGTTGCAGCCTCACCACTTAACCATACCTCACGCATTAAGCTTTGCTAGTCTTGATACCTTTGGAAATGAGATTGCCAAGTCCCTGTGGCTCATAGATTATTACAACAACACTTGCAGGTACATGTAAAGAGTTACTTTGATGTGAGCGCGATGATTGTTCTATTTGGAGTTTCTTCTTCTTCTTCTCCATCATCGATCTTGGATGGGTTGGAAGCTAGCAGCCTGGGATAACAAGGATGGACGTCGTTCTTTTGTCATTTGTTTTCGTCGATAGTCGGACCCTACTCTTATTCATGATGATTGGTGTATTTATGAATTGTGTTGAATATGTTGTAGCTTGTGGCGAGTGTAAGCCAATTATACATACTCATTTCTTATGTACATGTACTCTTAACGATATCCATTCTTGCAAAACGATGAGATGCGCTTCTATCCTTTTCGAGGCCGTCGTGCCAAAATAAGGATAGGACTGTATCTTGGGCGTTACAAGTTGGTAGCATAGCAGTACCAACCTAGGAGCCCTTTGATTGATCAAATTTGGCCGAGTTGAGTCTAGTGAAAATCTACTTTGAGTCTAGTTATATATAGGAGAGTAGGACTCTTTTTACTCCTCTTCTATGCTCTCGTGAGGAATCTTGATGTAAGAATTTTAATTCTACTCCTCTTCTCACTCAAAATTTCTTTTCGGATCACGTGGATATTGTTGGAATCTATATGATGTCTATGTGACGGAGTTCTGTCTTGGTGCCTCATGTCTGACCTAATTTCTTCTAGGGAGTTGAGCTCCAGAGGATTCTTGAGCACATCTTTATCGTTCAGATTTCTTAGTATTTGAGGACGAAGGATGTTCAAAATTGCTTCCATACTAGTAGTGGCGAGATAAGCCCGGCTTCCCTAGTACTGGTGCAGAGAGTTCGAGGGTACTGCCATATTTAGTATTGTTGTGTTTTCGAGGATCCGAGATAGATATACTTGTGGATCTTCTCACTTGTGCTTTGAAAAGTTGCGGGAAAGGTGTAGCTGATTATACCGAGTACGTTCCCAGACCCGCAACCGGATTGCACAATCAAGAAAGTTTTCAGAAGTTCTTAGGTGGGAATTCAAGTAGTTACCTGTAGTATTTTCTTCCAACAAATGCATGATGTGAGGTTGGGGTTCAACATCTAGTGGATTCATTTGTTCACATTCATTTTTACAGAGGGCAATCTTGATATATATCAACATATGTGTTTCGTCAAGCCCTGTAGTTTGCTACGCCTAGGGAGCATATCCGAGCATCATTTCAATATGACAATTCAATGTACAATCGAGCCCGTGCGAACCTTACCACGAAAATATCAAACGGAATCTCTGCCATGAATTTGTTCCTTCTTGCTTCATAAGCCTCATCCTTTGTTTTGTTGGAGTATGGTAATTCAAGTTGCTTCGATGTCATGTAGTGATTCAATATCCTTCCTAAGTGGTCTTCTCATATTTCTATGGGAGTGATAATTATTTCTTTTGCTCAATCAAATTGTCTTATCAATTCTTTTCAACTGGAGTTGTCATGTCAATTCTTTTCCAACCGGAGTGCTTATCTTCAAGTTAATTCTACCCTCTCTAATATTTGCAAGATCAATCTCTCATTTCTTTTCAGAGTTTCTCTCATTTGTCCCAAGTTGTCTTGTTTCCCCCCCGCCCTCCCGCCCTTTTTCTTTAGTTATTCAATTATCATACATGTGCCTTTCTTTTCATTTTGCTTCCGCTATCTTCTCTTCCATGTTGTATCCGGTGATTCATTGTGAAGATGCTGAGGTGCTAAGTTCGTCATGCTTCATTCTTGTTTTCTTCTCCTGTGGAGTCAATTCAAGCTCTCCGTGTCCATCATATCCTTTTCATCCTTTAAATTATTTCCCATGTTTGAAATTCTTATCAAGTATTTCTTGTTTTTCATCTCTCTCTATTCTATCTGGAGTGTTCAAGATATCTCTGAGTTTCTTGTTTTTCAATCCTTTCAATAATTTCGAGGTTCTCACCTCATCAAGTGTTCATTTATACCAGTGCAATCAATATTTCTTACCATTTCATTCAACGGTGTTTTCTTTTAGTGGGCCCATAACCCACATGTTTTCCTAGGATCTTATCTCGCTCTTCTAATCTTTTCCGGAGATCTCTAATCTTTTCAAGTATGACGTAAGAATGGATTCCATCACTCATATTTATTCTCCAAGATCGCCTCAAAATCATTTTTTGTTGTTGGCTCAACCTTTTTCCTCATTCGTTGTTCCGGAGTGTCTCGGTAATTCATGGTATTGTTTCTTGTCATCATTCTCAGCTTGGAAGACCGAAGGAGGGTTTCTCTTAAATCTTGTCCATTCTTGTGAAAATTTGTCATCTCATCTTGTGTTGGTCCTCTTTAATTGTTTCCAATCATGAGAATTGCTTCATATCTATCTGGTGCATCTCAGTGTTGTGTTCAGTTCTCGATCCTCCGAAGGCCATCATTTTAGAAGATTTCTTCGTTCTCAGCTTTCATCTTTCGTTCTCAAATTCTTCACAATTGTTGTCTCTTCATTCGTATCTCAATTATTATGGTGCCTTGTTGAAGTTTTTCTTCTATGTGGTTCATGATCTCTTCATTCTCATGTATCTCCATTCATTCATCATATCCCCATTCGATGAAATTCTTATGGGTGGCTTGTTCAAGCATTCTCTTTGTCCTCATGTGTCCTTATGTAGCCTAGTTCATTTGTATTATCCTCTTTGATTCGAAATTCCTTCCGGTGTTTCTTCCAAGGCTTATTCAAGTTTGTGCCCATATCTCTCTTCAATCTTTTCTAGAAGAATAAGTGGTATGGTAAATCCGTTGCTTGTCATCAATTTAACTTGATGAAGATAAGCGTAATATAATTCTTATTCTTGTTTCCTCAAGTGATTTCAATTCTTCTCCCGGAGTGGCTCGTGATATAAATTATTTTATCAAGTGCTTCATCTTTTCTTTTCCGAAGTTCCAAAGTTTTCTCAAGTATCTCTTTGTGAAGCTTCATCTAAATCTTTGCAAGGTCATAATCGTATTCTACCATCCTTCATTCCGGTGTTCTTCAAGTGGTTCTCCAGGTGGTTCGTAGAGTATGTAATTCATTCTCAAGGTGTTTTCCAAGATTCTTGTTGGAGAACCTCAAGTAATATTTATCTTGCATTTCGAAGTGCAATTCTTCCTCCATTATCTTTTGAGGTGGTGTTATAGCATTCTTGTTAGTGGAGGAGTTTCGAAGAGAATTTGTTTCAAGAATGAGATATTTAAACCCATCAATTCTTTGATCATGAGATATTTCAACCCAAGATTTCTGATTGGAGCTATCTTGGTTTAGATTTCACCTAAAGATTTTCCTAAGGATTATTTCTATTATGGTGATTATTGTTGATCCAAGTTCTCAATGTATCCTCTTGGTGAAAGAAGTTTTGGATAGCTTGTTGCTCCCAAGTAATCTTTGGTTCCGTTAGTGGCCGGTTGTCAACTCATAATTTTGAGATGTATTCCATAAGCCCACAACAAGCTTGTTCTTTTTGTTGTTGAGTTCCAACAACTCTGTTCAATTGTTTTTGCAAGGATTCTTTTCAAATTCAATTCTGGTGGAAATTGTCATTTTATTCTTCGTTCTTTTCTTTCTAGAGATCTAGTTTCTATTCTCTTGTTCCGGAGTTGTGGTGGTGTTGCTCTCTTCGAATCTATCACCTCGTCTTGTCAAGATGATGTTCTTTGCTTGCTTGTCACTTAACCGGAGTGTGTGTTTATTTCATGTTCTTTCCATCTTATCAATTTTGCCCTCTTTCCTACCGAAGTAGTGCCTAAATTTATTTTGAATTCTTGCTAGTTTCTCATATCATTCTTCTTATCCTGCAAACTCTAAGTATTGTTGGTTTCACTCGTTCGTCAAAAAGCAACTAAGTTTTACATCTTCCTTTCCTCCCTCTCTCCCCTTTTAATTCTTATATCTCGGGTCGAGATCTCTTGTGAGTGTAGGAGAGTTGTAACGACCCAGAATTGACGCTCCAGAAGAGTCCCCTTTTATTCCGTTCTCGTCGTGTGATTTAACTGCGTGCCGCATTCATCATCACATCATTCGCATCATCCACATCATCCGCATTGCATCGACACTTCGTTGCCGCCTGTTTTCAAAACATGCATCCATTATTAGTTGCTGATTCTCTCCGTTTTTGTCATTGACTGTATTGAGACCAACCACACACGCACGCGCCCACGACATCATTAAAATATTGTTTTTAAAAGTTTGTATAAAATATTTTCGGATTGGGTTGAAACTTGGCGTGCGGTCTTATTTTTATGTAGGAGGCCGTCTGCCAAATTTCGTCGCAATCGGAGATTGTTTGATACCTGATCGGTCGACCGTAGCGGTACCGTCATCGGTTTATTTATCTTATGTTTTCGGTTTTAAAACTCGTGTCATGGGCTGCTTATTTCCCTCTCATCTTAGCCCAAAACCCGTCTCCACAGCCCACCATAGCCCACCTAGTGCCTAGTCATTGCCGGAGGCTTCCGATCTCGATCACAGGGTAAAAAATCGGACTAAAATCCCTAGCCCTGAATCCCTGATATAAAAGGAAGACAATACCTTCTAATTCGGAAACCCTAGTCCTCCACCTCATTTCCCAATGCCCCAAACCCTAGATGCTGCAACCTCCTACCTCCCACCTCCTAGCAGCCAGGCCCGCCGAGACCAGATCGGGCCCGGACGAGCCCATCAAGCGCCACCGCGACCTAGAGCCCGAGGCTCCCGCAACTCCTCCCCATGTGCCCCGAGCAGCTCGCCCGAGAGCCTCCAACTCGCCGGCTGCCACCGAGGGTCGCCAGAGCATCGTCAGACTAGGCCAGTGCCCCTGCGCCGCCCCTCTCCTTCCTTCTCTTCCTTCTCCTCTCTCTAATCTCCTCTCTCCCTCCTCTGTCAATGCCAGAGAGCTGGAGCTCGCCGTCCATCGAGCTTCTTTTCGCTGGCGGACCTTCCACCGTCGGGAACGGACCCCTCGGTCCTAGATCCAGCCAAATCGGAGGGCCGCTATCGTGCCAGCCGCCTCATCCGTCTGCAGCGCCACCCTCTCCGGAGCCCCGCATCTCGGCCGTCGCCATGGGTCCCGCTCGGAGTGCCGAGTGAGCGCATTGCCTCCCTCTTACTGCGATCGTGCATCAGCCGCCTGATCCGCCCCAGCCCGGCCGGCCTACCCCTTCGCCGCATGGGCCGGTGATACGTCTCCGTCGTACCTACTTTTTCGAACTCTTTTGCCCTTGTTTCACACTCTAATTTGCATGATTTGAATGGAACTAACCCGGACTAACGTTGTTTTCAATAGAATTGCCATGGTGTTGTTTTTGTGCAGAAACGAAAGTTCTCGGAATGACCTAAAACTTTACGGAGAATTTTTCTCGAATTGATGAAAAATACCTGCGCAAAGATCCAACAGAGGGGGTGAACCAGTGGGCCACAAGCCCCTGGGCCGCGACCATCGCCCCTGGCCGCGCTGTGAGGACTTGTGGGGCCTACGTGGCTCCACTGCCTCCAAAGTCAGCTCTATATATTCCTTTTCGCCCGGGAAAAAAATCAGGGAGAAGGATTCATCGCGTTTTACAATACGGAGGCGCCGCCACCTCCTGTTCTTCATCTGGAGGGTAGATCTGAAGTCCGTTCTGGGCTCTAGAGAGGGGAAATCATCGCCATCGTCATCATCAACCTTCCTCCATCACCAATTCCATGATGCTCTTCATCGTTCGTGAGTAATCTCATCGTAGGCTTGCTGGACGGTGATGAGTTGGATGAGATCTATCATGTAATCAAGTTAGTCTTGACGGGGATTGATCCCTAGTATCCACTATGTTCTGAGATTGATGTTGCTACTACTTTGCCATGCTTAATGCTTGTCACTAGGGCCCGAGTGCCATGATTTCAGATCTGAACCTATTATGTTGTCTCAAATATATGTGTGTTTTAGATCCTATCTTGCAAGTTGTAGTCACCTACTATGTGTTATGACCCGGCAACCCCGGAGTGACAATAGCCGGAACCACTCCCGGAGATGATCGTAGTATGAGGAGTTCATGTATTCACTTTGCGCTAATGCGTTGTTCCGGTTCTTTATTAAAAGGAGAACCTTAATATCCCGTAGTTTCCATTAGGACCCCGCTGCCACGGGAGGGATGGACAATAGATGTCATGCAAGTTCTTTTCCCTAAGCACGTATGACTACATACGGAATACATGCCTACATTAGATTGACGAACGGGAGCTAGTTACTTATCTCTCTATGTTATAGATGTTACATGATGAATCACATCCGACATACTCATCCATCACCAATCCACAGCCTACGAGTCTTTTACTACTGGTCCTTTCTACGTTACTTTGCTGCTACTGCTATCACTACTCCTGTTACTTGCTGCTGCTGTCACTACTGCTATTCCTTGCTACTGCTGTCACTACTGCGGTTACTTGCTACTTTGTTGTTTCCTGTTGCAAGACTTTTCTGGAGCCGTTGCCGGGGAAGAATAGTTCCCCGTCCACGTGCTATTTACTGGCGCCATTGGTACAACAAGTTAGGAATAGTCTGCCGTCACCAGATCCTTTTCTGACACCATTGTTATCATACCACTTTGCTACTGATACTTTGCTTGCAGACACTAATCTTTCAGGTGTGGTTGAAATTGACAAACTCAGCTGCTAATACTTGAGAATATTCTTTCGCTTCCCCTTGTGTCGAATCAATAAATTTGGGTTGAATACTCTACCCTCGAAAACTGTTGTGATCACCTATGCTTGTGGGTTATCAAGACTATTTTTCTGGCGCCGTTGCCAGAAAGGCACAGCTATATTTTCTGAGTCACTTGGGATTGACGTCTGCTGGTCACTATGGGGAATCCAAAAGATCCAAGAACTGAAATTTTTCCTTCCACTATGAGGACAGGTAAGGAACTGCCATCTAGCTCTGCACTTGATTCACCTTCAGTTATGAGTAAGTTTACGACATTGCCTCCTGCTAGAAATCTTGATATGTCGCCTGTGCTTGATGATGCTACTTATGCTGCCCATGATGCTATGCTTGATACTATGCCTGATGATGCTATGCTTGATACTATGCCTGATGATGCTATGCTTGATACTATGCCTGATGATGCTATGCTTGATACTATGCCTGATGATGCTATGCTTGATACTATGCCTGATGATGCTATGCCTCATAATGCTTTGCCACTAGGTGCATTCCTTAATGCACAAATTGCTATAGTTGCTGCTAGACGTGATGATACTTCTGAAACTGCTGATACTATTGAAGTAGCACCTGCTACTATGCCTGAATTGCCTGTTATGCCTGAGCCTTATGTTATGGAGGGAGAGATAGCTGAGGATTTTCTTGCGTGTAAGGATAGCTATGATGTTGAGAAACTACTGCTCAAGTGGAAAGAAAAATCTCTGAACGCTAGGATAATATACGACCCGAAGTTTGCCACTTCGCCTATCTATGTGACCGATAAGGATTATGAATTCCGTGTCGACCCAGAGTTAATCACTCTGGTCGAATCTGATCCTTTTCACGGTTATGAGTCTGAAATGGTTGTAGCCCATCTTACCAAACTGCACGACATAGCCACCCTATTCACTAGTGAGGAAAAGATCTGACACTAATATATCCTCAAGTTGTTTCCTTTATCGCTAAAGGATGATGGTAAGACCTGGTTCACTTCTCTTGCTCCTGGATGTGTGCATAGCCCCCAGGATATGGTCTACTACTTCTCTGAAATTTTTTTCCCTGCCCATAAGAAGCAAGCTGCATTGCAGGAAATATACAACTTTGTTCAAGCTGAAGAAGAGAGTCTCCCACAAGCTTGGGGGAGGCTCCTCCAGCTACTAAATGCTTTGCCTGATCACCCTCTTAAGAAGAATGAAATACTTGATATCTTCTATAATGGACTTGCCGATGGTTCCAAAGACCACCTAGATAGTTGTGCCGGTTGTGTTTTTAGGGAATGAACTGTAGAACAAGCTGAGATTCTACTGAATAACATCTTATGCAATGAGAATGCTTGGACTATTCCCGAACCACCTCCTAAGCCAACTCCGAAGAAAAGAGGTATTCTATTCCTCAGTCCTGAAGATATGCAAGAAGCCAAGAAATCTGTGTGAGAGAAAGGCATTAAATCTGAAGATGTCAAAAATCTACCACCTATCGAAGAGATCCATGGTCTTGATAACCCGATACAGGTAGTAGAAGTAAATTCTCTGCGTAGGTTTGATGAGAGTGATATTCCTTTTGATAAACCTGCTAGCTTATGCCTGGATGAATTTGATAACTTTGTTGCCAAACCACAGAGTTTCAATGATTATGTTAGCAGACAATTAGAACAAAATGCTTGTATGCTTAGTCATTTAAGTGCTTGTGTGGACAAAAATGTCAATGATCTTAAGCTTCTGAGTAAGCATGCCTCTATGGTTACTACTCAGGTAGAACAAGTACTTAAGGCTCAAAATGACTTGCTCAATGAGTTAAATGATAATTCTGTCAGAGTCGCTACTAGAGGCGGTAGAATGACCCAGGAACCTTTGTATCCCGAGAGTCACCCGAAGAGAATTGAACAAGATTCTCAAGGAGTTAGCACTGATGCACCTAGTCATCCTAGAAAGAAGAAGAAAGATGATTGGAACCTGCACGCTAGCAACCCTGTTGCTGCTACCCCTGAGAGTCCAAACGATGCCTCTGTCTCTGATGCTGAGACACAATCTGGTGATGAACATGAGCCTAATGATAATATCAATAGAAATGTTCATGAAGATGCTCAATCTAGCAACGATAAGGATGTGGAGATTGAACCTGTTGATCTTGATAACCCACAGCCTAAGAATAGAAGATATGATAAGAATGACTTTGCTGCTAGGAAGCATGGTAAAGAAAGGGAACCATGGGTTCAAAAACCCATGCCCTTTCGTCCCAAACCATCCAAGAAAAAGGATGATGAGGATTTTGAGCGATTCGTTGAAATGATCAGACCTATCTTTCTGCAAATGCGTTTGACAGATATGCTCAAAATGTCTCTGTATGCTAAGTACATGAAAGATATTGTGACTAAGAAGAGGAGGATACCTGAGGTTGAGATTTCCACCTTGCTTGCAAACTATACCTTCAAGGGTGGAACTCCTAAGAAACTAGGTGATCCCGGTGTGCCCACTATACCTTGCTCCATTAAAGGCAACTACGCTAGAACTGCCTTATGTGACCTTGGAGCCGGTGTTAGTGTTATGCCTCTCTCTCTTTATCATAGACTTGAACTGGATAAGTTGACACCCACTAAAATCTCTCTGCAAATGGCCGACAAATCAACTGCTTTCCCTATCGGCATTTGCGAGGATGTGCCTTGTTGTGGTTGCTAATGTCACTATCTTAACAGACTTTGTTATCTTGGATATTCCCGAGGACGATGTCATGGCGGTCATCCTCGGAAGACCCTTTTTAAACACTGCAGGGGATGTTATAGATTGCAACAAAGGCAATGTCACTTTCCATGTCAACGGTAATGAGCATACGGTGCACTTTCCGAAGAAACAATATCGAGTACATTGCATCAATGCTATCAAAAAACTTCATCGATTCTTATTGGGAGCTTTGAATGCCCTATTCCTCGTGTCAATATGAAGTACGATTTGCTTGTTGGGGAGATACACATCCCCATTGAGGTGACCTAGTGATTATTCAAAAATTCTCCATTCTCTTTTGCGATTCAAAAAGGTTTGTCGAGGAGACTTGAACAACCTCACTGACGGATTTCTTTCGATGACCATGAGATGGATGAATCGAAGAGTAACAAACCTCTATTCCAAGCTTTCACCTTCGGTTGCTTAGAAGAAAAATGATAGATTTAGTTTAGTTTTCCCTGTTTTCTGTTTTAGCTTCCGGTAGAAAAGTACCCCAAAAATAAAAGTTCTCCGAACGTCCTGAAAATCAAGTATGGGGGCTAATACTTGAGAATATTCTTTCTCTTCCCCTTGTGTCGAATCAATAAATTTGGGTTGAATACTCTACCCTCGAAAACTATTGCGATCCCCTATACTTGTGGGTTATCAGCCGACCCAATCGAAACCAGCGCCAGGCCCAGCCTCAAGCCGGCTTGCCAGACCACTCCATCGCCGGCCCAAAGGCCATGGCGAGCACCCATTTGACACAGACACCCTACTATCTGAAGCCCAGGGCGTATTATAATTATCTTGCGCTTATGTACTGTTAGGTCCATTAGTGCAGAATCCGGCCCATGTGCATTTTGTTGTCTGCGGGTGAATTTAATCAATTAGTCCAACGCATATTAAATTACCGGTTAGTTGCATTTTTTTGAATGCCCATAACTTTTAAACCGTGCATCACATGCAAAAATCGTAGATATGTAGGATGTGTAGAATTTCGTGTAGTTTCGCAAAATGCCACTTTCATGCATGTTAAAATTAATGAACGTATTGTTGCATTGATTTGCATGATACTATGTTAAAAATGATTTAATTCTTAGCTAGTTAGTAGCTCCATTTTAGGTGAGCTATATATGTAAACCAGGTAGAATGATGTGTAGAATCACATGAACCACTTTATTTTGTCGTTTAACAATTATAAAATGTGTTTACGATAGATATGGATAGATTTTGAAATTAACACATTGGGTCAGTTCGGAGATGCTATATGATGTTTCCGGCCTCATTTAAAATGCATAGATAGGTAGTTTATTTGTGCTTCACCTCTTGCCATGTTAACAACATTTAATATTGTCATGTACCAAAATGAGAGTGAACTAGATATTTAAATGTGGAGTTTCGTAAATATGCAACTCATTATGCAATTCGTTGCATATTGAGCTGCATTTAATGTATAGTAATAAATTGTTGTACTCGTAGTGCCATGCATAATTAAACCATACATGCATGATATCTATTGTGCATTAGATCATGCATAAGTTGTGGTGTTACCGTGTGTTGATTGTTGTTTCGGTTTGCTTCTTCTCGATAGATTTCCGAACCGCTTTGTAAGTGTGAGGATCCGTTCGACTACGTTGGTTCGTGTGCATCACGTATTCGTTCTTCTTCCAAGCGGGATCACAACCAAGATGACCATTTCCCTAGATAATCTTACTATCATTGCCATGCTAGTTGTTTTGTTTCTATCACTATGTTTCACTGCCTACTACCTGTTTAATAAGCCTCCCAACATTGCCATGAAAACTTCTAACCCTTCCACAACCTAACAAACAACAGTTTGGTTATGTTACAGCTTGCTTAACCATTTGATATCGTTGCTAGTTGCAGGTGCAGATGCTTCCATGTGAAAACATGGGTTCCTTGTTATATCACCATATTATTGCTATTTAATTTAATGCACCTATATACCTAGTAAATGTTGGAAGGCTTGGCCTTCTGGCTGTGTGTTTTGTTCCGCTTTTGTCGCCTTAATTTTGGCTACCAGTGCTATATTCCATAATTGAGCGCTCCTAACACGCCGGGAGTTGTTATGGGGATACCCCTTGATAATTCACCTTAGTTTAAAACTGGTCTGGCAAGGCCCAACTTTGGCACTACATTTGCCCAGTAAGTAATAAACTTGCATAGGGACCAGTCGATCCCAGTGGATAATTAATCAAGAAATAGGGCAGTGCTCTTCATGAGTGTTGGTCCAAACCGGGCGATGTCCAGCGCCCCCTGGTCACCCGTGGTTTCAGCCAACCCGACGTCTTGCCTGTCTGGTCGTGCCCTAAGAACAAGATAAGCAGCTCCTATCAGGTCTATCGGCGCGCCGGGCGGCCTTGCTGGATTAGTTTTACCTTTTACAAAATATCTTGTGCATCGGGATTTCGGTGATGCTTTGGGCTATATCTTGCTGGATTAGTTGGAGGACCCTTGCAGGGTTAAATCCTTCTGAAAGCCATGCCTGCAGTTATGTGGAAAACTTGGAAACTTTGTTTAACATCCGGTCCTAGATAACTTGAAGTAAAGTTAAATAAAAATATACCAATTGTTTGCATAACCGTGAGTGTCTCCTGTCATGAGTTATGTATCTGGAAGAGGACACAGTGGGGTTATGTTTGACGTAAGTAGGTGTTCAGGATCACTTTGTGATAATTATTAGTTCACGTCCATTATGCATAGATCATCCCCCTTTTACTCTTGTACTCGTGATTAGCCACACAAATAAATGCTTAGTCGCTTGTTGCAGCCTCACCACTTAACCGTACCTCACCCATTATGCTTTGCTAGTCATGATACCTTTGGAAATGAGATTACCGAGTCCCTGTGGCTCACAGATTACTACAACAACAGTTGTAGGTACACGTAAAGATTACTTTGACGTGAGAGCGATAATCGTTCTATTTGGAGTTTCTTCTTCTTCTTCTTCTTCTTCTTCTTCTTCTTCTTTGATCTAGGATGGGTTCCAGGCCGACAGCCTGGGATAGCAAGGATGGACGTCATTCTTTTGTCGTTTGTCTTCGTCCATAGTCGGACCCTGCTCTTCTTCGTGATGATTGGATGTATTGATGAGTTGTATTGAACATGTTGTAGCTTGTGGCAAGTGTAAGCCAATTGCATATACTCATATCTTCTGTACATGTACCCGTAATGATATCCATTCTTGCAAAATGATGAGATGCACTTCTATCCCTATAGAGGCCCTCGTGCCAAAATAAGGATAGGACTGCATCTTGGGCGTTACAGCTGTCATTAAGATATCAGCACAATTCGATGGCCTTGAATTCCACCTTGTCTCCAAAGACAACAATCAGGTTGTCAATGAACTTGATCGTTTGGGCGCCAAATGCGTCCCTGTCCCTAAAAATACCTTTCTAGAATGGCTCTTCAATCTTTTGGTGGTATGGAAAGACGAAGACAATGCCACTTCCCCTCCTATAATCGAGCTAGATGAACAAATCATTGGCGGCTCAGCACTAGAGGAAACACTTTCGGCTCACGAAATCATGGCAGTAATCGCGCCATTGACTGAACCTTTTCTCTCATATCTTCTCCGCCAAGAGATCCCTGATGACCAAACAGAGGCAAGACAAATAGATCGGCGATCCAAGGCCTACAAGGTTCATGAGGGAGAGCTATACAGGAAAAGTAGTACCGGAGTCCTCCAATGCTGCATATCGAAAGAAGAGGGTAAACAACTCTTAGCTGAAATACACGTAGGTATGGTCGGTCACCATGAAGCAGCGCAGGCCCTGATAAGCAAGGCTTTTCGGGCTGGCTTCTTTTGTCCCATGGCTCACGCAGACGCTCACACACTTGTCCAACATTGTGTTGGGTGTCAACCTTTTGCAAACCAAAGCGACATGCCCGCAACGACTCTTCGGACGATACCGATCACTTGGCCTTTTGCGGTATGGGGGCTTGACATGGCCATACCACTTAAAGGGAGGGAGGTCCAAGAAAAAAGAAATATTTACTAGTTATGGTTGATAAATTCACTAAGTGGATAGAAACCAAACTGATAACTTCTGTCAAGTCTGGACTGCTTATTGATTTTATATAAGGTGTGGTTCATTGTTATGGTTTCCCCCTATGGTGACCCCGACTCATAAGTCATGATCATCGAATGCACGTGTATAGTGATCCCAAAGATGAATGCTCAACACATAGAAGCTGAATAACAAAAGTTCTACATCCATACATACCGTCTGGTACAAATAAAGACCATTAAGGTCGAGTCTTACACAAACTAGCAGCATAAATGTTGAATGAGAACGTGAACCGATGCCATCTTCGTTAACCCTACAGGCATTCTGACTGGGAAGCGTCCTAGTTTGCATGTTCGTTGCCAACGAACTCTTCGCCATACTCGTGTTCTTCCAGGACTAGCCAATTAAATAACCAGTGGCAAGCCAATGAGTACTTTGAATGTACTCGTAACCAACCCATGTTGTGGAGCAAGGCGATGACAATGCATGAAATAACACTAAGTAGGTAAGTTGCAAAAAGCTAATGTTAAGTGCAATGACATGATCAATGTATCTTGTAAAAGCATGCATCAGGAAGTTGGAGATGTCCATATGAACAATTTACAGATATCAATGTAAGCAGGGGTTAAACATCTCATTTTCAATCACCATGTTAATTCATCTGACTTAGCTTAGGTATCACCTTTCTGCAATTACACGCACACACATCAGTTTGTAAACAATGGACGCAACCCAAGAGCAGCCATGCAACTATCCTTGACTCTGGACATGACTATTTGTATTTTTACACTCTATAAAGGTTGCGCGCGGTATCCACAAGACTCGAGGAACTTCCGTGTCATCCATGACACGTGGTATATTATATACCCGAGGTAAGCACCCGAACAATGGCTTTCCCCTGGCGACACTAAAGAAAGAGTCCACTCTTTGGCCCATGTCCTCATGATTTACATCATACGAGCCTCGCTCAAGATCTTACCATATCTGAGGGGACACAACGGTGTTTCCGGTGTTTGTGAAAACAACCCATGGTCACCCTACCTGGCACGACCCTGTTTCAACATAGTGACTCGGCTCTCCAGCCACTAGTAACGCGGGCTCTCTGCTAGCATCGACCAAGGTAATCGATAAAACCCCATCCCATAAAGGGGTATCATGGTCGCACATTTAAGGTTGGAGTAATGATCACAACTTAAACCAATTAGTGTTCGAAAACAACACACTCACTTGCCTCGGTACACTGCTTCTTTCTCAAGTGGTTACCTAACTCAACACCATCTCCCTTGGGCAATAATGGCATTCAACGGGGTGTTCGAAAAGTCTTTGAAATCATTCTTTTTTTGACACCATGCATGTTCCCATCCCACTTGCGTAGCAACTATTTAGCATCCTAACTACTTCCCACCCACATAAGCCTCATAGCAAGGTAGGGTCATGCTCAGTGTAAGTCTCAACGAGGAAAGTAATGGAGGTAACCCACCACGATGGTCACTTATCCATCATGATTCAAAGCAATGGAATGAAGTGCTACATGCCATGCATAAAATAGTTTCTTAGACATGGTCAAAGGGCTACTTTGCTGGCTCAACAAAGTCTCCAAGGTCTTCAAAGTATTCTGGCCAACTCCTTCGTCACCAACACAATCTATCATCGCAATTATAACGGGTAAAGTAAGATCACAACAAAAATAGAGAAAATAAATCACTCCTAAAAATGTCGAACCATTTTTGTAAAATACTAGGGTGAATATAAGTTTTGCAAATAATATTGGGTTTTGGTTTTGAACCATAAAAAGTGGTGAAAAGTATTTTAAGAGAGAGTTAAAATATTTAAAACAAGGTTTTTAAATAAAACATTGTATAAAACTTTCTGCAAAAATTGCACAAGTGGCCTCATTAAATAACACAAAATATTAAAATATTTTTGAATTTGAAATTAATAAATTTGTACTATTATTCATTTCTGTAGAATTTTTGGGAAGCACACACAAAAGGAAGATGAAATTGGCACTTTGGCATTGGGCCAGAAGCGGCACACCCGAGCCAACCTAGAAGAAATTCGGCACCGCACAAGGCTGGTTTTCTTTTAAACCTGCACGCGGGGCCGACGAGGCGGTGAGAGGGAGAGGGTGTAGATGTTAATCATGTTGTTCATGTAGGATTAGGAAATAAAGCCAAACCGAGTCCTAGTAGTATTAGGATTCCTAGTCCTAGTCGATTTCCATAGTCCCTTGTGGACGTGTATAAAAGACACCCTAGGGGTGTTGATTGTAACACTAGAAAAACGAAAAGCAATACAAAGCAAAGGCTCGACACGGGCCTTTAGCCATCAAATCCATCGATCAATTTTATTCGTGTCGCTAGTTACGCAAGTTCCGTCATGTAGCCGGTCGAAGCAAGAATCGCGTAGGCATGCCTGTAGAGCTGCATACGCACGTTCAAAAGCCAACAATTGGTATCTAGAGCCTCGGCGATCTACGATGTATGATGACGGACAGCGACGCTGAGTCGGTCAAGTCCGGCAGCGTCGGTGCCAAGGCGAACAAGAACGGCGACAAGGTGAAGAAGGGCGTCAAGTCAGCAACCAGTGGTGGAGGAACGAGCGGCGCCAACGTCCAGGCGCATTGCAACATCCCCACCCAGTACCCGATGCTCACCGACGCCAACTACGGCATGTGGGCGGTGAAGATGAAGATTATTCATCGAACCCTTCGAGTGTGGTAGGCAATCACGGACGACGACGTCGATGACGAGTCCGACGAAGGTGCCATGACCGCCATAGCCCAGTCTGTGCCGGATTCCGTGCTGATGACATTGGCAGAGTTCGAGACGGCAAGAGAGGCGTGGAACACACTCAAGGAGATGAGGATCGGAGAAGATCGCGTCACCAAGGGAAGGGCACAAGTGCTGAAGCGCCAATTTCACAAGTTGCAGATGGAGGAAACTGAATTGGTGAATGACTATGCCATGCGTCTTACTACTTTGGTGGGAGAGATCCGCGCGCTTGGTGCAAAGCTCGATGAGACCGAGATTGTGGAGAAATTTTTCAGTTCAGTGACTGATAAATTCACGTACATCATCGGCACACTCGGGCAGCTTTACACATCGACGACATGACCATAACGGAGGCAATCGGACGATTGCGGACATGGGAAGAGAATGCTCGTGGCCGTCGGAAAGGCAAAGGAGGAGGTAGTGACCAACTTATGTACTCGCGCGCAGATTGGGAGGCCCCAAGTAGAAAAGGAAGGCGTGCCGGTGGCGAAGGCTCAAGCAACACGAAGGGCGATGGACAAACCGTAAAAGGCAAAGGAAAAGGCAAACCACAAGGTCATGGTAAGGCGGGCCAATCTAAAGAGCAGAAACCACGGAACTTGGACTTGTCCGAGGTCAAGTGCTATAATTGCAAGGAAAAAGTCCAAAACAAACCTTGAAGTGATAGACGAAAGCTAAATCAAACCCTGAACTTTGAATCCCTGAAATTGGCACTCTGAACTTGTAATCCCAGTCTATTTTGAACCCTAGGCCCGTTTGGCACACAGGGATTTTGGCAATACCACAATCCCGACCGGGATAACCTGCTAGGCTGCACTCTTATAGACAGAAATTGGACCGGCCAACTAACAAAAAAAAATTACGAAGTTTAAAAAAAGTTCGGGCATTTTTAAAATTGTTCAGAAGTTAAAAATATTTATGTTTTCTATTTTTGTCACAAATTCTGTGTCTTTTTTGTTTCAAAAAAATGTTTGGTTTTTTTTAATTCTATTTGTATTTTAAATTCTATTCGTATTTTTAATTCAATTCTTATTTTTAGTTCTATTCGTATTTTTAATTCTATTCGTATTGGTCCAACATGCATTTTATAAATTTGTAGGAGCATAATCCTAGCGCCAAATATTCAACGTTTATTGTTATTTATACCTCAAAAAAATATATATCAATTTTATAAAATGTTTATTGTTATTTATAAAATATAAAATATTTATTTAGAAAAATATTACCATGTATTGTTTTTTGTAAGATGTACTTTTAAAATGTACATAATGTGTTGAAAAATATTGGAAGTTTATCAAAAAATATACATATGTGTTAAAGAATACATTGGATACTGAAAAAAATATACACATGTGGAAAAGAAAAAAGGAAAAAAAACAAAAAAAAACAGAGCAGAGGGTGTGCGCGTGCGCAACTGCGCTAATGGGCCCGGCCCAATTCAGCAAATCCCGGCTATGTTCTGTCAAGGTTTAAAATAGACCAGGATCAGTGAGTTCGGTGTGCCAATTTCAGGGATTCAAAGTAGAGGGTTTGATTTAGCTTTCCTCTATAACTTCAAGGTTTGTTTTGGACTTTTTCCTAACTGCAATAAGATGGGTCACTTTGCGAAGGATTGTCCAAAGCCTAACAAGCGGGAGATCAAGGCAAATTTGGCAAAGCAGGAAGACGAAGGTCCATGTCTTCTGATGGCCAAAGTTTGTGATCTCGCTGAAACAGTGGTTGTGAAACCAAGCCGGAAGGTGCTACTTCATGAGAAGAATGTGACACCTAAGTTATCCGGGGATCACAACGTGTCGTGGTATCTCGACACGGGTGCAGTAACCACATGACGGGGTGCAAGGAGAAATTCCTCGAGCTGGAATACAATGTTGAAGGCTCGGTCAAGTTCGGTGATGGTTTAGCTGTGGAGATTTGCGGGCAAGGATCTGTCCTCTTTGAGGGTCTCACAGGCGAACATCGCATACTCACCGGAGTGTACTACATCCCATGGCTGCGCAACAACATCATCTCTATTGGGAAGCTTGACGATAATGGATGCAAGGTGAATATAGAGAGCGGAGTGATGACGATCTTCGACAACCTCCGAAACGTGCTAGCTCGTGTTAATCGCACACGGAATAGGCTCTATATCCTCAACCTTGACCAATCTCAACCGGAGTGTTGGCTTGCCAAGAGTGATGATGATTCGTGGTTATGGCATGCTAGATTTGGACACGTTAACTACTACGCCTTGAAGAAGATGTCAAAGATGGAGATGGTATCCGGGATGCCAGTTATCGACCATGTTGATCGAGTATGTGACGGGTGCTTGGTTGGAAAACAGCACCGCAGGCCATTCCCTGCTCAGTCTACCTATCGTGCAAGTGATGCACTCGAGCTGCTCCATGGTGATCTATGTGGCCCTATCACCCCCGCAACTCACGCTAGAAAGAAGTATTTCTTCCTTGTGGTAGACGACTACTCGAGATATATGTGGGTCATTCTCCTATGATCTAATGGTGAGGCGTTTGAAGCATTCAAGAAGCTGAAGGCTGCAACAGAGATGGAACACAAGCTGAAGGTTCGCGCTCTATGGACAGATCGCGGCGGAGAGTTTACGTCGAATGAGTTCAACGACTACTACGAGAAGATTAGCATAAAGAGGTTCCTCACGGCACCTTACACGTCGCAGTAGAATGGGGTCGTTGAAAGGTGCAATCGAACCGTCGTTGACATGGCAAGGAGTTTACTCAAGAGCAAGAACCTGTCGGGGACTTTTTGGGGAGAAGCTGTCTCGACGGCGGTCTATCTTCTCAACTGGGCTCCAACGAAGGCGGTGATCGGCAAGACTCCGTATGAAGCAATTTACGAACGTAAGCCGAATGTGTCTCATCTACGGACATTGGGGTGCGTGGCACATGTGAAGACGGCGGAGCCGCACCTCTCAAAGCTTGCCGATCGTAGCACCAAGATGGTGTTCATCGGATACGAGAGCAGTTGTGGCACCAAGGCATACTGTTTCTACAATCCACAAACCAAGCGTCTACGGATTTCACGCGATGCCGTGTTTGAAGAAAACCAAGCGTGGAATTGGAGCGCCGCAGCCGACGATGGTCCAAATAGTAACATATTTGCAGTTGAATTTCCAACTGATGATGATGCAGGGGAGGATGTCCAGGTGGTTGGCAAGACGCCCAACCAAGGTGACCACAATGGTAGTGATCATCATGGTGCCGACACCGACGACGACCCGCATAGGTCGCAAGGAGATAGCGACAACGTCGCGCACGACACAGGCGGAGATCTCAACGACAACATCGACAACGAGGCGCATAGTGACGACGACAATCAAGATGATGGTCACGGTCACAACGACTACGCCGACGACACGGATGTCGATGACACACCAGGGTCTCAGTCGTCTTCCTCAAGTGCATCAACACCGACACAATTTGTGTCGCCTCCTTCTCAAGCCACAACGGATTCCTCAGGGCCTCGTCGCTACAAGACCCTCAAGAAAGTCTACAAGTACACAAAGCCAGTTACGCTCGAGTACTCCGGACTATGTCTGTTCAGAGTTGAGGAGTCGGCGAACTTCGTAGAGGCGAGCAAAAGTCCTAGCTGGACGCACGCCATGGATGAGGAGATGAAGGCAATTGAGAGCAATGGCACGTGGACTTTGGTAATCCGACCTCCAAACCAAAAGACGATAGGTTTGAAGTGGGTTTACAAGTTAAAGAAGGACACACAAGGTGCCATTGTGAAGTACAAGGCAAGACTCATTGCAAAGGGCTACGTTCAACGTCAAGGAGTTGACTATGATGAGGTGTTTGCACCGGTTGCTCGAATCGATACGGTGAGAGTGCTTCTAGCCTTGGCAGCACAAGAGGATTGGAAGGTTCATCATATGGATGTTAAATCCGCTTTCCTCAACGGCGATCTCACAGAAGAAGTGTACGTGGAACAACCCCTCGGCTACGAGAAGAAAGCCAAAGAAGGGAAAGTTTACAAGCTCAAGAAGGCACTTTATGGGTTGAAGCAAGCGCCAAGAGCTTGGAACTCAAAGTTAGACCAAAGTCTGGTCTCGCTCGGGTTCAAGAGATGTCCCCTCGAGCATGTAGTCTATACAAAGAACTCCAAAGTCTCAAACCTGCTAGTTGGAGTTTATGTCGACAATCTGATTATCACCGGAGATAGCGTACAAGAAATTGAATGTTTCAAGGCGCAAATGAAGAACAAGTTTAGCATGAGTGATCTGGGATTACTCAGCTATTACTTGGGCATCGAAGTGAAGCAAAGCTCCGGAGAGATTTCCCTATGTCAATCGGCTTACGCAGTCAAGTTATTGGACAACTGTGGCATGTCAGATTGCTACGCGACACAAGTTCCAATGGACCAACGTCACAAGTTGAGCAAGCGTAGCTCAAATCCGCCGGTGGACACCACAATGTATCGAAGCGTTGTGGGCAGCCTCAGATATTTGGTGCATACCCGACCTGACTTGGCGTCTTCAGTCGGGATCGTGAGTCGTTTCATGGAGAATCCGACATCCGAGCACATGAGCGCGGTCAATCAAATCTTGCGCTATGTGAAAGGCACCATTAATCTTGGTTGCACGTACATAAAGGGAAAGGAAGGATTGATCCTTCGTGGATATTCAGATAGTGACATGGCAGGTGATGTTGATGACCGAAAGAGCACAACGGGCATGGTTTTCTACCTTGGCCCGAATCCGATTAGCTAGAATTCTCAGAAGCAAAAGGTGGTGGCACTGTCTTCATGCGAGGCAGAATACATAGCGACAAGCACGGTGGCTTGTCAAGCAGTGTGCCTGAGAAGACTCCTAGCTATTCTTGAAAAGCGGGAGGTGCAGAAGGTGTCACTGAAGATCGATAACCAAGCTGCAATCTCGTTGTGCAAAAATCCGGTTCATCATGAAAGGAGCAAGCACATAGATACCCGGTTCCACCATATCCGGGAGTGCATTGAAGAAGGGTTGATCGAGGTTCAACATGTGAACACGAAAGACCAACTTGCCGATATTTTCACCAAGTCCCTCGGTCGACAGAAGTTCATCGAGATGAGGAGGAAAGTCGGAGTGCAAGAAGTGAAGTCAAGCAACAAGATTAAGGAGGTGAATGTAGATGTTAATCATGTTGTTCATGTAGGATTAGGAAAGAAAGCCAAACCGAGTCCTAGTAGTATTAGGATTCCTAGTCCTAGTCTATTTCCATAGTCCCTTGTGGACGTGTATAAAAGACACCCTAGGGGTGTTGATTGTAACACTAGAAAAACGAAAAGAAATACAAAGGCTTGACACGGGCCTTTAGCCATCAAATCCATCGATCAGTTTTATTCGTGTCGCTAGTTACACAAGTTCCGTCAAGTAGCCGGTCGAAGCAAGAATCGCGTAGGCACGCCTATACAGCTGCATACGCACGTTCAAAAGCCAACAGAGGGTGAGGGGGTGAATGGTGGGATCCACCTGTCATCCCTAACCCCGGCCACGGAGGCACTGGCGCTCACTGATGGCGATCTATGCCACAACGACCCGACTGAAGGGTACGACTGTGACCAGCTCCGAGCTTCACTCCGGTGGGTGGTGGAGTTGGTCACTAGACCTGATGGGAATGCCGGCGATGTCGAACCCGAGCAGAGGAGGAAGGAGACGAGGTCAGCGAGCTTGATTCAGCCTATAATTCGCCGATTGGTGATAGGGGTTAGCTTCAGGGGAAAGAGAGGGCACAAGAGGAGAATAAAGGGAGGTCGGAGATGCTCTATACTGTGCAGACAGTGTCGACCCATGATGGTGGCTCGGCTGCTCCGAGTCGAGCACAAAAAGGGGTGGAGGAGGGATGGGTGGTGCATGCCTTCAATTGAGCGAGGTAGGGAGCGAGTGGAGGGAGAGGGGATCTCGATAGGGACTTCTATAGACGCATGGCAGATGCAGTGCAAAACACGCACGGGAGAGCTCGGGCGCGAGTCCTTGTACTATTACGGTCAGCGGTATGGGCATGTGCATGGCTAGGGGACCGTGGGGGATGCCCTGGGGGTTTGCGTACAAGCGGAGGGGGCTCTGGGTGCCGCGCGTGTGAGCTTGCTGATTGGGGCTCTCAGGCGGCAGCGCACACATGTGAGGGGGGGGGTGCATAAGGAGGGAGGGAGAAGAGGGGGACATCAACATGGCGTGTCCTGGACGTCGAGGGGCATCGACTGGCATGCGGGAGAGGCCCGAGGTGGCTAGGGTCGAGAGGTCCACCCTCTGGAGCATGACGCCACGCTCTAGAGCGTGACTTTGGCTGTCATGCCAGGGATTTTGACGCGCTCTCGCTTGTCCGTTGCGTCTACCAGGTGCAGAATGAATAAAATAGGGTGGATGGAGCATTGGATGCTTTGGATGCTGGCCAGGAGAGAGGGAAAGTTAAGAGCATGGTTAATAGTAGAGCCGACTACCAACTCTATGCCATTGCCATGTCACTTGTAGTCTCCGTAAAGCAAATCTCATATAGTAAAGCTGGCTGCAAGCATTGGCTATAGCAGTTAATGTTTACATGTATGGAAGAGATAAAAACACAACTGATTGGAGAGGAGGGAGCCGTGACAGCCTTCAACCATTGCATGCAGTTCTTTTGTGTTGGGTATTGTGCTGTAGCCGGGCGACAATTGAAGTGCTGGCTCCCTTCTCTTTCTTGCTTTCTCTCCCCTCCAGCTAGACTTTCTCTGACGTGGAAGAGCTTGTAGCCGGCTTACTAGGTACTACTATACTTGCTCTAAGAGAGGAAGAGAGAGGAAACTATTGTCCATGTAGTGCAAGTGGGGGTTTCACCCATGCAATCATGGAGCTGGGCGTGATGAAAATTACAGGGGTGGGGGTGGACTAGGTGGGGCTGTTGTAAAGTTTTCATCCCAAGGAAAGGAGTCTAGGGGGCTCAATTATTAGATGTGGAATTCCACCAGAAGGTGTTTGACTATGTTTGGGTGGTGTGTGATGCTTCACTTTGTGGAAACTTAACATGATCAAATAATTCAGATAGATAAGCTTGATCACCAAGTTTGAGCTCAATTGATGAAAGTTGGCAATTAGACTTGTTAAACCTTAGAAATGGGTAGAATCTAGTTTTTCTCAGATCTAGCCAGGCAAATCTATTCCTCCAAACTCACCACTTGGTGTGGTGGCATTATTTGAGGATTAAAGCATGCCCAAAAAGTTTGAGGTTAATTGGAGAAACTGGACAATATAGAGTTGCTCATATTTGGATTTGGACACAGAAAGTTTTGGAATATTTTGGTGAATCAAATCAATTTGGATTGAGCCGAAACCTAGAAAGATCATCACATAATTCATGTGTGAGTTTCTATAATTTTCTTAGAATTATTTGAGAATTTTTATATTAGAAATATTTCAAATACTTGAAGTAAGCATAAAAAGTTTTGAGGGGTTTTGTCCAATATTTTGAACATGACCATGTCCTGAAACTCTTATATACGGAAAATATATGTCCACTGAGTTCCTCTAAATTTTCTCAACTATTTTTAAAGCATTAAAATAAATTTTACCTATAAAATACCATTTCCGGCAAAAAAGGTATTTAAATAAAATAGGAAAATAACTTGAAAAATAATTATTTTGTGGTTTTGGGAAGTCTTTTTGATAATAGGTCCAAATAAAATACTTGGTGCAAAACAACTTCCCTAAATTCAGTTTTTTTAAAGCTTAAATAAATAAATGTCTTTTGGTAAAAATAATATCTTATAAAAATAGTTTTAAGTCCTATACACATGGCATGATCAATGGGCAAACGTTTGGTTTAAGGAGATGAGTTCTTAAGCGAGGGAGAATTTCTGTGATTTAAACATCACAAGCACACGAAAAGTTCTAATTGGTCCATATTTTTGTAACTCAAGTCATAGCAAGTGGTACAAAGATAGGGTGTGACACGCCCATAGTATAATAACGGACAATGGATCCTATTTCATAGCTCAGGAAGTGATGAACCGGTGTGCTAATTTGGGCATCAAGCTCGATTACGCCTCTGTGTACCACCCACAAACCAATGGATAGGTTGAACGAGCCAACGGCCTCATCATTAGAATCAAACCGCGCTTGGTCCGGTCTTTGACGGAATCTAATTGGCTTTGGGCAGAGGAGCTTGACTTCCTACTATGGGGCTTGCGCACCACACCAAACCAATCAACGTGATATACGCCATTTTTATGGTATACGGGGCGGAAGCAGTCCCCCCGTGTGATATTATGCATGATGCACCTAGAGTGCACATGTATGAGGGAAAATAAGACGAGCTAGATCGGTAGGACGACTTGGATGCATTAGAAGAAGAACATGATATTGCTCTATCATGTTCCACGTTTTATAAACAGCAAGCTCGGCGCTACGAGAGTAGGGAAGTTCGGGCGAAGGTGTATAATGTGGGAGAGCTTGTGCTACGCCTCCATTAGAAGATGAAGAACAAACTTGCACTTAAATAGGAGGGCCCTTTCATAACTGAGAAAGTACTTGCAGCAGGAGCGCATCGTCTTCGCAACTCGTAAAATAATCACCTTGAACTAAATCCATGGAACGTGGCTCGTCTTCGGTGTTTCTACAGTTAGACTGGTGTCGTCACCCTCAATTAGTTTTTCTTTTTCTCTTTTCAATATTTTATGTATACTCATTCCTTTTTAAGGTTGATTAGAATACCCGAGGCTATGTTCGGTTCAGCCGAACTATGTCCACGAAAATGTATTTTTCGGTAACACCTCGGGGCTTCTTAGTAAAAGCTGATCAAAGTACACATGTGCATTTATTTTTCGCCTTTATTATGTATGTGTCCTTTCTATATTGTTTTCAAGCCATTATATCCCCCAATTTGACTTAAGATTTTGCCAAGCTGGGTTGCCTTGCTCCCGTTCTTATCCTCTACGTTCCCGATTGTTCGGCTAGAGGATAAAGGGAGCAGCTCTGCGATTGTTACAATCGGGTTATCCAGTTACTTACCTCACGGGGGTGAAGCCAAAAGCTAGGGTTCTTAAAGAAATAATTGGTTGGGCACAAAGAAAGTACAAATAATTAGGTTATAATCACTAGGGGTTAATTTTCCCAACCCAACCATCACCCGCGTACCGTGGATATTCGGTTATCATATCTACTTTACCATAGCAACCCGAAGAAAGGAACCCATAGAGGAACTATTTTCTTGGGAAGATGTTTCTTACATTATATAAGTAATATAACATACCTCCACGATCACGATATGTCTGTTAGCACCATATGGCCATATTGCCTGGTTCTCCGAACTGTTTCCCTGATATCATAAGTTACATAGGATGGAACACTCCCTCATTATTGTCAAGGGAGGTAGAAGATGATGGCTGTTTAGGCAGCAATTACAAATCGTATGGAGGAAAATGTGATCTAAAAGTACATGATTACTTAAAATCATGGATTTGTGATATCAGAATCATCTCTGGGCTAGAATACGGGGTGTACTGCTCTCTTTGAGTCGGGGTGCCTCATCAGGCCTCGAGGAAGATCATCTCCTGTCCGCAAAGATCGTCTCCATGCTATCATAGTCGCAAAGTGTGTGCCAGGAGTGTTGAGGAAGGTGACCTTGTTCTTCGATAGATTCAGTCCGCGAAGGGATCCAACAAGCTGACGCCAAAGTGGGAAGGCCCTTACCGGGTGGGACAAGTCACGAGGCCCGACGCTGTCCGCCTGGAGACCGAGGATGGCACCCCGGTGCTCAACTCGTGGAATACCCAGCATCTTCATAAGTTCTACCCGTGAGGTGTGGTTGTTAATCCTTCCAGCAACTGCTTTTGTACAAGTATCGCGTCAAAGATTGTAGTTATTTGTGCAAAGCCAGGTGATGACCCTATGCAGAGTAAATAAAGCTAAGTATTCTCCAACTTCTTATGAAAGTAGATATTTATATTATGTACTTTTGCATGAACCGTTGTGCTTGCTCACTACCTACAAAGGGTGTATACGAGATCGACAAAGTTTCTTGCCTCCTACATTTAATCTTCTTTCTTTTTCTCGAAAAGGAAGATAAGCCCCCCTCCGCGTACAAGCCTACCGGGGATAGGTAACGAGAAGGACACGCACGGGCGCAGCAACAACCACCTTGCGGCAAGGAAATGACAAAAGAAAAAGACAAGTCAAAAAATTTAGGAGACCCGCATGCGGAGGGCCTTCGTCGAAATTGTTGCACGCTTAAGTGTTTTGAGCACCACTTGACATGCAAAGCAGCCGCGACAAGGACGACAAAGAGGTCTTGCCGATGGCGGCATTCGTGTTAGGATACTAAGGACTTGATCCCGCCCAAGTGATTGTACGCCCGACAAGTGATACATAGGACTCCTGTTGGGATTGTTGCACACTTGGGTCTCTTGGCTAAATGCCCTAAGGATTCATGACAAGAACGGAAGGGAAACCGTATCGATGACTCGTCAGCAAGCATTCCAGGGAAGCATAAGAAGTAAGTACACACGAGTGCGGGTTCATGACAACAAAAGAGAGAAAAAGAGGAGAAGTAATTTTTGTCGAAACACGATGAGGATTCATAACATTTAACGGGGCAAACACCAAGTGTTTTCTTTGCATAATTCCTTGCAAGATTACATGGGTGGCTACCTAGACACGGAAGGACATCTACCACTACAATGTGGTGGCCGGTTCGAAAATGAGGCCTCGTGGATGGAGCTCCAAGTTCGACCAGCCAAGCCAGGGCACGAGGGCGCCTTCCAAACCCTGCCACTGCACCGACACGGCTACTTGGAGTCATCTCCCTTGAGCTTGGCACCGGGGAGGCATCATCGTTGTCATCATCGTTGTCATCCTCCCTAGAGCTTTCTGCGCACCAATCGAGCTGACTGCTGGAACTTCCGAAGAATCTGACAGAGAGCATGGTCTCCTCGTCAAACCTGAAGTGAAGAAGATGCTCCGGACCCAACCAAGGGAACATGCAAATGAGTTCCACTCTCCCGTCAGAAATATGGTAGCCCCACGGGAAAAGTTGACATCCACCCATACGGGTCCATTGCAGCATCCATCAGCTCACAGCCACAAGCCGGTGGATCTGCTGCCTTCCATGTCCCAGGCGAAAGGGTCGAGAAGCCAAAACCAGCTGTGGGAGTGCCGGTGCAGCAAGACCACAAACTCGTGCACTATGTCCGATGTAGGTGGATCTGCTCAGATCGATGGAGGGGGGGATGCCGCCATGACCACCATGGCAAGGACCATTTTTCCCGCATGAACCGTGGTCATGCCTCTTTCTCGGGAACTGGCGCCGAACCTTGCTACTACCACTTCAATGTGCAATTGGAGGAAGTCCGTGAAGAGACCGCTGAAGCCCAAGCTCGACCACATCCTCTACCCCTCACCATTGCAATGGTGGCTCCTAGGAGCCAAAGTAAGGAGGTTTGGAAGAAGAATGGCATGGATTAAAAGAGGTGTGAATGAGCAACAATTCTCTCGGGCCCTTCTTATAGGGGAAGGATGAGGGAGGATGACCCTTCATCACCCCAAGAGACAACCAAGAGCCACTGCAGCGGCCGCCCAACCTCGCCTATATCACGCCTCTCTTGCAGCATGCGTGATAAAGGGAATAATGGCAGACAAGACGATTCACTGACGGAGGCCACGCCTCCTCATTTGGCAAACCAACACCTTCCCAATAACACCCTACGGAAACCACCTCTTTCCACCATTCCCACGACCTGTAGTAAATGTGCTTGTGGGAAAATAGTGAAGAATCATCATTACCATAGGGAATTGCGGTCGCGTGTGTGTAAATGGCACCCAATTGGTGGGTTTTGGAACCTTGGACACATCATTTGAGGCCGTAATAGAAACTTCAGCTGGACTTCCCTTGTGGGTACAATCTCAAATTGACGATAAACCTCGACTAGAGATTTGTGTGATTAACGGTTGTGGCTGACACTCTCACCAGTCTTCCGCTTGAAGGCTGCCGAGTACATGACGTGTTTGTGGTGGTAAGTGGTGGGAGTGTGTGTGGATAAGTATTGTTGGAAATATGCCCCAGAGGCAATAATAAAGTAGTTATTATCATATTTTCTTGTTCATAATAATCATTTTTTATCCATGCTATAACTGTATTGATTAGAAACACAAATGCATGCGTGGGTACATAAACAACAAAGTTTCCCTAGTATGCCTCTACTAGACTAGATCATTGATCAATCATGGCTAAAGTTTTCTTGCCATAGACATGAGTTGTCATTTGATACCAAGATCACATCATTAGGAGAATGATGTGATGGACTAGACCCAAATCATAAGTATAGCATTTGATCGTATCTAGTTTACTACTATGCTTTCTTCATGTTAATGTATTTGTTCCTATGACCATGAGATCATGCAACTCACTCACACCGGAGGAATGACTTGTGTCTATGAAACATCAAAATGTAACTGGGTGACTATAACATGCTCTATAGGTAACTCCGAGGGTGTGTGTGGAGTTGGCATGGTTCAAGGCTGGGATTTGTGACTCCGAATGACAGAGAGGTATCTCGGGGCCCACTCGGTGATAAACCATCGCAATAAGCTTGCAAGAAATGTGGATAAGGAGTTAGTCACGAGGTCTTGTATTAGTGAATGAGACTTGTCGGTAATGAGATTGAACTAGGTATGGAGATACCGACGATCGAATCTCGGGCAAGTAATATACTAATGGACTAATAGAGCTGCATACGGGATTAACTGAATCCTTGACATCATTGGTTCGACCGATAAAGATCTTCGTAGAATATGTAATAACCAATATGTGCATCCACGTCTTGCTATTGGTTATTGACCGTAGAGTTTTCTCGATCATGTTAGCATAGTACTTGAACCCGTAGGGTCTGCACACTTAATGTTTGGTGAAATTATGTTGGTGACCGTGTCGGTGCACTAAAGACTAGGGTCTCTAGTGCCCCGGACTAGTGCGCGGACACCGGCAGCCCCCTCTGTAGCGGAAGGCGCGTCGCTGGAGCTTAGGTCAGAAGCCCGCCAAATACAGATTGCAAGCCCCCGGCAAGCACTCGCATGGTGCGAATGAAGAAGAGACCCCGACAGGAGCTCCTTGCAGGGGAGATAGACATTGCCAAGGCGAGACCTTCCCGCCATGGAAGGAGGACTGAGCCCCGGCAAGCCAGCCTTGCCGGGAAGATTGACAAGGCCTCGGCAGGCCATTGATATGTCTCAAACGTATCTATAATTTTTGATGGTTTCATGCTGTTATCTTGTCATCTTTGGATGTTTTATGTACCTTTTATATCTTTTTTGGGACTAACTTATTAATTCAGTGCCAAGTGCCACTTCCTGTTTTTTCTGTGTTTTTGGCTCTTTTCAGATCAAATTTTGGAACGGAGTCCAAACGGAATAAAATCCCCGAAGTGATTTTTTCCCGAACGGAAGAAGATCAAGGGGCCTGTGGGCCAAGCCAGGAGGGCTCGTGGGAGCCCACAAGCTCCCACTCCGCCACTAGGGGGACGCGGTGGTGGCAGGGCTTCTGGCCTCCATGGCCGCCCCCTGACCTAGATCTTTGGCCTATATATTCCCTAAAATACATCAAAAAATCAGGGGAGCCTCGAAAATACTTTTCCGCCGCCGCAAGCTTACGTTTCCGCGAGATCTCATGTTGAGACCCTTCCCGGCACCCTGCCGGAGGGGACTTTGGAGTTCGAGGGCTTCTTCATCATCATCATCGCCCCTCCAATGACTCGTGAGTAGTTCACTTCAGACCTACGGGTCCGTAGTTAGTAGCTAGATGGCTTCTTCTCTCTCTTGGATCTTCAATACAAAGTTCTCCATGATCTTCATGGAGATCTATCCGATGTAATTTTCTTTGGCGGTGTGTTTGTCGAGATCCGATGAATTGTGGATTTGTGATCAGATTATCTATGATATATATTTGAGTCTTTGCTCATTTCTTATATGCATGATTTGATATCCTTGTAAGTCTCTCCGAGTCTTGGGTTTTGTTTGGCCAACTAGATCTATGATTCTTGCAATGGGAGAAGTGCTTGGTTTTGGGTTCTTACCATGTGGTGACCTTTCCTAGTGACATTAGGGGCAGCAAGGCACACATTGAGCAGTTGCCATCTAGGGTAACAAGGTGGGCTCTGTCGTTGATATGAGATTGTCCATCTACATCATGTCATCTTGCTTAAGGCGTTACTCTGTTCTTTTGGACTTAATACACTAGATGCATGCTGGATAGCGGTCGACGTGTGGAGTAATAGTAGTAGATGCAGAAAGTATCAGTCTACTTGTTTTGGACGTGATGCCTATAGATATAATCATTGCCATAGATGACGTCACGACTTTGCGCGGTTCTATCAATTGCTCGACAGTAATTTGTTCACCCACCATCTACTTGCTTTCATGAGAGAAGCCACTAGTAAACACTACGACCCCCGGGTCTATTCACATCTATCGTTTACACCTCCGCTTTTACTTTGCTTTGTTACTTTGTTGCTTTCAGTTCTCACTTTGTGAACAATCTATAAGGGATTGACAACCCCTTCATAGCATTGGGAGCAGGTTCTTTGTGTCTGTGCAGGCACTTGTGATACTCCTTCACTGGATCGATACCTTGGTTCTGAAAACTGAGGGAAATACTTACCACCGCTGCGCTACATCACCCTTTCCACTTCGAGGGAACACCAACGCAAGGCTCCAAGGCCACGGGGAAATCCTTTGCATATTTTCCTAGCAAGTCCCTAAAGGCGTAGCTGTAGCAGAAGGATTCCTGGTGCCGTTGCTGAGGAGAATCAAGACAAGAACAGTCCCCCGTCACCACGTGTTTCTGGCGCCGTTGGAAGGTCTTTTGTTGCGGTAGCAGCCATCACCTCCATGCCGAGAGGAACAAGAAGTGCCCCCAACAAGGTAACCATGCCGGGAAGGAAGAGAAGGCCCGAGGAGAGGCGCGGGCCCAGGGCACCTTCACGACATGTGAACGCCTCCACCAACGAACACGCCACCGCTGATGCCTGCACCAAGCGTCCACCCGCACGCCAGCGCAACACCCCGAAGTTGCCACGTGTGGGTACATGTCCAAACCCCCTGACAACGTGAGGGAAGTCTGTCGAAGCTTTTAGTGCACCGCAGTAACACTATAACTGTCGGTAACGCTGTTCCACTTGTCAATCCACCGTTCACCCGCTGAGCTAGTGTGGTGACCCCTTCACCTATAAAAGGAGGCCCGAGGCTCAGTAGTAAGGACTTTTGGCTTTTTGACCAATCGAAAGGCTGTAAAAGGTAATATCTACAGTAACCCAAAACGAATAACTAAACACATGCAGGAGTAGGGTTTTACGCACCACACGGCCTAAACCTGGGTAAAAAAGACCTTGCCAGGCCCGGATTGTTGGTTCTGCCCTTGCCACGACCCCTCTCCTCGCCAAACTAGCAAAGGGGGACTTTTGAGCCCCCCATAGGTGTCGATCCTTTCACCGACATCTTTGGCACTCAAGGTAGGGGGATCGCCGGAAGCAGGCCGACATCAGTGCCATCCTGATCCGATGAGCCGCCAGACGGCTCCACGGATCTCAGTTCGCTAGTGCATCTTCTCTGAGTGGGAGGAGGCAGTGGCTGCTCTGCCCACGCAAGAAAATAGTAAAGAATCATCATTGCCATAGGGAATTGCGGCCGCGTGTGTGTAAATGGCACCCAATTGGTGGGTTTTGGAACCTTGGACACATCATTTGAGGCCGTAATAGAAACTTCAGCTGGACTTCCCTTGCGGGTACAACCTCAAATTGGCGATAAACCTCAACTAGAGATTTGTGTGATTAACGGTTGTGGCTGATACTCTCACCAGACTTCCGCTTGAAGGCTGCCGAGTACATGGCATGTTTGTGGTGGTAAGTGGTGGGAGTGTGTGTGAATAAGTATTGTTGGAAATATGACCTAGAGGCAATAATAAAATAGTTATTATCATATTTTCTTGTTCATAATAATCATTTATTATCCATGCTACAACTGTATTGATTGGAAACACAAATACATGCGTGGGTACATAAACAACAAAGTTTCCCTAGTATGCCTCTACTAGACTAGATCATTGATCAAAGATGGCTAAAGTTTTGTCGCCATAGACATGAGTTGTCATTTGATACCATGATCACATCATTAGGAGAATGATGTGATGGACTAGACCCAAATCATAAGTATAGCATTTGATCGTATCTAGTTTACTACTATGCTTTCTGCATGTTAATGTATTTGTTCCTATGACCATGAGATCATGCAACTCACTCACACCGGAGGAATGACTTGTGTCTATGAAACATCAAAATGTAACTGGGTGACTATAACATGCTCTATAGGTAACTCCGAGGGTGTGTGTGGAGTTGGCATGGTTCAAGGCTGGGATTTGTGACTCCGAATGACAGAGAGGTATCTCGGGGCCCACTCGGTAATAAACCATCGCAATAAGCTTGCAAGCAATGTGGATAAGGAGTTAGTCACTAGGTCTTGTATTAATGAATGAGACTTGTCGGTAATGAGATTGAACTAGGTATGGAGATACCGACGATCGAATCTCGCGCAAGTAATATACCAATGGACAAACAGAGCTGCATACGGGATTAACTGAATCCTTGACATCATTGGTTCGACCGATAAGGATCTTCGTAGAATATGTAATGAGCAATATGTGCATCCACGTCCTGCTATTGGTTATTGATCGTAGAGTTGTCTCGATCATGTTAGCATAGTTCTCAAACCCGTAAGGTCTGCACACTTAATGCTCGGTGAAATTATGTTGGTGACCGTGTCGGTGCACTAAAGACTAGGGTCTCTAGTGCCTCGGACTAGTGCGCGGACACCGGCAGCCCTGTCACGCCCAAGATGCGACCCTATCCTCAATTTGGCACGAGGGCCTTGTCAGGGATAGAAGCGCATCTCGTCGTGTCGCAAGAATGGATATCGTCACAAGTACATGTACTGAACAGAAGAGATATATATAGAGTTGGCTTACACTCGCCACAGGCTACATCAGAGTCACATCAGTACATACATAAACATCAAGAGTAAGAGCAGGGTCCGACTAGGAACTAAAATAAACGACAAAAGAAGAACGACGTCCATCCTTGCTATCCCAGGCTGCCGGCCTGGAACCCATCCTAGATCGATGATGAAGAAGAAGAAGAAGCAACTCCAAATGAACAATCAATGCGCTCGCGTCAAACAACCTTTACCTCCTATACCGGCAACTGGTGTTGTAGTAATCTGTGAGCCACAGGGGACTCAACAATCTCATTTCCAAAGGTATCAAGACTAGCAAAGCTTAATGGGTGAGGTAAGGTTAAGTGGTGAGGTTGCAGCAGCGGCTAAGCATATATTTGGTGGCTAAACTTACGAGTACAAGAATAAGAGGGGGAAGATCTACGCATAGCGGACGTGAACTACGGATGATCAAATGAATGATCCTGAACACCTACCTACGTCAGACACAACCCCACCGTGTCCTCGATCGGAGAAGGAACTCACGAAAGAGACAGTCACGGTTACGCACACAGTTGGCAAGTTTTAATTAAGTTAACTTCCAGTTATCTAGAACCAGTGTTAAACAAAGTTTCCACGTTGCCACATAACCGCGGGCACGGCTTTCCGAAAGATTTAACCCTGCACGGGTGCTCCAACTAGTCCATCACAAATTACCACAAGCCGCATAGAAAACCTCAATGACGAAGCTCGCGATCTCGTCGGATTCCCTAGTGGAAAACCTCAACTCTGAGATTACCCAAAGCATCACCGGAATCCCGATGCACAAGATATCTCGTCAAAGGTAAAACTAATCCAGCAAGGCCGCCCGACGTGTCGACGAACCCGATAGGAGCCGCGTATCTCGTTCTCAGGACACGACGGATGGAACTAGCTACGAGTGCCAAACCTCGAGTTTCCTCGCGGTGGCCCCGCAGGCAGACCGTTTGGGACCAACACCATCAGCACTGGGCCCTCCTGTTTATGTAAAATTACTCCTCGTGTAGCGCTAACTCCCTATGCATTTCAGTGTTAACAAAATTTATTATGTTGGGCAAATGTAGAACCAAAGTTGGGCCTTGCCAGACCAGGTTTAATCTAAAACGAATTATCAAGGGGGTCCCCATAACAACCCCGATCGTGTTAGGAGCGCTCGTTTATGGAACATAACACCGGTAGCCGAAACTAAGGGGGCAAAGGTGGAACAAAACACCAGGCTAGAAAGGCCGAGCCTTCCACCTTTTACCAGGTATATAGGTGCATTAAATTAAATAGCATTAAATAGGGTGATATAACAAGGAACCCATGCTTTCACATGGAAGCAACTGCACCTGCAACTAGCAACGCTATCAACAGGGTTAAGCAAGCAGTAACATAGCCAAACAGTGGTTTGCTAGGTCGAACAGGTTGAAGGTTTCATGGCATTGTTGAGAGGCTGATATTTAACATGTGGTAGGCAAAGAGACATAACGATAGAGACGGTAAAACTAGCATGGCAATGATAGTAATGGTATCTGGGGAAATGATCATCTTGCCTGAGATCCCGCTTGGAATAAGAATGCCTCCGTGAAGCAGACGAACCGACATAGTCGAACGGGTCCTCACAATCCGGCACGCTGCGGAACTCTATCGAGACGAAGCAAACCGGAAACACAAATCAACACACGAAATTCACCACACGATGCACTACACATATGATGCATGAACTACTGAATTCATGCAAGTCACGGCATGACAAATTCACACAATCAAACACTACACATTAAGTGAAGTTCAATATGCAAAGAGTTGCAAATTGACGAAACTCCACGTTTATGTATTTAGTTCTATCCCGGTTAGATACACGGAAATATTAAGTGTGATTAAACATGGCAAGAGGTGAAGCATAATTAAACTACTTATCTAGGCTTTTTAAATGAGGTCGGAAATGACATATAGCACCTCGGAGACGACCTCACATGTTAATTTACAATTCTGTCCAGATCTGAACTAATGCATTTAATTGGTTGTTAAACAGCAAAACAAATAGGTTCACATGATTCTACGCGTCAAGGCAAGCAATCTACACATAAAGAACATCTCCAACGGAGCTACGGATCAAAAGTTCCAAGCACCGCAAGATATGATGGCATGAATGCAAAATGTGTGCAACGACGGCTACAAGCACTTCAAAACATGCAAACAGCAAGATAAAATGAAACTACACGAGTTTCTAAGCAAGTTTCATGTAGGACACGATCAAAACGGAGCTACGGTTCAAAAACTACGAGCAAAACATTAAATGACTACAATCTGCCAAAATCAGCCACATAGCATTTTCTACGCCCCACAACTACGGCTACACAACTCTGATATGCACAAGCAAGGCATGGCAGGAAGAGGGCAAGACGCACTACTACAAACAACTAACAACAACTAGCATGGCAGCAAGGAGCACTAGGGAAAGAAGACACAAAATGGCATCTCACGCACTATTTCAGACTTGGTGAAAATAACACCTCACGAAAGTGCAGTTTTCATCCTGAAGGCATATTGACAGAAGCAAAATCTATAGCTACAGGTCTCCAAATGGCATGAAACTTAACAGCATGCTGGAGAAACACAAGGGGTACAACTAACTCCATTGGACCAACCTCAGAAGAGCTACAGATCACAAGATGCAAGCAAGACAAAACAGCAACAAAATATAACAGATTCCAGACTTAGAAATATTTCAGCTCCTCCAAATCAGCACTATTTCTATCAACTTGAGAGCAAGCAAACAACCCCTAAACATGCATTTCTATTGCAACCAAAAATACCAGGGGCTAAACAAAACATCCAAGATCAACTCCCTAGTTGACAACTCCGTCAAACGTCACACGGAATAAATCCTACGAATTAAACAAAAGGGCATGACGGCAAAATATCGCGCGAACTAACTTACTCGAAAGCTAAAACTAATTGCACAGAAAAATCCATGGGATTTTTCTACCCCGGAAACATATAAAATATGTGGGGTTTGCAACACAAAATAATGCCACACATTAAAGCGAGATAAACATCTATACGCGGGAAAATAAATTACCGGCAAGTACTACACGTAAAAATACGAGTGACCGCTCTAAAATGCATGGAAAAAAGGTCCCTAAAACACGGGCATTTTATCTACGGTGTTCGAACAAACCGGACACACATGAGAATTAAAACGGGATAAAAGATACTAGGACAGCACGCTAAACTAGGCATTATGCACTCTAAACGGCGTCAAATAAATGTGCAGGTTTTAAATTCATACTCTACGCGCAAAAATATCGCCAAACCATATACTACACGCCTCAAACCGACTAACGGAATGGAAACTACGGTCATTTTAAAATACGGTTATTTTTCTGGAATTGAAATAATTCCGAAAAATCACCTAAATAACTAATGGGCCTAAACAGGGCGCAACATAGACTAATCTCTACCTGGGCAAGGAAAAAAAACAAGGCCAGGGGATTCACCTTGCGGGCTGCCCTGGGAGGAATCGGCTGGAGGAGGAGGCCGAGTGGGCCGCTGCGGGAGCTGGTCCAGGGGGAGGCGCCGGGAGGCGGACTGGGCCGCGGTGGAGGCTGCTGCTGCTGACGAGCTGGGCCGAGGGGAGGGAACCGGCTGCTGGGCCGCGAGGAGGCAGGCCCACGCGGGGGGCGCGGCCCAGGTGGTGGTCAACGGCCTCGAGGAGAAGCTCCCTCGTCTCCCAGCTTGCCACAAGCGAGCGACCAAGGCAACGCCGGCGGCGCCTGGGGCTCCGGCGAGGGGCTACCGGGGCGGGCCGAGGCAGATCCGACGGGCATGACCGGGGTCCGACGAGGCTGACCTCCAAACGGCGGGGCGCTGCGCGATCCGGCGAGGCAGGCCCTGGGTGGCGCTAGGGCGACGAAAGGCAGGGAGGCGCAGGCGAGGGAGCGGCGGCCAGGGGCTGACGGCGGCGCACGGCATAGACGAGGGTGTGGCGGCCGGATCCAGCGAGATCCCGGCGGCGGCGGGGAGAGGAACTCCGGTGGGCGAGGCGCAGAGGGCTCCGGCGGCGGCGTGGCGGCTGGAGCAGCTCGGGATGCTGCTGCGGGCACGGGCGGCGGCGGCCGGATGGGCTCGGCTGGGCCCGATCTGGGCCTGGCGGGCCCGCGAGGCTGGTGGGGAGAGAGGCTGTGGGAGAGAGAGGAGAGGTGGGGCGGCGCAGATCCCGAGGTGGGATTAGGGTTAGCTGCCTAAGATTTAGGAGGGGGTCTATATATAGACAAACGGGGGGCTCGGTTAACCGGAATCGCGCTCTGGATCCAACCGCGGGGTCGGATTCGGACGATTCCGAACGTGGGTATGGGTACGCGGCCGTGTAGAGGGGATATCCGGAGACGAGAGGGAGAACGGGCGGCGCGGCACGAATTTTAAAACACCGAGAGACGTCCGACGGTAGCCCGAATACGGTGCCGCTACGGTCGACCGTTCGGGTACCAACCGGTCTCCGATCGCGACGAAATTCGACAGGCGGCCTAGCTATATCTATTCGCGACCGCGTGCCAAGTTTCACCTCGACCAGAGAAAGTTTTAAACGCACTTTAAAAACAGGGTTTCGACGGTGCCGCGGGCGCGTGCGTGTGCGGTCGGCCTCGGAACGAACATCGACGTTAACCGGCAACTAACAACGGGTGCAAGTTTTGAAAACGGGCGGCAACGGAGACGCCGATGCAATGCAGATGATGCGCATGATGCGATGATGATGCGACCAATATAAATAGACACACGACCAAAATGGAAAGAGAGGGGAATCTTTTGAAACGTCGGCATCGGGCTGTCACAACTCTCCTAAACTACAAGAGGATCTCGCCCCGAGATCCAAGAATGAAGGGGGAGAGGACGAGAAGGCAAGAGGTAAAAAATTTAGTCGCTTCTTGACAAACGAGTGAAACCAACGATCCTTGAAGGTTGCAAAGAGATGAGGACTGATATGAGAAGGAAGCAAGAATTCACGGAAAATTTCGGCATTACTTCGGTAGGAAAATGGGACAAAAAATTCGAAAACGTGGAAGAAATAGACAATATTCATAACAAACAACTAAATAGAGCAAGGGAACCCCATGATCTTGATAGAACAACAAGATTGACCCAAATGAGCATCATCACAATGCCTCCGGAACAATAGCTTAGGAACTAGCTCATGCGGAAGAAGAGAATGAAGAGAGAATGACAACTACTAACTCCAATGAACTTGGCAAGCATCCTTGCAAGAAGAATTGGACGGAGTTGTTAGAAAAACAACAACGAAAAGAACAAGATGGTAGTGGGCTTATGAAAATCATCTCAACAAATATGAGGAGACAACCAACCACTAAAAGAAACAAGGATTGATTGGGAGCAACAAGATATGAACAATTTCTTACACCAAGAGGATACATTGAGAACTTGGATTAATGACAAGCACCATGATAGCAACAACCCATTGGAAAAGCTTTAGGTGAAATCCAACCAAGATAGCTCAATGAACAAGTCATGGGTTGAAAATATCTCATGAACATAGAATTGGTGGGTTTAATTATCTCATACTTGAAAGGAAAACTCTCTGAGGCTCCTACACTAACAAGAAGGCTATAAGACCACCTCAAGGATAAAGGAAGAACAAATGCACTTGAAAATGGAAGAGAACGAATACTTGAGAAAAGAATTGATATCATGAGTCACTCCAGAAGAAGAATTGAAATCCCTTGAAAGAAGGAAGAACAAGAATAAGAATTATGTTATGCTTATCCTTCATCAAGTTAAATTGATGACAAGCAACGGATCTAGCATACAACTTATTCTACTGGAAATGAATCTTGAAGATGCACACAGAGATAAGCACCACTTGATGCATAATTGAAGGAAGCACTGGTATGAATTCACAATTGAATGGGAACACCACGAATTAATGGATAAACATGAGAATGAAGAGATCATAAGCCACCTGAGAGAATACTAGAACAAGGCACCGGAATAATCGAGAGACGAACGAAGAGGCAGCAATTGAGAAGAATTGAGGATGAAGCTGAAAGCTGAGAACGAAGAAGTCTTCTGAAATGATGGCCTTCGGAGGAACGAGAATGAAAACAACTCAGAAATGCACCGGATAGCAGGAAAGGGATTACCCATGAACGAAAACAACTGAGAAGACAACACGAAGCTGAAATGACAATCTTCACAAGAATGGAAAAAGACTGAGAGAAACACTCCTTCGAATTTGCAAGCTAAGAAAGATGACGTGGAACAACACCAAGAATAGCTGAGACCTCCGGAATAAAGGAGAATGCAAGATTGAGCCAAATATGAGAATTAACTCCAATTGATCTTGAAGAATGAATATGACTGATGAAAATCATACTTACGTCATAGTTGAAAGATTTAAAGATCTCTGGAGATGATTAAAAGAGCCAGGTAAGATCCTGGGAAAGAACCTGTGGGTTATGGGCCCACTGAAAGAAATCACCGTTGAAAAGATTACTAGAAAGATTGATATAGCACCGGTATGAAGAGAACTAGATGAGGTTGAGCACCTCGAAAAGTTTAAAGATCTGAAACAAGAAAGTCCGAGATATCTTCAACACACCAGATAGAAAAAGATGAATGAATAACAGGATATGTTGATAAGAATCTCCAACATAGGAAGAATTACAAGGATTAGAAGGATATGACGAACACGGACAACTGAATTAAATTCACCGGGTAAGAGAGAAAGAACAGAGAGCGGAAGCACCAAGAAAAGAAAACTCTTGGATAAAAATTGAATCACTAAGAAAAGGGTGGGAGGGCGGGGAAAAACAAAGACAACTCGGGACAGATGAGATGAACTCCGGAATAAAATGAGAGAATGATCTGTAACAACTGGAGAAGACTGAATTCAGTTGCAGAGAAGCACACCGGTAAAATGGAATTGATATGACGACTCCGGTTGACAACAATTGATATGACAATTGATTGAGCAAAAGAATTTGCATTCTCACATGAAAATATGAGAACACCTCTTGGAAAGATCTGAAATCAACACTTGACATCGAAGCAACTTGAATTACCATATTCAAAAAAACAAAGGGTGAGGCTTATGAAACAAGCCAGAACAAACTCATGAGAAAGATTTCGTCCGATATTTTCGTGGACAGGATCGCACGGGCTCGATTTACAGTAGCCATCAAGTGCAAGGCAGTGCACCCGACATACGAAGTATCCACGAGTCGTAGCAAGCTACAAGGACTCTTTAAGACACAACGTGTACCGCTGTAAGTCGACCGTGAACAAACGAATCCACTAAATGTCGGACCCCAACCTAACATCATGCATTTGTTGGAAGATTGTCCTATAAGCAACTACCTGAATTCCCACCTATGAATTCCCGAAATATCTGGTCATGCAATCTGGTACACGGATACAAGGAGTAATATCACACAACTCCTATACTAACCCGTCACTTGTATCACATCCGTCAACACACGACCAGAATCTCGGACCTTCATCTACAACAGACCCTCGTGATCACAACGATACAAAGTATGGCAGTACTCCCGAACAATCTGCACCAGTACTGGGGACATCGGGGTTATCTCGCCACTACTAGTATTGAAGCAATTACGAACATCCTTCATTCTGAGATACTAAGAAATCTGAATGATAACGATGTGCTCGAGAATCCCCTGGAGCTCAACTCCCCGGAAGAAGATCAAGTCAGACAGGAGGCACCAAGACAGAACTCCGTCACATCGGCATCATATAGATTCCAAAAATATCCGCGTGATCCTAAAAAATTTTGAGCGGGAAGAGAAGTAGAGTAAATTATTACGTCGAGATTCCTCACCAGAGCATAGACGAGGAGAAAAAAGAATCCTACTCTCCGATATATAACTAAGACTCAAAGTAGTTTTTCGCTAGACTCGACTCGGCCAAGTTCGATCAATCAAGGGGGATCCTAGGTCGGTCCTTGCTCTGATACCAACTTGTCACGCCCAAGATGCGACCCTATCCTCAATTTGGCACGAGGGCCTTGTCAGGGATAGAAGCGCATCTCGTCGTGTCGCAAGAATGGATATCGTCACAAGTACATGTACTGAACAGAATAGATATATATAGAGTTGGCTTACACTCGCCACAGGCTACATCAGAGTCACATCAGTACATACATAAACATCAAGAGTAAGAGCAGGGTTCGACTAGGGACTAAAATAAACGACAAAAGAAGAACGACGTACATCCTTGCTATCCCAAGCTGCCGGCCTGGAACCCATCCTAGATCGATGAAGAAGAAGAAGAAGAAGCAACTCCAAATGAACAATCAACGCGCTCGCGTCAAACAACCTTTACCTGTACCTGCAACTGGTGTTGTAGTAATCTGTGAGCCACAGGGGACTCAGCAATCTCATTTCCAAAGGTATCAAGACTAGCAAAGCTTAATGGGTGAGGTAAGGTTAAGTGGTGAGGTTGCAGCAGCGGCTAAGCATATATTTGGTGGCTAAACTTACGAGTACAAGAATAAGAGGGGGAAGATCTACGCATAGTGGACGTGAACTACGGATGATCAAATGAATGATCCTGAACACCTACCTACGTCAGACACAACCCCACCGTGTCCTCGATCGGAGAAGGAACTCACGAAAGAGACAGTCACGGTTACGCACACAGTTGGCAAGTTTTAATTAAGTTAACTTCCACTTATCTAGAACCAGTGTTAAACAAAGTTTCCACGTTTCCACATAACCACGGGCACGACTTTCCGAAAGATTTAACCCTGCAGGGGTGCTCCAACTAATCCATCACAAATTACCACAAGCCGCATAGAAATCCTCAATCACGAAGCTCGCGATCTCGTCGGATTCCCTAGTGGAAAACCTCAACTCTGAGATTACCCAAAGCATCACCGGAATCCCGATGCACAAGATATCTCGTCAAAGGTAAAACTAATCCAGCAAGGCCGCCCGACGTGTCGACGAACCCGATAGGAGCCGGGTATCTCGTTCTCAGGACACGACGGATGGAACTAGCTACGAGTGCCAAACCTCAAGTTTCCTCGCGGTGGCCCCGCAGGCAGACCGTTTGGGACCAACACCATCAGCACTGGCCCCTCCTGTTTATGTAAAATTACTCCTCGGGTAGCGCTAACTCCCTATGCACTTCAGTGTTAACAAAATTTATTATGTTGGGCAAATGTAGAACCAAAGTTGGGCCTTGCCAGACCAGCTTTAATGTAAAACGAATTATCAAGGGGGTCCCCATAACAACCCCGATCGTGTTAGGAGCACTCGTTTATGGAACATAACACCGGTAGCCGAAACTAAGGGGGCAAAGGTGGAACAAAACACCAGGCTAGAAAGGCCGAGCCTTCCACCTTTTACCAGGTATATAGGTGCATTAAATTAAATAGCATTAAATAGGGTGATATAACAAGGAACCCATGCTTTCACATGGAAGCAACTGCACCTGCAACTAGCAACGCTATCAACAGGGTTAAGCAAGCAGTAACATAGCCAAACAGTGGTTTGCTAGGTCGAACAGGTTGAAGGTTTCATGGCATTGTTGAGAGGCTGATATTTAACATGTGGTAGGCAATGAGACATAACGATAGAGACGGTAAAACTAGCATGGCAGTGATAGTAATGGTATCTGGGGAAATGATCATCTTGCCTGAGATCCCGCTTGGAAGAAGAATGCCTCCGTGAAGCAGACGAACCGATGTAGTCGAACGGGTCCTCACAATCCGGCACGCTGCGGAACTCTATCGAGACGAAGCAAACCGGAAACACAAATCAACACACGAAATTCACCACACGATGCACTACACAGATGATGCATGAGCTACTGAATTCATGCAAGTCACGGCATGACAAATTCACACAATCAAACACTACACATTAAGTGAAGTTCAATATGCAAAGAGTTGCAAATTGACGAAACTCCACGTTTATGTATTTAGTTCTATCCCGGTTAGATACGCGACAATATTAAATGTGATTAAACATGGCAAGAGGTGAACCGTAATTAAACTACTTATCTAGGCATTTTAAATGAGGTCGGAAATGACATATAGCACCTCCGAGACGACCTCACATGTTAATTTACAATTCTGTCCAGATCTGAACTACTGCATTTAATTGGTTGTTAAACAGAAAAACAAATAATTTCACGTGATTCTACGCGTCAAGGCAAGCAATCTACACATAAAGAACATCTCCAACGGAGCTACGGATCAAAGGTTCCAAGCACCGCAAGATATGATGGCATGAATGCAAAATGTGTGCAACGACGGCTACGAGCACTTCAAAACATGCAAACAGCAAGATAAAATGAAACTACACGAGTTTCTAAGCAAGTTTCATGTAGGACACGATCAAAACGGAGCTACGGTTCAAAAACTACGAGTAAAACATTAAATGACTACAATCTGCCAAAATCAGCCACATAGCATTTTCTACGCCCACAACTACGGCTACACAACTCCAATATGCACAAGCAAGGCATGGTAGGAAGAGGGCAAGACACACTACTACAAACAACTAACAACAACTAGCATGGCAGCAAGGAGCACTAGGGAAAGAAGACACAAAATGGCATCTCACGCACTATTTCAGACTTGGTGAAAATAACACCTCATGAAAGTGCAGTTTTCAGCCTGAAGGCATATTGACAGCAGAAAAATCTATAGCTACAGGTCTCCAAAGGGCATGAAACATAACAGCATGCTAGAGAAACACAAGGGGTACAACTAACTCCAATGGACCAACCTCAGAAGAGCTACAGATCACAAGATGCAAGCAAGACAAAACAGCAACAAAATATAACAGATTCCAGACTTAGAAATATTTCAGCTCCTCCAAATCAGCACTATTTCTATCAACTTGAGAGCAAGCAAACAACCCCTAAACATGCATTTCTATTCCAACCAAAAATACCAGGGGCTAAACAAAACATCCAAGATCAACTCCCTAGTTGACAACTCCGTCAAACGTCGCACGGAATAAATCCTACGAATTAAACAAAAGGGCATGACGGCAAAATATCGCGCGAACTAACTTACTCGAAAGCTAAAACTAATTGCACAGAAAAATCCATGGGATTTTTCTACCCCGGAAACATATAAAATATGTGGGGTTTGCAACACAAAATAATGCCACACATTAAAGCGAGATAAACATCTATACGCGGGAAAATAAATTACCGGCAAATCCTACACGCAAAAATACAAGTGATCGATCTAAAATGCATGGAAAAAAGGTCCCTAAAACACGGGCATTTTATCTACGGTGTTCGAACAAACCGGACACGCACGAGAATTAAAACGGGATAAAAGATACTAGGACAGCACGCTAAACTAGGCATTAGGCACTCTAAACGGCGTCAAATAAATGTGCAGGTTTTAAATTCGTACTCTACGCGCAAAAATACCACCAAACCATATACTACACGCCTCAAGCCGACTAACGGAATGGAAACTACGGTCATTTTAAAATACGGTTATTTTTCTGGAATTGAAATAATTCCGAAAAATCACCTAAATAACTAATGGGCCTAAACAGGGCGCAACATAGACTAATTACTACCTGGGCGAGAAAAAAAAAACAAGGCCAGGGGATTCACCTTGCGGGCCGGCCTGGGAGGAATCGGCTGGAGGAGGAGGCCGAGTGGGCCGCTGCAGGAGCTGGGCCGGGGGGAGGCGCCGGGAGGCGGACTGGTCCGCGGTGGAGGCTGCTGCCGCTGACGAGCTGGGCCGAGGGGATGGAACCGGTTGCTGGGCCGCGAGGAGGCAGGGCCAAGCGGGGGGCGCGGCCCAGGTGGAGGTCAATGGCCTCGAGGAGAAGCTCCCTCGTCTCCCAGCTCGCCACAAGCGAGCGACCAAGGCAATGCCGGCGGCGCCTGGGGCTCCGGCGAGCGACTACCGGGGCGGGCCGAGGCAGACCCGACGGGCATGGCCGGGGTTCGACGAGGCTGACCTCCAAACGGCGGGGCGTTGCGCGATCCGGCGAGGCAGGCCCTGGGCGGCGCTAGGGCGACGGAAGGCAGGGAGGCGCAGGCGAGGGTGCGGCAGCTAGGGGCTGACGGCGGCAGACGGCGCAGACGAGGGTGCGGCGGCCGGATCCAGCAAGATCCCGACGGCGGCGGGGCGAGGAACTGGGCCTGGCGGGCCCGCGAGGCTGGTGGGGAGAGAGGCTACGGGAGAGAGAGGAGAGGTGGGGTGGCGCGGATCCCGAGGTGGGATTAGGGTTAGCTGCCTAAGATTTAGGAGGGGGTCTATATATAGACAAACGGGGGGCTCGGTTAACCGGAATCGTGCTCTGGATCCAACCGCGGGGTCGGATTCGGACGATTCTGAACGCGGGTATGGGTACGCGGCCGTGTAGAGGGGATATCCGGAGACGAGAGGGAGAACGGGCGGCGCGGCACCAATTTTAAAACACCGACAGACGTCCGACGGTAGCCCGAATACGATGCCGCTACGGTCGACCGTTCGGCTACCAGACGGTCTCCGATCGCGACGAAATTCGACAGGCGGCCTAGCTATATCTATATTTGCGAGTGCGTGCCAAGTTTCACCTCGATCAGAGAAAGTTTTAAACGCACTTTAAAAACAGGGTTTCGACGGTGCCGCGGGCGCGTGCGAGTGAGGTCGGCCTCGGAACGAACAACGACGTTAACCGGCAACTAACAACGGGTGCAAGTTTTGAAAACGGGCGGCAACGGAGACGCCGATTCAATGCAGATGATGCGCATAATGCGATGATGATGCGACCAATATAAATAGACACACGACGAAAATGGAAAGAGAGGGGAATCTTCTGAAACGTCGGCATCGGGCTGTCACAAGCCCCCTCTGAAGTGGCAAGGAGTGTCGCTGGAGCTTAGGTCACAAGCCCGCCAAGTACAGATTGCAAGCCCCCGGCAAGCACTCGCTTGGTGCAAATGAAGAAGAGACCCCGGCAGGAGCTCCCTGCCGGGGATATAGACATTGCCAAGGCGAGACCCTCCCGCCAAGGAAGGAGGACTGAGCCCCGGCAAGCCATCCTTGCCGGGAAGATTGACAAGGCCTCGGCAGGCCATCACCTCCCTGCCGAGAGGAACAAGGAGTGCCCCCAGCAAGGTAACCGTGTCGAGAAGGAAGAGAAGGCCCGAGTAGAGGCGCGGGCCCAGGGCGCCGTCGCGACCTGTGAACGCCTCCACCGACGAACACGCCACCGCCGATGCATGGACCACGCGTCCACCCGCACGCCAGCGCAACACCCTGATGTTGCCACGTGTGGGTACGTGTCCAAACCCCCCTGACAAGGTCAGGGAAGTCTATCGAAGCTTTTAGTGCCGCGCAGTAACACTATAGCCGCCGGTCGCGCTGTTCCACTCGTGAATCCACCGTTCACCCGCTGAGCTCGTGTGGTGACCCCTTCACCTATAAAAGGAGGCCCGAGGCTGAGTAGTAAGGACTTTTGGCTTTTGACCGATCGAAAGGCTGTAAAAGGGCAGATCTACAGTAACCCAAATCGAATAACTAAACACATGCAGGAGTAGGGTTTTACGCACCACACGGCCTAAACCTGGGTAAAAAAGACCTTGCGGGGCCCGAACTGTTGATTCTGCTATTGCCGCGACCCGTCTTCCCGCCAAACCAGCAAAGGGGGACCTTTGAGCCCCCCATAGGTGTCGATCCTTTCAATGACATCTTTGGCGCGCCAGGTAGGGGGATCACCGGAAGCAGGCCAGCATCAGCGCCGCCCCGATCCGATGAGTCGTTCGACGGCTCCACGGATCTCAGTTAGCCACTGCATCTTCTCTGAGTGGGAGAAGGCAGTGGCTGCTCTGCCCACACAAGAGCTCATAGCGCATCCATAGGTGGTATGTGAGCGCGGGTGGAAGGAGCGGAAGCCCCGAGCTCTATGTCGCCCGGCTGACACACCTCCTTGGAACGCTCACGCTACTGTCGAGGGTGTGACAGGGGGCTTCGACCAGGTCTCGGCTGGAGGAGGACGCATCCGAGGCCCCGAACCTTCCCCTTTACGCGCCCTCCGGTTCGCATATCTCCTTAGAGCGCTGTGATGCCAGAAAGATGCGCTCGGGGGCTCCACGAGCAAATCTCTTTCAAAAGAGATGAGAAAGTGTTACGCCCTGGCGTGCCTCTTTCCATCATAGTGGCCAAAGGCCACCGGCGAGAATCTCGTCGGCAAGGAGGCCACTGTTGGCAACATCAGCTTGCCGGGGGTACGGATATTCCTCCCCAACAGCACCTTCAGACACTGCGGCTAGGAATTCCGCGACGCATGAGATAAGTACAGAGGAAAACTTCTTGCCAGACTCTTGGTAAATTAGTTGTATCCTTTTGAAGCATCGACTTTTGTATGAGAGCCCCGCGTGCAGATGGACCATGCTAGGATCAGTGTTCTCCGATTTTGTTTCGAGCCTGTTCAATGACTTGAGCGGCCAAAGAGCGCCCGCATCTCGTTTCGAACTTGTTCAACATTTCGGACGACTACGTAGCACCGTATTTCGCCTCGAGCCACGCTCGATAATTTACATGGTTGCACTGAGTGCGGCAAGGAGTCTTGCCAGTGACGACCTCCTGTATTGAGTTTTGCGAGGATCCGCTCCTCTAAGTACTCGCGGCAGGATAAGTCAAGCTGGCAAGCATCAGGAAAGTGCAAAGACATGATCATACAAAATGAGAGTGGAATAAAGGATGCATCTATTCTTTCATTTGTCTCGATACATTCCATTCCACTTACAAAGCGTTGTTGTCCTAACCTAAAGACTTTGTCTTTTGACGAGGATCGACCTACGCAGAGGAATTGGAGTTCATGAAGACAAGACGCGACAAGGCCCACGGTACATCCATGCTAGCTCCTTCGGGACCAGCACTGTATCGACGAGAGCGAGTTCGGCCTCGTCAAGTAACGGGAAGGGGCGACAGATCCGGTTGAGATCCCCCTCCAAGGAGGGGGAGGGGCATGACCAGGTTGCGCGAGTGCAGGAAGAACTCAGTCCAAGCCGGGGGAATCATCCTCCGATTTAATTCCCCCGGGCTTGAGACTAGGCTCAACACCGTCACCACTGCCGCCCTCCCCGTCGCTGTCGCTCGAAGTGGAGCATTCGACGCCGCTGGAGCCTTCTTTGCAGCAGCCGAGACGCACACCTGAGCGCCCATAGAACTTTACGACGATCATACGCGCCTTTGTCAGCTTGAAGTTGAGGAGGTAGCCGTCCTCGAGTCCATGAGCACGATTGAAGGCCTTCCAGCCGCGCCCAAGTAGCATGGAATGGGCCTTCGGATACTCCGCTTGCACCTGCATGGCGCCGTGAGAGCATCTGTGCGATCGCAGCCAGAAGACGGGAGGTTGCTCGACCTCCATCACCATGGCGAAGATACGAGAGAGACACAAGTGACCCCGAAGGGGGCCACGCAGATCTACGATGAACTCGAATGGCGTTGCCTCCGAGTGGCACCCGAAGAAGAAGGCATGAGGAGGGAGATCGAAACGACACTTCGCCTCCCTCGGCCACGTCCCCGGCACCCACGACCCCTCAAGCCTCTCCTGCCACGGTCGATGGGGCTTCCGCTGGCTGCGGCCCCTAAAGTGTGGCATGATCCGAGTGGGATCCCCTTGCCGCCCTGGCAGCCAACGGAGGCCGGCCCCATCCCCTAACCATGGTTAGGGGCGGGTGCCACCGACAAAGCTAAAAGAAACAAGAGAAGACAAGGCGATAGGCGCGGAAGGTTTCGAGAGAGAGATGGGTGGGCAAAACCTCCGTGCAAACACCCTAATTTATAGGGCAAAGCTCGAAGGCCACCCTCCTCGCTCCAGAAGCTACCACCCCTCTCGCCCAATCACCCTCAACTCACGAGCGGAACATGGAACCGTCCTGATGCGCCAGTGCATATAGGGGCGGGTCCATCCATGCCTGTGGCTTCGAAAGCCTATAACGATCACCACTTGCCCGACCGCCGTTGCACATGTCCTACACGTGGGAGAGGCGTTTTCAGGGAATAAAGAGGCCATCATGCGCACACCATGCACCCTCCTACTTCACGCGTTCAATGCACGATGTGGGGAAGAAAGCCTATAACGGCTCGATTCCGATAAGCCCAGCGCCCGCGAGTACGAGCACCACTTTGGGCCTAGCCCAACAACGCCTCGCATGCGTGTGTGGCCCAGGACCGGGGGCTCCTGTCGGTGCATAAAATACTGGGGTCTCGAGTGCCCCGGACTAGTGCGCAGACACCGGCAGCCCCGTGTGCAGCGGCAAGGCGCGTCGCTCGAGCTTAGGGCAGAAGCAAGACTCAGAAGCCCGCCAAGTACAGATTGCAAGCTCCCGGCAATCACTCGCTTGCTGGGAATGAAGAATAGACCCTAGCAGGAGCTCCCTGCTGGGGAGATAGACATTGCCAAGACGAGACCCTCCCGCCAAGGAAGGAGGACTGAGCCCCGGCAAGCCATACTTGCCGGGAAGATTGACCAGGCCTCGACAGGCCATCACCTCCCTGCCGAGAGGAACAAGAAGTGCCCCCGGCAAGGTAACCGTGCCGGGAGGGAAGAGAAGGCCCGAGGAGAGGCGCGGGCCCAGGGCGCCTTCGCGACCTATGAACGCCTCCACCGATGAACACGCCACTGCGGATGCATGGACCACGCATCCACCCGCTCGCCAGCACAACACCCCGAAGTTGCCACGTGTGGGTATGTGTCCAAACCCCCCTGACGAGGTCACGGAAGTCTATCGAAGCATTTAATGCACCACAGTAACACTGTAACTGTCGGTCGGCGTTGTTCCACTCGTGAACCCACCGTTCACCCGTTGAGCCACTGTGCTAACCCCTTCGCCTATAAAAGGAGGCCCGAGGCTTAGTAGTAAGGACTTATGGCTTTTTGACCAATCGAAAGGTTGTAAGAAGGAGAGATCTACAGTAACCTAAAACGAATAACTAAACACATGCATGAGTAGGGCTTTACGCACCACGCGACCCGAACCTGGGTAAAAAAGAACTTGCCGGGCCCTGACTTTTGGTTCTACTCTTGCCGCGACCCCTCTCCCCACCAAAGCAGCAAAGGGGGACCTTTGAGGTCCCAAAAGGTGTCGATCCTTTCACCTACATACCGAAGGTTTTTCGGAGTCCCAGATGAGATCCTGGATGGGACGAGGAGCTTCGTAATGGTCCACAGATGAAGATTGATATATGGGAAGTTAGTATTCCAATTCCGAAAGAGTTCCATAAAGTTACCGGTTTTATGGCAGAGGTTCCGGAAGAGTTCCGTGTCGGGACCCCGATCATAAGCCATAGGAATCCAGCCTGTAACACATCGCATCCCTTTGCAGTCTCACACACAGTTAACCCTACGGCTGCCACCTTACCTTAGCCGGGACCGTTTGTGCCTTTTGACTCACGTATGCATTTGTGTCGCTAGCATTCCAATGTCAAAGAACCCGGGTCGACATGGCTAGTTATAAACTCAGGTGGCTCAACTGTACAGAGACAGGCATACATAACCAAGCAAAGCAGGTGTCAGTTATCAGCGAGTGTAGACGAGTCGTAGCAAGCTACAAGGATTCCATTACACCGCGTGACATTTCCCCGTAAGGACAGACACAACAACTAAGAAGGATACATGCCGGTCAACCAATGTGTACGGGGCAGTAGCGAACTACCAAGGCTCGGCGGAAAACACAAAGGGGCATTTATCTGTATAGAGAGCTACTAAGGGCATACGACTAGGTGTCGAATCCCATACATATCACAATGCATCACACGTACGCATGACATACTTGATATGCATAGATACAACAATGGCATCACAACGTAACCATACGACATCACAACATTTATTTAGAAGACTCGGAAGAGTCTTGCATAATATGTTCATACAGGTAGGGGTCACATGATCCGACACTCTAGTCATACAAGCAGAGTCATACAAACCAAGCGGAAGCATTAAAGTTGTTTGAGTACAAACAGTTGAAAGGAAAAGGCATAAAGCATGACTATCTACAGATTCCTTCTAAAAGGGGCCAGGTCGTAGCTGGGACACGAGGTACTCGTCATCATCGAGGTCTAGATAGAACCCACTTGTTGACTCGTGGGTATCCTCTGCAACATTTATTAAGAAAATGTGAGTACAAAAGTACCCAATAAGAGTTTAGAACAGATCTATCTACTGATGCACATGTATCAATAAAGGGGGTTGTGGGGTTTCATGCAGCAAGCCAGCTTTGACTCTTGGCTAGATTAAACTACAATTTTAAATTGTTTGAACAACTTTGATAAGTCGTACACGAGTCCACTACCACCACAACAATACACAATCATGGATTCCTTTCTGTCTCCCTACGGAAATGCCATACATGATACTCACGCTTATCTTGACACTTTTATGAGTAGCCATTGAAGTTATCTATGAACAACATATGTCTCCAAGTAGTCCATATCCGCGGACGCGCCTATTCGAATAGATCATAACCCTACAGGTGTGTACTTCTTCACACACACTCTCGCCACTTATCGCCATGTGCACGTCATACACCTCGGCAACCTTCAAGCGAAAGCCCAGCGAGGGAGTCGGCCACGACCGTTAACCACGCTAATTCCTAGTCCAGGTTTATCGCCTATTTGAGAGTGAACCCGCACCAAAGTCGGGCCGAGGTTTGCGCCACGGCCCCAAACGATGTGCGCAGGGTTCCCAAGCCCACCATCCGGGTGCCACTTGTTACACCGTGCCACTGCCTACCGCATCATAGTCCACCTCTAAGGTCAGCACTATGCACAACCTCCAGCATGACTATAAACACCTGAAACTACTTGCAACTCCTGGAACGAGTACTAGGCGATTAATAAGCCAAGAGGGTCAATTAAGTATCCGAACGTGTGGTAGTATCTAGTCTTGGATTACAACCCACCATGTACTCCTACATAGCCTTTCATCGGTATCTTTACCAAATCATGGCTCAAGCAACTACCAGGTATGCTAGGTTGCAAGGTTTGGCTATTTACTGTGACAGTGACAGGTCATGCAAAGGATTAGGTTCAGCTACCGAATTAAAGCATTTGAAATGTTTGTCCTAATGCAATAAATGGGAACAGGAGCAAGAACATGGGATTATATCGGGATGATCAAAAGGGTGCTTGCCTTGTTGTTCAGCAGAGGGATTAAATCCGTCAGTCGGATATTCGGACGTATCCGGAAGGGCGGAGCCTACTGAAATAATATCGACAATCAATAACATTCTTATGCAACAATATGATGCATGATCATGACATGTAATGAAATGTATCATGAGCTAGTGTGCCTATCAAACCTTTGGTTTGCTGCGGATTTGAATTCAAATTCAAATACTATTTAAAATGGGATATTTATTAAATTCCTTTAATTTATTTGACCTGATGATGTTTCATAACTTTGTTTGTCATGCATAAGAGTAGCACCATTGTGTTCATTGAATTTTTTTGATAAATTTGCATATATTATTTGTCAAAGTTGGAGTTATATTTAATTTTTTATGAATTTCCAAAATTTTGCACTTATTCTGGAATTATTTAAATCATAGAGTTGGATTTACTGCATCAGCATGACATCATCCGGTTCAATAGGGGCTGGTCAGGTCAAACCTGCCAAGAGGGCCCACTGGTCAGTGGCCCTAGGGGGTGGATTAAGCTCTAATGAGCTATCCCCGTCAGCCCCGACCAGAGCCTTGCCGGCGGCGACCAAATCCGCGGAGGATCCTCGCCCGAGTTACCCTAAAACGTGTTGTGGTGCTCGGATTTGAGTGCCGAGAGCACTGGGAGGAAGCCCAGGCTCGGCCTCATCTAGCAGGGGCAACGAGAGGAGCTAGGGGTGGCCGGAGAGCATCGGCGACGAGCCATGGCGGCGGCCGAAGATCGGGTTCGACGGCCACGGGGCCAGAGAGCAGGAGAGAGATGGGTAGATGGAGGGAAACACTCCGGAGCTCATGGCGATGTCGATGATAGGCTCAGGCTGCTCGGGGAGGCGTTGGGTCTGGTGAATTGACGACGACTTGCCGGCGGCCGAAGGTAGAAGATGACAGTGACGAGGGTGATGCAGGGCTAAGGGGCTCTTTTCCTTTGGTGTGGACAACGTGCTCGTCGAGACAGAGAGGATAGCGTGCTTGAGGGAGCTTGCGGTGGCCGGAGGCGACAGCTAGCTCGAGCTCGGGCTCGGCTCTAATGGCGGCCGAGAGGAGGGGCATAGGGGTGCGAATGGGGAGAGGGAGAGAGCTGGAATGGATGCGGGAGGCTTATCACTTCGCGGCTAGCACGACGGGGAGGCGAGGCAGACACTCAGGTGTGTGGCCGCGCCGGAGGAGGCGGCGACCACCTCCTCCTGCCTACTAGTGCGAGGAAGACGACACATGAGGAGATGGGCTGGGCGAGGTGAGCGTTAGGTAAATCTTTTCTCATTTCCTTTCTTTTCTGTTTCTGTTAATTCATATGTGACACTTGTTGATTTTATTTTTGGCTCCAAACTAATCCTAAAATAGTGAAAATAATGTTGGGGTGTTGTTTGTAATATTTCCAAGCCCACATAAAAGATTCAACATTTTATGATAACCAGAAATATTTGAAACCACTCAATTGAATATTATTAGTGGCTTTTGTGGTTTAAATAAAAAGCCAAACTTATTTTAAAAATAAGTTACAACCCTGAATTGTTGTTTCCAATATTTATAAGAAATGATGGACTTTTATGAAGGCCATTTTGGATTCGTTGATTTATCACAAGTTTTGAATTGAGTTGAATATGGAAGTGCTAGGGTTTATCTTTGATTTCTATTTTCACTTTTAATGCAAGAATAAAACATGAGCACAATCTTGCTAATCATCAAAGGGTAGCTAGGGATGTGACAACTCACCCCCACTCAAAAGAATCTTGCCCCGAGATTTGGAAGTCGTCGGGAATAGCGTGGGATACTCAAGTGGAAGACGGTCCTCTCTTTCCCATTTTGCCTCCTTTTCAGAATGATTTGACCATTGAACATTAAGAAACTTGAGGTTTCGACATCGAGTGGTACGCTCAGCTTGATCAAGAATACGAACAGGTTATTTTCGGTACGTAAGGTTATCTTGGAGATCAAGCATTTCGTGGTCCACTTCACGGATAGGATCCGAAAAGCAACGCGTGAGTTGCGAGACGTGGAAAACATCATGAACCTTGGAAATATGTAGAGGAAGTTCCAATTTGTAGGAAACTTCTCCTCGTTTGGCAAGAATGCGAAAAGGACCAATATAACGAGGATCCAATTTGCCTTTGATACCGAAGCAATGGGTACCCTTCAAAGGTGTAACCCGAAGGTAAGCCTTCTCGTCAACTTCAAAAGTCACAGCCTTATGATGACGATCATATTGGCTCTTTTGACGAGATTGGGCTGTTTTCAACTTTTCACAAATAATGCAAACTTGCTCTTGTGCTTCCTAGATCATATCCGGACCAAAGAGTTGCGTCTCTCCGGTTTCTGACCAATTAAGAGGTGTTCGACATCTTCGTCCATGGAGAACTTCAAAAGGGGCTTTGCCCAAGCTTGATTGATAACTATTGTTATAAGCAAATTCGGCGAATGCAAGGCACTTCTCCCAATTCATATCGAACGATATAACACAAGCTCGAAGCATATCCTCTAAGATTTGATTGACTCTTTCTACTTGACCACTTGATTGAGGATGGAAAGCAGTGCTAAAAGATAGGTGAGTCCCCATGGCATTCTAAAAAATTTCCCAGAAATGAGAAGAAAAAAAATACTTCCACGATCTGAATTAATCTCCAGAGGAACACCATGAAGAGACACTATTCGAGAGATATATAACTCTGCTAGCTGGCTAGCTGTTATACTCTCACAAACTGGAAGAAAATGAGCTACTTTGGAAAGACGGTCAATGACCACAAAGATAGCATTATTTCTTTTCTTGGTCCTAGGAAATCCAGTGATGAAATCCATACTAACTTTATCCCATTTCCATTCAGGAATAGCTAAAGGTTGAAGGGTGCCAGCAGACCTTTGATGTTCTGCTTTAACTCGACGACAAACGTCACAGTTAGCAACGAATTCAGCAATTTCTCTCTTCATCCTAGTCCAGCAAAACCTCTGGCGTAGGTCCTGATACATCTTAGTACTACCAGGATGAATGGTGAGAGAAGAATCATGATCCTCCTTAAGGATCAACTTCCTCAGATGTGGATGCTTAGGAACCACTAGACGGTTCTGGAAAAACAGAACATCTTGATCATTCATGGATAATTCCTTAGCGTTTCTGCTAATAATATTCTCCTTGATCCGTGATATACCCTTATCACGCTTTTGGCCAGCTATGATTTGATACCTAAGAGTAGGTTTCGCCACCATGTTAGAAAGGAATCCTTGAGGAACAATGTGGAGGTTTAACTTCCAAAATTCCTCATAGAGACGTGGTTGACCTCGTTGTAACATCAAATTGTTACAATAAGACTTACGACTTAGTGCATCAGCCATGACATTGGCCTTCCCCGGGGTGTAAGTTATCCCTAAGTTGTAATCTGAGATCAACTCAACCCATCGTCTTTGCCTGAGATTCAAATCCGGCTGGGTGAAGATATATTTCAGACTTTGGTGATCAGTGAATATTTCGCAACGATTACCAAGAAGGTAATGTCGCCAGGTTTTTAGTGCATGGACTACAGCTGCAAGCTCAAGATCATGTGTGGGATAATTATCCCCATGTGTACACAACTGTCGAGATGCGTATGCAATCACATGACGATCCTGCATGAGAATGCAAACTAATCCTTGTCACAAGGCGTCGCAATATATAATAAAGTTCTTAGAAAAATCTAGTGGTAGCAACACAAGTGCGGAAGTGAGGCGTCTTTTCAGTTCCTGAAAGCTATGCTCACACTGTGGTGTCCACTCAAACTTTTTATCTTTCTTGAGGAGTTAAGTTAAAGGCTTCGCAACCTTGGAGAAGTTCTCGACAAAGCGGCGACAATAGCTCGCTAGACCAAGGAAACTCCAAACTTGCTTAAGCGATTCAGGTTGAGTCCAATGAAGGACGGCTTGAACTTTCTCGGGATTGACAGCAATACCCTTACCAGAGATTACGTGGCCTAGATAGGTCACTTCTGGTAACCAAAATTCACATTTTGAAAACTTGGCATAAAGGTGATGCTCTCGAAGTTTCATCAATAGCAGCCTTAGATGCTCGGCATGTTCTTGTTCGTTCTTCGAGTAGATGAGAATATCATCGAGGTATACCACGACGAATTTATCCAAATACTCCATGAAGATTGAATTCATCAAGCGAGAGAAGGTGGCTGGGGCATTGGTTAAACCGAAGGACATAACGGTGTACTCGTATTGGCCATAATGAGTGACAAAGGCCGTTTTTGGAATGTCCCCGTTCTTGATCTTGAATTGATGGTAACCCAACCTCAAATCCATTTTGGAGAAGACTGAGGATCCAGCGAGCTGATCATACAGATCGTTGATCTTGGGGAGCGGATACTTGTTTTTTATGGTGACCAGGTTAGCAAGTCGATAATCTACAACCATCCAGTCCGTTCCATCTTTCTTCTCGACGAAGAGGACGGGACAAGCCAAAGGAGAAGATCTAGGACGAACGAAACCTTTTCTCAAGGCCTCATCTAGTGGTTTCTGAAGTTCGGCTAGCTCCAAGGCTGCCATCTTATAGGGTCTTCTAGCTATTGGGACGGTTCCTGGAACAAGGTCTATCACAAACTCTACATCCCTGTCACGTGGAATTCCTCGTAGTTCTTCTGGAAAAACATCCAGGAAGTCACAGACTACCGGAATGTCTTCAAGCTCTGGAAGAGGACTAGCATTGAGGGAATAGAGTTGGCATTAGGCAACTCGACTTGAGATATTAACTATCTCACCCGAGGAATGGGTAAGATGAACATTCCTAGAACGGGTATCAATCTTGGCGTAATGAGCTGACATCCAGTCCATACCCAAGATGATATTGATATATGAGGACTTTAGGGCTATTAATGATGCTAGAAAAATTAGCATCTCTACTAGGATTTCATTGTCATAGCTTATCCTACTAGTTTTCCATTTACTACCTCGGGTTTGGACAACTAATGGGATTGGCATATCACAAAAGTACATGTTATGCAACTGTGCATAACTTTCGGAAATGAAGGAATTAGATGACCCAGTTTCAAAAAGAACAAACGCTGGGTGATGATTGACAAGGAGCGTACCGAAAATGACGTCAGGATCCTCTACAACTTCTTCTTCTGAAACATAATTCACGCGGCCACGCGCAGGAGTTGGCTTCACATAATATGCTTTGCGTGGCTTGCCTTGCCCAACAGACTTCCCAGGTTGCTTGACAGCTATATTCTGAGGACACTCTCGTGAATAGTGCCCTGGTTCTCCACAATTGTAATAGATCACCTGATTAGCACGTGGTGCAACATTGCTAGCTGGACCACCATAGGTCTTTGCTGGGGGGTTGGTCTGGTTCGCTTGAGGCGCCACATAGGATGGCATCGGGGTATATCTTGGCGGCAGAGAGATATTCGGGACACACAACCTGCATTTCGGAAACGCGGAATCGGATGAGGACCCCAAATCGTGAGTGCGTTTCTTCGTGGCCTCATAGTCGGTATGACCAGTCTCGACACAGATCGCCTTGTTGACAAGAGCTTGGAAACTTGTACATTCATGAAGGCGCAGGTCACGGCAAAGTTCGGGGCTCAGACCCTTGGGAAATCTTGCTTGTTTCTTTGCATCAGTTGACATCTCTTCAGATGCGTAGCGAGCGAGATTACCGAACTCGCGGGTATAAGCATCCACGGTCAACTTTCCCTGGGTGAAGGCAGATAATTCCTCTCTCTTATGGTCCATCAAACCCTCTGGAATGTGGTGCAGACGGAAGGCTGCACTGAAATCTGCCCATGTGGCTGCTGTTCCGGGAGGACACATAGCTTCAAAATTCTCCCACCACAGAATGGCGGGGCCTTCCAGAAAGTATGCAGCGAAGGTCATCTTGTCAGCCTCAGAAACATTGGCAGAACCTATCTTGAGTGATATACTGCACAACCAATCATCAACGTCGAGAGGATCGACGGAGTGATGGAACTTCGGGGGATTCAGCTTCACAAAGTCATTGAGGGACACTGCATCATTTCATGGCTGACGAGACGTATTTTTCTCAATATGTTCTAGCAGACGGTTGGTCTCTCGCTTGTTTCTTTTCGCCTCGAGCATAACCTCCGCCAGAGAAGGCGGGTGAGGCAGTTCCTCCTGTGTTACCAGACTACCATCTCCCTGCTCATGGCTAGGGGCACGGTTCTGCGTGGTAAACACCATCCTAGCAAAAAAACTCACAGCTTATACTAGATCAACATCAATACTAACTATGGATTAAGAATGCACTGAACACATGGAATGCGGAAATGAACATCCGAGCAACATGATAACAAGCAAACTGCTATATACACTACATGGTTCATACACACCATTACATAGTTCAGTACAACCTCAACTGAAGGGCAAACTACTGAAAAGATGATACTACTCATCAGAGGCTTTCCAAGCTTCCTATACATTATATATCTATGATTCTGGAACTCATCTCACAACATAGGCATACTCCACAAGACACAAAGGACTGTGGAAGTACAACTACTACCATACTACTCTTCCACTCACGGGTTCAAGCATCCGCATAAAACATCTCATAAAGGTTGCCTCCATGGCCTGGGAGCTCAACCTGCAGATCAAGAAATACTTGAGCCTGAGACCCCTGGGAACCATAAGGACACGGGTGTGGCCTTGGTCCCCTGACTGGTGGTAGTAGAGGTCCCCGAAGAGGGGTGACACCTCCTATAGCAGGCTAGTCAACATGAGCTCGAAGATGAGTCCTAACGGGGTTCAACATCTCCATATCCCCATACCCTGTCTGAACTACATGTGCCAGCTGTGTCAGGGCTGTCCACAAACGAGCACGAGTAGCATAGAGCTCCATACGAAGGGCATGAGCATATCTGTCTCTATTCTCTAACATCTCAGTGGTAGACTGCAGCAGCGGATCCTCCAAAGAGGAAACAAAGTAGACCCCACTGAGATATCCTTCTTCTCCTGGCTCAGAAGCGGGAACATAACAGAACTTTGAATTCTGCAGCAGTGCATGTCTAGCTATCATGATGGTCAACATTGAATATGCAGCATCTTGTACCGCCATGTCAACAGTAACCCCCAATCCATAAAACCAATGGATCGGCTCCTCGGCTCCAGGGTAATCTGGGAATACCCTAACAGTGCATAGGTACTGACTCTGGTTGAAATCCCGGTACTGCTCCTCCACCGTATACTCTGGTACCAGTGGTAACCGGCTACTGACATCATCCTGACCAGCATGGTCATGTCACCTGGCACATCAATGCACCTAGTCAGACGGACCACCTGACGAGAAGGACGACCAGGCATCTGAAATAGAGAGTAATGCAAAAGGCATTAGAGCTTTGGAGATAAAATTGGGAAGCATAACGGTTGTAAATGCTCAAAAACAATTTTGAGACAACGCACAAACGATAGGATAGCATAATCACTCAACTATCAAGTTCAATTCCATGGTCATCAAAACTTATTTTCTTTTCCGTGGAACAAAAGAAACTCGGATTAACTCTCGAACCGTTTTCCTACAATCTACCGAATAGTAACACGCGATCCTGAGAGATAGATAAGTAACCTAGTTCTTAATCCCCGTAGAAAAGACGAGGATGACCAGAATAGAATGACTTGAGAAGAGAAGCAAGAGCCTCACGTTCCCTTCCACAAACAATTCCCTTATATATAACTAAAGCATTTCTAGACTCAACTTCGACCAGTTTGGCTTGGTAATCCTACAGTCAGTCAGGCTCTGATACCAACGCTGTCGGGACCCCAATCCTAAGCCATAGGAATCCATCCTGTAACAAATTGCATCGCTTTGCGGTCTCACGCACGGTTAACCCCACGACTGCCACCTTACCTTAGCCGGGACCGTTTGCGCCTTTTGACTCATGTATGCATATATGTCGCTAGCATTCCAATGTCAAAGAACCCGGGTCGACATGGCAAGTCATAAACTCAAGTGGCTCAACTTTACAGAGACATGCATACATAACCCAGCAAAGCAGGTGTCGGTCATCAGCGAGTGTAAAGGAGTCGTAGCAAGCTACAAGGACTCCATTACACCGTGTGACATTTCCCCGTAGGGACAAACACAACAACTAAGAAGGATACATGCCGGTCAACCAATGTGTCCAGAGTAGTAGCGAACTACCAAGGCTTGTTGGAAAACACAAAGGGGCATTAATCTGTATAGAGATCTACTAAGGGCATACGACTAGGTGTCGAATCCCATACATATCACAGTGCATCACACATACACATGACATACTTGATATGCATAGATACAACAATGGCATCACAACATAACCATACAACATCACAACATTTATTTGGAAGACTCAGAAGAGTCTTGCATAATATGTTCATACAGGTAGGGGTCACATGACCCGACACTCAAGTCATACAAGCAGAGTCATACAAGCAGAGTCTACAAACCAAGCGAAGCATTAAAGCTGTCTGAGTACAGACAGTTGAAAGGAAAAGGCATAAAGCCTGACTATCTACAGATCCCTTCCGAAAGGGGCCAGCTTGTGGCTGGGACACCAGCTACTCGTCATCATCGAGGTCTAGATAGAACCCACCTGTTGGCTCGTGGGTATCCTCTGCAACATTTATTAAGCAAACATGAGTATAAAAGTACTCAGCAAGACTTTAGAACAGATCTGTCTACTCATGCACATGTATCAATAAAGGGGGTTGTTGGGTTTCATGCAGCAAGCCAGCTTTGACTCTTGGCTAGACTAGACTACAATTTTAAATAGTTTTAATAACTTTGATAAGTCGTACACGAGTCCACTACCACCACAACAATACACTATCATGGATTCCTTTTCGTCTCCCTACGGAAATTCCATACATGATACTCACGCTTATCTTGACACTTTTATGAGTAGCCATTAAAGTTATCTATGAACAACATATGTCTCCAAGTAGTCCATATCCGCAGACGCGGCTATTCGAATAGATCATAACCCTGCAGGGGTGTACTTATTCACACACGCTCTCACCACTTATCGCCATGTGCATGTCATACACCTCGGCAACCTTCAAGCGGAAGCCCAGCGAGGGAGTCGGCCACGACCATTAACCATGCTAATACCTAGTCCAGGTTTATCACCTATTTGAGAGTGAACCCGCACGGAATTCCGAATGAGGTTTCCGCCATGGCCCCAAACGATGTGCGCAGGGTTCCCAAGACCACCATCCGGGTGCCACTTGGTACACCATGCCACTTCCTACCGCATCATAGCCCACCTCTAAGGTCAGCACTATGCACGACCTCTAGCATGACTATAAAAAGCAGAAACTACTTGCAACTCCTGGACTGAGTACTTGGCAATTAATAAGCTGAGAGGGTCAATTAATTATCCCAACGTGTGTTAATATCTAGTCTTGGATTACATACGCGGAACTCAGTTCCTAAGTAAGGTTCCAATGAAACAACCCGCCATGTACCCCTACATAGCCTTTCATCGGTACCTTTACCAAATCAGGTTCCACACTTATTCTTTGTCACTAGAACACATTCATCCATTCCTGTTCATCACCCAGATGAAACAGACCTGACACAACTCTAGGCATAGCAAGCATAGCAGAAAAAAGGCACATCATGGCTCAAGAAACTACCAGGTATGCTAGGTTGCAAGGTTTGGCTATTTACTGTGACAATGACAGGTCATGCAAAGGAATAGGTTCAACTATCGAAGTAAAGCATTTGAAATGTTTGTGCTAATGCATAAATTGGAGCAGGAGCAAGAACATGAGATTATATCGGGATGATTAAAAGGGTGCTTGCCTTGTTGTTCAGAAGAGGGATTAAATCCGCCAGTCGGATATTCGGACGTATCCAGAAGGGCAGAGCCTACCGAAATAATATCGACAATCAATAACATTCTTATGCAACAATATGATGCATGATCATGGCAGGAAATGAAATGTAGCATGAGCTAGTGTGGCTATCAAACCTTTGGTTTGATGCTAATGTGAATTCAAATTCAAATACTATTTAAAATGGGACATTTATTAAATTCCTTTAATTGATTTGACCTGATGCTATTTTATAAATTTGTTTGTCATGCATGAAAGTAGCACCATTGTTTTCATTGATTTTTTTTATCAATTTGCATATATTATTTGTCAAATTTGGAGTTATATTTAATTTTTATGAATTTCCAAAGTTGTGCACTTATTCTAGAATTATTTAAATCACAGAATTGGATTTACTGCGTCAGCATGACATCAGCAGGGTCAACAGGGGCTGGTCAGGTCAAACCTGACCAATAGGGCCCACTGGTCAGTGGCCCTAGGGGGTGGATTAAGCTCTAATGAGCTATCCACGTCAGCCCCCACCAGAGCCTTGCCCACGGCGATCAAATCCGCGGCGGATCCTCGCCGGAGTTACTAGAGCACTAGGAGTTACCCTAAAACGTGTTGTGGTGCTCGAATTTGAGTGCCTAGAGCACTGGGAGGAAGCCCAGGCTCGACCTCATCTAGAAGGGGCAGCGAGAGGAGCTAGGGGTGACCGGAGAGCACCGGCGTTGAGCCATGGCGGCGGCCGGAGATCGGGTTCGACGGCCACACGGCTAGAGAGCAGGAGAGAGAGGGGTAGATGGGGGAAACACTCTGGAGCTCACGGTGATGTTGATGATAGCCTCAGGCTGCTCGGGGAGGCGTTGGATCCGGTGAATCGACGATGACTTGCCGGCGGCCGAAGGTAGAAGACGACGGTGACGAGGGTGATGCAGGGCTCGGGGGTTCTTTTCCTTTGGCGGGGACGACGTGCTCGTCGAGACGGAGAGGATAGCGTGCTCGGGGGAGCTTCCGGTGGCCGGAGGCGACGGCTAGCTCGAGCTCGAGCTCGGCTCCAATGGCAGCGGAGGAGGGGCACACGGGAGCGAATGGGGAAAGGGAGAGAACTGGAATGGATGTGGGAGGCTTATCCCTTCACGGCCAGCGCGACGGGGAGGCCATGCAGGCACTCAGGTGCGTGGCCACGCCAGAGGAGGCGGCGACCACCTCGTGCTGCCTACTAGCACGAGGAAGACGACAGGGGAGGAGATGGGCTGGGCCAGGTGAGCGTGAGGTAAATCTTTTCTCATTTTCGTTCTTTTCTGTTTTTGTTAATTCATATCTGACACTTCTTGATTTTATTTTTGGCTCCAAAATAATCCTAAAATAGTGAAAATAATGTTGGGGTGTTGTTTGTAATATTTCCAAGCCCACATAAAAGATTCAACATTTTATGATAACCAGAAATATTTAAAACCACTTAATTGAATATTATTTGTGGCTTTTGTGGTTTAAATAAAATGCCAAATGTATTTTAAAAATAAGTTGCAACCCTGAATTGTTGTTTCCAATATTTATAAAAAATGATGGACTTTTATGAAGGTCATTCTGGATTCATTGATTTATCACAAGTTTTGAATTGAGTTGAATATGGAAGTGCTAGGGTTTATCTTTGATTTATATTTTCATTTTTAATGCAAGAATAAAACATGAGCACAATCTTGCTAATCATCAAAGGGTATCTAGGGATGTGACATTCTGGGGGTCCACTGGGAGGGTCCACCTATCCTGGAGGAGCCCATTTTATGTGAAAGGTGGCACACAAGCGCTCGGTGGGCTGGATGCCATTCCCACCCAAGGCCCATGCGACCAAAGAAGAGGGCTGGCCCAGAGGTGCCTGCTGCCCCTCTTTCCTTGGGGGCCAAGCCACTTGGTAGCCGCCACCCCACCCTAGGGAAAAACCTAGGGGGTCGGACTCCTCCTCCCCCATGTATACTAGAGGAGAGGGAGGGGAACCGCACTTGAAATGCCACGAAACAACCCTCCTCTCTCTCTCGTAGTTATTCTCCACTGTCGTTATCACGACAGCTCTTGGAGAAGTCGTGCCAAGATTGCACCAACGCCACCGCCGGCATGCCATCGTGCTGTCGGAGAACTCAGCTATTACTTCACCCACGTGCGCTGGATCGATGTGGTGAGGACGTCATCGAGCTGCATGTGTGCTAAACACGGATCCTTCGACACTTGATCGGGACATTCATGATTGGATCGCGAGACGGATCATGATTAGATCGCGAAGACATTCGACTACATCAACCATGTTTCTCAATGCTTCCGCTTAGTGATCTACAAGGGTATGTAGATGCACTCCCATTCTCATAGTTGTTGTTCTCCATAGTTAATTTTTTTGTTTCCCATGCAACGTTCCCCAATAGTGGTATCAGAGCAAGGTCAATGTGTAGATAACATGCACGAGTGGAACACAAATGTTTATGGGGTCAATGTTCAGATTTCTTACTTCCTTAGTATTATTTGAAGCGGCCCGGACCAACCTTACACTTCCACATACGAGAGACAGGTTCCATCGACTGACATGCAACTTGTTTCGTAAAGATGGCGTGCGGGTGTATGTCTCTCCCACTTCAGTTAAATCATATTTGACATAGGACATCCTTGTAGAAGGATAAAATGCAACTTGAATATCACTGTTGTGGCTTTGCGTACGTAAGAAAAGTTCTTTGTAATTACCCATAGCAGCCACCTAAAACATGCAACAACAAAGTAGAGGATGTCTAACTTGTTTTTGCTGGGTATGTTGTGATGTGACATGGACAAGGACATGATGAGATATATGTGATGTATTAGATGATCATGTTTTGTATAGATTATCATGACTTGCATGTGGGTGAGTACGACAACCGGCAAGAGCCATAGGGTTGTCTTCAATTATGTGTCTTTTTTCTTTACTTGATTGCTATGAGTTAGCGATAGTGGTAGAAGCATAGTTGGCGTGACAACCCTAATGGCGACACTATGATGGAGATCATGACGATGGAGATCGTGGTGTCATGCTGATGACGACGGAGATCATGCCAGTGCTTTGGAGATGGAGATCAAAAGCACAAGATGATGGCCATATCATGTCACTAATATGATTTGCATATGTTGTTAATCCTTTTATGCATCTTATTCTCCTTAGGACGATGGTAGCATTATAAGATGATCCCTCATAAAAATTTCAAGATAAAATTGTGTTCTCCCCAAGTGTGCACCATTGCAAAGGTTCGTCGTTTCAAAGCACCACATGATGATCGGGTGTGATAGACTCTACGTTCGCATAAAATGGGTGGAACCTAGTTTTGCACATGCCGAACACTTGAGTTAAACTTGATGAGCTTAGAATGTAAATACGTGGCCTTGGAACACAAGGGACCGAAAGATCGAACATGAGTCATATAGTAGATATAATGAACATGGAGATGTTCACCACTGAAACCAGCTCATCTCACGTGATGATTGGACTTGGGTTGGTGGATTTGGATCATGTAACAGTCGAACAACCTGAGAGTTCTTGAGTTGAGTGGGATTTCTTAAGTAATATGATTAACTGAACTCTTTATCATGAACATAGTCTGAGTTATCTTTGCAAATTGTGTTGTAGATCAATGGCTCATGCAGTAGCTCCCCTGAATTTTAATGCTGAATAATGATGGAAGTAACTATGATGACGAGATTCAAAATTTGAGGATTATCCTCACAACCTCGCAAAAGGCTTATGTGCTTGATGCACCGCTTGAGGAAACACCCCCCTGGTCGCGTCCGAAAATGATGTGAACTTTTGGCAGGTACATGCTGATGACTACTCAATAGTTCAGTGTGCCATGTTGTATGGCTTGGAATCGGGACTTCAAAGGCTCTTTGAATGCCATGGAGCATATGAGATGTTCCAAGAGTTGAAGTTAGTTTTTGAAGCTAATGCCCAAATCGAGAGGTATGAGACCTCCGATAATTTTTTTGCCTCCAAAATGGAGGAGAATAGTTCTGTCGGTGAACATATACTCAAAATGTCTTGGTACTACAACCATTTGAGTCAGTTGGGAGTTGAGCTTCCACCAGAGGTGGTCACTCACAGAGTTCTTTAGTCAGTGCTACCTAGCTACAAAAGCTTCACGATGAACTATAATATGCAAGGGATGAACAAGTCACCCTCCCAGCTGTGCGCTATGCTTAAACTCACGGAAGTAGAAATCAAAAAGGAGCATATATTGTTGATGGTGAACAAAACCACTAGTTTCAAGAAAGGCAAGGGAAAAAGAAGGGAAACTTCAAGAAGAACGAAAAGTCAGTTGCCACTCCCGTGAAGAAACCCAAGGCCAGCCCCAAGCGTGGGACTGGGCGCTTCTATTGCAAGGGGAATAGCACTAGAACCGGAGTTGCCTAGAGTATCTGGCCGATAAGAAGGCTGGCAACAGCAACAATGGTATATTTGATATACATGTTATTGGTGTGTACCTTACTAGCTCTCATAGTAGTGCATGACTATTTGATACCGGTTCAGTAACTTAAAACAGGAACTACAGAATAAACGGATGCTAGCAAAGGACAAAATGACGATGCGCGTCGTAAATGGTTCCAAGGTTGATGTGATCACCGTCAGCACGTCGCTCGTCGATTACCATCGGATTAGTTATGAACCTGAATAATTGTTATTTGGTGCCCGCATTGAGCATGAACATTATATCTGGATCTTGTTTAATGCGAGATGGTTACTCATTTATATCAAAGAATAATGGTTGTTCTATTTATATGAGTAATATCTTTTATGGTTATGCACCCAATGTGAATGGTTTATTCTTGTTGAATCTTAATAGTGATGATACACATATTTATAACGTTGATGCCAAAAGATGTAGAGTTAATAATGATAGTACCACTTTCTTGTGTCACTGCTGCTTAGGTCATATTGGTGTACAATGCACGAGGAAGCTCCATGCTGATGGATTTTCGGAGTCACTTGATTTTGAATCACTTGACACATGCGAACCATGCCTCATGGGCAATATGAGTAAAACCCAGTTTTCCGGTACAATGGGACGGGCAAGTGACTTGTTGGAGATCATACATACTGATGTGTGCGGTCCAATGAGTGTTGAGGCATGCGGTGGATATCATTACTTTCTCACATTCACCGATGATTCGAGTAGATATGGGTATATTTACTTGATGAAGCACAAGTGTGAAACGTTTGAACATTTCAAGCAGTTTTAGAGTGAAGTTGAGAATCATCACAACAAGAAGATTACATTCCTGTGATCTGATCGAGCAGGAGAATATCTGAGTTATGAGTTTGGCACGCACTTTAGCTAGTATGTAATTGTTTCACAGCTCACGCCACTTGTAACACCATAGCGTAATGGCGTGTTCCAATGTCGTTACCACAATTTATTAGATATGGTGCATTCTATGATATCTCTTACCGATTTGCCACTATTGTTTTTGCGTTATGCATTAGAGACAACCGCATTCACTTTAAATAGGGCACCATGTAAGTGCGTTGAGATGACACCGTACGAATTTTGGGTTGGAAAGAAACCTAAGCTATCATTTCATAAAGTTTGGGGCTGCAACGCTTATGTCAAAAGTATTCTGCCTGATAAGCTCAAACCCAAAGCGGATAAGTGCATCTTCAGACGATACTCAAAGGAAAGAGTTGGGTATACCTTCCATCTCAGATCCAAGGGCATAGTGTTTGTTGCTAAGAACGAGTCCTTTCTCGAGAAAGAGTTCCTCTCGAAAGAATTGAGTGGGAGGGTGGTGGAACTTGATGAGGTTATCGAACCGTCACTTCAACCAGGGAGTAGCAGGGCACAGGAAAATGTTCCTGTGCCACCTACACCAGTTCAAGAGGAAGCTAATGAAGGTGATCATGAAGCTTGAAATCAAGTTACTACCGAACCTCGTAGGTCGACAAGGATGCATATTGCTCGAGAGTGCTACGGTAATCCTATGTTGGAAGTCATGTTGTTGGACAACGATGAACCTACGAGCTATGGAGAAGCGATGGTGGGCCCAAATTCCAACAAATGTCTAGAGGCCATGAAATCCGAGATAAGATCCATGTAACAAAACAAAGTGTGGACTTTGGAAGCATTAGCGGAAGGTCGAAAGGCTATTCAGAACAAATGTATCTTTAAGAGGGAGACAGACGTGGACGGTAATGTCCCCCTTTGTAAAGCTTGACTTGTGGCAAAGGGGTTTTCACAAGTTCAAGGAGTTGACTACAATGAGACTGTCTCACTCGTAGCGATGCTTAAGTCCGTCAGAATCATGTTAGCAATAGCTGCATTTTTCGATTATGAAATATGGCAGATGGATGTCAAAATAGCGTTCCTTAACAATTTACTTAAGGAAGAGTTGTATATTATGCAACCAAAAGGTTTTGTCGATCTAGAGAATGCTGACAAAGTATGCAAGCTACAGCGATCCATTTATGGAATGGTGCAAGCATCTCGGAGTTGGGAATCTTCACTTTGATGAGGTGATCAAAGCGTTCGGCTTGATACAAGTTTATGGAGAAGCTTGTATTTACAAGAAAGTGAGTGGGAGCTCTATAGTGTTTCTAATATTATATGTGGATGACATATTGTGGACTAGAAATAATATAGAATTTTTGGAAAGCATGAAGATATATTTGAACAAGAGTTTTTCAATGAAAGACCTCAGAGAAGTTGCTTATATATTAGACATAAACATCTATAGGGATAGATCGAGACGCTTTATTGGACTTTCATAGAGCACACACCTTGATAAGGGTTTGAAGAAGTTCAAAATGGATCAGTCTAAGATGGGGTTCTTGCTTGTCCTACAAGCTGTGAAGTTGAGTATGACTCAATGTCCAACAACTATAGGGGATAGAGAGAAGATGAGTGTCCTCCCCTATGCTTCATCCATAGGTTCTATTATGTATGCAATGGTGTGCACTAGACCAGATGTCAGCCTTGCCATAAGTTTGGCTGGAAGGTTTCAAAGTGACCCAGGAGTTGAAAAATTTACAACGGTCAAGAATATCCTTAAGAACCTAAAAAGGACTAAGGAAATGTCTCTCATTTATGGAGGTGATCAAGAGCTTGTCGTAAAGGGTTGTGTCGATGCTAGCTTTGACACTGCTCCGGATCACTCTAAGTCTCAGACCGGATACATATTTATTCTAAATGGTGGAGCAGTAACCTGGTGCAGTTCCAAGCAAAGCCTGGTAGATGATTCTACATGTGAAGTGGAGTACATAATTGCTTCGGAAGCACCAAAGGAGTGTATTTGGATGAAGAAGTTCATGATGGATCTTGGAGTTGTGCCCAGTGCACTCGATTCAACGACCCTATTTTGTGAGGACACTCGTGCCATTGCTCTAGCCAAGGAACCAAGGTTTCCCAAAAGGACCAGACACATAAAGTGTCGCTTCAATTCTATCCGTGATTATATCAAGGAGGATGACATAAAGATTTGCAAAGTACATACATATATGAATGTTGTAGATATGTTGACTAACCTCTTCCACGAGCAAAACATGATCAACACCAGAACTCTATGGGTGTTAGATACATTACCATGTAGTACTAGATTATTGACTCTAGTGCAAGTGGGAGACTGCTGGAAATATGTCCTACATGCAATAATAAAGTAGTTATTATCAAATCTTTTATTATCCATTATATAATCGTATTGATTGGAAACTCAAATACATGTGTGGGTACATAAACAACAAAGTGTCCCTAATATGTATCTACTGGATTAGCTTGTTGATAAAAGATGGCTAAGGTTTCCTCGCCATAGACATGAGTGTTCATTTGATAACGGGATCGTATCATTAGGAGAATAATGTGATGAACAAGACCCAAATTGTAAGCATATCACTTGATCGTATCAAGTTTACTGCTATTGCTTTCTGTATGTTAATGTATATGTTCCTATGACCATGAGATCATGCAACTCACTTACACCAGAGGAATGACTTGTGTGTATCGAAGGTCACAACGTAAATGGGTGAGTATTAAGATGCTCTATAGGTATCTCCAAGGGTGTGTGTCGAGTTGGCATGTATCAAGAGTAGGATTTGTCACTCCCTGTGACGGACTAGTATCTTGGGGCCCACTCGAATACAACATCACAATAATCTTGCAAGCAATGTGGCTTAGGAGTTAGTCACATGATCTTGCATTACAGAACGAGTAAAGAGACTTGCTGGTAATGAGATTGAACTAGGTATGAAGTTACTGATGTTCGAATCTTGGGCCAGTAATATACTGACGGACAAAGGGAACTACACACGAGATTAACTGAATCCTTGGCATCGTTGGTTCGACTGGGAAAGATATTCATAGGATGTGTAGGAACAAATATAGGCAACATGTCCCACTATTGGTTATTGATTGTCGAGTTGTCTCGGTCATATCTGCATAGTTCTCGAACCCATAGGGTCTGCACACTTAATGTTTAGTGACGATATAGATATTGTTGAGTTATTATGTTGGTGACCGAACACTATTTGGAGTCGTGGATGAGATCCTGGACGTGACGAGAAGCTTTGGAATGGTTCAGATTTGAAGATTGATATATGGGAAGTTGGTATTCGAGGGGGCTAAGCCAGTTGGTGGCCACCCCACCCTAGGGGAAACCCTAGGGCGTCGGCCTCCTCCTTCCCTCCCCCAATATATACTAGAGGAGAGGGAGGGCAGACGCACCTGAAAGGCCACGACATAGCCCTCCTCTCTCTCTTGTAGTTCTTGTCCACCGTCATGATTGCAGCAGCGCTTGGCAAAGTCCTGCCGACATTGCACCACCACTGCCGCCGTCATGCTACCGGAGAACTCAGCTACTACTTCACCCACACTCACTGGATCGAGGTGGTGAGGACGTCATCGAGCTGCATGTGTGCTGAACACGGTGGTGCCGTCCTTTTGATACTTCATTTGGATGTTCATGATATGATTGCGGGACGGATAATGATTGGATGGCAAAGACGTTTAACTAGATCAACCACATTTCTCAATGCTTTCACTTAGCTATCTACAAGGGTATGTAAATGCACTCCCCGTCTCGTAGTTGTTGATTTCCACAGTTTGTTTTTCGTGAGCATAGGGATTTTTTTGTTTGCCATGCGACGTTCCCCAACAAGTAAAACCTTGTAGTTTCAAATGATCTATTAGAATAGCTATGTCCTTGGTTATGGGCTACTTGGATACTTGGATTGTTCATGCTAATTTGAAATGCATACTCTAAAATATGTAAGATAATTGTGAGTGCTATGGATGTCCTTCTCATAGGAATACGGGAGAGAATCCATAGTGGTATATTACTATGGTGACTATGTGGACTCGTGTGCGCACTCTCACCTCAAAGATAATACTCGTAGTCACAATACAAGATAGACAAGAGTCAAAGTTCTCTTGGTGCAATAAACTCTACAAGCCCCTTGTTGATATTGATGCATATGTAGATAGTTCTAATCTAAGTCTTGCTGAGTAACTTTGTACTCGCGGTTTCTTAATTATGTTTTTGCAGAGGAGACCTTAGTCTCACTAGTCGTTTCTATGCGAAGTTCGATGTGGAAAGATTAGCTCGGTAATCCAAGACAGAGGTCTGACTCCTACGGAGGGTCTTGTAGATAGACATGCTTCCTCAGCCTTCTTTATTCTCTACATGTTTGTACCTAGACATGCTATGCTTCTTCTTGTTGTTTGTATTACTTTATCTATTGCGTCATGTGACCCCTATTCGAATATCACACTAGGTTGGCTCCTATGAGCCTTTAATAAACACTTTGAGTCGTAGAGTTATGTTGTGATGACATGTTGTATCTACCCATACCGTGCATATTGTGTGTATATTTTAAAATTGATTGGCATGTGTGGGATTCTACACCTATTTGTATGCCAATGGTAGCCTTCCTTATAGGGAAATGCCTCTTTGTGCTCCCACAGAGCCTTGGTAGTTTGCTATTGCTCTAGACACATCATATTGACCAACATGTATTCTTATTTACTCCCGTGTCTATCCATGCAGTGAAATTTCATGTGGTGTTTACCGGAGTCCTTGTAGCTTGCTACGACTCGGTTACGCATGCCGATGAACCACACTTGCATTGCTGGGTTATGTATGCCTGCCCGTGTATTGCTTGTGCCACTTGGGTCTATAACTAGTCATGTCGACCCGAGTTCTTTGACATATGTATTCTAGCGACATAATCATATATGTGAGCCCAAATGGGAAAACGGTCCGGACCAAGGTAAGGTGGCAGCCGTTGTGTACCATGTGTGGGACCGCAAGGCTATATGATCTATTACCTCCTAGATTTGGGTGCCTTAGGATTGGGGTCCTGACATGGTTATCGAACCCACGACAAAAAAATTCCCTTGAAGCGATGGTCTATAGCAAGCAATTGTTAGAGGAATAATTCCATCTTTTGATCGGATAAATCAAGCTAATGGTGATGAAGCAGTTCAAATAAGAAGAGGTACAAGTATGAGGTCATTTAATGCTTACAACCATGTATTTGTGTTGGGACGAGGTATGATCTTAATTTGTGCACTTGAAGTCACCCATCAAGATGTGTTTGTTATGAACCGAAGTGGATAATGTGTCCAAATAACATTTTGGCCGACACGTGTCATGCATGAAGAACCAGTTGTCCTACCGAACACCCTTTCAGTCACGCTGGGCTGCCTCAATAATTAAGATTATAGTAATCAAGAAATAGTTTTGTGTTTTAATGATTACACCCCATGAATCCCGAGGAATGATACATCTCCAATGTATCTATAATCTTTGATTGTTCCATGGTTATGTTATCATTCTTGCATGTTTTATAATCATTTTATAGCAATTTTATATCATTTTTTGGGACTAACCTATTGACATAGTGCCTAATGTACGTTGCTAGCTTTTGCTGTTTTGTTTCCTTCGTAGAAAATACATATCAAATGAGTTTCAATTTCCATGAAACTTTATGGAGATTTCTTTTTGGAATAGAAGGAAACTCGTGGGCAAAGATTGAGCAACAACCAAGGCCCAGGGGTCCCACTAGACACCACGGCATGCGAGAGGCCCGTGGCGTGGCCTGGTATCTAGTGGCGCCCTCGAGAAGCTTCCGCACCGCCTCTGAGATCTATAAATACCCCAATATTCCATAAACCCTAGAGGAGTAGACGAAAAATCATTTCAGCCGTTGCACGTTCCAGAGCCATGAAAACTTCTCTAGAGCCTTTTACACAGAAAAACACGATCATGGAGGGGTTCACCATCTCCATTGGTTTTCCTCCCATGATGCATGAGTAGTTCATATCAGACCTACGGGTCCGTAGGCAGTAGCTAGATGGCGTTCCGTGTCGTTTTGTTTCTCAATACAATGGTCTCCTCGAGATCCATATGATGTAACTCTTTCTTTTGCGGTGTGTTCGTTGGGATCGGATGAATTGTGAGTTTATGGTGATATCTATGAAAACATATTCATGCTTGATTATTATAGCCTCGTATTTCTTCTCCGATATTTTCTTTTTGTCTGGCCAACTTGATATATTATCATGCAATGGGAACAGGTGCTTTGTGATGGGTTCGATCTTGCCGTGCTCAGTCTCAGTGACGGAAAGAGACATGACACGCATGTGTCATTGCCATTAAGGATAAAAAGATGGGGTCTATTCCTACATGAATAGATCTTGTCTACATCATGTCATTGTTCTTAAGGCATTACTCCGCTTGTCCATGAACTCAATACACTAGATACATGTTGGATAGCGGTCGATGTGTAGAGTAATAGAAGTAGATGCACGTAGAAGTCGGTCTACTTATTTTGGATGTGATACCTATATACATGATCATTGTCATGAATATCATCATAATTATTTTCTTTTCTATCAATTGCACAACTGTAATTTGTCTACCCATCGCTTGCTATTTTCTTGAGAGAAGCCACTACTGAAAGCTACGACCCTCAGGTCTACTTCATATCATCTATTTGCAATCTCTACTTTGCTATTTACTTTTCTACTTTATTTTCTATTTTGTTTTCAGATCTATATTATCAAAAAACCCAAAAATACATTGCAGCATTCTATTTACTATCATTCTTATTTGCATCTATCAATCTATCCTTACTTTACCCACGAGGGATTGACAACCCCTCTATGCGTTGGGTAGCGAGAATTTTCTATTTGTGTGCAGGTGCTGCTTACATTGTCTTGTGGATCTTCCTACTGCATTCATACCTTGGTTTCTTAACTGATGGAAATACTTGTCATCATTGTGCTACATAACACTTTAAGCTAAACCAATGCACTCACGGTCAAGATATTCTATCCGTGTTACCGTACTAAACCTTTCTATCACAAGTGTTCAGAATAACACTTGATGTTCTCATTTCCCTTAGCCTCTCCGTGACTCACTCTCCATGATCTTGTATACTTTCAGGGATGAAGAACGCGGACAAGACAAAATACATCTATAATTTTTTTTTATTTCACACATACGAGACGTTAATTCAAAGCTGTCGGTGAATACTCACAACATATGCCATAGGTAGGCTAAAGTCGATGAGAACCGAAGGGACAAAGGTGGGCGCTGGGAACGAGGTTGCTACACGCATGGGATGCACGATGCACCCAGGTTCAGGGCTCTCCGTAGAGATAATACCCCTAATCCTATTGGTGTGTTTGATGTATGGGAACAGAGTACAATGTCGCTCCTGGAGCTGTGTTGGGAGGAGGAAGAGGGGAGCAGCCGGCTCGTCTCTGCCTCTCTCTTTGTGAGTTGGTGAGTGTGTAGTGTTGAATGACTGGTGAGTGATCGGCCCCTTTGCATGGGGGGCGGCCAGGGGGTTTTATAGACGAACCCGCCGGCCTACAATATGGATAAAGGGTACAAGCGTGGGTCCCGGCTGGCTGCTTCGCCGGCTGGCCACGGGCCCACAAGGGTCTTGTCTTGTCGATGAGGGGCCCGCCGGCTACATGGTCTCGATTGCCTGTGGGACCCGCCGACTGGCCAATGGGACTCTCGCGTTAGGCTGACACTGAGCACGCGCGGTACGTCAAGCGTTGCCCCGCGAGAATCTTCATGGGCAGGTAGTACGACCGCCTCCACTGTTCCCCACGCTGAATGCAGTAATGGACTGGGAGTGTGATGGTCCGACACTATGTTAGGTGATGGATCAGAGCCGGGGTAGGTCAGCAGCGTGGCCGCCGATGCTCGTACCTGCCGGGCACCCTGATCTTGTACCTTTGCTGACGCGTAGTTACCTTTAGTCATGAGGTCTTTTCCTGACCTACGATCTGATGTGACTTGTGATCCTCGACCGGCTAGCCCCTGCATGGTCAGCCGGCTTGAGGGTGGCCGCCTCCTCCTCAGTCCGGCTGGCGGGACCAGGCCGACTCTGAAGGGGAGGCTGCCTGGAATCTAGCCGGTAGGGGTTGTCTGGCTGGCCAGAAAGGTGGCCGCCTCGTCTTCCAGCCGGCAGGAGATGCCTAGCTGGTCAGAAGACTTGGGACTTGGGAACCTTCATATGTTCATGTCCATTGGGCCGAAAATGAAGGAGCAGGCTTGATGAGCCTACCCCGGGGTTATCCCCCCGACAATAGTCCCCGAAGCTGGGAAGGTCTGACGCCTGCGGACGGGCGGCCTCACCGGCTTGTGGATTTGTCTTGATATCTTGGTTGTTGTTCGTGACGAACGATGCCGGCTTCGGAACCGGGTAGCTTCGAAGCGACGCCTCGGTCTAGTCGTAACTGGCCCGAAGAACGCAATGTGCTAGGCCCCGCCTGGCGTAATGATGGCGATTACAGCTGATGGGACCGGGCCTGGGCCCTGGGTCCCGCCACGACGCCCCCTCGGCCTCCGTGCGGGAGATCCGCTACGGATTTACTCCGCGACGGTTGGGCTTAGGGGGGCGTTACCGCCTGTAATACATGGAATTAATGGGGCCCAGTGCGCAGTGGATCCCCTCCCCACGATGCTTCGTGGGGGTTTAAATGGGACGCGAGGGTTTCGAGGAGGCCATTCGCCCCCTCTTCTCGCCCTGCTCCGTGCTCTCCTCCCCCTTGTGTCCTGAGAAAGAAGAGCTAGTGCCCTTCGTCTTCCTCATCTTCGCTGTCGAGACCTCCGTGGACCGCTTCAAGCTCTCGCCACCCGCAGCCATGGCCGGCGGATCTTCCTTGAAGAAGTCATTGGCGCAGCAGGCGTCCTCGTAGGGGGCCTGGCTGCGCAGCGACGTTGACGAGGGGCACATCGATGCGCTTTGTCACCATCAACTGCTGCCCCCGGCCTCCCAAGTGTTAGTGCGCCTTCCTAGCTCCGAGACCGCTCCCGCACCCGCTGCGGGAGAGGTTGTAGTCTTTGTCGAGCACTTCTACCGGGGCTTCGGGCTCCCGGCTTCCTCCTTCTTTGCTGAATGGCTCCAGTTCTTCGGCTTGCAGCCGCATCATCTGGCGCCGAACGCCATACTGCAGCTGGCCGCCTTCGTGGTCCTGTGCGAGGGCTTCGTGGGGATCGAGCCTCGCGTCGATCTGTGGGGCAGCCTATTTTTCTTAAAGCAGCAATCCATCGCCATGGAGAAATCCGAGGTAGAGAAGCTTAAGGGACCGCGCCCCATGATGCCGCGCAGTGGTGCATCACCGCCTGAAGTCCGGCTTCCCCCAGATGCATGTGCAAGACTCCATCAAGCATTGGCAGAAGGGCTTCTTCTACGTGAAGAGCGCTAACCCGGCCCAGGACTTCCTCAACATGCCCCCGTACGCCATCGCTCCTCCGACGCGGCTGAACTGGGACGCGAAGACTCCCAAGCCGCATCCTAAGGTGGTGCTTATCTGCGCCCACCTCGACATCTTGGGGAAGAGCTGCCTCCTCGGCCGCGACCTTCTTGCCACCACGGTGGTCCGCCGGATTCTGCCTCTGCAGAGGCGGCCGCATCTGGTCTGCCAGATGAGCGGCCGGCTTGATCCAAGCCGACTGTCTGCCAAGAGGTTCACCCTGGGCGCTGTGGCGTGACGGGTGAACCTGATCTCCACCGCCCGCATGGATGAGGGCGGGGAATGGACATGGGGGATGCCCCCGTTCAACCGGGCTCACCCGCCTCCGATGGTAGCCTTATTCCGTTATTCTCTGTTGTTCTGTCCTGGAGCCTGTGGCGCTGCTGAGCCTGGTTGAACTCCTTTTTTGTAGATGTTCAAGACCCTGCACAGGTCCCTCCGTCAGCCTGCTCCTGACGTGGAGGTATCCGCCGCCTCCGAGATGGAGGACGAGGGTGCGATGGAGCCCCGCTGAGACTCCTCCGCCGGCTCGGAAGATCCCCTGGAGTTGAAAGGGACCGAGCCGTCTGGTGAGTACCCGTGGCACGCCGTAGCAGAATGGACGGACGACGCTGAGGAAGCCTCATTCTGTTCTGATGCAGCCTTCGAGGAAGACTCCGACGAGGTGGAGGATGTCACCAGCTCACTGCTGACGCGTGGCCGGCGTCAAGGTGGCGGACCAACCGCTGCTGACGAGGCAGCCGGGAAGAAGGGGAAGGGTGCCACAGCTTCCCGGTCGGCCTCTAAGCGACCGATGCCCGGTCCTCCCACCGGGCAGCGAGCAGACGGCGCCAAGAGGCGCTGTGGCGGTGGCCGGAGGCAGGTCCCGGTAGTTGCAGGGTATGGTTTCCTCCTCTTTTCCCTTCCTCACCTTGAGATGAGCTTTGTTCCTGAGAAACTTGGCTTGACAGGGAGGCGGAGGCTGCGGATGAAGGCACCGCCTCCATAGTCGAGCGGGCCTGCTGGGCAGCAGCTGATGCTGCGGAGAGGGACCTCGAGATAGAGTCCAAGCGCCGGTGGGACACGGCTCCGGGGAAGGCCGCCGTGGGTTAGCTTCGACCCAGCCGGGTCGAGAGGCCAGCAGAGAAGCGTGCGAAGGCTAGACAAGACCCATCCGCACATGTCCGTGTGGAGGAGCTAGCTAGCGAGGCCACCTCCAGGCCGGTCCCAAGGACCGAAGGGGCCTAGCCGTCTGAACCGGCAGCCCCGGAGCAGGTGGACCTGGAGACGATCCCGGTTTCTCCCAGGGCCGAAGCGGCTCCTAACGCGCCGGTGCTAGATTTGACTGCGCCGGACGCGGCCCCTGATGCCCCAGGGGCGACCATGGATGCGCCGGAGGCGGCTCATCCGCCTCCTACGGAGGAGGTAGCGCCGGCTGGGACGGCGCCCAAGCCGGCCATCGAGCCGGCACCAGGAGCCGGCGCCATCGTCGTTCCCCAGCACGACCCTGTTGCACCAAGGGCCGGGGGCGAGGCTGGGAGCCGACCCATGAAGACATGGCGGGCGGTGAACTTGGCCCGCTTGTGAATGCCCGCCGGCACCGTTCTTTCCGGCGTACCAGAGCTGGTGACGCTGTTTTCCAGCGGCCGGTCGAAGGTGGAGCAGGCGGCCCGAGTGGTATGCGGCGACATGGAGCGCCTGGAAGCCCGCACCCAGGTAGGTCTTGCCTTTTTACTTTTTTCTTTGCACTTTTTTCTCTTCTCTTGACGTTAGTGGGGGCGCGACAGCGCACCCACTGGGTGTAGCCCCCGAGAATCGGGCGGGTTGATTGCCAACCGGTCCGAATCTCTTGGAGGCCTTTTTCTCTGCACAGTTTTCTTCAGTGGGGGCGCGCAAGCGCACCCACTAGGTGTAGCCCCCGAGAATTGGGCTGGTTAGGCTTTTAACCAGGTCCAATCTGAATCCTGTTTCCTTTCTCTCCCCTTTGGAAGGCGCTTTACGATGCTCAGGTACAGGCGTACAACGAGCTTCGGGACCAGCACCTAGGGGCTGATAGCCGGATTGCCGAGCTTGAAGCCCGGCTGGGCGAGGTTGCCGCGGAGCGTGATGCCCTGCGCGATGCTGGCGGCCGGCTCCAAGAGTAGCTGGACCTTCTTCGGGCGGAGAAGAAGGAGCTCGAGGCGGTCGGCCGGGTCGAGTTGGAGCGGATGCGGGCCACGCTGCAGGAGAAGGAGGCCTCCTACTCTCCCGATGTGGACCGCCTCGCGTCACTTCACCATGAGGAGGCGAACCTCAAGGACGCCGCCTTGAGGGCGAAGGATGAAGCCCTTACCCAGAATCAAGCGCAACTGGCCAAGGCGCTGGAGTCCGCCGCGACCCTCCAGGAGGAAATCGCCCCCCTTACTCATGCGAGTGAGGTGCGGGAGCGCGAGGTCCCCGAGGTCTCTCATGAGACCGACGGCGCCTTCCAGCGTGGATCTCTTTTCCTTGTTTTGTGTTTGGTCTTTTTGCCGTCTCCTCCTCTTGCCGTGTTCATACGTCCTGGTTGCCGTTACTCCAGATCTCTTCCCCGAGACCCAGGTCGCAACCGACACCGCCGTTGAGGTGTGCCGTGAGGAGCGCCGTGTGGCCGTGCAGGAGGTAGATACTACCTCCGGCTGGAGCGTAGAGGAGATCAGGGTGGGCCTTCGGGCCCGCCTGCACATCCTGGGCGAGTCTGTGACTCAGCTCCAGGATGCAGGTTTGTCGATGGTGGCGGCCCTGTGGCCGGAGGGCGTGGAGCCGACGACCATGAGTCGGCTTGCCCGTTGGCTCGCAGCGAGTGGAGAGCGCCTGGACTCCTGGCGTGCTTCTGCAGCATGGTCTGGGGCTTATATGGACCTGCACTTGGCCAAGTCTTGGTATCGTAACCTGAACTTGGGCAAGCTGGCTACCCAGCGCGACAGCTCAGAGGCGGAGCTGCAAGTCATGGAGGAGGAGCTCCGGGTGAGAGCGAGCACCGTCGCCAAGTACGCAGCCTCGGATGACTTCGTCTTGGAGCGGGGTGAAGACGGCGGTGTGATTGCTGAAGATCTGCACGGCGTTCAGCCCTATGACGCCGCCGGCAGCTCCGACGAGGCGGTCCAGGCTGCGGAATGTGCGGCCGCCTCCAGCGGTGGGGCGTATGCCAACTCCGGGATCAGCGGAGCCGGGGGCTGTAGCGGGGGAGACGGCGCAACCACCTCGAGAGGAGCCGGAGGCGGTGATTCCACCACATCAGGAGCAGCAGCCGAGACGACCACTGAGGCCGCTGTCCCGTAACTAGTGTCCTTCTGTGTTTTTGGTTCTACCCCCGGAGGGATGTAACGAATGTGGGCCGTGGGCCAATGCTTTTATGAATGTATATATTCAGCATTATATTCGTCACCAAGCGTGTTGTCTTATGATCCCGTCTTTTGATTCCTGGTTGACTTCTCTTATCCGAAGCCATCAAGACATAAAGAACAAGACATAAGCCAATCAGAGGCCGGCTTGAACGAGCCAACTCGAGCCGGTCGTCGCTAGTATAGCCAGACTGTGCATGTATTCGACCTGACCTGGCATCATATCGCGAACCGAGCGACCGAAGCGAGCCCGCAGGTTCGAGCGAAGGACCAGGAGTCAGCCAGTACACTATGTGCCCGTCTACAAGGATTGACCGTCCGAGCGGCTGGCGAGCCCCCGAGCTTGTTTAAAGCTAGCAAGGGGCCGCGCTGCGTAGCCTCCGAGCTTGATTAAGCCAGCAAGAGGTGGTACGCGGTGTAGCCCGTACACTGAGTGAAAACTCTTTTAGCAAGAAGAAGCATGGAGCATGCTCTTTTTATCATATTTGTTGTTCCCGGCAGTCAGAGGCCGTCTTGAGTCTTGAATGAGATCGTATATACGATCGAGCCAGCCCGAGCCGGTCGTCCCAAGTATAGCCGGACTTTGCATGCATTCGACCTGACCTGGCGTCATATCGCGAACCGAGCGACCGGAGCCAGCCCGCAGGTTCGAGCGAAGGACCAGGAGTCAGCCGGTACACTATGTGTCCGTTATAAGGGTGGACCGTTCAGGCGGGCGGCGAGCCCCCGAGCTCGTTTTAAAGCTAGCAAGGGGCCGCATAGCGTAGCCTCCGAGCTTGATTAAGCTGGCAAGAGCTGGTACGCTGTGTAGCCCGTACACTGAGTGAAAACTCTTGACAAAAAGAAACATGGAGCATGTTCTTTTTATTGCCTTCGTTGTTCCCTGAAGAGGGAGGAAGATACATGTGCATGCTCTTTCCTTTGCTTGTCTTCTGCCTTTTAGCAATAGAACGGGCGAAGCAACGCCGCGTTTCATGGGCGCTCCGTTTCTTGGCCGGAGTCGTCCCTCTTGCGCTTCCTTGGCTTCTGGGCGTCAATCAGGTAGTAAGCGTTCTTGTGCAGCGCCCTACTGATGATGAAGGGTCCCTCCCAGGGGGGTGAGAGCTTGTGCTGGCCGGCAGTGCGCTTGATTCTTCTGAGGACCAAGTCTCCCTCTCTGAAAGAGAGAGGCCTGATCCTTTTGCTGTGGTAGTATCTCAGCTTCTGTTGGTAGATGTCCGTCCGGCTCAAAGCCAAGTCCCTTGCTTCTTCAAGGAGATCCACACCGTCTTCTCTGGCCTCCTTCGCCTCTGTTTCTGTGTATAGGGTGACCCGAGGCGAGTCGATCGACATCCGTGGGGATAATAGCCTCGGACCCATATACCAGAAAGAATGGAGTGAAGCCGGTCGACCGGTTGGGCATGGTGCGGAGGCTCCATAGTACAGCCGACAGTTCTTCAATCTAGCAGTCGGCTGACCTGACCAGTGGTGCCACCAGCCTTGGCTTGATGCCGGCAAGGATCAGGCCGTTGGCCCTCTCTGCTTGGCCGTTTGACTGAGGGTGTGCCACTGAGGCCAAGTCGAGCCGGATGCCTACCTTGGAATAGTAGAGCGCTAGGGAGCCCTTGGCGAAGTTGGTGCCGTTGTCGGTGATGATGCTGTGGGGAACGCCATATCGGACAAAGATGTCTGTGATGAACCTGACAGCAGTGGGGTCGTCAAGCTTCTTGATAGGCCTGGCTTCGATCCACTTGGTGAACTTGTCGACGGCTACCAAAAGATGTGTCATCCCTCCGCGAGCCGTCTTGAAGGGCCCAACCATATCCAGTCCCCAGACGGCGAATGACCATGATAAGGGAATGGTTTTCAGCGCTGAAGGCGGCATATGGATTTGGGCACTGAAGCATTGGCAGCCTTCGCATTTGTCCACCAGATCCACGGCCTCCTCGAGGGCCGTGGGCCAGTAGAATCCATGGCAGAATGCTTTGGCCACCAGGGTTCTGGAGGCGGCATGATGCCCACACTCCCCCTGGTGGATGTCTCTGAGGATCTCCTGCCCTTTTTATGATTCGACGCAGCGTTGGAACATGCCGGTCGTGCTGCGTCGCACCAGTTCTCGATTGATGATGGCGTAGGCGGCGGACCTGCGCTGGATCTGTCTCGCCTCCGCCTCGTTCTAAGGAAGTTCGCCGTGAGGAAGGAAGGCCAGAATGGCCTGAGCCCATGATGGAGCCGACACAAGGGTCTCCTCTGCTTTGTTTTGACTGTTGGGGGCTTCTACAGCCCCTGAGCTTGACGGTGTCTCCGACGTTATTACTGCAGCTGGCTCACCGTCTATCTCCATGACGTCCACCCACTCGGAGGATTCGAGCCCGGACAGAGCCGCGGTTGTCGTTGTAGATCGTGCCGCTATTGGAGTCGGCTGGACAAATGGAGCCGGATTAGGATCTGAAGCCGTAGTAGTTGGTGGAGTCGACGGCGCTTGCACCATAGACTCAGCCGGTGCCGCATTTGGAGCTGGTGCCGCCAGTGCAGCCGGCGTGGGGTCCGCAGCCGACATAACTGGCGGAGCCGGCGGCGCTTGTATCGTAGAGTCGGTCGGTACGAAGATTGATGCCGACTCAGGAGACAGCTTGATAGACGGCTTGTGGAGTTGCTCGAGGGAGACGCCGGCTGGAACGTCATGTCTCGTGGAGCCGATTTTCGCCAATGTATCGACCGCCTCGTTTTCCGCCCTGGGAACATGGTGGAACTCACAACCCTCGAAGGGGCCGCTGAGCTGCTGGATGAGGAAGCAGTAGCTCGCCATGTTGGCGTCCCTGGCGTCCCATTCGCTAGAGACCTGCTGCACCACCAAGTCCGAATCGCCGAAGCATATGAGCCGCCGGATGCCGATCTCCTTGGCAAGCCGGAGGCCATGAGCCAGTGCTTCGTACTCGGCGACGTTGTTGGAGGCGGCGAAATGGATCTGGAGACCGTACTTGAGCTAGTCCCCTTTCGGAGACGTCAAGATAATGTCGGCTCCCAGCCCTGTCTGCATCTTCTTGCCATCGAAGTGCATCCGCCAATGCATGGAGTCTGGAGGCGGTGGCTCGAAGTGGGTCTCGGCCCAGTCGACTGGGAAGTCAGCCAACACTTGCGATTTGATGGTGGTGCGAGGCCCGTACCGAATATCATGGTCCGCCATGGCGATGGACCATTTGGCAATTCTGCCCGTGGCATCACGGTTGCCCATGATCTCTGAGAGCGGGGCAGTGCTCACCACAGTGATGGCATGCTCTTGGAAGTATTGTTTCAATTTCTTTGCAGCAAGGTAAACACCATAACACATTTTCTGATAATGAGGGTAGTTCTGCTTAGAGGCGGACAAGACCTCGCTAAGGTAGTAGACAAGGCGCTACACTGATAGGGCCTTGCCTTCCTCTTTGCGCTAAACTACCAACACTATGCTGACCACGCGAGTGGTCGCGGCGATGTATATGAGTATGGGTTCCCTTTCAGATGGGGCTGCCAAGATTGGCAGGCTCGAGATTACCCGCTTGAGGTCGGGGAAGGCTTCGTCCGCCTGGTCATTCCACTCGAACTTCGTCTTCTTCTTCATGAGCTGGTAGATCGGAAGGGCCTTCTCACCAAGCCGGCTGACGAACCGGCTGAGGGATGCCAAGCAGCCGGCGAACTTCTGGACGTCGAGGATCCGAGCTGGCCTCACCATCCGCTCGATGGTGCTGATCTTCTCAGGGTTCCCTTTGATGCCGCGGGCGTTGACGAAGAACCCCAAGAGTTTGCCGCCTGGGACCCCGAAGACGCACTTCTCAGGGTTGAGGCGGATCTTGTATTCGCACAGATTGGCGAAAGTCTCTCGTAGGTCGTCGAGGAGGCTGAAGTGCTCCTTCGTCTTGACGACGATGTCATCCACATAGACGTGCATGTTCCTACCAATCTGTGGCAGTAGGCACTTCTGCATGCAGCGTTGGAATGTCGCACCTGCATTCTTCAGACCAAACATCATGGTGGTGTAGTAGTAGGCCCCGAAGGGCGTGATGAAGGAGGTCTTCAGGTGATCAGCTGGATCCAGCTTGATTTGATGGTAGCCCGAATAAGCATCCAGAAACGACAACAGTTCGCAGCCTGCAGTGGAGTCGATCACTTGATCTATCCTAGGCAACGCGAAAGGGTCTTTCGGATAGGCCTTATTTAGGCTAGTGTAGTCGATACACATTCGCCTTGTGTTGTTCTTCTTCAGCACCAGGACTGGATTCGCCAGCCAGTCCGGGTGGAAAACCTCCATGATGAAGCCGGCTGCAAGGAGCCGGGTGATATCTTCTCCGATTGTGCGTCGCTTCCCCTCGGCGAAGCGGCGCAAAGGTTGTTTCATCGGCTTTGCATCCGGTCGCACCTGAAGTTTGTACTCGGCATACTTCCTCGGAACACCCGACATGTCCTTGGGGGACCATGCAAAGATGTCCCGATTCTCACAAAGGAAGTCGACGAGCTCGCCTTACTATTTGGGGCTGAGGCCAGCCCCGATGCTGATGCACTGCTTCGGGTTGGCAGGGTCGAGTGGGACCTGCTTGGTCTCTTTAGCCGGCTTGAAAGAGCCCTCGCCGGCTGATTGGGATGGAGGAGAAGGAATCGCCGGCTGCTCGGTAGCCTAGGCCACGAGCCGGTCGATCTGCCTCTTCTCCTCAGCAATCACCAAGGCGTCGGTGAGGCGGCTGCTATCTTGGGCACACTCGAGCGACTTCTTGTAGTCGCCAACAACAGTGATGATGCCCTTGGGACCCGGCATCTTCATTTTCAGGTAGGCCGTCACACCCTGTTTTTCACCACAAGTATTTTATGTTGCAAAAATCGGAGCTTGTTAAAACTTTTTCAAATAAGGTTGTGAGTACAATGTCAGCCCTTGTTTGACTGAATGCTTGCTTGTTTGATGACTCAAACCCATGAAAACTTATTATTTTGCTCTCTTCAAAACCCCCTTTTTCCTTTATATCAAGATCACCTCCATCATGTTGGGATTCACTACTAGCTCATGAAGCCAAGTGGCACTTCCAACCAAAGTTGGTGATCTGATCCAAATATTATTTTCATTCATTAAAAACATTAATTGGTGATTTAAAATATTATTTCCCTATTTTATATCTATGTCTGTTTCTAAGGCCAGTAATGATATTCCCACAAGGAAAATTGCTTTCCTGCCTTAGAAAATTCTGAGTAAATTCATGGAAGCTCAGAAGGACATCTATTTTCCATATATAAGATTTTCAACCCTATTTTATATTAATATTATTGAGTAAAACCCTGAAAACCATTTCTGTGTGTTTTAGCTTTTTGATATGTTTCCAAAGGAAATTATCTCAGTAAATTCCCATAAAATTACAGGAGCCCTCCCAAGCCATATTAGGTGCTCACCTAAAATATCACCTTGATCCAAGGTGGGGAAGTGTACCTAATGAGCCCAAAACCCTCTCTGTCCAGAGTAGAGTTGGAACAACTCTACATTGCAAAGTTTCTCCAATGGAGCTGAAACTTTGCAGAGGTGTTTGACACCCCAAATGAGGACTCCACACCAAAGATGGTTTTGTGAGACTCTGTTTGGCCACTCTTCCTTTGTAAAGGACAGTACTGGTCATTTTGAGTGATTTTCAAGTTTACAAAGCCAAACTTGTTAAATGGAGGTCAAATTTGGTGAAACCCCTTGTTTTTACCCCGACACCAAACCTGTTAAGTTTCATTTCCAGTGGTGGAGTGGAAGCACCCCAAGTCATTGTCGAACACCTACTGACAGGAAGATAAAAACCCTCCTAGCCACTGTTTTACCCAATGTCAAGGCCCCAAACTTGGTGGGTTAGAGCCCAGAACACCCTGAGCACCCAGTCAATCAGCCCCTCCCCAACTCCAAGCACAAGTGAGAAGAACTCCAATTTGAGCCGCAGCGCAGTACTGGCAACACTAGTGTTCCTTGCTTCCTTGACCAGCTCGAGCTCCCACTAACCCACAACGTCTAGGCACACTCCCAGCAACACTCAGGACATGGAGGACACATCCCAAGTGCTCCAGAGCGCGCCAGCATGCCGTGGCATGCCAAAACTGCGCTCTGGGCGCGCTCCAGAGATCCTCCAGCAAGCTGACGACGCCCCGGCCGGTCCCAACCTCCCCAGTTATGTCCAAACGCTCCCCCGACAACCATTCAGTGCAAAGCTACCCCAGGGACCCCCTCCCCTCGCGCAAGAGCTCAGGCGACGCGTGCCCGTGCGCACCCGACGTGACCGAGGATGCATGGTCGCTGCGGCTCGACCCCACTCGCTTTCCCTCTGCGGCCGATGCACTAGGAGGTCCTAAACCACGTCCCAAACCCGTGGTTTCGCAGCCAGCACCTCACTATGCTCGCACGCGCGCCACGGTGAGTCACCAACGCGCCCGAGTCGGGTCACCGTCGCTGGCCTATAAATAGGTCCCCCCGGCACCCCAGCACCCTCCAAGCAGCTTCAGCACAACCAGTAGACACCCCCTAGCCACCCAATCGAGCTCGCAGAGCCCCGGCGCTCGAGATCGATAGAGGCCCCTCCGCCTCGGAGATCCGGTCGATCTCCGGCTACACGTCGGCTCCTCCGCTGCCCGACCTCCCATTACACTCCCCTTGACGCCAGGACCATTTCCCCCAACATCCCCAAGCGAATCCGTGCCCCTAGCCACTAGTTCGACGCCGACCCGAAACCCTTCCGCCACGGTCACCTCGTCGCCGGTGACCCAGACCACCTCCGGTGATGTCCCGACCACGAGCAGGTAGGCGGAGGCACGAGGGACCCGTTCCCGCTCCTAGATTGGCCTAAGGACAACGGCAGCCTCGCCGGCGTCCGTCTCCACCTCTCTGGCTGGAGGTAGGAGAAGGACCCGACAGGTGGAGCCCACCTGTCGGTGTCCTGGGCCAGCCAGCGCGCGCAGCCGCTGACGTTGGCCCCGGGGGCCCGCAGGTCGGGTTTAACCTAGCCCACGCGCGCCTGGTGGACAGGCCTGCTGGCTGGGCTGGCTGGATCTTCCCCCCTGGCCTTTTCCTTTTATTTCAATGCAGGAACTTAAATGATTTTTATAAAAATATTTAGCCAGTACAAAAATATGATTCTTCCACCAGTAATTTTCTAAAAATGTGTAGTAATTGATTCTGTAGTGTTTGACATTTATCAAAAACAGAAACTATTTTGGTATAATAAAATGATATTAAAAGCATTTGTTTGCTTCTGTTTGCTTTTAAATAAATATGCTTAGCTAATAAAAACTATCGGAAACATTTTCCAAAATAATAAACTGAACTTATTCAAACTTTGCAACATTTTTAAAAGCACTTTGTGATCTGTTTTAGTGAGAGCTATTATTTATTTATTCCTTTCTCGACGGTAGAGTTACCGAGTGACGGAGGATCCGGAGCGGAAGACCTCGAAGACCCCGGATACCTAGCTGACCAAGGCAAGCAGCCCTTTGACCATGACTTAAGCATATGAAATGATGCATGCTAGTATAGTTGGTACTTTCCCGTTGCCTATGATCACGATGCCGGTTCATCATTGTGGTGACGGTACCGAAGGCTTCTTCGAAGCACTTGCATGGTAGTGATGTTATTCACATGGCTCCTCGGAGCATGAGCATGATGAGCTTGATCTTACCATCTACGAGGATCATGCTACTGTGATGTTGACTAGTAGAGTTAGATCATTGCACTGAGCTTGACCCTACCCCGTGAGGGTCATGTTATTACCATGTTGACAAGTAAAGATAGAGGATATTATCATGAGCATGATGATGAGCTAAATAAAGAGTTTATGAAAACCCCGTCGGGTGCCACTAATGCCCGAGGGTGATGATGAGTTGGTGATCACTTTTGGTGAAGTGATGCACCGGTGTTTTTGTGTGAGTATGGTTTCGGAAATGGGATTAGATTTATGATGTGTCCATCGTCCCAACCTTACCAGTATGACCACGATACCCCTTTATGGGACGGGGCTTTGTTGATTACTCTGGTCGGTACTAGCAAAGAGCCACATTACTAGTGGCGGGAGTGATCGGTGTCACTCTTGTGATGGGGTCATGCCAGGTAGGACGACTATGCCATTGTTATGAGTTCCAGGCACATCGTTGGTCCCTGCATGGTTGATACAGTCCAGAGTCGGTGCTCGTAAGACGTACAACATGTGGGCTGGGCGAGTGGACCTCTTGTCTAGTATCGTCAGGGGAATGATGATGATCGGGTACTTACCACGGGTATATGTGATATACCGTGAGTCGTGGATGACACGGAAGTTTCCCGTTTCTCGTGGGTCCAGCGTACTACCTCTACAGAGTGTAAACTATTCGAATAGCCGTGTCCACGGTCAAGGACAGTTGGGTGGTGCTGCTTAAACTACGTCCAGCGTTTCCGCATAAACCAAGAGTGTGTGTGGTGTTAAAAAGGTGTTGTTATGATAATCACAATAATATGATCAAGTTCGGTGACTTGACATATAGGGCAAACCCGGATGGTTTAGCCCTCATTAATACATTGAGGTTATGACAAGTCCGATGACTTGGCATTTAGGGTGAACCCGGTGTGTTCAACCCTTAGCAGATATGATGATATCTGTAACCTGTTCTTAAAGAGTAATTCTTTAACTTGTTGCATATACCTAATCATTCCACCAAATTGCATTCCACTAAAGATGCATGTTAGTGTTATTTTTCACTATAAATGTTCATATCATGGGCTGTTTGCGAGTACATTGGCTTGCCACTGGTTATATTATTGACCAGACATGGAAGGACCGGAGTTTGGCGATAAGTACGCCGTCGGAGACGAACCTGCGATCTAGGACGCTTCCAAGTCAGAATGCCTGTAGGTGTAGGCTTGATGGCATGGGCACCGCTTAGCCCTTACGAGTTTCCGGTACTCGATGTATCCGTTTAATTTGGCTTTAGGCCTTTCTCCTGAACCCGGCCTTCTGGTCGTTTGATGTAATAATTTCGGTACTTGGATGTAAGACTCTATTATTCAGTATTTGTGTTCAGTGAACATTGATCCTTGGGGTCACTGGGCACGGCGAACTCGACTTGCTAGTCGGGGTCCCCACATAGGCGTAGTGCGGAATAGCCATGAACTTGGCCAGAGCCGGTCTCCCCAGCAACGCGTGATACGGGCTACCGAGGTCCACTACCTCGAACCATGTGGACGTCTTGCCAATGGGACGTCCAACTGGATCTTGCCGATGGGCGAGCATGACTGCCCAACTGGACATCCAACTGGATCTTGCCGATGGGTGAGCATGAATGCCCAGGCATGATGCCATGGAAGACATTGCTGGTTGGCAGGACGTCCGTCTCCTTGAGCCCGAGCTTGCGGAGAGTGTCGAGGTAGAGGATGTTGATGCTGCTGCCGCCATCGACCAGCACCCGGGAGAATCGGCAGGTGAGCCTTTTGGAGGCGAAGGTGGAGTCGAGGACGAGTGCGTATGACCCCGGGTTGGGCATCACCGCAGGATGGTGCACCCAGCTCCATGTGATTGGTTTGTCAGACCAATGCATGTACTGGGGAACCGGGGGGACAGTGGCGTTTACCTCGCGCCGTCTTTGGCGCAGGCTGTGTTTGTCGTCGCCTTCGCTAGTGAAGACGATGAACGCTCCATCTTGGTGAGGATAGTCGTCAGGGTGAGGACCATCATCGCGAGGTGGTGGCGGCGGAAGCGGAGCGTGATGGGGAGCCGGTGCACGGGGCGCCTCCTGCGCACCCGGAGGAGCCGGCAGGCCCTCCCCTTGCGACAGCCAGCGTGCGATGCTGCACTGTCGAAGGGTATGGGTAGACGGTGTCGCCCCAGAATGTATCTTGCAAGGGGCGTCGAGCAGCTGCTCGAGAGACTGCTTGGGCAGCTAGTTGGGGTTGCCCTAATTGCGACGCTTTCGTGGAGGGCCGGCTTGAGAAGCCGACGCCTCGCCCTCCACATTGGCCACTAGCTTGCTGTTGGAGCGGGGATCCATCGGATCCGCCTTGCGCTTGTAGTTATTCTGGCCACCTCGGTTGTCCCCAGTCGGCTTGGGAGTAGCCGGCGCAGGCACAACCTTGTCCAAGGCGGTCACCTTGATTCGCATTGCGGAGTTGGCCCTGGTGTACTTGTCCGCCTTGGCCATGAGCACCGCCAGAGACGTGGGCTCGGCGCACATGAGCTTGTGCTTGAGGAGGGTGCCGTCTCGGCATCCGTCGATGAAGTACTGGATGGCTTGTACCTCATGCACCCCCTCGTAGGAGTTGCAGAGCTCAGTCCATCGGGTGACGTAGTCGCGGAGGGGTTCGTCGTCCTTCTGGACGCACATGGCCAGCTCGCGGGGCCGGCCAGGGCGCTTGTAGGTGCTAGTGAAGTTGCGGATGAACGCCTCCTCGAAGTCCACCCAGGAGTTGACACTGCCGGCCGGGAGGCTGTTAAGCCAAATCCGAGCCGAGCCGCCCAACATGAGTGGCACGTAGCGAACCGCTACGCGCTTGTTGCCCCTGGCGATGCCTACGACCGTGGTGTACTCGATCAGCCAGTCTTCTGGCTTGGCCTTGCCGTTGTATTTTGGCATATCCCGAGGCAAGGTGAAACCTCGGGGGAACGGCCCCCCTCGGATCCGGGGGCCGAAGCATGCCGGACCGACGAGTCTGTCTTCCTCTAGGAGGGCCGAATGGGCCAGGCCGATGATACGCCGGCGAGCGTCCCGCTCCTCCTAGGTGGCGGGGGCGCCAGCCCCGGTGGCGAGAGGGGAGGTGCCTCGGGAGCCGGAGGCATGAGTTCTTCACGGGGGAAGACCCCCGTACTTCGAATCGCCCTCGTCGCCTACGGGACGCAAGCCCTAAGTGTGCTCGCTTTGGCGCTGAGAGCGCCGATCCTGGCTTCCCTCGCCCCTCCAGCCAGAAGGGTGATGCGAGGAAGATCCTTCGGCGTGGTGCTGACCGCTAGGGTTGCGGCGAGCCCCCGAGTTCGGTCCCGGGGACTCTGATTGAGCCTGGCGGGGGTCAAACCGAGTGTGCTGCTGGTTAGCAGCGTCAAGGAGATCCTTGACACGCTTTTCCTGGAAGGCGCACTCCTCGCCTTCTAGGCTTGCAATCTCCTCCATGGCCGCCTGCGCCGCCCGCATGTTGGCCGCAGGAGTCTCGTAGGTGGGCAGGTCCCCGCCTAGAACCTCGGCGACGAATCGTCCACGGCTGCGGACCGATCCTAGCCGACTGGGGGCCTCGGAAATCGGAGTGAGACCGTATGCAGAGTTATACTCACGATGTGTAGCCTCCAACCGATGTTTCGCCGAGGCCACGACGATGCCCTCCTCCAAGATATGCTTGTGAGCCTCCTCCAGCGAGGCCCGAGCGTCTGCAGGGTCGGCGGAAGTGGTGACTGGTGTCTTCAGGCCAGCGATGGCGTCCCGAAGAGTGTTGGCGACAGCCGGAATGGGCTCGCCGTCGCCTGCGGAGGCCTTGCCGGGAGCCGTGCTGGTGTCGGCGCCGATAACCATCACCTCCACGGCGTTGGAGACGACAGCGACAGGGTAGGGGGTGAAGAACCCCAGCAACGGCAGAGGGCCGTCGAAGATGAGGACGTTGCTGGGGTAAACGTCATGGGCACGCATCTCAGTGATAGAGAGCCTGCTGAAGATTGCGCAGAGCGCCTCAACGTCATAGTCCTCGCCGAAGTAGCGTGGGCCGTCGTTGAGGCGAAGGTAGCTGAAGAGAACGCTGTAGTTCTCCATAGCAGCGATGACGACGCTAGGGAGCGCCTCGTCATCAGAATCTTCGTCCGAATCCGCATAGCGGACGGGGACGTCGATCATCATGGGCATCGCCTCGTCGAAAGCGAGCTCCTCCGGCATCCAAAATGATCCAGACGTGATGCATCCGGTTGTGTAGGTGCGGGCCCCCGCCCAGCGCGTAAAGCCAGCCGATGCCGCGATCGGCCCCATGGTGGGCGCCAAATGTTGGTGAATACTCATGACATATACCATAGGTAGGCTAAAGTCAGTGAGAACTGAAGGGACAAAGGTGGGCGCTGGGAACGAGGTTGGTACATGCATGGGATGCACGATGTACCCAGGTTCAGGGCTCTCCGTAGAGATAATACCCCTAATCCCGCTGGTGTGTTTGATCTATGGGAACAGAGTACAATGTCGCTCCTGGAGCTGTGTTGGGAGGAGGAAGAGGGGAGCAGCCAACTCGTCTCTGCCTATCTCTCTGTGAGTTGGTGAGTGTGTAGTGTTGAATGACTGGTGAGTGATTGGCCCCTTTGCATGGGGGGCGGCCGGGGGGTTTGATAGACGAACTCGCCAGCCTACAATATGGATAAAGGGTACAAGCGTGGGTCCTGCCTGGCTGCTTCGCCGGCTGGCCAGGGGCCCACAAGGGTCTTGTCTTGTCGATGAGGGGCCCGCCGGCTGCATGGTCTCGATTGCCTGTGGGACCCGCCGGCTGGCCAATGGGACTCTCGCGTAAGGCTGACGCTGAGCACGCGCGGTACGTCAAGCGTTGCCCTGCGAGATTCTTCATGGGCAGGTAGTACGACCGCCTCCACTGTTCCCCACGCCGAGTGCAGTAATGGAGTGGGAGTGTGACGGTCCGACACTATGCTAGGTGATGGATCAGAGCCGGGGTAGGTCAGCGGCGTGGCCGCCGTCGTTCGTACCTGCCGGGCACCCTGATCGTGTACCTTTGCTGACGCGTAGCTACCTTTAATCGTGAGGCCTCTTCCTGACCTACGATCTGATGTGACTTGTGATCCTCGGCCGGCTAGCCTGCATGGTCAGCCGGCTTGAGGGTGGCCGCCTCCTCCTCAGTCCGGCTGGCGGGACCAGGCCAGCTCTAAAGGGGAGGCCGCCTGGAATCTAGCCGGCAGGGGTTGCCTGGCCGGCCATAAAGGTGGCCGCCTCGTCTTCCATCCGGTAGGAGATGCCTAGCCGGTCAAAAGACTTGGGCCTTGGGAACCTTCATATGTTCATGTCCATTGGGCCGGAAATCAAGGAGCAGGCTTGATGAGCCTACCTCGGGGTTATCCCCCCGACAAAAGCTCTTCCATTGATCCCCACAACAAATACATGGGTTGCAAGGTCTATGCCTCAACACATACCTTACCGAACCACTCACACATGGAGATCAAATCACATCAAGATAACATTGATGAGCACGTCTTGAAGATTAATTGAATGATATTATGCCTTATAATGGTTGTCTTGTGCGATAGACAGTTACAAGTATGAACTAGAGGAAGATGAACTATGGTGGTGATGGTGGCTATGGATATGGAAATGGCGGCGACTATGGTTGATGGAATGGGATTAACACTGGTGCAACAATGTCCTATAAAACGGGTTTTAACCCTTTCCCGTGACGTAGTTTTAAATACTCACCTAGCCTGTGTGGGCGGTAGGGCGGGGTCCTTCCCACACGACACAGAAAAATCATCAACGATAGCGACCAATGAACACAAACATTTGGCAAAACTAAGCATATGGCATGTGCGCATATATCACAAATAAGAGTCATTAGTCAACCATTTGAAATATGTCATACTTACCATATGGTACATCTTTGCTACTCGTGCGAGCCCACATTAACATCACATGCGCTATTCTATGGCGCACCGTTTACGATGTGCCCGTATCGCAAATAGTTCATGATGGTAAATCGTGTATGATAAGGGGCTATCAAACACATTTAGTTCCACTATGACCGTCTTGATAGGATATAAGAGTGCATATGTTTATCCTTATAAAACCTTTTACCAAGGCTGAATCTATCCCACATAATGTGCTATTGATAAACAAATGTGATTTATAAAATATCCCAAACTTGTCATCCATAGTACCCATGTCGGATGAAGACCTATCGCACACCTTCTTCTTTGTCCAACTTGTATGATGGGGAAGCCATCATAAATCGTGTGTGATAAGGAGACTATCACAAACACTTGATGAGAAGTAACCGTGTGGGATGGTGTTGTGAATCTCACAAGTTATTTCTTGGTTGATCGTGTGTGCACTAGAGATCCGTCACACATGTTGTGAGTGGAGAAACGTGTCTGATCTTGAAGTTGATCATAGATGTTTTGCTTTCTGAAACTTTGTGCATTGTAATGGCTAACACAGCATAATTTATACCTAATTTAAGTCTTGCATTCATAATTCACATAACTTATAATTGAAAGTAGGAAATCATTTATTTCATATGGAATCATGTTTAAATATAGGTTGAAAATAAATGCATAATTAGATTCACATGTACATATACTCAAGGATTGTAGAAGCATCAATTCGCAAAAAAGGAAAACTACAGAAGGGACAAATAAATAATGATGGCACCGCGGTCGTATTAAAGACGATAAAGAGAGAGACGAAAGACATTCTGGTTGCTCGAGACAGTGAAGTGGAATGCCCATATTGTGCCCTCCTCCATGCCTAACGCACGCATGACTCTAAGTCAGCCGCTAGTGATGCTCGCCCACCCACCCTTCACTGTCTTAATTATGACTTCTCGATACTCATGTTAGTCTCGATGTTATACTTTAACCTTCATTTCATGTCCACCAATCATGTACTTTGCGAGGTAATCTTGAGTAAACTGCTTTGGGAACCACTGCAAAAGAAAAAGTTTCAGACATTGTTGTGTGATAACTCATTATGGGAAATACTAATAGAAGGATACAAAGTCTGAAGTGACCATCCTACAACTCATTGTTGTGTTGGATAGAGCGTAAATAAGTAGTCTAATTGGCGTCGTTCCTCTCTTTTCCCTAACAATCCTTATCTGTTGCACCACACGCGAAAAGGGTCCACGCGTGGATCTTTACCAATAACATATGTACCTACAAGAAACAAGTCAATATTAGAAGATAAAATACAGTTGCGGAATGGTTTAATATATTACTATGTCAGTTACAGAATGTGTTGTGTATAAACATTTTGAGAACTCAACATTTACTAACTTCGATCAAGTTTGTAGAGAAAAACATATACATCTAGAATTCCAAATCGTTTTCATTAGATACAACACAAAAATTACTTCCATGTTGTATACATTTTGGTGTGGTATATATAAATAGTATTCTCTAAAAATATGTTCATAGTTTGCAAAGTATGACTATTCAAAAACAATCGATATGCACTACTTTATGGAATGGGTGGAGTATAAGCCGAGGGATGAAAAAAACTTGATGGAAAATGTTGGATAGTCCCATTATTGTCGTGTGCATGTACATGGAAAGTCATGATAAGTACACTATGCTTAATGTCAACGAAATATACACGGTATCTGCTTGAAATAAACAAGGCATATATGCTCACTATAACAACCAATTATAGCCATTGGAAACTAGACAAATGCTCAATGCAATAAACATAACAACGAGATATAGAAAAGCAAGCATCTGTGTGAAAAGTAAAAAAATGCTTGCTACAACCGACCTAACAACCAGATACAGAAAAGCAAGGCATCTGCTTGAAAACTAGACAAATGCTCACTACAACCAACCCAACAAACAAATACAGAGAAATAAGGCATAAATGTTTAAAACGGGAATTAAGCTCAGGCTTCTACTGGCCTACGACGTTGGACGACGCCACCGAGTTGGTCCGGTCTTGTGAGGCCTGCCAATTCCACGCCAAGCAGATCCACCAGCCCGCGCAGGGCCTCCAGACCATTCCGCTTTCGTGGACCTTCGCGGTCTGGGGGTTGGACGTACTCGGGCCCTTCTCGCGAGCGGCGAGCGGCTTCCTTTACCTCCACGTCGCCATCGACAAATTGACCAAATGGGCGGAGGTGGATCCCGTGCGAACCATCCATACAGGGTCGGCCGTCAAGTTCATCAAGGGCCTCGTGAGCCGCTTCGGCATCCCCAACCACATCACCACCGACAACGGTTCGCAGTTCACCAGTCAGCTCTTCAAGGTTTACTGTGCTAACCTAGGGATGCAGGTATGGTACACATCGGTGGCCCACCCGCGGAGCAATGGCCAGGCGAAGCGCGCCAACGCATATGTCCTGCGGGGCTTCGAGGTGACGAGCTTCCAGAAGAAGCTCGAAGCTTGCGGGGGGGGGGAGGTGGTGGGTTGGGTCGACGAGCTCCTGTCGGTGGTATGGTCCATTCGCACCACCGCGACTAAGCCCACCGACGAAACCCCGTTCTTCCTCGTCTATGGAGCCAAGGCGGTCCTTCCCCACGAGATCAAGCACCGGTCCCCACGGGTCCTGCCATTCGATGAGGAGCGTCAGGAGGCTGCATGGGGGGCGTACCACGTACTGGGAGAGGAAGCATGCCGCCGGGCCTCACTCCGAGCCACGAGGTACCAGCAAGCCTTATGACGCTATCACTGTCGCAACATCCGCTCTAGGACCCTTGAAGTCGGCGACCTCGTCCTGAGGCGGATCCAATCCAGGGAGGTCTTGCATAAGCTCTCACCCATGTGGGAGGGCCCGTTCAAGGTCGTCCATGTTTCCAAGCCTGGCGCCATACGCCTGGAGACTCAAGACGGAGTTCCCATCCAGAAGACCTGGAACATCCAACATATCCGGAAGTTCTACCCGTAACGCCTCTCCAACGCCTCTGCACCGCCTCTGCAACGACTCACCACCTCTGCATCATCCTTTAATTCTTCCGGAACCTACATCATCCCGTGACACTCTAACATAACAATGAGCCAAGGCTGTATACGCGCAGGCCCCCCCGAGGACGCGGAAGGGGTCCACCCCACGCCATGTGGAAGACCTATGCTCCGCGCTGGGTATAGACGGAGGCAATCAACACAGTCCACCAATGACTTCAGGAATCAGGCGCCTATGCCTCGGGGTTAGGGACACTCGCGAGGTCAAAGCATCCTCGCGACCTCCCAGATTCACCCCCACCGTGACACTCTCACGTAATAACGATTCGACAATGTATACACCCAGGCCCCCCCGAGGACACGGAAGGGGTCCACCCCATGCCTAGTGGAAGCCTTATGCTCCGCGCTGTGGGGAGACGGAGGCGGTGAATATATTAGGTGCCGGACACAGCTTTAATTTTATTTTCTCTAGCTTGGATTTGCTAACATTTTCGAAATAAAACTCGGGGCTTTCCCAAAGGAATCTTTCCGAAAACTCGTTTTCTTGGCTTTTCTTTGTAGCACACTATCTTCCTCTCATTCGAGCATTCTCCTGCCCCCCCCCCTCTTATACCCCGCTAGTAGGGGCTGGGTCACGGTGCCGACACCTCGCCAAGGTCTTGCCGCCCGGACCATCGCGTGGCACTCACGGACGAGTCGGCATACTCATGCCATCTGATACCCGCTCAAGAGTCCCATTCATGGCTCGGGGCGCCATCCTGGAGAGGAAACAAAATATGGTATTTTCTTACAACAGTTGTTTCTCTTGGGAGAGTTTGAGTGTCTAAGGGGGCTCCTGAGCATCGCACCTCAGAGGCCTCACCGGTCACAAGGCCACTTGGCCACCCTGGTGCCGTCCATGCACATTCGGTCGATATTAGGCGTGTTAGGGCTTTGCCCCGTGAGGAACGACCTTGGTAATGGATCGCGCCTCACAACGACATGGAAATGTGCGGGACTGGGATTTGCTGACGCAGAGCTTCCTGAATGCAAACTAGGGCCCTCCAGAAATCAGACCCTTCAAAAGCAGAAAGCAGAATCCCCGAGGGCCTGTTGAGAATCTAAGGGGGCTCCTGAGCATCGCGCCTCATGAGCCTTACTGGTCACAAAGCCACTTGGCCACCCTGGTGCCGTCCAGGCATATTCCGTCGAAGTCAGGGAGGTCAGGGCCTTGTCCCGTGAGGAATGACCTTGGTAACGGGCCGCACCTCATGACAGCGGGGAAATGTGAGGGACTAGGACCTGTCGACGTAGAGCCGCCTGAATGTCTAAGGGGGCTCCTGAGCATCGCGCCTCAGGAGCCTTACCGGTTGCAAAGCCACTTGGCCACCCTGGTGCCGTCCAGGCACATTCGATCGGTATGAGGGGTGTCAGGGCCCCGCCCGATGAGGAACGCCCTTGGTAACGGGCCGTACCCGCGGCGGTAGGGACATGTGCGGGAATCGGGCTTGATGATATAGAGCATCGACCCACTTCACCCGCAACAAGGAGAAACCAACCGGGCAACAAGCCTCTCGAACTCCACAACCACGCCTCAGAACCAAAGAGGCTCGCTGCAAGCATAGCGAGCTAAGTATCTAAATCGGACACACACAAAAATACTAACAAAAGGGCGATAGCCCAAATCCATTACATACCCGAAGGGCCCTTCTACGTTTGCATGGACGCAGGGTGAGGACAAGAAGGAGACAGCTAGCGATGGATGTCCCAAGGGGGCTGCCGTCGCAGGCGTTCGACGCCTGTGAGCCAACACTTAGTCCGTGCCCTCCTCCTCCTGCATGGGCGCCACAGGAGCAGACGGGCGGGACCGCACGTGGGGGCCTCCTGCCATGGTCTGGGAGTGGCGGCGAGGCGTCTCGCCGTAGTTGCTGTCTCTACTGTCGCTCGGGCTCCCTCCGGAGGGGTTGTCACTGCTGCCAGAGGGGAGGTGTCCGCCGCCGGAGGCGGGCTCACCTTCAAGATCGCCGCGGCCGGTGTCCTCCGGTTAGCAACCCAGGCGCTCGGCCTCATTCCCGAAGATCTTGACGAAGAGCGTCGCCGCTCCGTCGTACTTGAAGTGAAGGTAGAGTCCCCCCCTTCAGGCCTCGAGCATGGGTGAACGTCTGCCACCCGCGGTTCAGATACACGTAGCTGCGGGGGGTGACCTCGACCTCCACCCAAGATGCCCGACCGCAGCAGCCGTTGGCCTGCAACGAGAGGCCTGGGAGCCCGCCGGTCGGCAACACCATCCCAAAGGAGTTGGGCAGCTGGAACCAAGCGACATCTAGACTCTCCACCCACATCACGAACTCCATCGTTGTGTCAGCTGGATGAGCCGCGGGCATTGTGACCAGGGGGCACCATCGACCTTCCACCCCGGCCACTGCGGACGCCCGCGCCGACCGACGCCCCACCGACACCGCCGATGGTGATTCCAGGGAGGAAGGAACCACGGCCACGCCCACGAGAGATCGCGTCGACACCACTGCGTACTTCCGAGAGCGTCCACGTCCCCTCTTGTGTGGCGGGGCAGCGAAACCTTCCCTGGAGGCCTTCCCCTTCTCGACAGCGGAATACCTCCTCACCGGCGCCATTCTGAGGGGGTGGAGGGCTCGAAGGGGAAGATGAAGAAGACGGAGGCAATGTGGATCTTGATATGTGTCTGTCGTATCTACTTTTCCAAACTCTTTTGCCCTTGTTTTGGACTCTAATTTGCATGATTTGAATGGAACTAACCCGGACTGACGCTGTTTTCAGCAAAATTGCCATGGTGTTGTTTTTGCGCAGAAATAAAAGTTCTCGGAATGAACTGGAAATTTACGAGGATTTTTTGTGGAATATATAAAAAATATTGGCGCGAGAATCAACCGGAGAAGTGGAGCATGAGCCCACAAGCCCACCAAGCGCGGCCCCCATGGACGCGCCTAGCAGGCTTGTGGGGCCCACGGAGCTCCACTGCCTCCAACTCCAGCTCTATTTACTACCTTTCGTCCGGAAAAAAATAAAGGAGGAGAGTTCATCGCGTTTTACGATACGGAGGCGCCGCCACCACCTGTTCTTCCTCTGGAGGGCATATCTGGAGTGTGTTCTGGGCTCCGGAGAGGGGAGATTTTCCCCATCGTCATCACCAACCTTCCTTCATCGCCAATTCCATGATGCTCTTCACCGTTCGTGAGTAATCTCATCGTAGGCTTGCTGGACGGTGATGGGTTGGATGAGATCTATCATGTAATCGAGTTAGTTTTGACGGGGATTGATCCCTAGTATCCACTATGTTCTGAGATTGATGTTGCTACTACTTTGCCATGCTTAATGCTAGTCACTAGGGCCCGAGTGCCATAATTTCAGATCTGAACCTATTATGTTGTCGCCAATATATGTGTGTTTTAGATCCTATCTTGCAAGTTGTAGTCACCTACTATGTGTTATGACCCGGCAACCCCAGAGTGACAATAGCCGGAACCACTCCTAGAGATGACCATTGTATGAGGAGTTCATGTATTCACTTTGCGCTAATGCGTTGTTCCGGTTCTCTATTAAAAGGAGAACCTTAATATCCCGTAGATTCCATTAGGACCCCGCTGCCACGGGAGGGATGGACAATAGATGTCATGCAAGTTCTTTTCCCTAAGCTCGTATGACTACATACGGAATACATGCCTACATAATACATGCCTACATTACATTGACGAACTGGAGCTAGTTACATATCTCTCCATGTTATAACTGTTGCATGATGAATATCATCCTCCATAATTATCCATCACTGATCCAATGCCTATGAGTCTTTTCTTACTGGTCCTTGCTACGTTACTTTGTCGCTACTTCTGTCACTGCTGCTACTGTTACTCTGTCGCTATTGCTGTCGCTGCTGCTACTGTTACTGTTGCTACTATTGCTATCGCACTACTCTGCTACTGAAACTTTGTTGCAGATACTAAGTCTTTCAGGTGTGGTTGAATTGACAATTCAACTGCTAATACTTGAGAAAAACTTTGGCTTCCCCTTGTGTCGAATAAACAAATTTGGGTTGAATACTCTACCCTCAAAAACTGTTGCGATCCCCTATACTTGTGTGTTATCAAGACTATTTTCTGGCTACGTTGCCGGTGAGGCATATCTCTATTCTCTAAGTCACTTGGGATTTACTCTGTTGATCACTATCAGGAATCTGAGAGATCCAAAAACTAAAGTCTTGCCCTCAACTACGAGGACAGGTAAGGAACTGCCATCTAGCTCTGCACTTGATTCACCTTCAGTTATGAGTAAGTTTGCGACACTAGCTCCTCCTAGAAATTTTGATATATCGTTTGTGTTTGATGATGCTACTTCTGCTGTCCATGATACTTGTGATGATGCTTTGCTTGATACTGCTTCGCCACTAGGTGTATTCCTTGATGCACAAATTGCTAGAGTTGCTGCTAGATGTGATGATACTTCTGAAAGTGCTGAGATTATTGAAGTAGAACCTCCTATTTCGCCTGTTAGAACTAGATCTCCTAGATATGAATTGCCTGATATGCCTGAGGGTTATGTTATGGAGGGAGAGATAGCTGAGGACTTTCTTGCTTGTAAGGATAGCTATGATGTTGAGAAATTACTGCGCAAGTGGAAAGAAAAAATCTTTGAACGCTAGGATGAAATACGACCCGAAGTTTGCTACTTCGCCTATCTTTGTGACCGATAAGGATTATGAATTCTCTGTCGAACCTGAGTTGATCACTCTGGTCGAATCTGATCCTTTTAACGGTTATGAGTCTGAAACGGTTGTAGCACATCTTACCAAACTGCACGATATAGCCACCCTATTCATGAGTGAGGAAAAGATCCGCCACTACTATATCCTTAAGTTGTTTCCTTTCTCGCTAAAGGATGATGCTAAAACTTGGTTCATTTCTGTTGCTCCTGGTTGTGTGCGTAGTCCCCAGGATATGATCTACTAATTCTCTGAGAATATTTCCCTGCCCATAAGAAGCAAGCTGCCTTGCAGGAAATATACAACTTTGCGCAAGTTGAAGAAGAGAGTCTCCCACAAGCTTGGGGGAGGCTTGTCCAGCTACTGAATGCTTTGCCTGATCACCCTCTTGAGAAGAATGAAATACTTGATATCTTCTATAACGGACTAACCGATGCTTCTAAGGACCACCTACATAGTTGTGCCAGTTGTGTTTTTAGGGAACGAACTGTAGAACAAGCTGAGATCCTATTGAATAATATCTTGTGCAATGAGAATGCTTGGACTATTCCCGAACTACCTCCTAAGCCAACTCCTAAGAAAAGAGGTATTCTATTCCTCAGTCCTGAACATATGCAAGAAGCTAAGAAATCTATGAAAGAGAAAGGCATTAAATCTGAAGATGTCAAAAATCTACCACCTATCGAAGAGATCCATGGTCTTGATAACCCGATACACGTAGTAGAGGTAATTTCTCTTCGTAGATTCAATGAGAGTGATATTCCTTTTGATAAATCTGGTAGCTTATGCCTGGAAGAATTTGATAACTTTGTTGCCAAACAACAAAGTTTCAATGTTTATGTTAACAGACAATAGGAACAGAATGCTCGTATGCTTAGTCATTTAAGTGCTTGTGTGGATAGAAATGTCAATGATCCTAAGCTTTTGAGTAAACATGCCTCTATGGTTACTACTCAAGTAGAACAAGTACTTAAGGCTCAAAATGACTTGCTCAATGAGATGAATGACAATTTTGTTTGAGTCGCCACTAGAGGCGGTAGAATGACCCAGGAATCTTTGTATCCTGAGGGTCATCCTAAGAGAATTGAACAAGATTCTCAAGGAGTTAGCACGGATGCACCTAGTTATCCTAGGAAGAAGAAAGATGATAGGAACTTGCATGCTAGCAACCCTGTTGCTGTTACACCCGAGGATCAAAACGATGTCTTTGTTTCTGATGCTGAAACACAATCTGGTGATGAACATGAGCCTAATGATAATATTGATAGTGATGTTCATGTTGATGCTCAACCTAGGAATGATAAGGATGTGGAGATTGAACATGTTGATCTTGATAACCCACACCCTATGAATAAGAGATACAATAAGAACGACTTCGCTGCTAGGAAGCATGGTAAAGAAAGGGAACCATGGGTTTAGAAAGCCATGCCCTTTCCTCCCAAACCATCCAAGAAAAAGGATGATGAGGATTTTGAAATGACTAGACCTGTCTTTCTGCAAATGCGTTTGACAGATATGCTCAAAATGTCTCCCTATGCCAAGTACATGAAGGATATTGTTACTAATAAGAGGAGGACACCTGAGGTTGAGATTTCCACCATGCTCGCTAATTATACCTTCAAGGGTGGAACTCCTAAGAAACTAGGTGATCCCGGAGTGCCCACTATACCTTGCTCCATTAAAGGGAACTACGCTAGAACTGCTTTATGCGACCTTGGAGCCGGTGTTAGTGTTATGCCTCTTTCTATTTATCGTAGACTTGAATTGGAAAAGTTGAAACCCACTGAAATCTCCTTGCAAATGGCCGACAAATAAACTGCTTTCCCTATCGGCATTTGCGATGATGTGCCTGTTGTGGTTGCTAACATTACTATCTTAACAGACTTTGTTATTCTGGATATTCCCGAGGATGATGCCATGGAGGTCATCCTTGGAAGACCCTTTTTAAACAATACAGGGGCTGTTATAGATTGCAACAAAGGCAATGTCACTTTCCATGTCAATGGTAATGAGCATACGGTGCACTTTCCAAAGAAAAATATCGAGTACATTGCATCAATGCTTTTGAAAAAACTTCATCGATTCTTATTGGGAGCTATGAATGCCCTATACCTAATGTTAAGATGAAGTATGATTTGCTTGTTGGGGATATGCACATCCCCATTGAGGTAACCTAGTGACTATTCGAAAATTCTCCATTTTTTATGCGATTCGAAAAAGGTTTGTCAAGGAGACTTGATCAACCTCATTGACGGATTTCTTTTGATGACCGTGATGGATGAATCTAAGAGTCACAACCCTTTGTTCCAAACCTTTACCTTTGGTTGCTTAGAAGAAAAATGATAGATTTAGCTGTAGTTTTCCCTCTTTTGTGCTTTTTGCGTTCCGTAGAAAAGTGTCCCAAAAATAAAGGTTTTCCTAATGTCCTGAAAATCAAGTATGATTTGTTCTGGATTTTTTGAAAAATTCTGAGACGGAGAGCTAGTCAGGGGGATGCACCAGTGGGCCACAAGCCCTGGAGGCGCGGGCACCCCCCTAGCCGCACTTACCAGGCTTGTGGGGCCCACGTGTCCCCCTCCACTTATTCTAGCTCCCATCTCCTTCTCCTACCTCCAGAAAAAATTGTTTCGCAGCTCAAACCCATGTTCTTGCTCTTCTTGCTGCGAATTTCGATCTCCTTGTGCAAAGCCCCATTCACCAAACTGTTTTGGGGAAATTGCTCCTTGGTACGTGACTCCTCCATTGGTCCAATTAGTTTTTGCTCTAGTGCCTTATAGGTCGCGTATTTTTGTTGCCTTGGTGACCCTGTTCTTGAGCTTTGCATGCTAATTTTAGCTGGTCCCAAGTAGTTTTGATGCGTGATATGGCCTCTAGGCACTTGTCGGAGTAGTATCTATGAGTTTCGGTGGGCCTTGTTCACTTCTCCTTTGAGTCACTGAAAATTTCAGAAAAGGAAGATGTTCAGGAGAAACTATCATGGTGGTTCCTCAAGAAAGAAGGGTCCCCGTCTCGCTATTCGGGAGCCCGATCCTTACCAACAGAGGAACGCACAGGTACAACCATGTGAATGGCCTTCTGATGAATTCATGATTGAGGCAGGTTTCAAAGACGAGTTTCATACACTTGTTCAGAACGTCGGACTCGAAGAATTCATCTCCGATAAATGTGAATAGTATGCTACTCTCACTGTCTCTTTTGTTTGTAGATTCAAATTTTCAGCTGGCCGTGACACATCTGTACTGTTTGATCTCTATGACAAATCGTATACCATGGATTTAGAGGATTCCAATAGAATTTGCAAGATATCTGATTGGGGTAGTCTCAATGATCCTCCTAAATCTTTGGTTAGGGATTTTTTCTCTAGTATAACTGTTGGAGAAACTAGAGACATTACGCAGGCTACCATGGGGAGCATTCATTTTCCTGCCTGGCATTACTTTGCCATCTTCATAGGTAGATGCATTAACGGCAAGATCGAGCATTCTCACCTCTGCGCACCTGACCTTAGTATTCTTAAGAGCGCAGTAACAGGTGATAGAAGTTTCAACATGGGAGCTATAATAGCAAGGAGGCTGAATAACAATGCTAATGAAGGGGATTTCTTTGGTGGGATCTATGCCAGCATAGCAATTTTCTTGGAATACCCATCCGCGAAAGAGATCCCCCGCTCCATACAACTTTCCTCAATCGCGCTGCTATGACACGCTATCAGTTCCTTGAGAGGGATAATGAATCCCTCCTACACCGGTTAATATTTAACCAACAACGTGTTTTCCATATTACCCTTCCCGCTCCTGCCTTCTTTGACTTTCACGTAAAATGAAGACATTACATAACTAGAGGAGACGCAGAGGAGTATGAGAGGGAGGCAATGGTTGCTCGCCTTCGTGAGGCAGCTATTCAGGCGGTAGCTGCAGCACTCCCGTAGAATCCCCATTATGATTTTGGATATCGCCTGAACGAGCCATGGGAGTAGACCAACTTAGGCCAAAAGCCTAAGCTTGGGGGAGTACGTGTTTCTCACCGACTATATTCTTGCTTACGCTTTCACTTTGATAATCGGTGTTCACCCTTTGCCACTCTATCATCCATGCTAGTTTATTTCTTTTTCTCGTTTTCTTCTCGTGTGTTTGTCTAGTTTGAGAAAACCCAAAAATATTTCTCGTTCTTATTTTGCTTGTTGGGAGCTTTCCCGTGTAAATAGTTTTCTTTTTCTTTGGGTCAAGGTAGAAGACCATGGTTACAATGTTTAGTGGCTCTCGCATGCATATCTGTTTATCTGTCAAAGAGCCATATTACTTTGTCTTTTCCTTTCTGTTTGCTTGCAGATTCCATCTTAGTCCAATGCACGAGCACTCTTATTATTGTTCACATCGTTCGGCCGTGTAAGTGAAAGGCAATAGTGACGATATATGATGAAGTGACTGAGCCAGGAAAAGGTGGTATGAACTCGATATATTTTGTTTTTGTAAATATGACTAGCTCATCGTTCTAGACTCAGCTTTGTTGTGAGAGAAACATGTCTGCAATGACAACTTACAGATCATAGTTTCTGATGCCATGCTTAATTAGCTAGGAGCTTATAATGGTTTGTCTTGGATGCCAACATGAATCTCGAGATGATTATAATGTAGTATGATAGGATGGTATCCTCCTTTGAATGATTCAAGTGGCTTGACTTGGCGCATGTTTATGCATGTAGTTAAAACAAGTCAACATAGCCTCTATGATATTCATGTTCATGGTGATTTATGTCCTACTCATGCTTGCACTCAATGTTGGTTAATCTCAATACATTTTGATGACCATTGTCTCTCTCTAGTTGGTTGCTTCCCAGTCTTTTGCTAGCCTTCACTTGTACTAAGCGGGAATACTGCTTGTGCATCCACTTCCATAAACCCAAAGTTGTTCCATATGAGTCCACCATACCTACCTATTTGCAGTATCTACGTGACGTTCCGAATAAATTTGCATGTGCCACTCTCTAAACCTTCAAGAAATAATCTCTTTTGCATTCCCGAACCGCTCATGTGGTGACAAGGGGCGATCAGTATTTTCCATGCTAGGTGTGTTATCATCGATATGTGTTTATTCACTATCATTCACGAGAAAGGGGCCTGTAATTAGAATGCCCAGTTCCATGCTCAAATCGAAAAGATAATTGCAAACAAAACTCCCCCTGGATTGTTGTTGGTATGGACGGGACCCGAGTATTCGGCTAGTCGTGGAGTGTGATTGATCGATGGTGGTGGAGTCAAAACTTTACTTCTCTGTTTGGGAACCGCCTATAGTATGTGTAGCATGGAAGATGGTGAAAACTCTTGGTCATTGCATTGACAATGAAAGCATGCCACCCAAAATTATTATCTCTGTTTTGAAAGCTTGAGCTCTGGCACCTCTGCAAATCAATGCTTCCCTCTGTGCAGGGCCTGTCTATTTATGTTTCTGTTGAGTCATCCTGTTCCTATAAAGGCACCAATTAGAGATCACCTCTGTCATTTCTATGCTTCGCTTTTGACTGATATTGAGTATGACTGTGACTGGATCTTCTTTTGCATAAATTACAATGTTCAGTCGGCCCTTGGTCTTTGAAGGTGCTCTGCATTAATGTTTTGCAGTCTCAGAAAGAGCTAGCGAGATACCATCTGTTCATATTGCTTCATGTTTCTTTCGATTGAAGTGTTGATGTTTGAAACTTATTATTATTTCTCGCTAGTTGATTATGCCATTGATATGAGCTTACCATGAGACCTAAATGTCATAGCTTATGTGGTTAGCTTGTGATCTTGCTGGAAATCTGAATATGAGTTAGACATAATTACTGAAACAAGATCAAACAGAGTTCGTAAAAGTTTTCCTTTTGTCTCTTTCAGTTTTTCAACTGAATTGCTTGAGGACAAGCAAGGCTTTAAGCTTGGGGGAGTTGATACATCTCCGTCGTATCTACTTTTCCAAACACTTTTGCCCTTGTTTTGGACTCTAATTTGCATGATTTGAATGGAACTAACCCGGACTTACATTGTTTTTAGCAGAATTGCCATGGTGTTGTTTTTGCGCAGAAATAAAAGTTCTCGGAATGACCTGGAAATTTACGAGGATTTTTTGTGGAATATATAAAAAATACTGGCGCAAGAATCAATCGGAGAAGTGGAGCGTGGAGCCCACAAGCCCACCAGGCGCAGCCCCCCTGGCCACGCCTAGCAGGCTTGTGGGGCCCATGGAGCTCCACCGCCTCCAACTCCAGCTCTATTTAGTCCCTTTTGTCCCGAAAAAAATAAAGGAGGAGAGTTCATCGCGTTTTACAATACGGAGGCGCCGCCACCACCTGTTCTTCCTTTGGAGGGCGGATTTGGAGTCCGTTCTGGGCTCCGGAGAGGGCAGATCGTCGCCATCGTCATCACCAACCTTCCTTCATCGCCAATTCCATGATGCTCTTCACCGTTCGTGAGTAATTTCATCGTAGGCTTGCTGGACGGTGATGGGTTGGATGAGATCTATCATGTAATCGAGTTAGTTTTGACGGGGATTGATCTCTAGTATCCACCATGTTGTGAGATTGATGTTGCTACTACTTTGCCATGCTTAATGCTTGTCACTAGGGCCCGAGTGCCATGATTTCAGATCTGAACCTATTATGTTCTCATCAATATATGTGTGGTCTTGATCCTATCTTGCAAGTTGTATTCACCTACTATGTGTTATGACCCGGCAACCCCGGAGTGACAATAGCCGGAACCACTCCCGGAGATGATCGTAGTATGAGGAGTTCATGTATTCACTTTGCGCTAATGCGTTGTTCCGGTTCTCTATTAAAAGGAGAACCTTAATATCCCATAGTTTCCACTAGGACCCCGCTACCACGGGAGGGATGGACAATAGATGTCATGCAAGTTCTTTTCCCTAAGCACGTATGACTACATACGGAATACATGCCTACATTACATTGACGAACTAGAGCTAATTACATATTGCTCCATGTTATAATTGTTGCATGATGAATATCATCCGGCATAATTATCCATCACCGATCCAATGCCTACGAGTCTTTTCCTACTGGTCCTTGCTACGTTACTTTGTTGCTACTGCTGTTACTGCTGCTACTGTTACTCTGTCGCTATTGTTGTCGCTGTTGCTACTGTTGCCATCACACTACTCTGCTACTGATACTTTGTTGTAGATACTAAGTCTTTCAGGTGTGGTTAAATTGACAACTCAACTGTTAATACTTGAGAATATTCTTTGGCTTCCCCTTGTGTCGAATCAACAAATTTGGGTTGAATACTCTACCATCGAAAACTGTTGCGATCCCCTATACTTGTGGGTTATCAGACCTTATCGCCCTCACCAGGGCTAATATATGGCCTAGGGAAAACCAGCGTCCCTCCGCGTTCCTGAGACCACGCGACTCATGAGGAAGCACGGCCGCGCAGCGTGCGCAGAGGTCATATCCCCAAGAACCAATTATGGCTGGCGCAGCACCCCGGCGTCGCGTCGATTTGGCCCGACGTGTCTTCGAGCGCCTCGGGAACTGGGAGTGTAGCCACCTTGCTGTGAAGCGCACGTGAAGCCTGGCCTGTAGACTTTTAGGTACCACAACGCTTCAGACCGGCCCCGAGTCTTCGCCAAGAAGCTGGCCCAGGCGCGCCTTGGGCCCGGGGGCTACTGTCGGCGTTCTGGGAATGGGGGTAGCCAGATTTGCCTACCTGTGGGCCAGGGCTGGCCTACTTCACCGACCAAAACCAACGGGCTCGGCACCATCAAGAAAGGCCCTCGCGAGGGGCCAAACCTCGCGAGGAGGAGCAGCTTCAAGATCCGCAGGGGCCTCCTCAGGACCCCCCAGAGCGGCGGAGATTCCGAGGCAAGACCCGGCCTCAGGAGGCAAGGATGATGCGGAGAAAGGACAGACGAGTAGTGGATCGCAGGATGGTGCAGTTTTCCGTTTCGAGCAAAGGAGGGCAGGACGTACGCGGGTTCCCAAGGCATCTCCCAAAGGTTTCCATTCTGGGGCAACGAGGCCACCACCGCCCGCCAGTAGGACAGACGTCATCCCTGGACCCGTCCCTACTACGCTGACAACCACTTTGCAGGCGAATACCACCTTTGGATAGGGGGAGCACGTTCCTCTGTCCCCCTTTAAAATTGGCCATTGTGGGATCCCTTCCCGCCCCGGCGATAAGGGAAGAGGACCCGGGCCACTGCTATATATAGAGGATAGGTTACTTCGTAGAGGGGGAGATCCATTCATTCGCCCATTGGCACCACACAAGAGCCATCCAGCCTCTGGAGGCCCTCGAACACTCTACTAGTTCATCCACCAACCTCCACGAGAGGACTTCCACCAAAGCAGGAGTAGGGTATTATGGTTCTCAGCGGCCCGAACCTGGGTAAACTGCCGTGTTTTGTGTCTTCCTCACCATCAAGTGAGTTCTCTGCCATCCCTAGCGAGTAGCGAGTCCGGCGAACCAAGGCTGTCGAGTGGCCTCCGCACGCGCCCCTGTGTTCGAATCTGTAGGGTTTTGCGGAGCCCGAAATTCGACATCAGTGAGTTTAACATCATTGATGCTTCAATCCTAAGCTAGAGTCACTCGGATGCATGCAAGGGCATAAACTTGATATCCCATTCCATGATGCCATTGATATGACTATCCTATACCTTGGAAACTATGCCCCCTTGTATTGCATCTAACCTTTTGTAGGTACTAGGAATAAATACACTCCATAATATAGCAATCAACTAAGATCAAAAGCAATTTTGACATGGCCAAGTATCTACAAACCTTTTTTCTTCGGAGATGGAGGAAGAAGACAACAAAATCATATCCTTGACAATTCTATGATATTGAATTTCACTCATGTCATTGGGATATATTATGTTCTTCCCTGCGTGACTAACCATTGTAGGTGAAAAGTGAACCCAAAACGACATGCATAGCTCCCAACTCAAGATCATGTTCATCAACTTTGAGCATCCACAACAAGTTCACCTACATGCCATGTCATCAACATGATTCGAAGGTATGTACTCATATCCTTGATAAAGCTTAACAACAATTCATGAGGTAAAGCAACTCAAGTGATATGAAGATATTGAAATGCTTAATCAAAAAATGGTAAACCCATTTCGCGCTTAACGATGAGTATGACCTATGATTAAGCAACCTTGCATGGCTACTCAAGTCAAATACTCTAATATAGGTGACCTAGTCACCGCCCCACATCTAGATGGAGATTATTGGTTCACATTTGACATTTATATTCTTTTGGAAACATTGAACTCTCATCTAAATGTATGTATATATTTTTTCAAATATAAAAAGAAAAAAACTATTTTTTGCTACCTTATGTTTCTCTTTTACTTTTGTTTCTCTTTCACTTTTGTATTCTTTCAAAATTGGCATCTTGAAACAATTCTTTCGATTCTTTTTTACCTATGTTCAGTTAAGGAGTTGAATTTCATTGCAACTCGGTCTCACCGATGTGGAGAACTCACGCCAACCGATTTCTCCGAGTAGCCTGATTCCTATTCTCGGTTCTACAGAACCAATTTGCCTCGGTGACTTTGATATTGTAACCACCTTAGTTTCTCTAATATTTTCTTGTGAATTTTAGCCTTAGGGGGAGAAATATTATCAATGGTTCCATGATTCATTGCCTCCTAACATATTATTGAAAAAATTGTGAGACAAAATCCATTTTAGCATTATTTTTCTAGGGGAGAAAACTTCTCTTGTGGGAGAAAATTCTGAGTGATCCCATACAATATAAGAGGGAGAATCATGTAGGATCCCTAACATAGGGGGATAGTTCACGGAACTATTATCCATATAAAAGGGGGAGAACATTCAGTGAACCCTAGAGACTATCTAAGGAGGAGATAAGACAAATCCAAGGAACCCTTATAAAGGAGAGAAGAATTCAGGATCCCTTTTCTCTCACTGAGCCCTTACCCTTTGTCCTTTTGGAAATTAATGCCAAAGGGTGAGAAATATCAAAAAATATCAAAGCTTCCATCCAATGAACCTATTTATAGGGGAGAAATATCACCTAGAAGCTTACACAAAAGGGGGAGAAATTTCAATTGGGGGGATATTTGTTCCTAAAGGAAGGTCTACCTAAGGGGAGATGTATCAAACCTTACATATTATGGGGGGGAGAGATAAAATTGTTTTAGTGGTTTCAACTTATCTTACTGTACGTACTCCCAATATCTTCAATGCTATGATTCACGGGGAGATGTAATTATCATATATTCATCCCTAGGGAAGAAACATTCTTATTTCTCTTGGAGAGATATCCTTTCATCAAATCTTCTCTTCAATACCTTTGTACTTTTGAAGCTCTTTGCATCTTTGAGTACTCTTGTGCTATCTAACATTAGTTTCCCAAGTGTACTCCAATGTTTAGACGCTCAAGATCCTCAAGGTAAGTATATGCATCATATCCTTGTTCATGATGACCTCTTGTTTCTTGCACATATTGTTTGCAAGAGGGAGTCTTGAACATGGAAGTCCTTCATTCAAATATGTTTGATGCATATAGCCAGGATATCTATGACTTGCCTGGTCCTTCTACCTTGTGTGTGCCCATGCATTCCAAAGAAACTATCCTTCAAAGCTGTCATATTTTAATGCTTATCCTTATTTGAAGCTTTGATTGTATGTTGTCATCAATTACCAAAAAGGGGGAGATTGAAAGCACAATATGCTCTCTTGGTGGTTTTGATCATTCATGACAACATACATTGTCTCTTGGACTAACACTTTTAGCTAGATATTTCATGATTAGTCCATGGAGAGCTTTGGCTAAAGGTTTATGTGCAGATGCCCCTTGATGCAAGAAAGGAATAGGATTGGCTCAAGCTTCAAGCTAGAAGACTCTCCATTTTATATCTGTGATAAATCACTTTTGAGTCCATAGGAAAGCCAATACTATTAAAAGGGAGTGAGGTAGTAAAATGAAAAAATTGCTCAAGTGCTCAAAGTTAGCCACCAAAATACTCAGTCATTTTTCCCACATAACCATTATGTCCAATTCCACATACTCAAATTTGGTGTCACCAACTTTCATATTTCGGACCCACCGAGTTTGACCTCACACGGAATCCCTAGCCATTCCCACCAAATCGGTGGAACCGAATCCATATTGGTGCTACCGAGTTCAGGGTGACCAACTTTATGTTGACTCGGTACACAAAATCGGAATTTCCAAGTTTGAGTATCGGTGCCACCGAGTTTGGCCATGTGACTGTTAGCCACTTTTTCGGTGCCACTGAGTCCCCCCGAGATTCAAAGGTTACTGCCTTTGTGTGAATCGGTGCCACCGAGTTTATGACGTTGGTGTCACCGATTTTGCCACTATAGGTGTAACGGTTGGATTTTGTGTGCTGCCTATATATACCCCTTCACCCACCTCTCACTCGTGGGAGAAGCACTTAGAACACACACTTCACTACCAAATCCATTTTCTGAGAGAGAACTACCTACTCATGTGTTGAGACCAAGATATTCCAATCCAATCATTTTAAACTTGATCTCTAGCCTCCCCAAATAGCTTCCCGCAAAATCAGTGTCTCCTACCCATGCCTATTCTGTGAGAGAGTGATTTTGTGTTGAGGAGACTAACTTTAGAAGCATAAGAGAAAGGAGTGCATTGATCTACCACATCTATTACCTTTTGGATGGTGGTTCCTCCTGGATTGGTTAGGTGTCGCTTGGGAGCCTCCTACTTCGTGTTGTGGAGTTGAACCAAGATGTTTGTAAGGGCAAGGAGATCGCCTACTCTATGAAGATGTACCGTGAGTAAGGCTAGTCCTGTGTGGACGGAAGCCGTGGTGGAATAGACAAGGCGCTTCTTCGTGGACCCCTTGTGCGTGGAGCTCTCCATGGACTCTCGCAGCCGTTACCCTCCGCGGTTTGAAGTCTCCACTGACATGGAAATACGATAGCGCCACCTACCGGAACCAGGCCAAAAATTGCTATGTCAACCTCTTTGCGTTTGATCTCCTAAACTCTACTCCTTTACATGTGCACAATCTTTACTTTTGTGTTGCCATATATGTTGACTAGCATGTGTAGGGTGTACTAGACTTGTTAGAACTGCTGAATTTCCGCCTTCCATGAAATTGGGTTAGGCTAGGAATTTTATCTTGACAAATAGTCTATTCACCCCGCTCTATACACATCTTCTATCGATCCCACAAAAACGGTAGATAAAAGGGTCATGGAGGTGGATTCTGAGGGGCGTGTAAAATGTTTACGGGTCTGACCATTATTAAGGTGGTCTATTCGGGGTGTTTTTTGACACCGCGGAACTCAAAACGCCATTTTACGGGTTTGACCACTTGTAAGGGGTCTTCTAGAGTTGCACTTATTTTTGCATTCCTCGTTGTCTGGCTTAGATCAACTCATGTGAAAATCAAACGCACACAGACTCCAAGGGGCAAAAAGGATAAGAACAAAGCAAAGCCTATTCTACTTTTTTTGTGTTTATGTTTTTGAAAACTAACTCGCAAACAAAAAAATCGCAAAGGCAAAAATAAAAAAATGAAAGAAAATAAAAGCATAGTGTTGGAACGAACCAACACACATGTTTTGAAGCTCCTTGAGCATAAGTACAACCTCATTAAAATTTATTCAAATACGGCCATATCTTGGTGGAGTTGTGGTAGTGACCTTGGCAAGCCAAAATTGGCGGGATCATTGTGTCGGCTGGTAAGGAGCCCATCCTTGGCTCAAGTTGGATAATCTCAAATTCATGTCGCTGGACATGTCTCGAAGGGACTCGGCAAGGTTTCTCATACCATTGATGGAGCCTTGGAGAGTGTAGATGTCTGCGTAGTTGGTGTAGTCTTCTTGTTGTGGCTAGTATTGGGGTTGCTCCTCTTCTTCATCAAGATGAGTTCTTCTTGGTCAAAATTTGCATCTCCATCATGTTGCTCATAGTCCAATTTTCCATGTTCTATAGAGAAACTGTTAGGCATAGGAGTAGGCAACAAGTTTGCACTCCAGAAATTTTCATGCAATGACAACAATGGCTAACTACTACCATTCTAATGCTAGTAAGAACACGAATATTAACAAGGGCATTACCACCAATGGGATGAAGGTCATTGTAGTTGAGACCAAGGGAGTTGGCCAACATGGTGATCACTCCTCCACACATTATATATCCCAGTGCATCATTTGCTTGATGTGTGTGGTGTAGCAGAAGTATTGCCCCCCAAGTTGGGCAAGTAACCGACGTCGAGGTTTAGTTCTTTCTCGAGAACAAGCATATTTTCATCATTCACCATAGAAATTGCTCTGCGTGCATGCAAGAGTTAGTGATAACATAATAGAAATAACATATAGGAGGACTTTTAGTGCAACTCTCTCTTTGCCTAGAGTCATGGACACTCATCTAGTAGAAGTATTCCTCGGGTGTGTGTTAGTGAAATCATAAAGTTATCAAAGATCATCATCATTGTTGAGGAAACCAAAGTGGTTACATCACTCATCGACAGTGACGTTGAAGTCTTGGTGCAAGATACAAAAAGTGATCCGCTCCTCCTGTTAGGCATTTATCTAGATCCCAACATTATGCGAGAGAGTGCTTAGAAACTTAAGCATCATGTGTTCTCAGGTCTAACATCCCTGATAGACAAAATGATGCAACCCAACATTATCACAAAGAAAATTTAAATCATTAGTAATACGTAGCTTAGCAAGTGTTGATTCGCAAGCCCACTTGGTTGCTTTGATCTTCCTTTTACTAAGTTTCCAAACTTCTTCTTGGCTTTACGATCGGTGAAGATGATGCCATGAGTGAAAACTTGTTGTTGTCGTGTCGTTGAAGAACTTGAAGAACCACGTGCACGAGTGGACCTTCTCATAAAGGTCTACACAATAATTTTTCTGTCCAATATAATCAAATATATTAATCATACGGTAGTTACAACGCCATACTCCTCTAAAACCATCAACATATCCAAGGCAAACTCAAATTTGGATAAAAATATGGATCTCCTAATCATGGCAATGCTAGGCATGTAGAACATGGATTCTCGTAAAATAAGTCGGTGATTGGAGGAGAAACATACTATAGATTGATCACACCGAAGGATTTGAACTGACCAATAAATAGTAGGGAGATCCAGATTTTCTTGCTAGGGTTTTGAGAGTTTGGAGGAAGAATTAGAGAAAATAAAGAGATGGGGAAATTTACCTCCTTCCTCGGGCTCTTTGTGCCTACTAGGTCGCTATACTACCGCCCATCCGAGTGCAAACACATGTATGAAAGGTCGTCGCTAACCCTGATAGCTTACATGTCCTTGTGTGTACCTCATGTGACAGTTGAAACGGATGGAAGCGCCCATGTGGAATAGTGTCGAATGCTCTAGACTTGTTGTTCTTCTAGTCGAGGATGTAATACGACTACTTGTATGGGCGTGGGTGCCCATATGGAACATCGTCGAATGATCTTGTCGGTGCACTAAAGACTGGGGTCCCTAGTGCCCCAGAATTGTGCGCGGGCGCAAAGAGCCCCTGCCGGCAGGGCGTGACAGTACCCAGACAAGATACAACCCCAAGATTACCAAGGACCCGGCAAGCCCGCCTTGCCGGGAAGATAACCAAGGCTACACCCATTTGGTGGGCGTGATGAACTCACCAAGTACAAGACCTCGGCAAGCCTCCCTTGCCAGGATGACGACCGAAGCCCCCGGCAAGCTCCCTTGTCGGGAAGAGGACCCAATGCCCCGGCAAGCTCCCTTGCCGGGACGACGGGGCTAGGCACTAAAGGGTGACCACCCTTGCCAGAGTGCCACCACCCCCAAAGTTACAAAGCATTCCGCATGCGCCAACGCACCGTCCAGGTGTCGAAACACTTGGATACGTGTCTTCACTAGCACATCGCTGACAAGGACAAGATGTGCATTCAATGCACCTGACAGCGATAGATGGATAAGCACCGCCCTAGGTTCACTGTAACTTCTTGTGAACCTACCACCGAGCACTGTAGGTGACCCCTTTGCCTATAAAAGGAGGCCCTTAGCTCATTCATAAGGGGTTAGACTCTTTGGACATTGGCCCAGAATAAGGTTATCAACATTCACTATAACAATCAACAACAAAACTGTTAATACAACCAGACAAGCATGACGTAGGGTTTTACGCCTAAGCGGCCCGAACCTGGGAAAATGGGCTTGCCGGGTGCTGATCGTTAGCTCTACTCTTGACGTCACCTCTCCCCGCCTTACAATCACATGGGTTTCACGTGGATTCACATAGGTGTCGACATCGCACCGCCGACATCTTTGGTGCGCCAGATTCTTCGAAGTTTGGGCGTGAATCAGAGCAAACTCAGCACCAGATTCTTCGAAGTTTGGGCGCTGCGCCACGGTTCCCTCGGAAACGGGGTACCGCGGCAGACGCTCTATTCTGCTATGGCTTCCCAAGGCCTGCGCGAGTGCGTTGCTACGTGAGCGCGGGACATGGAGGTGGAGGCTCCAAAGTCGGCACCGTTAGGCCAATGCATTGCTCGGGGCCAACACGCGGCTGTTGAGGGCGTGCCTGGGCGCTTCAAAGAGGCCTGGTGCATACTCCGGCGGACGCACCTCTGCAGAGTGATGCAAAGTCGTTGAGGATGCGCCACACGGTCCCGAAGCCCCGGCGTGCACTCCAGCATGAGTGTTGTGCCCCGAGAGCGTCGCATCGTTGCCCAAGATGCGCTCGGGGGCTCCGCCAGCACAGCCTAGCAAGAGAGAAGAAAAGGGGTTACACCCTGTCCGACTTTTTCTCCAAACGACGGTCGCGGACTATCGGCAAGAAGTCTTTGCCGGAGAAAAAGCCACCGGGAGCGGTGATTTCCTGCTTGCCAGGGACTCCGAAGCCCCGACAAAAGATTCAAGCGCCATGCAACCACGGCGTGAGGAGATAAGTTTTGAAGTTTGAGATTCAGATCCGAAATAGATAGATTCTATGTTTTTCCCTTTGAAAGTTCCAATCTTTGTGTGTGGAGTTTACGCATACTAGGACCTTTACAAAGGTCAGTGCACCTTGTCTTTGTTTCGAACTCATTCAAACGACCTCAACGGCCACACAACGCCTTCAAACAGTTGTGAACCCAATCAACAGAGCAAGCGGCTATGTAGCACCCGATTTTGTCTCAAGATGCGCTTGGCGATTTCTATGGTTGCACTGAGCGCGGCAAGGAGGCTTGCCAGTAGTTGCCGACAAGCTCCCAGATTATGCAAAGACGAATCATACAGAGAACGGAATCAAGAAAAGGGAAAACAGTCTTTTCATTCATTTGGATGGATACATTTGACTCCACTTACAAAGCGTTGTTATCCTAACCTCAAGTCCGTGTCTTTTGACGAGGATCAACCTACGCGGAGGAATTGGAGTTCATAAAGACAAGGCGCGGCAAGGCCCGCGGTGCATCCACGCTGGCTTCCCCAGCATTGTACCGACGGAAGCGGGTTCGGCCTCATTAAGCCGTGAGAAGGGGGCAACGAATCCGGTTGAGATCCCCCCTGTGAGGCCAGGGAGAGGCGTGACCGGGTCGCCTAAGTGCAGGAAGCACTCAGTCCTAGCCGAGGGAATCGCCATCCGATTAAATTCCCCCAGGCATGAGACTAGGCCCGGCACGATCGCCGCCGCCGTCCCGCTCGTCGCCGTCGCTCGAAGCGGAGTGCTCAATGCCACTCGAGCCACCTTCGCAGCAGCCGAGAAGCACACGTGGGCGCCCCTAAAGCAACATGGAGGACCGCCACCAGGGCAAGCCTTGGAGAAGGAGGAGGCGCTGGAGTAGCGTCCGCCTCCCCCGGCCTCGACCTCCACAACGACCGTGGCCCATCGCCCTTCCTCCGCCACACGCGCTCGGGCCGTCTTCTGCCGCGGTGCCCCTAGAAGCTGTGGCATGATCCGAACGGGTTCCTCTCGCCTCCCTGGGTGCCGACGATGGCCGACCCCGTCCCCTAACCATTGTTAGGGGCGAGCGCCACCAACAGACAGAAGAAGATTCTGAAGACCAAGTCTGAGGAGTTGGCGGATTTAGGAGGAGTTGGGTGAGAAAAACCCCTCGCAAACCCTCCCAATTTAGAGGATGGGGCGCGGGGGCTAGCCTCCCTTGCTCCGGAAAACACCACCCCTCTCGCCCAATAGCTCGAGCTCACGGGCGAATAGAGAACCGCCCTGCTGCACCAATGCATGCACGGGCGGGCCCAGCCACTACTGCGCCTTTTAAGGCCACGTCTGCCACCTGTCCATCCATAACTGCGCGTGCCACGCGCGTGGCAGAGGCGTTTCAGGAGGTGGAAAGGCCACTCCGCGCACAACCTCCCACTTCGCGCATCCGATGAGCAACGTGGGGAAAAGCAGCCGCCGGCAAGATCCAGGCATGAAGGCCCGTGCACCTCTTTGGGCCTGTCCCAACAACGCTTCGCATGCGTGTGTGGCCCAGGCCCGAGGGCTCCTGTCGGTGCACTAAAGACTTGGGTCCCTAGTGCCCCAGACATGTGCACGGGCGCAAAGAGCCCCTTTCGACAGGGCATGGCAGGACCGAGACAAGATACAACCCCCAAGATTACCAAGGCATCGGCAAGCCCGCCTTGACGGGAAGATAACCAAGGCCACGCCCATATGGTGGGCGTGATGAACTCACCAAGTCCAAGACCTCGGCAAGCCTCCCTTGCCAGGATGACGAACGAAGCCCCCAGCAAGCTCCCTTGCCAAGACGAGGACCCAAGGCCCTGGCAAGCTCCCTTGATGGGATGACAGGGCTAGGCACTAGAGGGCGACCACCCTTGCCACAGTGCCACCGCCTCCCAAGTTCCAGCGCATTCCACATGCGCCAGCACAGCGCCCAGGTGTCGAAACACCTAGATACGTGTCTTCACCAACACATAGCTGACAAGGACAAGACGTGCATTTAATGGACCTAACAGCAGTACATGGATAAGCACCACCCTAGGTTCACTGTAACTTCTCGTGAACTTACCGCCGAGTATTGTAGGTGACCCCTTTGCCTATAAAAGGAGGCCCTTATCTCATTCATTAGGGGTTAGACTCTTTGGACATTGGACCACAAGAAGGTTATCAAAAGTTAATGTAACAATCAACAACAAAACGCTTAATACAACTAGACAAGCAGGACGTAGGGTTTTACGCGTAAGCGGCCCGAACCTGGGTAAAAAGGCTTGCCGGGTGCTGATCGTTACCTCTACTCTTGACGTCACCTCTCTGTGCCCTACAATCACAAGGTTTTCACATGAATTCCCATAGGTGTCGACCTCGCACTCCCGACAGATCTAGACTTTTTGGTTGTTTTTACAAAGCTATAAAACAAGCACGCATGCGAGTGCAAGTGCCCGTATGAAACATCATCATTCAAACTATTCCCTTTGGCTATTTTTTGCTGGAACCGTCAGTAGTTCACACAACCGCCCAAGCGACAACAACGGTCACCTAGAAGGCCGTTATTTGATTTTCTGAAAGTTCACTTTTTCTTCATTTTTATGTGGGGTTAGTTCCAAAATAATAAATAGGAATATTTCCAGGTATTCGAGCATTGATACACCATATAATTTAATCAGCACAAAGAAAAGTCTTCATTAGAACGACTCTTCCGAACGCAACTTCTTTATCTAGAACTGCAATCACTCTTTATTTAAACAAGAATAAAAACTTACTTGTCTACTTTATTTGCATGGGTTGCCTTCCATTAAACACTTGTTTTCGGTTGGTTTGCTCAATCATAGTGGTGATCAAGTTTCTCCAAGGACATCGAGACCATAGCTTCTGGCTTTCAAAATGATGTCATCTTCTCTATAGGTCTTCATTTCCTTTTCCTGGGGAATGGTCTCATAAAAGGATTTTAGCGGGTAAGTCAATCCAAAATTTCCCTTAAACACATTTATCACAGCTTTGATAGTCATTTGAAAAGGTCTACCGAGAATTATAGGAGCAATAGGATCTTCATGCATGTCAACTATCTCAAGACCAATAATGACCTAAGAATCATTAATTTGAACTATAACTCCATGCTTAAGTCCTACTGCCCGAGTAAAAGTATAATTGTCCATATTCACTATAACCATGGTAGTAGCATACAGACCTAGACCAAGACTATCATAAATAGGCTTATGCATAGTAGAAACACTAGCTCGTAGATCACACAAAGAATTAAACTTATTTAAACCAATCAAAATCTCTATAGTAGGCTAAAAAGCATCTTCTTGCTTGGTAAGTAACTTACTGTAAACCTTGTTTCTTTCATCATCTAAGTCACATATGTTGGCTGCAACTTTGTCAACAAAAACGTTACATGCTTTCTTATTAGAAACCTTAGGTAGTGGGTACTTCACTGATATCATCTTTACAAACTCTGCAATGGTATAATTATATTCTAGCACATGGCTTGTGTCTAGTTCTTCAGTCTTCGTTGTGTTACTTCTTACCATCTTAACATCTTCAACCGGATTAGGTTTGGCTTTACGTGCAAACTCGGCTACGATCAATGTTTGGCTCACTGCAATTTTAGCCACTTGTCTTCCGTATTACAGGATCTTCCATCTAGCATCCACACATCATTTGCTAGTCTAAAAAGCTTACTCGTAATCTGACCAAGTATGTTATCACGATTCTTCAAAATACTATTGAAGTTTTCATTATGGTAAGTTTGACTAGCAACAAAAAAATCATAGTATCCTCAAGAGTATTTCTAATGCTAATATTAGCTACATTAAAATTATATGGTGCTCCATTATTATTAGGATAAGGAAGTCTAGGAGCATATCCATTATTTTTCCATTTGGGATTATAGTTATTGCAAGAAGTAAAATTTACATCACTATCCTCTTCATTAGTGATGGCATTATCGTTTACCTCTTCTTTTCCTTTCATACCGAATATGAGTTCATCAAGCTTAGCTGTAAACATTGTGTTAGTTTCTTCAATTGCATTCACCCTCTCGGTGGTGGTTCTTTCAACATGCCACTAGGCATGGTTCTCTTGCATGTCATCAAGTAGTTTCTTGACATCATCTATAGGATTTCCCATGATTATTCCTCCTACAGCGGTATCAAGCATAGTTTTTGACATATGATTTAAATTGTTATAAAACATATAAAGGATTCACCATTCTTCCATTCCATGGTTAGGTTAGTTTTTCATAGCTTCCTTCATTCTTTCCCATGAAAGCGCTAGTAGCTCACGTTCCTCCTGCTTGATACCTGCAATCTGAGAACGAACTTGTATATTTTTTGCATGTGTACAAAACTTATATAAATATTTGCTACAAAAATTGTTCAAAGAAGTTATATTGCCGTTATGCAAGCCTAGAAGCCATTCATTTGCTTGTCCTCTCAAAGAGAAAGGAAATAAACGCAACTTGAAAGCATCTGGGTCATAATCTCTAATGTGTGTCATGTTGCATAATTTAGTAAAATTATGCAAGTGCATATGAGAATCTTGAGATGTAGGGCCTCCAAGTTGGTCCCACTGAATCTTGGAAACTAAGTTCGATTTGATCACATACTCGGCAGCTGCAACCTCAGGTTGTGCTATGCGTTCACACATGAAGTTTTTGTTGGGAGTAGTAGAACTTCCAAGATTATGAGCATGATAATCCTTTTGGTATTTTCAACACATAAAACTTTCAAAAAAATTAAAATTAAACTAAAGAAAAAATATTAACCAAAAATTGAAACTAAACTTTAACAAAAACTCTAGACAAAAAGACTAGGAACACTCAATTCCTCCCCGACAACGGCGCCAGAAAAAGGGTTTGATACTTCCTTTTTATGTGATCCGGTAACGAGAGAGAAAGTATGCCACACCTATTTCCCCAAGAAGTGGCCGTGGGTTATCGAACCTGCCAGAGGAAGGTTCCCTTGAAGACATGGTCTCTAACAAGCAATTATTAAAGGAATAATTCCAGCCTTGACCAGATAAATCAAGTTAATGGTGATGAAAAGCTTATAATACCAGGTACGGGTATAAGGTCCTTTATTGCTTACAACCATGTATGTATTTGTGTTGGGCCGAGATAAAATCTTAATTTGTGCACTGGTAGGGATGCACCGAGGGGGATGTATCCAAACAATATATTTACCGGCATGCGTCCTACATCAAGAATTAATGGTCCTACTAAAGACCATATCCATCGCGGGGGCTTGCCTCGATAATTAACATTATAGTAACTAGACACGAGATTTCGGTTTATAATGACTATACCTGACGAATCCTGGTGGATTGGATCCGTGTTGCCCTAGTGAACCTTTCTGTCACTCATGTTTAGAATAACACTTCACGTTCTCCCTTCCCTTAGCCTCGTCATGACTCACTCTCCATGGTACTATGTACGTAGAGGGATGAAGAACACGGACAAGAGAAAAGACATCTATGAAACAATTTCATTTCACACATACGAAACGTTAATTAAAAGCTCTTCTGTTGGTCCCCACAACAAATATAGAGGGTTGCAAGGTCTATGCCTCAACCCATACCTTACCATACTACTCAAACATGGATATTATATCACATGAATAAAACATTGAAGAACACATATTAAAGATCGACTGATTGATAATATGTCTTAAAGTGGTTTCTTGTGTGATGCGTGATTACAATTATGAACTAGGGGAACACAGAGTATGGTGGTGATGTCGGCTATGGAGACGGAGCTGGCAGCGGCAAGGTCTGATGGAAGGGGATGAAGATGGTCATGTTCTCGCTTTGCTTGTGGATGTTCCCCTTTATTAAAGTTGTTCAAGTGGACGAGGAGCCTCAGAATCCACGCCATATGACAACTCATGCGAGTGGTCATGGTCGTATGGAACACCGACTTTTGTGTTGTTTCTTCTGGCGTGCCTCCTCTTGATTTCCCCTATCTCCACTTTTAGTCCTTTTCAATGTTCCTACGTGATTTGATCCTATTTAGCCTATTTCATGTGGAAACACATCAAAGAGAGAATATTTGGAACCCTTTGCATTCAATAGGCATTAGTACCAATATCGGAGCGAATATCTCAGTTTAACGAAATAACTTGGTTTAAACAATGGGAAAGTGGGTGTAAAAGTATCAGTCATCACATTTGCATATATTATTTGTGTGAGTGCGACCAACGACCAAAAATGTGGCTTGGAACAACACAAATGTTCGAATGGCAAAAGCATTCCAGAAGGTGGGGGCGACCCGCTTATGCAAATATTGAAAGTGGTAGTACCACGACCGATCAAAAACATGTTCATTTGGCAATGTTTGACATGTGTGCCCTTAAATGGGACTGGTTTCAGTGTTGCAGCAAATCCTTGAAACAAAGTTCTTACGAAATTAGGTTTATGGATTGTTGGATATATTGGCACTTTTCCATGGATTATCCTTTGCTGACAAAAGCATCGTTCGATGTTTATTTATTTGTACATATTCTCAAAACTTTATTTTGCATGTAAACTAAATGTATTAACCCTAATCTATGAATCATTTAAGTGCATCAGGATCTTTCTTTTACTTATTATGGGAATCATATGAGTTGGTTGTGAAGCTGTGAAACACTACATGATAATGGAGGGGATAACAACCCTAACAACTTGTTCAAACTTTGTATGGTTCATGTGAAACTACAGCAAATGAGTTGATCATATGTGTCTCGAGAATAATGCTAATTGTTTTGGATGTTGATCTATTTACACTGGTATAATGAGCTAATTATTTGCATGTTAAGAACAAAATTGAATTAAAGATCCCATACTAGTACTCGCGGTTGCAGTTCACAAGAAAACAAATGACGAAGTATAGGTTATACATATCTGAAATAATTTCATTGGAAAGAAAATTCAAATATTAATCCGACAATACAATTACACATGACATGCCTTAACATATTGCTAGTAAAATATGTAATCATACTTTTGCCCAAAATAAGATAAGGACTAATGTACCCACATGAATGTAGTAGTGGTAAAACTTAGCTCATGCCGCAAACCCACCACGTACATTTACAATCGAGTTCCCCAAGATGGAAAACACAAAACTACAACTGCCACCTGCCCAGTATGTTCATTAGCCATTGCAGTTCCCCAAGAGTGGAAAAAATAATTGTTGTTGTCACCAGCACTACCCCCATTACACACCGACCCCCTGTTTACATAAGGATCCCCACGCTCTATATACCTCGCCATTGTCTTGATCTTCCTCCCTGCCCCAATCCTCACAATAAAAGATCCGCCACATAAACTATGCATTAGAAGAGACGCCAATGGCGATCTGAGGGTAAGCCCAAATTTGGACTTCAACAAGGAGTTCATCTTCCAGTTCGCCATGTAGGCCCATGGCAGTACCATGGTGAAATTCATGTACACCGATGATCTCCTATATGATATCACCCTATACCTTTTCTTGCCATCAAATTTGATGTACACAAACAATCTCATATACTGTCTCATGTGAATATATTGAGTAAATATGTTTTTATCAGACTTGAGCCTTCAGGGACCCAAGGAGGTTTGAACTCTGGGTGCGCAAGCTCTTCGGCCCTACCCTACAGCGCTGCCTCCCAGCAACACTCCGACGTGTTTGATCTAGGGAAAAGGGACATTGGACGCCATCGATTACCCAGGTTTGGGCCACCTCTTGGTGTAAGACCCTACTCCTGCTTTCTTGATAGGTGGGTGCCAAGGAGATTACAACAATCTGCCTCCCCTACGGTGGTGGTTTGTCCTCCCTTATATTGTCCTTGGTCCTCTTCCCCACAAAAAAGAACCGACGGGAAGTCTTGCCACAACAGCCAGTTTGAAGGGGGACATGATCACACCCTATCCTGGCAAAAGCAGTTGTCGCCTCTAAAAGCTTCCTCCATGACACGTTGGTGGGATCTGGGATGAACTCTTGCTGTGGAAATATGTAACGTCCAAGATATGACAGTTCCCTTAGTTGGGGGCGAGGCCTCAAAAGGGGAAACAGGCGCATCTAAGTGTTTTAAAAGAACAGTAAACATTGCAGTACATATAAGAAGGGATGAGTATATGAGTTGGCTTACACTCGCCACATAAAAACTTACAAATCCACTCAACATTTTTTCAAGCATTCATAAGGAAGGGTCCAACTATGGACAAGATAAACAACAAAAGCAATGTTCCCGCCTCGCTAGGCCTGTATCACGACCAAGGACCTCTAGTCGTCAGGGTACGTACATACGACCGCTGTCCACGTCAAACTCCCACTTCAACTGAGTTGCCTCGAAAGCATCCGTATGTGCTACACCTGTACCTGTGGGATGGTTGTAGTAATTTGTGAGCCACAACGACTCAGCAATCTCATGACCATCGTATCGAATCCAACTAAGTTGTTAGGTGAGGATGGGGTAGGTGCTTGAGTTTGCAGCAGCACTAAGCATTTATGGTGGCTAACTTACGAAGAATAAGAAGTAATTTAGTGGTCTGCGCCTGGCGTTCATGAGTAAGAATAATCACTAAGTGATCCTCATCGCCTACTTACCTCAGTCATAACCCCACCGTGTTCTTTTTCAGAGAAGGAATCTAAAGGAAACAATCACGGTTACACACATAGTTGGCAGGTTTTAATTAAAGTTATTTCATGTTATCTAGAATCGGGTGTTAACAAAGTTTCCATGTTGCCACATAACCATGGGCACGACTTTTCAAAAGATTTAACTTTGCAGGGGTGCTCCAACTAATCCATCACAAATTACCACATGCCGCATAGAAGTCCTCGATCATGAAACTCATGATCTCGTCGGATTCCTTAGTGGAAAACCTCAACTCTCAGATAACCCAAAGTCTCACCGGAATCCCGATGCACAAGATATCTCGTTAAGATAAGAACAAGTCCAGCAAGAGCACCCGACATGTCGACGAACCCGATAAGAGCCGTGTATCTCAGTCTCAGGACACGACGGATAAGCACAGCATACGGTGGCCTAATAGAAATCTCCCGTGTTGCCCCGGGTTGGCCCCACAAACGGCTCTAGGTTGGACCAATACTCATGAGGAGCACTGGTCTGAGGGTTGATTAAGTTTCCTCAGGGTAGCTATTCCCTATGATTTAGTTATTAATTTATTAGCAAATGTAACACCAAAGTTGGGTCCTATCAGACAAGCCTTAACACTACACGATTTACCATGGGTTCCCCATAACAACCCCGAATGTGTTAGGAGCGCCTTTTTATGTAATAGAACACCGGTAGCCAAAACTAAGGCGGCAAAAGCCGAACAAATTACCTAGCAAAATGTTAGGCCTTCCACCTTTCACCAAGTATGTGGGTGCATTAATTAAATTGAATTAAATAAGATGATAGTCAAATTGCCCATGTTATCACAAGGACTAGCTTGCACCTGCAACTAGCAATACTATAAGATGGTTGAGGAAGCACTAACTTAGCCAATCAATGTTTAATAGGAGGTGAAGGGTTAGAGGTTTTCATGGTAATGTTTGGAGGCTTAATTATCATGTGGTAGGAAACATTAAGTAACGATGGAAACGATTCAACTAGGCATATCAAAGCTATAAACGGTGTCAAGGTCACGATCATCTTTCTTGTGACATCTTCAAACAAGAACTGCTCTTGATCTTCCTTAACATACTCAACGGAATCCTCGAACTCGTTCTCAGCACCCGCTGCTACCCAAAATAAATAAGCACCCAATAAATACCAGCAAGTAACATGCTACAAACAATATGATGCATGTGTGGCATGAAAGGAAGCATGGTATTGCTATACTAGTCATCTTTGCATGCATTATTTAAGTTATTAATATTCTGGACAGAACCACAAGTTAACTTCTTTGAACATGCATGAACATGGCAGAAATGGATGCAACACGAGAAAACGGTGCAAAAACATATAAAGAACATAGTGAAACGAGTTATGTAACTCCCGAAAACTAAAACAAGATACAGAAGACTACGGAGAAAAAACATCAATATACCACACACTATGAGCATCCACTTGGAATTCCAAGGTTGCCAATGGTCCAAGCACAAAATTCCAGGTGTAATAGAGATAAATATCATGCAAATCCATCAAGCTCAACCCACACAAAGCCAAAAACAAAATAACAAACAATCTGCCCATTAACAACAACATACCACTTTGCTCAAAAGAAATATAGTAGGTACAACCATCTAATGAGTTCAACCAAGACATGTTATCAAAGCTATCAACCAGTACTACAACACCCAACCAAAAGCTAATTCAGTAGAAGCAAGAATGAGTGGCTACCAAGTTCTAAACATGGCAAATATCATAACAGTTCATGACTTGGTGAAAATCAAAGATTTTCACTGGCAGTTTATAATCTGGAGCATATTGACAGCAACAAAATACTATGCTACATCCAACCTCATGGCATGAAACTTAGCAAGGTGATATAAGACAACATACACTACAAAACACTAGCACTGATCTTGGGCTAAATCCCCACAAAATATTTGCTAGCATCAATTTAACAGGGCATGAAAATGATAGCAACATCTTAGACTTAGTCAAAATCACAGATTTTGACTAGCTGCAATTTTTAAGAAAATAGCTACTGTGACATAGAATAGAACTATGATGTAAGTTCCTATTGACAAACTTGTAGCACGAAGTTGTAGAGGAGTTCAAACTCTACAAATCATGCAACTGGAACAAACTCTTAGGATCAACATAGCCATGGGAACCATCAACACAACTGGGGAAGAAAATAATAGTCTGAACACTTCGTAAAATTCTAACATGTGATTCTTTAATAATTCTTAGCTACTTAACAACAAGGTATCCACTTATCTACAAGACTATCATGGCAAACAAAATTACCCGGGTCTAGTACCCACAAAATGCTAGGAATTTCATGTTGACACAAACTCCAAAGCATGCACGGAACAAATACTACGAAAATCACAAAATGCCACCTCATCAGAAAATGGCATTTTTGCAAACTTTCTCAAAAGTGAAATCCAATGCCACCATTGGATTCCTTGGGTTTTCTACCCCAAAATCAGATATCACACTCATTGATTTCTATGGGGAAAACTACCACAAAACTAAAAAGAAAAATCACCTACAATCCTACCACACTTATAAGTGACATGAGCCCCAATTTGGAATCTGCCAAATATGGCAACGTCCATATTTGGACATTTTCATAAAGGGAACAATAATCTAAACTATTACACAGCAATTAACATCACAAAAAAACATAATTAAATGGACAAGGTCCACTGGTAGTGACACCAGCTCCCTGTAAGGATGACAGGTGGGCCCTTGGCCCACTGTCATATGCACAAGAAAAATGCAAAAGTTTTTTTTAGTATATAGCACATGGGGGATTCGAACCCGGGGCTGCGAGTGGTGTAGTGGGTTTGTTGCCACTGGGCTACAGATGTGGTTCTTGACAGGGAGGGGGGTTGATCTCCCTTATACTAACTACATGCGCGTATCTCCTTCTCCAGAGATAGAGGAGAAGACCATGACACTAACGACAGCAATGGCGATCACCGGCGCAGGCGACCATCGGCGGGGGCTGCGGTGCTACGGGTTTCCATTCCCACCATCGGTCATGGCGGCACGCGAGATAAGGTGGCGCTCGAGAACGAGCAGAGGCGCGCTCGAGACTGTGTAACGGAGGCGGAGCTACGAGCAATCTAACGCACAGGAAGAGGGCGAGAAGGGACGACGATGCTTATAGCAGGCTGACGTGCAACACGACGCATCCAAGAAATCGAAAGCGAGGGAGAAGGGCTGGCGATGCTTACTGCGGGCTGACGTGCAACACAACGCGTCTGAGGCGTCGAGGCCGAGGGAGAAGGGCAAGCAATGGCTGGCGACGGCGGCGACTTTGTTCGTGTCGAGGCCGACAACTCGGCGGCGACGCAGGGATGGTCCGGCCTCCCTAGCGTTGGGAACCGAACGCGGAGAGCACCACAGTCCTTCTGGGCATTCTAGAGGGAGAGAAGGAAGGCCACCGGAGCACGAACGACCGACGACGATTACCCGCACTCTCTGAACTCTGAATCTCTCCGCTCTGAAGCTTACCATCGCGGAGGGAGAGAAATGAGGGAATAGGGAGATGGCGGCGGCGCGAGCGAGAAGGGGGAAACCATAGGCTAGGGCATGGACATCGAGGGGCTTTATTGGCCTGGGAGGCGCGATGCAGCTCGCCACTGTGGCCATGGCGGGGGCCCTGCGCAGACTCTTTGTGAGAGGAAGGTGTAAAGGGGATGAGCACGACGACGGGATGCGGTCATCGACACGTGGGGCAGCACAGGTGCCATGCTGGAAATAGAGATCGCGCGTGATGGGCTCGCGGGTGCTGGGTCGAGGCTACTACGCTGCTGGGCCGGCTGCTCGGCCACTAGCTGGTGCTGCTAGTGCTAGCTGAGAGGAGAAAGGCCCAACTGGGTGCTGCCTATTTCTCCCTCAGTTTCAAATAAAAGGATTTCTTTTATTTTAAAAAGCTGCTAGAGGGAATAAAAACATCACTGATTTGAGAGAGGGAAAGAAAAAGAAAAATGCTTTTGGACTCTCAAAATTGACCTCTGTTTTATAAAATGGATTTAGGATTTTAGAGCAAACCGAAAGAACACACATAATCGCTATAAGGCACTGTTTTTGCAAAAAGGCCACCAAAAAAATGACCACATTTAACTAAGTGACACATTTAAAAACCCTAACAGAATATTAGCGGAAGATCCAACATTTTTTATTTCGCAAAATAAGGCACTTCTATCACAACTTCTATGACCGCGTTCGGTTCCCGGCGCTAGGGAGGCCGGACCGTCCCTCCATCGCCGCCCCGTCGTCGACGTCGACACAGACAGAGGCATCACCGTCGCCAGCCATCGCCAGCCCTTCTCCCTCGCCCTCGACTCCTCGGACGCATCGCATTGCACGTCAGCCCGCTGTAAGCACGGTCAGCCTTCTCCCTCGCCCTCGATGCCTTGGACGCGTCGCGTTGCACGTTAGCCCGCTGTAAGCATCGCCGACCCTTCTCCCCCTCTTGCTCCGTGTTGGACTACCCGTAGTGCCGCCGCCGCACCATAGTCCCGAGCGCGCCTCTGCTCGTTCTCGAGCGCCACCTTCTCTCGTGTGCCGCCGTGACCGATGGTGGGAATGGAAACCCCATAGCTCGACAGCTCCCGGTGGTGCTCACGTGCGCTTGTGATCGCCGTTGTTGTCTTCTCCTCTATCGTCGGAGAAGGAGATACACACATGTAGTTAGTATAAGGGAGATCGACCCCCTCCCTGTCAAGAACCAGAGCCGTAGACTAGTGGCAACAGAACCACAGCACCACCCGCAGCCACGAGTTCGAATCCCCCGCGCGCTATATACTAAAAAAAATCTTTTGCATTTCTCCTTTGCCTATGAGAGTGGGCCAAGGGCTCACTTGTTATCCTCACAAGGAGTTGGTGTCATTGCTAGTGGACCTTGTCCATTTAATTTTTTTGTGATGTTAATTGTTGTGTGTAATAGTTTCGATTATTTTTCCCTTTCTGGAAATGTCCAAATATGTACATTGCCATATTTGGCAGATTCCAAATTGGGGTTGCTGTGACTTATAAGTGTTGTAGGATTGTAGGTGATTTTTGTTTTCAGTTTTGTGGTAGTTTTCCCCATAGAAAGCTATGAGTGTGATATATGGTTTTGAGGTAGAAAAACCCGAGGAATCCAATGGTGGCATTGGATTTCACCTTTGAGAAAGTTTGCGGAAATGCTATTTTGTTATGAGGTGGCATGTTGTGAATTTTATAGTATTTATTCTGTGCATGCTTTGGAGTTTTTGTCAACATGAAATTGTTAGCATTTTGTGGGTAGTAGGCCCTGGTAATTTTGTTTGTCATGATAGTCTTGTAGATAAGTGAATACCTTGTTGTTAAGTAGCTAATAATTGTTGTAGAATCACATGCTATGTTAAGTAGATAAGTGAAATAGTGTTGAGACTGTTATTTTCTTCCCCTCTTGTGTTGATGGTTCCCATGACTATGTCGATCGTAAGAGTTTGCTCCAATTGCATGATTTGTAGTGTTTGAACTCCTCTGCAACTTGGTGCCACAAGTTCGTCAATAGGACCTTGCATCATAGTTTTATTCGCTGTCAAAGTAGCTATGTTGCTAAAAATTGCAGCTAGTCAAAATATGTGATTTTGACTTAAGTGTGAGATGATGTTATCATTTTCATGCCCTCTTGAATTGATGCTAGCAAGAATTTTGTGGGGATTTAGCCCACGATCAGTACTAGTGTTTTGTTGTGTATGTTTTCCTATATCACCTTCCTAAGTTTCATGCAATTAGGTTGGCTCTAGGATACTATTTTGTTGCTGTCAATATGCTTCAGGTTATAAACTGCCAGTGAAAATCTCTGATTTTGACCAAGTCATGAACTGTTATGATTTTTGCCATGTTTAGAGCTTGGTAGCCAATGATTCTTGTGACTAGTTAATTAGATTTTGGTTGGGTGTTGTAGTCCTGTTTGATAGCTTTGATTCCATGTCTTCGTTGAAGCCATTAGATGGTTGTACCTGCTATATATCTTTTGAGAAAAGTGGTATGCTGCTGTTGGACAAATTGTTTGTTATTTGATTTTGGGATTTGTGTGAGTTGCGCTTGATAGATTTGCATGATCTTTAGCTCTATCCCACCTGGAATTTTGTGAATGGTACAGTGGCAACCTTGGAATTCCAAGTGGATGCCCATAGCCTCCGGTATATTGCTGTTTTGTCTCCATAATCTTCCGTATCTTGTTTTGTAGTTTCCGGGAGTTCTGTAACTCGGTTCACGAGGTGCTTTATATGTTTTTGAACCATTTTCTCATGTTGCATCCATTTATGCCATGTTCAGAGAAGTTACCTTGAGGTTCTTTCCAGAATGTTAATAACTTAAATAATGCGTGCAAAGATGACTAGTATAGCAATAGCATGCTTCCTTTCATGCCACATATGCATCATATTGTTTGCAGCATGTTACTTGATGGTGTTTATTGGACTCTTATTTCTTATGGGTAGCAACAGGTGCTATGAACGAGTTCGAGGATTCCGTTGAGTACATTCAGGAAGATCAAGAGCAGTTCCAATCTGATGATCTCACACGCAAGATGATCGTGACCTTGACACCGTTTCTAGCTTTGTTATGCCTAGTTGAATTGTTTCCATCGTTACTTACCTGATAATTAAGCCTCCAAAAATTTCCATGAAAACCTCTAACCCTTCACCTCCTAACAAACATTGATTAGCTAAGTTAGTGCCTGCTCAACCAGCTTATAGTATTATTTGTTGCACGTGCAAACCGGTCCATGTGATAACATGGGCAATTTGATTATCATCTTATTTAATTCTATTTAACTAATGCACATATATACTTGGTAAAAGGAGAAAGGCCTAGCCTTTTTCTAGGTGATTTGTTTTGCTTTTGCCTCCTTAGTTTCGGCTACTGATGTTTTATTCCATAACTGAGCGCTCCTAACACATTTGGGGTTGTTATGTGGACCCCCTTGGTGAATTGTTTAGTGTTAAGGCTTGTGTTGCAAGACTCTACTTTGGTGTTATATTTGCTAATAACTTAATAATTAAAGCATAGGGAATAGGTACCCCCAGGATACTTAATCTACCCCCAGGGCAATGCTCCTCATGAGTGTTGGTCCAACCTAGAGCCTTTTGCGGGGCCAACCCGGGGCAACCCGGGAGATTTCCATCAAGCCACCGTACGCTGTGCTTATCCGTCGTGTCGTGAGACTAAGATACGCGACTCTTATCGGGGTTGTCGACACGTTGGGTGGTCTTGATGGACTTGTTCTTACCTTAATGATATATCTTGTGCATTGACATTCTGGTGAGACTTTGGGTTATCTCAGAGTTGAGGTTTTGCACTAAGGAATTCGATGAGATCACGAGTTTCATGATCGAGGATTTCTATGGGCCTATGGTAATTTGTGATGGATTAGTTGGAGCACCCGTGCATGCTTAAATCTTTCGGAAAGCCATGCCCGCGGTTATGTCGCAAACGTGGAAACTTTGTTAACATCCAGTTCTAGATAGCTTGAAATAACTTAAATTAAAACCTGCCAACTATGTGTGTAACCGTGATTGTTTCCTTCAGAGTTCCTTCTCTAAATACATCTTGTTCTTCGTCGGTTAGCCACCATAAATGCTTAGTGCTGATGCAAACTCAAACACCTACCCCATCCTCACCTAACAACTTAGTTATATTCGATACCATGGTCATGAGATTGCTGAGTCCTCGTGGCTCAAAGATTACTACAACCACCCCACATGTACAGGTGTAGCAGATACAAATGCTTTCGAGGCTACTCAGTTGAAGTGGGAGTTTGACGAGGACAGTGTCCGTATGTACGTGACGTACCACGACGACTAGAGGTCCTTGGTCGTGATCCGGGCCTAGCGAGGTGGGAACATTGATTTTGTTGTTTATCTTGTGTGTAGTCAGACCTTGCCTTATGAATGCTTGAATAAATGTTGAGTGGATTTGTAACTTGTTATGTGGCGAGTGTAAGCCAACTCATATACACATCCCTTCTTGTATGTAATGCAATTTTTACCGTTCATGCGAAACGCTTAGATGCGCCCCTTTCCGCTTTTGAGGCCTCGCCCTCAAATAAGGAAAGTGCCGCATCTTGCACATTACACAATCCTCCCGTCCTGGTCTTCTTGCAGCATAGAGGAAAAAATTTAAGGGTTAACTTGGGAACCGGCGGTGGCCCTGCTCCCTTAGCACAAAATGGGAAAGCGTGCTCATCCGCGCCTGCGTGTACACTTCCTGGCACCACCTGGCGCGGCGTGTGTCACCCACATGAAACCATATGGACGCCCGATCTATGGGGCCACCCTTGACTGGTCTGCCCCGCGGGGGCCTCGAGGGTAACCCCGGGAGGCCTGCTTGGAAGGCGTGGCTTGACGCGGCGCCCAGCATTGTTCGCAGGGTCCACCTCACGAGGTGGGGGCCCTCACGAGGGCCTTGGTGATGAGGTATAAAGACGAATGATGTTTGCTCCCCGACATGAGTTTCGCATTGGCCTATAGGTACACAGGTCTGGATACCCCCGGTCTAACGGACCCGATAGTATTCCCGGCCCATGGTGTGCACAATCTCGCTGGTGGTCGGGACGAAATGGCGTGGGCCCCAAGCGCATGCGGGCCGAGCACGCCACTTGCCACACGATGGAACATGGGACGCCCCCACTTCCCTATGATGTCTCGGTAACTTCGCACGCCGATGCAAATCATGCATGCAATTCACGACTATCATTGCTCTGCCTTGCCCTAATTGTGCCTAGCGAACGCAAGGGCGGTGCAGATGGATTTAATGGATTGGACAGAGCTGGGATTCATTTGAAAAGGATTAGTGGTAGTGCATAAAGAGGGAAAAGTGGACTAAATTTGGACCGTCCGCTTGAGATCGTACGGTTAAAAATCATAGGTTAAGGGATTCCAGTGGAGAAATTGAAAATGTTTGGGGTATTTCAGGGTTGATCCAGACCCATCGAACCCGGATAGGAGATGCGGGTTTGTGGAAGTTATCGGGCACATGCAATGATTCTGTGCAGTATGTCAACAGGCTAGGCATGAGAAGAGAGTGACAATGGCAGCCCGACAACAAGTTTTCAAATACCAAAACATCCGACGTTTTATTGGCTATAGTGTCCCATAGATCATCGTACCCCGACACGTCCCATAGGCCCCTTTTGCTACGGTTCTACGGGGACTACAGGCACACAAAGAGAATCACGACAACTTCGTGCACGGGGGTTCAGACAGGTTTGGGCCGCTTGGTAGCATAAAACCCTATGTCACGTGTTCTAGTGGATTACGTGGATGATCACAGTATAGGTGCGCTCACCTCGCAAGGATGCTCAAGCATAGCAGCTACGCATGTGGAATGAAAAGAGTGTCGACCCTTCTAAAGGTAGCCATGCACCTCCTTTTATAGTTCAAGTGGTTACCACTGTGGCTAAATTAGTCTTTTCGTGGGAGAATAGTCCACAAGTTAATTGCCAAAACTACTGACAGAAGCAATAGTGGGAAATACGTAACTCTGACGGGCAAAGACATACGTATTAAATGTGTTGTGAGGTGGTGTGCTGGCAATGTTTCCCGACAATAATCACCTATCCTTCTGTGTTGTTCGCCCAACTACCTTCTATTTGCTTGACACACTGCATCATAGGTGTCATTAAAGTGTTTCCATGCCCCTGACTAGACACACCTAACTTCCTGCCCGCTCGACACCTCACTAACACTTACAATTAGCCTGATGAGGTGGAGGGGCGGAGATCTAGAGGCATCCTGCTGGGCATGGTTGCTGTCAAGTTTCCACCTCCCGACAAGGTGGTTTGCCGGGGCCTTGTTTTTGTTCTTCTCTTGTGGTTGTTTCATGGTTTGCATTGGTCGGAAGGGTCTTGCCGGCTCGGAGGCCGCGAGTACTTGTGTACAGGTCTAGCTACTAAAGCCGCCATAGTTTAGTACATCGATAGTAGCCCCCGGGCGTAGGCCACACATGCATCCATGAGGTTTGTGGGGTTAGGCCCAAAAACAGTGCACATGCACACATGGCTGCAATTCCCTATGGTTATGATGATTCTTACTACTTTCCCATGACGCACATTTACTGTGGGTCGTGGCAGTGGTGGAGCGAGGCGGCATCTACAAAGTGTTTATTGGGAAGACGCGGGATCGTAAAACGAGGAGGCATGGCCTCCGCCAGCGAACGGTCTCGTCTACCACTCTTCCCTTTATGGCGCATGTCATGTGCAGGGCATGGTGTAGACGAAGTTGGGCGGTCATCGCAGCGGCACATGACTGTCCCTTGGGGCGATGAAGGGTCGTCTTCCCTCATGTTCCCCTTAGAAGAAGGTGCTCGAGGGAAGTGCTACTCATTCATTGTAATGTCCAAAATGCGAAACAATCTGTATTTGGCGACGAGGCCTTAATATGGATAGAGACGCATCTCGGTGTTTCGCAAGTACATAAATCATTGCAATAACATTTAAAGAAGAGCTGACTATATGGATTTGCTTACACTAGCGAATTGCTAAATTACGGGTCGTACAACATTTATTTAAACATCGAGAAGATAGGGTGCGGCAAGAGACGAAAACAAACGGTAAAAGCAATGAGTCTATCTCGCTATCCCACAAGATGACCAAGGACCCTTGACTCGTCGGGGTACATCATGTACATTGGCCTGCTCTCCTCATCGTACTCCCACTGGAGGTGTGGAGCATCATGTATCTCAGGATATACGATACCTAAACATGTGGTGTTGTAGTAATCTGTGAGCCATGGGGACTCAACAATCTCGTGACCAAGATATCGGGTCTAATTAAGTCAATGGATGAGGTATGGTAAGGTGGTGAGGTTGCATCAGCGCTAAGAATTATTTTGTGGCTAGCTTACGTTCATTAAGGAATAACTTGGGTGGTCTACGCAAAACGGTCATGAACTAGTTATGATCAAGAAGTGACCCTGAACACCTATTTACGTCAATCATAACTCCATCATGTCCTCTCTCGGAGTAGAAACTCACGAGCAGAGACAGTCACGGTTACGCACGCAGTTGGCATATTTTAATTGAGTTTACTTCAAGTTTTCTATAACCATATGTTAAACAAATTTGCAAGTTGCCACATAACTGCGGGCACGACTTTCCAAAAGATTTAACCCTGCACAGGTGCTCCAACTAGTCCATCACTAACTATCACAAGCTGCCCTGGATAGAAAAACTCAACCTCGAGATAGACCGAGGTATCCTCGATATCCCAGTGCACAAGACATTCACTAAGAGTAAAACAAATCCAGCCAAAGACCAACCGGCAGGCCAGATCCGAATAGGAGCCGCGCGTATCTCTTTATCACGGAACTATCAGATGGGCTAGACGCCAGGTTGGCTGAAACCCCGTGTGACCAGGGGGCACCGGGCATCGCTCGGTTTGGACAAACACTCACGAGGAGCACTAGCCCTGGTTATTGTTGGGTAATGTAGTATAAATTCAAAAAATTTCCTACGCATATTTAGATCTTCCTATGGAGAGACCAGCAACGAGAGAGGGGGTGAGTGCATCTACATACCTTTGAAGATCGCTAAGCGGAAGCGTTGCTAGAACGTGGTTGATGGAGTCGTACTCACGGCGATTCAGATTGCGGTGTGATTCCGACCTAGTGCCGAACTACGGCACCACCGTGTTCAACACACGTGCAGCCTGGTGACGTCTCCCGCACCTTGATCCAGCAAGGAGGAGGGAGAGGTTGGGGAAGAACTCCAGCAGCACAACGGCGTGGTGTCGATGGAGAGACGAGGTCTCCCGGCACGGCTTCGCCAAGCACCGATAGAGAGGAGGAGGAAGAAGGGCAGGGTTGCGCCGAGGGAGACGGAAAAGTCTATCTCCAAGAGCCCCAAAATCCCCACTATTTATAGGAGGAGGGGAGGGGGTGCGCCACCCCTTGGGTTCCCCCCTAGGTGGTGCGGCAGCCCGAGATGGAGAGGGGGCGGCGGCCAGGGAAGGGAGGAGGGGTGGTGCACCCCTCTCGTGGGCCCTAGGCCCACCTGTGCTAGGGTTCCCCCCTCTCCCCTCTTCCTGCGCCATGGGCTGAGTGGGGGGCGCACCAGCCCACCTAGGGGCTGGTTCCCTTCCCCACTTGGCCCATCTGGCCTCCCGGGGTCGTTGCCCCCTTTCGGTGGGTCCCCGGGGCCACCTCCGGTGGTCCCGTTAGTACCGGTACGTTACCGGTGACGCCCGAAACACTTCCGGTGTCCGAAACCATCCGTCCTATATATCAATCTTTACCTATGGACCATTCCGGAGCTCCTCGCGACGTCCGGGATATCATCCGGGACCCCGAACAACTTTCGATAACCTCGTATAACAATACCCTATAACCCTAGCGTCATCGAACCTTAAGTATGTAGACCCTACGGGTTCGGGAGACAGGCAGACATGACCGAGACACCTCTCCGGCCAATAACTATCAGCGGGGTATGGATACCCATGGTGGCTCCCACTTGCTCCATGATGATCTCATCGGATGAACCACGATGTCAAGGATTCAATCAATCCCGTATACAATTCCCTTTGTCTGTCAGTATAGAACTTGCCCGAGATTCGATCGTCGGTATACCTATACCTTGTTCAATCTCGTTACCGGTAAGTCTGTTTACTCGTTCCTTAGTACGTCATCGTGTGACTAACTCCTTAGTCACATTGAGCTCATGATGATGTTCTACCGAGTGGGCCAAGAGATACCTCTCCGTCACACGGAGTGACAAATCCCGATCTCGATTCGTACCAACCGAACAGACACTTTCGGAGATATCTGTAGTGCACCTTTATAGTCACCCAGTTACGTTGTGACGTTTGATACACTGCACATTAGAAAAGCTTTAGCATACGAACAATACGATCTAGTGCTATGCTTAGGATTGGGTCTTGTCCATCACATCATTCTCCCAATGATGTGATCCCGTTATCAATGACATCTAATGCCCATGACCAGGAAACCATGGTCATCTATTGACTAACGAGCTAGCCAACTAGAGGCTTGCTAGGGACACATTGTGATCTATTTATTCACACATGTATTACCGTTTTCTATTAATACAATTATAGCATGAACAATAGACAATTATCATGAACAAGGAAATATGATAATAACCATTTTATTATTGCCTCTAGGGCATATTTCCAACAGTCTCCCACTTGCACTAGAATCAATAATCTAGTTACATTGTGATGTATCGAACACCCATAGCATTATGGTGTTGATCATGTTTTGCTCGTGGAAGAGGTTTAGTCAACGGGTCTACAATATTCAGATCCGTTTGTACTTTAAAAATATCTATTACTCCACTCTGGACATGGTTCTGGATGGAGTTGTAGCGGCGTTTGATGTGCTTTGTCTTCCGGTGAAACCTGGCTCCTTGGCTATGCTAATGGCCCCAGTGTTATCACAGAAGAGTGTCATTGGTCCACACGCGCTTGGAACCACTCAAAGGTCGGTGATGAGCTCCATCATCCAAATTCCTTCATGAGCCGCTTCTGAAGCAGCTATCTACTCCGCTTCACTTGTAGATGCTGCCACGACTTCTTGCTTGCTGCTCCACCAACTCACTGCCCCACCATTCAAAACATATATGTATCCGGTCTGTCACTTAGAGTCATCCGGATCTGTGTCGAAGCTGGCATTGGCGTAACCCTTTACGACGAGCTCTTCGTCACCTCCGTAAACGAGAAACATTTCCTTAGTCCTTTTCAGGTACTTAAGGATATTCTTGACCGCTGTCTAGTGTTCCATACCGGGATCACTTTGGTACCTCCCTACCAAACTTATGGCAAGGTTTATATCAGGTCTGGTACACAGCATGGCATACATTAGAGAGCCTACGGCTGAAGCGTAGGGGACATAACTCATCTTCTCTCTATCTGCTGCCGTGGTCGGTGACTGAGTCTTACTGAATCTCATACCTTGCAAAACTGGCAAGAACCCTTTCTTTGAGTTTTCCATGTTGAACTTCTTCAATATCTTGTCAAGGTATGTACTTTGCGAAAGACCTATGAGGCGTCTCGATCTATCTCTATAGATCTTGATGCCTAATATGTATGCAGCTTCTCCAAGGTCCTTCATTGAAAAACTCTTGTTCAAATAGGCCTTTATGCTCTCCAACATTTCTGTATTGTTCCCCAGCAATAATATGTCATCCACATACAGTATGAGGAAAGCTACATAGCTCCCACTCACTTTCTTGTACAGACAGGCTTCTCCGTAAACCTGTATGAACCCAAACGCTTTAATCACCTCATTAAAGCGAATGTTCCAACTCCGAGATGCTTGCACCGGCCCATAGATGGAGCGCTGGAGCTTGCACACTTTGTTAGAACCCTTAGGGTCGACAAAACCTTCTTGTTGCATCATATACAACTCTTCCTTAAGGTTCCCGTTAAGGAACACTGTTTTGACGTCCATTTGCCAAATTTCATAATCATAAAACCTGGCAATTGCTAACATGATTCGGACTGATTTCAGCTTCGCTATGGGAGAGAAGGTCTCTTCGTAGTCAACTCCTTGAATTTGTCGAAAACCCTTTGCGACAAGTCGAGCTTTATAAATGGTTACATTACCGTCTGCATCAGTCTTCTTCTTGAAGATCCATTTATTTTCTATGGCTCGTCGGTCATCGGGCAAGTCCACCAAAGTCCATACTTTGTTCTCATACATGGATCCTATCTCGGATTTCATAGCTTCAAGCCATTTGTTGGAATCCGGGCCCGCCATCGCTTCTTCATAGTTCGAAGGTTCACCATTGTCTAACAACATGATTTCTGTCACAGGGTTGCCGTACCACTCTGGTGCGGAGCGTGCCCTTGTGGACCATCGTGGTTCAGTAGTAACTTGATCCGAAGCTTCATGATCATTATCATTAACTTCCTTTTTAGTTGGTGTAGGTGCCACACGAACAACTTCCCGTGTTGCGCTACTATCCTATTCGAGAGGGGTGTAATTACCTCATCAAGTTCTACCTTCCTCCCACTTACTTCTTTCGAGAGAAACTCTTTCTCTAGAAAGGATCCGTTCTTGGCAACAAAGGTTTTACCTTCGGATCTAAGATAGAAGGTATACCCAATAGTTTCCTTAGGGTATCCTATGAATACCCATTTCTCCGCTTTGGGTTCGAGCTTTTCTGGTTGAAGTTTCTTCACATAAGCATCGCAGCCCCAAACTTTAAGAAACGACAACTTAGGTTTCTTGCCAAACCATAGTTCATATGGTGTCGTCTCAACGGATTTAGACGGTGCCCTATTTAAAGTGAATGCTGCAGTTTCTAATGCGTATCCCCAAAATGATAGCGGTAAGTCGGTAGGAGACATCATAGATCGTACCATATCTAATAAAGTGCGATTACGACATTCAGACACTCTGTTGCATTGCAGTCTGCCAGGCAGCATTAGTTGTGAAACGATTCCACACTTCCTTAGGTGTGTGCCAAATTCGTGACTCAAATATTCTCCTCCACGATCAGATCATAGACACTTAATTTTTCTGTCACGCTGATTCTCGACCTCACTCTAAAATTCCTTGAACTTTTCAAATGTCTCAGATTTGTGCATCATCAAGTAGATATACCCATACCTACTCAAATCATCGGTGAGAGTGAGAACATAATGATAGCCACCGTGAGCTTCAATATTCATTGGACCACACACATCAGTATGTATTATTTCCAATAAGTCGGTTGCCCTCTCCCTTATTCCTGAGAATGGAGTCTTAGTCATCTTGCCCATGAGGCACGGTTCGCATATGTCAAATGATTCAAAGTCAAGAGACTCTAATGGTCCATCAGTATGGAGCTTCTTCATGCGCTTAACGCCGATATGACCAAGGCGGCAGCGCCACAAGTATGTGGGACTATCATTATCAACTTTACATCTTTTGGTACTCACACTATGAATATGCGTAACATCACGATCAAGATTCATCAAGAATAAACCATTCACCAGCGGAGCATGACCATAAAACATATCACTCATATAAATAGAACAACCATTATTCTCTGACTTAAATGAGTAGTCGTCTCGCATTAAGCAAGACCCTGATTCAATGTTCATGCTTAAAGCTGGTACTAAATAACAATTATTAAGGTTTAAAACTAATCACGACGGTAGATGTAGAGGTAACGTGCCGACGGCGATCACATCGACCTTGGAGCTATTCCCGACGCGCATCGTCACCTCGTCCTTTGCCAGTCTCCGCTTATTCTGCAGTTCCTGCTTTGAGTTGCAAATGTGAGCAACAACACCGGTATCAAATACCCCGGAGCTACTACGAGCGCTGGTAAGGTACACATCAATAACATGTATATCACCTATACCTTTAACGTTGCCGGCCTTCTTGTCCGCTAAGTATTTGGGGAAGTTCCGCTTCCAGTGACCCTTTCCCTTGCAATAGAAGCACTCAGTCTCAGGCTTGGGTCCATTCTTTTTCTTTTTCCCGGCATCTGGCTTATCGGGCGCGGCAACAGCTTTGCCGTCTTTCTTGAAGTGCTTCTTACCCGTGCCCTTCTTAAAACTAGTGGTCTTGTTGATCATCAACACTTGATGCTCTTTCTTGATTTCTACTTCTACAGACTTGAGCATCGAGTACAACTCGGGAATGGTCTTCTCCAGCCCTTGCATGTTGTAGTTAAGCACAAAGCCTTTGTAGCTTGGTGGGAGAGACTGGAGGATTCTGTCAATTATAGCATCATCCGGAAGTTCGACTCCAAGTGAAGTCAGACGACCGTGTAACCCAGACATTTTGAGTATGTGCTCACTGATAGAACTATTCTCCTCCATCTTACACCTAAAGAACTTGTCGGAGACTTCATATCTCTCGACACGAGCATGAGCTTGAAAAACTAGCTTCAGCTCTTGGAACATCTCATATGCACCGTGTTGCTCAAAACGCCTTTGGAGCCCCGTTTCTAAACTATGTAGCAAGCCACACCTAACCAGAGAGTAGTCATTGCTCCATGTTTGCCTGACGTTCAGAATGTCCTGTGCTGGTGCGGGAGCGGGAGGGTCACCTAGCGGCACATCAAGGACATAAGCCTATTTAGCTGCTTCAAGGATGAGCTTCAAGTTGTGAACCCAGTCCGCATAGTTGCTACCATCATCTTTCATCTTGTTTTTCTCTAGGAATGCGTTGAAATTGAGGTTGACGTTGGCCATCTACAATATTTATAAAGACAACTTTTAGACTAAGTTCATGACAATTAAGTTCACTTAATCAAATTAAGTATGAACTCCCACTTAAATCGACATCCCTCTAGTCATCTAAGTGATACAAGATCCATGTTGACTAACCCGTGTCCGATCATCATGTGAGACGGACTAGTCACCATGGTGAGCAACTTCATGCTGATCGTATTCAACCATACGACTCATGTTCGACCTTTTGGTCTCTTCTATTCGAGGTCATGTCTGTACATTCTAAGTTCGTCGAGTCAACCTAGGTATTTCGCGTGTGTAAATCTGGCTTACACCCGTTGTATGCGAACGTTAGAATCTATCACACCCGATCATCACGTGGTGCTTCGACACAACGATCCTTCACGACGGTGCACAATTAGGGGAATACGTTCTCGAAATTTTAAGAGGGATCATCTTATTATGCTACCGTCGTTCTAAGCAATAAGATGAAAAACATGATAAACATCACAATGCAATCATATAGTGACATGAGATGGCCATTACCACCTTTGCTCTTTCGATTTCCATCTTCAGGCATCGCATGTTCATCATTGTCACCGACGTGACACCATGATCTCCATCATCATGATCTCCATCACCGTGTCTCCGTGAAGTCGTCACGCCAACTACTACTATCACTACTACTATAGCTAACTGTTAGCAATGAAGTAAAAGTAGTAAGCACAAGGCGTTGCATCTCATACAATAAATTAAGACAACTCCTATGGCTCCTGCCGGTTGTCATACCTATCGACATGCAAGTCGTGAAACCTATTACAATAACATGATCATCTCATACATCATACATGCAACATCACAACTTTGGCCATATCACATCACATGTCAAACCCTGCAAAAACAAGTTAGACGTCCTCTAATTGTTGTTGCAAGTTTTACGTGGCTGATTTGGGTTTCTACCAAGAACGCTTTCTTACCTACGTGACAGCCACAACGATGATATGACAAAGCTATTTACCCTTCATAAGGACCCTTTTCATCGAATCCAATCCGACTAGAGTAGGAGAGACAGACACACGCTAGCCACCTTTATGCATGGTGTGCATGTTTGTCGGTGGAACCAGTCTCACGTAAGCGTACGTGTAAAGTCGGTCCGGGCCGCTTCATCCCACAATACCGCTGGAAAAGAATAAGACTAGTAGCAGCAAGCAATTGACAAACCATCGCCCACAACCTTTTGTGTTCTACTCGTGCATATAATCTATGCATAGAAAACCTGGCTCTGATACCACTGTTGGGTAACGTAGCAGAAATTCAAAAATTTTCCTACGCATATTCAGATCTTCCCATGGAGAGACCAGCAACGAGAGAGGGGTGAGTGCATCTTCATACCTTTGAAGATCGCTAAGCGGAAGCGTTGCTCGAACGCGGTTGATGGAGTCGTACTCGCGGCGATTCAGATCGCGGTGTGATTCCGATCTAGTGCCGAACTACGACACCTCCGCGTTCAACACACGTGTAGCCCGGTGACGTCTCCTGCACCTTGATCCAGCAAGGAGGAGGGAGAGGTTGGGGAAGAACTCCAGCAGCATGACGGCGTGGTGTCGATGGAGAGACGAGGTCTCCCGGCAGGGCTTCTCCAAGCACCGGTAGAGAGGAGGAGGAAGAAGGGCAGGGCTGCGCCGAGGGAGAGGGAAAAGTCTATCTCCAACAACCCCAAAACCCCCACTATTTATAGGAGGAGGGGAGGGGTGTGTGCCACCCCTAGGGTTCCCCCGTAGGCGGTGCGGCAGGCCCAGATGGGAGAGGGGGCGGCGGCCAGGGCAGGGAGGAGGGGTGGCGCACCCCTCTGGTGGGCCTTAGGCCGACATGCGCTAGGGTTCCCCCCCTCTCCCCTCTTCCAGCTCCATGGGCTGAGTGGGGGGGTGCACCAGCCCACGTAGGGGCTGGTTCTCTTCCCCACTTGGTCCATCTAACCTCCCAGGGTCGTTACCCCTTTCGGTGGGCCCCGGGGCCACCTCCGGTGGTCCCGGTGGTCCCGATACGTTACCGGTGACGCCCGAAACACTTCCGGTGTCTGAAACCATCCGTCCTATATATCAATCTTTACTTCCGGACCATTCCTCAGGTCCTCGTGACGTACGGGATCTCATCCGGGACTCTGATCAACTTTAGATCACCTCGTATAACAATTCCCTATAACCCTAGCGTCATCAAACCTTAAGTGTGTAGACCCTACGGGTTCGGGAGACAGGCAGACATGACCGAGACACCTCTCCAGCCAATAACCATCAGCGGGGTCTGGATACCCATGGTGGCTCCCAGTTGCTCCACGATGATCTCATCGGATGAACCACGATGTCAAGGATTCAATCAATCCCGTATACAATTCCCTTTGTCTATCAGTATAGAACTTGCCCGAGATTCGATCGTCGGTATACCTATACCTTGTTCAATCTCATTAACCGGTAAGTCTCTTTACTCGTTTCATAGTACGTCATCATGTGACTAACTCCTTAGTCACATTGAGCTCATGATGATGTTCTACCGAGTGGGCCCAGAGATACCTCTCCGTCACACGGAGTGACAAATCCCGATCTCAATTCGTACCAACCCAACAGACACTTTCAGAGATACCCGTAGTGCACCTTTATAGTCACCCAGTTATGTTGTGACGTTTGATACACCCAAAGCAGTCCTACGGTATCCAGGAGTTGCAAAATCTCACGGTCGAAGGAAAAGACACTTGACATTAGAAAAACTTTAGCATACGAACAATACTATCTAGTACTATGCTTAGGATTGGGTCTTGTCCATCACATCATTCTCCCAATGACGTGATCCCGTTATCAATGACATCTAATGCCCATGACCAGGAAACAATGATCATCTATTGACTAACGAGCTAGCCAACTAGAGGCTTGCTAGGGACACATTGTGATCTATTTATTCACACATGTATTACTGTTTCCTATTAATACAATTATAGCATGAACAATAGACGATTATCATGAACAAGGAAATATGATAATAACCATTTTATTATTGCCTCTATGGCATATTTCCAATAGTTATTGATTAAGATCCTCAGGGTAGCTATTCCCTATGTATTTTATTAAGTTGTGTAGAAAATGTAATACCAATGTTGGGCCTGCCAGAAAAGTCTTAACTCAAAACGAATTACTAAGGGGTCCCCATAACAACCCCAAGCATGTTAGGAGCGCTCAATATGGAACATAACATCGGTAACCGGAAACTAGGGCGGCAAAAGCGGAACAAAACATCGAGAAAAGTATAAGCCTTCCGCCTTTACCAAGTGTATATGTGCCTTAAGTTAAATAGGAATAATAAGATGATACTTCAAATATCCATGTCAAGACATGGATCATCCTGCACCTGCAACTAGGAACGCTATAAGAAGGGTTAATTAAGCGCTAACTTAGCCAATCAACGTTTGCTAGGATGTGGAGGGTTAGAGGCTTTCATGGCATTTTGTGAGGCTTGATATTCAGGTGGTAAGAAGCGATATTTAATGATAGAAATGAGAAAACTAAGCATCACAAAATGAGAAACGATATCAAGGTCAACGATCATCTTGCGTGGCGCTTCTGCTTGGGGATAAAACTTTTGCTCATTTGGAACATGCTTATCATGATCCTCGTTCTTGTACACGACAATCGACCCTACCCAAAATAAAATACAACATCCAATCAACAAACAACTACGTCATGATGCTCAAACAATATGATGCATCAATATGATGTGAATGAAGCATGGCAATGCTACACTAGTCATCTTTCTCATGCAATTCTTTAGTCTTTATCATTCTTTACAGAACCTCAAGATCAATTATTTAGGCATGCATGAACATGCCATAAATGAATTCATCACAGGAAACAATACAAATGCGTGTAAAGAACGTCGCAAAACGAGTTACAGATCTCTCGGAACTCTTGCTACAAGGTACAGAAGGCTACGATGATAAACAAAATTTGAGAGAGGCTATCAGCATATCCTTGGCATTCCAAGTATGCCAGTGGATTGGGTACGACATTCTAGGTGGAATGGACCTAAAGATCATGCAAATGCAAGGGGTACAACTCTCACAAGGGGCAAAACAATTCTATGAGCAATCTATACAAAAAATAGCAACATGTCACTTTGCACACACAAAAACTAACACCTACAACAGGCTTACAATCTCAACCAAGACATGGATATGAATTAAACATGATGCACAACAATTCTTTCAAATAGCAACATGGATAGTTGTAAGGATAAATGACAATCAAGCTCACAAGATGGCATAAAACATCACAAATTATGACTTCGTGAAAATATCAGTTTTACACAAGCAATGTTATCATGAAGACATATTAGTAGCAATTGAACACTATGTTGCACGAACTTTCATGGCATGAAATATAGTAGGGTAATAGGGGGCAACAAATGCTACAATTAACACCAACTAACCATGAGCTAATACTACATAGAATCATTGATAGCATCCACTCAACATAGCATGGTGAATTTAGCACACTCTAAGACTTAGCCAAATTTCACAAGATGAATTCACAGTAGTTACATCTGTATGGCAAGTTTGACAGGAAGAATAGCGATGATGCAAAACCTATATTGCAAAATATTGGCACAATTTGACAAAGGCCAACATCCTCTACCATCTACACCAGTGCACTAGCACAAAGAACCTATAGAGGCTTAGCAAACCACATGGAAACATGGCTAGTTGATAACAGTTTTCAGACTTGATCAATCATCCAGGTATAACCATATGCCAGATTTGGCATATGCCCAATTTGGCCATTTCAAGGATTGGAAACCTGCCCAAAATGGTATGAATACTAAAGAGGGAATAAATAAAAAGAAAAAATAAAAATAATTGCATAGGGGGTCCAATGGCCTCTGCTAGATAACATGAGGGGTCCACACGTCAGCTCTCAAGTAAACAGAAAAAATGGGGGGAGGAGTATGGAGCCCGCTGGGATCGAACCCGGGTTTCCCCGAGTAGAGATAGGGGCACCACCACTGGGCTACAGCTCGGGTATTGACTAAGGAGGGGGCGCACACTTGATATACAACCCGAGTCGCTACCTTCAGAAGAACACGACGTCGGCGAGCATCGGCGGTTCTCGGAGTACCTATAACTATAGCAGGCTAGTGGGAACCTACATGTAGGGTACCCGACTTGTAAGTTGTGATCACCGAATGCACTTGTACAGTGATCCCAAAGATGAACGCTCACTGAACACACAAACGCTGCATAACAAGAGTCTTACATGGATAGGGCCTCGAAGACCAACACACCAAACATAACTAGCTGCGGAAATCTTGAACGAAAGCATGAACCCATGTCATCTGCCTTAACCTACACGCATTTTGACTGGGAAGCATCCTAGTTCACATGTTAGTGAGCGATGAACTCTCCTCCAAATTAGTGCTCTTCCATTCCTGGCCAATTAAATAACTAGTGGCAAGCCAGTTAGTATTTTGAATGTACTCGTAAGCAACCCATGATGTGAAATAAGACAATAATGAAGCATGGTAAAACACTAGTAGGAAATTTCACGGCAAGAAGATTTTCCCTCATGCAATAACATGATCAACTTCTTGTGCGAGCATGCATCATGAGATAAGTGATAACCATGTGAACAGGTTGCAGATATCAATATCAACTAAGGGTTGAACAACCCATGTCCACCCATCATGCCAAGTCATCCAACTTAACTCGGGTACCATCTTACTCACCTTTCTCACACATGCACACTGTTTGGTAGGCATGTCCACAGCCCAAGAGCGGTCATCCAACTGTCCATTACCGTGGACACGGCTATTCGAATAGTTTTACACTCTGCATAGATTGCACACTTTATCCACAAGACTCGGGAAACTTTATTGTCAATACACGACCCGCGGTGTTTCTCACAACGGAGGTAAGCACCCGAACATCACCTTTCCCATGACGGTACTAGCAAAGAGACCACACATTGGTGACAACTCCTCGTGATGTAAAATCACACGAATGATCCACAAGGGCATGCAACAGTGTACCCAGCGTCTGTGGAAACAGCCCATGGTCACCCTTTTCTTGGCACGACCTCATCTCTAGAATGACCACGTCACTCCCGCCACTAGTAATGTGGGCCCTCTACTAGCACCAACCATAGTAATCAGCAAAGCCTCGTCCCAACATGGATATCGTTTTCGTGCATGTAAGGTTGGAGTTACGGTCGCAACTTAAACCAATCCGATTTCGAAAACCACACACACTCACCAGCCTCGGTAGACCACTTCTTTCTCAAATGGCTACCTAGCTCACACCATCTGCCTCAGTCATTAGTGGCACCCGACGGGGTTTTCGTAAAATCTTTGAAATCATCTTCCTTTACCGTGACCATGCATGTACTCAATCCCATGCTTAGCACTACTAGCAACCAAACTACACCCCACCCGCACAACCCTCATACGTAGGTAGGGTCATGCCCAAGTGCAAGTGTCAACGAGGAACTATTAGAAACAACCCAGCGAGGTAGTTACCAATTCATCATGATCTTATGGATCAGAATAAAATGCTAAATATGACATGCATGGAAGTATTCTCTTAGACATGGTCAAGGGGCTGCTTCCCTTGCTCAACCAAGTCTTCGGGGTCTTCAAAGTCCTCTGGTCCAAGTCCCTCGTTAGTAATGCAATCTATTGTAGCAATATCAACCGGCAAAAATAAGCACTCAACCAAAAACAGAGAAAATAATCTACTCACAAAAAGGTCACACCATTTAAAAAAAATACTAGGATGAGTACATGTATTGTAAAAATTATTTGGTTTTATTTTTGGAATGTAAAAAGTTGTAGAAATTATTTTAATAGAGTGTTAAAATGCTCTGAATAGGGTTTTAAAATAAAACAGTGCATGCAACCTGTTGTAAAGATTACACAAGTGGCACCATAAAATACTACACAATATTACAAGTTTTTTGGTGGAGGAATATTTGGATTTGGACAAATATTGAAACTTAGGGAATTTTTGAAAGATTCTCGAAAAGAAATAAAAAGAAGGCTACTATTCCGCATGGGCTAGACCAGCTCGGCAGAACCGGAGTAGAGGGGAAACCAGCCTGTGCCAACCGACCACGTCGAAGATGCAAAGGTGCTTTACGCTTTCAGCCGACACGGCACATGTACGCCTCTGCGTTCAAACCTGGCCGATGGGCACCAGCGGTCAGTGAAAGAGGGAGGGGGAGGGAGGATGACAAGCAGGACTCTGCCGGAGTCGTCTTCAACCTCTCGACAAGAGAGAGGGAAAGCTCACCGGTGATGAGATGGGGCAAGGTTGAGATTGGCGATGACGGGAATGAGACCAGCTTCGCCCCGTCGTTCGGTTGGTGGTGGAGGGAGGAGCGGAGGTGCAGCGAGTCACCGGCGACGAGGTCCTGTGGTGGAGGCACTTCAGGAGGGTGGTCACCGGGGTTGAATCCAGCAGAAAAAGGACGTGGGGAAAGAGGAGAAACATCAGTTGTCGTAGGTCCAATGGAGGAGAAAGGAGGGCCAGAGCGGCCTCATACCCGATGATTGCCGGAGTTACAATGCGGCGGATCCGGAGCTGGAACTCGGGGTCGGGAGCCTGTGGCAAGGAGTGGGTGGTTTAGGAGCTCGATTAGGAGTAGGAGGACGTCTAAGAGGGGGAGAGGGAGGCCCGGGGTGGCGTTTTATAGTCAGGGCACGGTCCGCCAAGAGCTTGTGCGCCGGTGAGACTGTGGCGACTGCGAGGTGCAGAGGGGTTTTCGGAACCTATCTACGGTCTTCCTGGACATGTTCTAGGGTCGGGAAGAGGACGAGGAGGAGTGGGGGCTGGCTCCTCATCGGGAAGAGGACGAGGAGGAGCGGGGGCAGGCTCCTCGTCGGGAACAGGACGAGAAGGAGCAGGGGGAAGAGAAGGGGAAAGAGGAGGGGCCGACGTGGCGCAGGGCCTCGGTCGTCGAGGGCATCTCGGGAGACACCCGGAGGGGGCACGAGCTGGTCGGGGCTGGCCGCCATCACTGCAGGTGCGCACTTTAGTACATCAAGAGCGCATTTTTTTCATGCCACGACATGCTGGTGCGCTCTGGCGCATTCCACCTTGTCCAGTAGCATCTGGGGGCAGTGGATGTGCTCCTTGGATGCCATGAAGCTGAGGGGAGAGGCAGTGGTTAAAGGAAGAGGGGGGAGAAAGCTTGTGCCAGGGTGAATGAGAGGGTTAATTGGGGTCCATACCCACCCCTAACATTGAACTAGAGCTGGATCTCTTTGCTGCCGATGAAGGCCAGCATTGTGGGCATGTGTTAAGAATTTGGAGTGAAGGAGAATGGTAGAAGGGGTGAAACTAGCAATTTTACCAAATCACCAGAAGGTGTTTGATGCTGGTTTGGGCAAGATAAACCTCACCACTTGGAGTGTGATTTATCAGGAATATATGATGGGCAAAATCATTAGGATTCACCAAGTTTGAGCTCATTTGAGCAAAGTTGACAATGTAAACATGAAAAACCCTAGAAATGGACAGAACCATATTTTTGTGGGCCTAGGTGATAAAATCAACTCCCACAAATGCACAACTTGGTGTAGCATCCTTATTTGGGGGTTGGATCTCTCGTGTAAAGTTTGGGATCAATTGGATAAACTTGGCAATGTAAAGTTGCCCAAATTTGGTTCTGGATAGAAAGGTTTTGGGATTATTAAGTGGATCGAATCAACTTGGATTGAGATGAAACTTTGCAGTGTCACCACATTTATCATGTGTGATTTTATAGAATTTTCCTGGAATTTATTGAGAACATTTCTTATGGAAATATTTCAAAAGCTTGAAATAGGCAGGAAGGGTTTTGATGGGTTTTGTCAAATATTTTGAACATGACCATGTGTTGAAACTCTTATGTATGGAAAATATATGTACACCGAGTTTCCCTAAACTTTCTCAAATATTTTTGAAGTGATAAACCAGTTTCTCCTTATGTAATACCATTTTTGGTTCCAGAAAAAATGTGTTTAAATTAAATAGTAAAATAACTTTTAAAATTATTGTTTTATGGTTTTGGGAGACCTTTTTGATAGTAGGTTCCAAATAAAAACTTTGGGGGTAAGGCATCTCTCTTAAATTGGGGACTTGGAGTGGAAATCCTGAGTCAGGGGTTTTGGAGAAATTAAAATAAATAAATGCCTTTTGTTAAAATAATAATTTACAGAAATGGTTTTCTGGTTCTATTCACATGGCATGATCATTGGGTAAGGGCTTGGGGTAAATGGGGTTCGTTTTAGAGAGGAGAACAACTATACTGATTCAAAACTCAATGAGTCACACAAGCAAGTTGCAACAAAATCAACCATCACAAACATTCAAAAAGTTTTAATTGGCTCCAATTTTTGTAAAAACAACATGTGGCAAAAGTGTTACAAACACAGGGTGTGACAGACCTACCCCCTTACAAGAATCTCATCCCCGAGATTCCTAGGCTAGCTGTTAAAAAATAGGGAAATTTTGATTTGAATTAGTCTTCACGCTCCCATGTTGCTTGTCCTTCAGTTTGGTTGCTCCACTGGTCTTTGAAGTAATTGATGGTGCGGCTTCTGGTGCAACACTCGACTTCATCCAGGATGTGGATTGATGATCGATATCCTTGTATAGCTGAGGGCGCTTGGGAACTTGGAGGCATTTCTTGAGCTACGACACTTGAAGACATTGTGCACATCCGAAAGTTTGGATGGTAGTTCCAACTGGTAGGCAACTTGTCCCCATCTTGCGGCGATTTTTATGTTGTGAATGTACCTTGGTGCAAGCTTTGCCTTGACGTGGAAGCGATTTGTTCCCTTTAGAGGTGTGTCTCGAAGATAGACATAGTCCCCAATACGAAAACTCACGTCTCGGTGATGGGAGTCTGTGTAGCTCTTCTTCCTTGATTTGGCGTCCTCTAGACATTCCCTAACGAGTTGAACTTACTCTTCTGCTTGACTGATGACATCTGGTCCGAAGACCAACCCTTCTCCAGTTTCTGACTAGTTGAGGGGAGTGCGACACTTGCAGCCAAACAACACCTCAGATGCTGCCATCTGGAGACTAGACTGATAGCTATTGTTGTAGGAGAACTCGGCAAAGGGCAAATAGTCTTTCCACATGGCTCCATATGCCAAGACACAGGACAGAGCATGTCCTCTAGTATGTGGTTTACTCGTTCCGTCTGTGCTCCTATCTGAGCGTGAAAAGCGGTGCTGAAGGATAGCTTGGTTCCCAAGGCCTCTTCGAATCTGTTCCAGAACCTCTAGGTGGACTGAGTACCTCGATCTGACATGATCTCCTTAGGGACTCCATGGATGGCCTACAATCTGAGTGATGTAGAGACTTGCCAACTGGTTCCTTGTGTAGGTTATCTTGACGGGAATGAAGTGGGCCACCTTTTTCACGTGATCAACAATGACCCAAATGGAATCATGTCCCTTACTTGATCTAGGCAGACCGGTGATGAATTCCATCCCGACTATGTCCCACTTCTATTCACGAACTTCGAGAGGTTTTAGAAGTCCAGGGGGTCGCTCATGCTCATCCTTGACCCTCCCGCACACGTCACATTTTATGACATAAGAGGCTATCTCTCTCTTCATGCCATGCCACTAGAATCTTGCCTTGACGTCTTGGTAGATCTTGGTTCCTCTAGGATGGATGGAGTATGGAGTGTCGTGTGCTTCTTGCAAGATCAGGTTCTTGAGCTCAGCTTTGTTTTGTATGAAAATGTGATCCCCAACCATACAACTCCTTGCTCATCCACTGAGAATCCTCGGGCCTTGCCATCCATGATCTTCTTCTTGATACCTTCAATGCTACAGTGTCCCTTCTGAGCTTCCTTGATATCATCCATCAATGTAGGCTTCGCTTCGAGGTTGGCTAGAAATCATGGTGCAACTAACTCCAATATGAATCTTTCAAGTTCCTCATACAAGGCACGTAGCATAGCATTTATGGAACAAGCCTTTCTGCTCAAGGCATCTGCTACCACATTGGCCTTTCCGAGGTGGTATTAAACACTGAGGTCATAATCATTAATCAAATCCAACCATCTTTGTTGCCTCATGTTCAACTCCTTTTGAGTGAAAATATAGTTTAAACTCTTGTGGTCTGTGTATATCTCACATCGCTTCCCTAGAAGGTAATGTCGCCATGTCTTCAAGGCATGAACCACTGATGCCAGCTTGATACGTCTCCGTCGTATCTACTTTTCCCAACTCTTTTTCCCTTGTTTTGGACTCTAATTTGCATGATTTGAATGGAACTAACCCGGACTAACGCTGTTTTCAGCAGAATTGCCATGGTATTGTTTTTGCACAGAAATAAAAGTTCTCGGAATGACCTGAAAATTTACAGAGAATTTTTCTGGAATTTATGAAAAATACTGGCACAAGAATCAATGGAGGAAGTGGAGCCCTGAGCCCACAAGCCCACCAGGCGCGGGCCCCCCTGGTCGCGCCTGGCAGGCTTGTTGGGCCCACAATGCTCCACCGCCTCCAATCACAGCTCTATTTAGTCCATCTCGCCCGGAAAAAATCCAAGGAGAAGAGTTCATCGCGTTTTACGATACGGAGGCGCCGCCACCTCCTGTTCTTCATCTGGAGGGTAGATCTGGAGTCCGTTCTGGGCTCCGGAGAGGGGAAATCGTCGCCGTTGTCATCATCAACCTTCCTTCATCGCCAATTCCATGATGCTCTTCACCGTTCGTGAGTAATCTCATCGTAGGCTTGCTGGACGGTCATGGGTTGGATGAGATCTATCATGTAATCGAGTTAGTTTTGACGGGGATTGATCCCTAGTATCCACTATGTTCTGAGATTGATGTTGCTACTACTTTCCCATGCTTAATGCTTGTCACTAGGGCCCGAGTGTCATGATTTCAGATTTGAACCTATTATGTTGTCGCCAATATACGTCTGTTTTAGATCCTATCTTGCAAGTTGTAGTCACCTACTATGTGTTATGACCCGGCAACCCCGGAGTGACAATAGCCAGAACCACTCCCGGAGATGACCATAGTATGAGGAGTTCATGTATTCACCAAGTGTTAATGCGTTGGTATGGTTCTTTATTAAAAGGAGAACCTTAATATCCTGAAGTTTCCATTAGGACCCCGCTGCCACAGGAGGGATAGATACTAGATGTCATGCAAGTTATTTTCCCTAAGCACGTATGACTACATAGGGAATACATGCCTACATTAGATTGACGAACGGGAGCTAGTTAAATATCTCTCTGTGTTATAACTGTTACATGATGAATAACATCCGGCATAATCATCCATCACCGATCCAATGCCTACGAGTTTTTCCTACTGGTCCTTGCCACGTTACTTTGCCGCTACTGCTATCACTGCTGCTACTGTTACTCTGTTGCTACTATTGTTAATTTGCTGCTACTGGTTACTATTGCTACTACTGCTATCACCGTTGAGTCGAATCAATAAATTTGGGTTGAATACTCTACCCTCGAAAACTGTTGCGATCCCCTATACTTGTGGCTTATCACAGTTCAAGATCGTGAGTGGCGTAGTTCTCTTCGTGAGGACGTAGCTGTCTAGACAGATATGCCAGACTCTGCCTTCTTGCATTAGGACACCACCAAGCCTGATCCTTGATGCATCACAATATATCACAAAATCCTTGTAAATATCACGTGTGGCTAGAACTAGGGCCGTTGTCAGCCTTTTCTTTTGCTTCTGGAAACTTTCCTAGCACTTCGGTGTCCATTCGAACTTCTTGCCCTTCTTCAAGAGTCGATTCATAGGTCGGGTGATGCTTGAGAATCCTTCGACAAACCTACACTAGTATCCCACGAGTCCAAAGAATCTTCTGACTTCCTTCACGTTGGTCGGCGATTGCCACTCCGTCACGAATTCAATCTTGGCATGGTCAATTGGCAATCCATCTGCTATCAACACATGGCCCAAAACCCTAACTTCATGCAGCGAGAATTCACACATGCTGAATTTGGCATAAAGCTGATAATCTCGAAGTTTTTCCAGCACCATCCTCAAGTGTTTCTCATGTTATTCTTTAGACTTGCAGAAGACGAGTATGAAATCGATGAAGACAAGGACAAACTTGTCTAGATACGCCATGAAGACTTTTTCATGAGGTACATGAAGTAGACTGGGGCATTGGTTAACCCAAATGACATGACCGTGTATTCATACATGCCATATGTGGTCACAAACGCCATCTTCGGGAGACCTCAGGTTTGATCCTCAACTGGTAATACCCAGACCTGAGATCGATATTGGAAAACACCTTGGCACCATTTAGCTAATCAAACAGGTCATCAATCTTAGGGAGTGGATACTTGTTATTTATCGTGATTCATTGAGAGAACGATAGTCAATACAGGGCCTAATAGTTTTGTCCTTCTTTGACACAAATAGAACAGGCGATCCCCAAGGAGAGGCCCTAGGAAGAATGAATCCTTTTCTGAGCTGCTCAACTAGCTGCTTCTTCACTTCACCCAACTCTTCATATCCCATTCTTTAGGGATTCTTAGAGATGGGTCCTGCTCTAGGCATTAGCTCAATAATGAACTCAATGTCACGATCAGGTGGCATTCCGGGCAGCTCATGAGGGAATATTCACATACCACTGGCACTTGATCAATCTCAATTCCGGAAAGGCAATAACCTGAGGGGTTTAATTGGAGGCAGGGTTGGGAACGTGCTAGACTCTGACTCCTAGGATATTGGTCATCGTAATAGTCCTCTTGGCACAGTACAACAAGCCTTGGTGCTTGGTTAACCAACCCATGCCAAGGATCACATCCAAGCCTTGCGACTTTAGGACGATGAGATCTGCTAAAAAGTCTACCATGTCGTTGTCGATCCGAAATCCCCTACAGCCTATCTTGGTCCGCATTACTGCACCGGGGTTCGTACCATCATGGGATTACTCAAGGGCATAGGCTCCATGCCACTCTCTAGCACAAAATTTTTGGTAACAAAAGAATGCAAAGCACAACAATCAAACAAAACTGTTGCTGGGGTTGAGTTGACAAGGAATGTACCTAGTATGACATTCGGGTCCTCCTGGGCTTCCTCAGCGGAGACGTGATTCACACGACCTTCACCATTGTTGGGCAGGTTGCGTGGAGCTTGGTTCCTGGGTGGCGCTCCATGGCCTTGTCCCTGGTTTGGCACATTGGGGCACGATGCATCTGGCTTCTTATTGCGACACTACCTCAAGATGTTTCCAGGCAAACCACACCCAAAGCTTGTGACCTGCCCGAAATTGTTTGTCTTGCCGCTATTGTTGTTGTTGGAAGTGTTGTATGCCGGCCTGGGGTTGGTACACTGCTGAGGCTCGTAGCTCAAACGTGGTGCAGGAGTCCTGGATTGCCGAGGCTGATTGTTTGGCTTAGCTGGGGATGATTGCCAGGGGCGAGTCTTCTGGTTGCTAGAACTACCGATGTTGATCATCTTGCGTTTGCGTGTGTCTTCCGTTAGACGATGCTTATCTTCAAGCATGAGGGCCTTGTTCACCAGCTCGAAGAAGGTTCGAAAGTCAAACACACCAAGTTGATACTGCAATAATTCCTGAAGTCCTTTCATGAAGAATTCGTTCTTGGCCGCCTAAGCGGTGACGTCATCACGTGCATACCTTCACAAGAGATTAAACTTCTGCAGGTACTCCTTGACAGAGCCACTTCCTTGCTTCGGCGCTCGAAACTCCCGCTTCTTGATGGCCATAATCCCGGAAGGGATATAGGCATTATGAAATCCTTGCTTGAAATCACCCCACGTGATTACACATTTGCCTTGCATGACCTTGAATCCATACCACCAAGCTCTGGCGGTACCTTCGAGGCAGTGAGAGGCATAGAGAACCTGCTCACGATCCTCATTGCAGTTGACCAATGCAAGGAGGTCCTCGATGGTGCGGATCGAGTCATGAGCATCCAAAGGTTCAGCTATCTCATTTAAGGTCGGGGGTGAAGACCTCATGAACTCCGACAGAGTGGAACGACTTTTGCCGTTCCAGCCCTGTTGCTAGTTGTTCATGAGAACATAAGCCATCTACTGGATAGCAGTAGTGTTGGCTTGGCGTTCCTCCCGAAGAGCTTGGAGAAACTAAGCCATAGTCATGTGTAGGATCGAAAGTATGTCTAGAGGGGGGTGATTAGACTACTTGACAGGATATTTTTTTTTGCCTTTACCCAATTTTACTTGAGAGGCAACTACGACAGTTATGACAAGTCTAATACACCCCACACATGCAGTTCTAATATTATTGCAGTAGAAAGTAAACATGCAAGTGAAAATAGAGAAGCAAGGAAGGGATATAAAACGCATGAGGTTGACACGACGATTTTTGGCATGGTTCCGATAGGTGACGCTATCGTACGTCCATGTTAGTGGAGACTTAAACACATGGAGGGTAACGGCTGCGAGAGTCCACAGAGGGTCCACAAAGAAGCGGCCTTGTCTATCCCACCATGGCTTCCGTCCACGGAGGACTATCCTTACTCATGATAGATCTTCACGAAGTAGGCGATCTCCTTGCCCTTACAAACATCTTGGTTCAACCCCACAACATGAAGTAGGAGGCTCCCAAGCGAAACCTGACCAATCTAAGAGGCACCACCCTCCAAAAGGTAATAGATGGCGTAGATAAATGAACTCCTTGCTCTTGTGCTTCTAAAGATAGTCTCCTCAACACAAATCTCTCTCTCACAGAATATGCATGGGTAGGAGAGCTTGATTTGGTCGAATGCAGTTTGGGGAAGCTAGAGATCAAGGTTCAAATGATTGGATTGGAATATCTTGGTCTCAACACATGAATATGTGGTTCTCTCTCAGAAAATGGATCTGGAAATGAAGTGTGTGGTCTGAGTGCTTCTCCCATGAATGAGAGGTGGGTGAAGCGGTGTATATAGGCAGCAACCAAAATCCAACCGTTACACACAAAAGAGCAAACTCGGTGACACCAAAGTGGAAAACTCGATGGTACCGATTAGCACTAAAGTGGTGAACTACTGAATATTGGTGAGACCGATATATAGAACTTGGTGGCATCGAAAAGGTGACCAACGGTCAGATGGCCATGCTCGGTGGCACCGATACTCAAACTCGGAAATTCTGATTTTGTGTATCTTGGCAACAGAATGTTGGTCACACTAAACTCGGTAGCACCGATGCAGTTTTAGTTGCACCGATTTGGTGGGAATGGCTAGCGTTTCGTATTAGGTTCAAACTCAGTGGGTCCGATGTGGAAATGTTGGTGACACCGAATTTGAGAATGTGGAACTTGACAGACAGGATATAAGGGAAAAATGACTCATTGTTTTCGTGGCTAACTTTGAGCATTTGAGAAATCAGTTCATTTTACTACCTCACCCCCTTTAAATAGTATTGGCTTTCCTATGGACTCGAAAGTGATTTCTCACAAATATAAAACGAAGAGTCTTCTAGCTTGAAGCTTGAGCCAATATTATTCCTTTCTTTCAACCACGGGCATCTCCACATAAACCTTAAGCCATAGCATATTTTGAACTTTTCGGAAATATACTTGGAAAACACATTAGTCCAATGATGCATATGTTGTCATCAATTATCAAAACCACCCTCGGGAGAAATTGTGCTTTCAATCTCCCCCTTTTTGGTAATTGCTGACAACATACAGATCAAAGCTTCGACAAAAGATATAATCAATGATTAGCATCGACACTTTGGAATTATGTGAAAAGCAAGAATGTAAATTTAAAATTTGCGTTTGAATGTAAATGCACAATCAATTAGGATGGCGGGTTACTCTTCCATGTAAGATACATCATGGTGGTGTGTAAAAAGAGTAGCAATGCACATGACACCAACAAGATAAGTGAATGATCATCACATGGATAGCTAAAAGATGATAAAGTAGCATCACACAGGATAAAGCGTATGATCACACACAAAAATAGGATAAAGTCATGCAACAACCAAAGTTTTTAAAACCAAACGGGAGCAAATAAAGTCAAAAGCTCTCTCTCACATGAAGTCTATCATATATACATTTCTCCCCCTTTGGCAACAAGTTACCAAAAGTTCAAAAGTACAGACCTACTCGTCTCTCTGGGCAGCTGATGATGGAGTCGATAGAACGACGTCTACGAAGACTTCTGCCAATATCCCTGGAGCTGGAGGAGTTGATACTGAAGGAGCGTGAGCTGGAGCTGTGTTGAAGGTGCTGAAGCTTGTGCTAAAGATGTCTGTCTTGTCTCCGTAGTAGGAACAACAACTGAACGGGGCCTAGTGTTGTACTGTGTAGTAGTGGGAGGAGGAGACTCATCCTCATCATCATCATCTTCATCTTAATCCTCTGAGCGTGTAATCTCCATAGAGTCAATGTTGAAGCAGTGTGACAATGGTGGTCAACTCAGTTACGTTCATATCCATGTTGTGTAATTTTGTCTACACAACTCTCTGAAGGTTCTTCTGATTTTGCATAATCTCGTGAATGTTCATCTCCATGCCTTGGACACCGCTCACTAGAAATCCCATTTGCTCGGCTTGAGTTCTAAGTTGTGGTACTAGAGGTGGCCTGTTTATAGCAGCTTCAGCCTCTGCAACCTCTGCTGCCATTCTTGCTGTAGCTGAGTTGGGATAATTGTCATCCATCACAACCTCATTATCTTTAAATTCAGGGTCAAGAGGTAGATGGGGATGATCAAGTTGATATGCATGTTTGCCTAGCTTGGCACTGATGAACATCTGAATATAGGGTGCATATCCACATGATCTCTTCTGATCCACAACAGTCCTTCGGATAGTTTCAACTATCAAGTCCATCACTATAAATCTGGTATGGGTACCAAGTAGGTGCAGTAGGTTGATTTAATATCCTCTGATCATCTTCTCAACTCCTGACTTAGGCATGAGAGTGTATCGCAGTATAGTGTTTGTCGTGGAAACACCAACTTGCTGTCACACCCTGATTTCACTATCACTTCTTTTGTAATTCAAAAATCTGAGTTTATTAAAACTTTTTCAAAACTAATGTTGTGAGTGTCGTGGTTGTTATTGTATGCTTGTATGCTTGGTTGTGTGATATCAAAAACCATATTTCTCCAAACCTAATTATTTTCAAAACCTTTTTCTTAATTGTGGTTAAATTCAAAACCCTGCTTTGGGTTGCACTACAAGTCCTTGATGGCAAGAAGTGCTCTTACCCAAAGTTGGTGATTTGGTTCTAACACCATTTTAGTTCACCAAAACCATAAAATAATTATTTTATGAAATTTTTTCCTATTTTATTACCATGTCCATTTCTGAGGCCAGAAATGATATTCCTATATGGAAAAATACTTTTCTGCCTTAGAAAAATCTAAGGAAATTTGGAGATACTCAGAAGGACATATATTTTCCATACATAAGGTTTTCCACCCCTATTTATATTATAAATACTCAGAAAACCTATTCTATCTGTTTTGACCTTTTGAAATATTTCCGAAGGAAATATTCTCCATAAATTCCTACAAAATTCCAGTGGTCTCCCTAAGCCATATTTGGTGCCCATATAAAGTTTCACCTTGATCCAAGGTGGTTAAGGTCACCAAACAATTGCAAAACCCCTTGTGTCCACTATGAAGTTAGAGCAACTCTGCATTGCAAAGTTTGTCCAATGGAGCTGAAACTTTGCAAGAGTGCCTAATACCTGAAATGAGAACTCCATGCCAAAAATGGGATTTGTGGGACTTGATTTTCCCACACTCCCTTTGGAAGGAACAGATCTGGTAATTTAGGAATGTTTTCAAGTTGACAAAGCTAAGCTTGTCCAATGGAGCTCAAACGTGGTGTAGCCCCATGTTTTTGCACCAAACCCAGTCATGTTATGTTGCATAGCCAGTGGTGGGGTGAAACGACCCCAAACCACTGTCGAGCACCTTCTAACACTTGGGTAAAACCGCTCCTAACCACAGCTAAACCCAATCCCTTTCACTCAAACTCATAGATTAGGTGGCTGACATCAGTGCCTAACTCCTGTCAAGTGGCCCCTCTCTGGTTCAAAGTAGATAATCCAAAATCTTCAATTTGAGCTTCAGCCCAAGGCTCACAACACCCGTTTCCCTCTCTTCATTTGACCAGCCGAGGCTCCCACGGGACTCCAATGGCTAGGAATCTCCAAGCCAGTGCCCACGACACGCTAGACACATCCAAGGCACCCTAGAGCACGCCAGCATGCCCTCGCATGCCAAAGCTACGATCTGGGCGCGCTACAGAGAGCAATCGAGGTGGGGGCGACTCCCTCGACCAGTTCCAGCCTCCCCGCGGTGTCTCTCCTCTCCCCCAACAACCTCTGTGAATCAGGCAGCCCTTAAGGCCCCTCCTCTCCCGCGCTAATAACCGGTGCGACGCATGCCCGCGCGCACCAGAAGCGCCAGAGGAGCGCGACCACGATAGCGCGCCACTCCTCTCTCCCTCTCTCTCGCACTAAGTCGTGGAGGTCCAAAACCACGTCCTGACACCGTGGTTTTGACCCCAGCCTCTCTTTGCACCCCCATGGGTCCGACTCATCGTCTCTAGCCACGCGGGCGTGCTCCTCCTCCTCTATGGCCAGAGGTAGGAGACGACCCCAACAGGTGTGCCTCACCTGTCGGTGGCCCATCTCTCTCTCCCTCGCTGCCCACAACCACTGACTACAGGGGCCCGCGTGTCAGGTTCAAACCTGACGGCACGCGCGCCTAAGCAGGCTGGTTGGTTGGCCACTGGGCCGGCCCGGTCCCAGGCCAAGCCAGGCCGGGGCTGTTGCCCTTTTCTTTTTATTTAAAATTTCATTTTAAATGATTTTTATAAAAATATTTAACCAGTGAAAAATTATGACTCTTTCACTGTTATTTTTCAAAAAATGTGTAGTATTTACCAAAACCCTTGGATGAATTTTTGTAACAACTATTCTGTTTTATAATAATTAAAAGGGTTAATTTGGAATAGTTTTGCTTCGGTTATATTGTTTTTAAAAATATTCTTTCACTAAAACCAAAGACGAATATTTTTAAAATAATAATATGGATTTATCTGAATTAAACAACATTTTTAAAGTAACTTTGTGATCTGTTTTGGAGTGAGCTACTTATTGCTTTTATTTATTACGATGATAGAAAACCCGTGTGACAAAGGATTTGGACTTGAAGACCTAGAAGACCCCAGATACTTAGCTGACCAAGGCAAGCAGCCCTTTGACCATGTCTGAGAAAATATTATATTGCATGCTAGTGCAGCAAATATTTTTGTTGCATATGATCATAAGTATCGGTAAATCATTGAAGTGATGTTACCGATGGCTCCTCTGGAGCACTTGAATTTTGAGCATGATCCTACCACATATGAGGGTCACGCTAATATCATGTTGACAAGTAGAGCTAAGCATAGTAGAAGCATGAGCTTGATGATGGTATAAATCAAAGGTTTATGAAAACCCCGTCGGGTGCCACTAATGCCTGAGGGTGATGATGAGATAGGTGACCACTTTTGGTGAAGTGGTGCACCGAGTATTTTTAGTGTGTATGGTTTCGAAAATGGGAATAGATTTATGATGTGTCGACCATCCCAAGCTTACATGTACGACCACGTTACCCCTTTATGGGACGTGGCCTTATTGATTACTGTGGTCGGTGCTAGCGAAGAGCCACATTACTAGTGGCGGGAGTGATGTGTGGTCACTCTCGTGATGGGTCGTGCCAGGTAGGGCGACTATGCCATTTTTACGTGATCCAGGCACACCGTTGGTCCCCGCATGGTTGCTACTGTCCAGAGTCGGTGCTCGTAAGACATACAACATGTGGGCTGGGTACCAATCGAGTGGATCTCTTTGTCTAGTATCGTCAGAGGAAACGCATTGATCGTGTACTTACCTCGGTTATGTTATATACCGTGAGTCGTGGATGACACGGAAGTTTCCCGGATCTCGTGGGTCCAGCGTACTACCTCTGCAGAGTGTAAAACTATTCGAATAGCCGTGTCCACGTTCAAGGACAGTTGGGTAATCCTGCTTAAACTACGTCTAAACGTTTCCGCATAAACCAAGTGTGTGTGAGTATGTGGTAAATGGTGTTATTATAAAACAGTTGATATGACCAAGTTTGGTGACTTGCCATATAGGGTGAACCGGAGTGTTCAACCCTAGACATATATGTTGATATCTGTAACCTATTCTTCAAATCAACATTCATGATCATGGTTATTTACAACCCAGATGTTATCCGCCAAAGATGCATATTACATGTTATCCTATGAATTGCATTGTTCATATCATGGGCTGTTTGCGAATACATTCATAAGTATTCATTGGCTTGCCACTGGTTATATTATTGACCAGATATGGAAGGACCTGAGTTTGGAGAAGAGTACGTCTTCAGAGACGGCCGTGCGAACTAGGACGCTTCCTAGTGAGAATGCATGTTGGTGTAGGCTGATGGCATGGGCACCCGCTTAGCCCTAAGATTTCTGCTACTAGTTGTATTAGTGTGATTTGGCCTTATAGGCCCTACCTTGTGAACTTGACCATTCGGTCATGTGATGTAATAATTCGGTACTTGGATGTAAGACTATTAATATTCAGTATATGTGTGTTCGGTTAGCAATGATCTCTAGGATCACTAAACACGTTCATTCGGCGATCTCGACTTGTAAGTCAGGGTCCCCACACTTGCAGAAAATATACTGATCCAAACTTGTGACTTGGCAAGTACTGATGTGGAATGGTCTTTTACATGTTGGCCATGGAGTTGTGATTCTGCTTAGCATCTGCATACCCTTCTACATATGCTTCTTCCTGCTTGGGAACACCAATGATAGCATCCGATTCAGCAATTGTAGCGCCATACGTGTGTCCATCGATCATCCAAACTGAAGAGTCATCATAGAAATGAACTGTTGCATAGAATTGCATGATCATCTCGTCATTCCATGGGGTCATCTCTTTCCGAACAAAATCTTCTATGTAAACTAGCCTAAAGTTCTCTTGAACAGGTGGAAAGAAATTCTCACTCTCCTTGATGTATGCCCAGTCAACATACCTCATATCACTAACAGCAGGACTCTTGTCATACAAGACAGTCTCATAAAAATCTTGTTGTTCCTTGGTGTGAAACCTTGGATCAACATCAATTCTCCTTCTGACAGCATATGGATCAGCAACTCTTCCATTTCTTAATCTGGAATCCTTCCTCTTCTTCATGTCTTCTTCTATAGGATGAGCATCATTGTGGAGTGGTACGTATGGTCTGAGCTTCCTGGGAACTGGAGCATTCTCATCTTCTTCCTCTTCTACAGCATGGGCACTAGATGTAGGGCCTTTGCTCTTAGCAGCTGCACGTATATCTTTAGTGGTCTTCCTGGAAGCTATAGCCTTATTTGCTTTAGCAGCAGGCTTTGGAGCAGACTTCATTGCATCACCCATCAGTTTCTTCTTCTTGGGAGGAACTGGGATCTCCTCAAGTGCTTCTTCCTGACCTTCTTCTGGGTCTTCAGACATAGAAGTCTTTCTGCCAACAAGAAGGATAGTTCTCTTCCTGGGCCTCTTCACACTAGCCTTCTTTGCAGGTGCTTCCTTGGCAATTGCTTTGCCCTTCTTGGCAAGCCATAGGAACTGGGAGAACTAGGCCTGAGGTAGTCCTCTCTGGACTAGTGCCTGAGTCCATCTCGACACTCTGCTCTCTGAAATCATTCTGGCTGTCATCTAAACCTGACATACTAACAAACACACTCAGCAGCAAACATCGGATCCTATAAAGTGGATGTAGGAAAGACAGGATGGATGAGCATCACAAAATTCAGATATTTTTTCAAATCTGATGTCTGAAACTTAGGGTATGATCTTCTACAGGATGTAAATCGGTGGCAACGAGTTGGCATTTTTGGAGTCACCGAGAAAACAGACTCGCTTAATAGAAACTTGGCAGTCATTTTCGGTGGAACCAAAAATAGCTGATCGGTCTCACCGAGTTGCTTCTCGTGAACCCTAAAACAGGAATTGGTGGAACCGATTTTACAAACTCAGTCTCACCGAGTTGCATTCAGCGGCAGATCAGATCCGAAATTTCCTATATGGTGGATATGAGGTTTGGACAAAGTGGAAAGAAGAATTAAAACATCCAATGTGTGAGAAGCAGACGGGGAACATAAAGGGGATGGAACCGTACCCTAGCTCGGTGGTGGTTCAGCTACGGCGACGATGAAGGAGCAGATTTCGTCGACGACTGCAAATCCCATCAACGGTGGCACTCGGGGAGTCAAGGCGATGACCTGGGGTCTCTGGGACATCGAGGGTTTGGCGAACGAACTGTTTTGACGAAGTGAAATCAAAAGGTCCGTCCACATGTATATATACCCATGCACTTTCGGTGTCACCGAGATGGCAAAATTGGTGTCACCGAGTTCCTCAACTGTCACCAGACAGGGAAACTCGGTGTAACCGAGTTGGCAATTCCGGTGGTACCGAGATGAGAAAACCCGATCAACGTTGGAAAATCAGTGGCTCCGAGTTTGTGGAGTTGGTCACACCGAGTTTTTCAAAGAGGTTTTGGAAGGCAACCTTTGATGATACTGAACTCCGAGTGCACCTTCACACAGAAGGATCGACAAGTGCTTTTTCTAGTGTTGTGATGAAGCATGAATAGAACATGAGATGAGATAGCATAGATATCTAGAGAAGGGTCCTAGACATTCTTATCCATCCAATTGGCAAAAGATAAAACAAAAGACATATAACAACAATTGGATGTCCTCGAATGATTAAATTCATGCAGACCAACATGCTCACAAAATAAGAATGATGATACAAACATGGTGGCCATGCACAAATATCCTAGCAGCTATCAAGCACTTGGGCAATGACAGGGTCATCTATATATGAGTATATTGACATAGGAGCCAAGCAAGAATACTTGATCATAGGTCATACTCATCGTTAACCACAAGTGGGTTTACCACTTTTACATAAGCAATAATGTGTTCATATCCTTAGGAGATGCTTATACTCAAGTATTAGAGTAAAGCGCCCCCTTGATACGATATCCCCACAAAGAGGGATCAACTAACCTTGGGTTTTGTCATAGAAAACTTCAAGTAGTTGAAGTAGTGGTGGATGCTCAAAGTTGATGAAGATCATCTTGAGTTCGGAGCAAGCCTTGTTGTTTTAATACTCTTCTCACCTACATGGGTTAGTCCCAAATCAAAAGAGGAACATATGCAAGTATATCTATGGACATGGAGTGAAGCACAAATGGAATGATGTCCAAAGATGCATTGATTACCTAGTTCATTACTTACCTTTGAGGGAATGTGTGACTCCTTGAACTAATGCATAAGGTTGAGGTTGATTGCATATAGTTCTTGCCAAAATGAATAAGAGTGAATTTAATTGGAAGATTCACCCCTCTAGAAGTTCTAATTTTTCCTCTTGGGAATCCACATCAAATTGATGGGAATCCTTGGAGTTGTTGTAGCACTTGTTGAGGTAGAGCTAGTAGTATACTTGGGAACCCACTTGACCTTGGCTTGGGGTCCTTCTTTCAATAGGTCAATGTAATCTTGAAGCTTGCCCTTGCCTTTGTGGTCTTGTGGTGGAAGGTCATCTTGTGAGCTTGTTCCTTCGGAAGGAGTGGACTTCTCCTCTTGGGGAACAAACTTGGGAGTGGGATATGGACCTTCTTGCCAAACATCTGCGTTGACTTTGAAATAGTGACGAGGATGTCACCCCGGGTATACGAAGAGCAGCGATTGACCATCTCCAAGACATTTCGGGCCGCCTGGCCCCCCAGGCCGGCTGGAGGTAGCCGGCCGATTCGGTCGACCCAAGTACGGCTGGCTGGCGATAGCCGGCCCCCTCAACCCACGAGTACGGCCGGCTGGCGATAGCCGACCCTCCCTCAGCCCACGAATGCCGCCGGGTGGAGGTAGCCTGCCCCATTCCTGGCCCAGGCATACCTGGCCGGCTGGCCGTGCCAGGCCACCTCTTCGACGCGTACCTGGCCTCCTCGCGGGGCTCGATCGACCGGCTAGACCTCCGCCAGCCAGGCGGCCGACTACCGTCCCGGCGCCCATACCGCCGTATGCACACAAGACAAGACGAGGGCAGCATTATGTGCTGACATGTACCTCATGCTGTGGCGTGATGATGAGAGGGTCAGCGAGGCTACACAGACCCTGGCCCTGACCGGGCAGGGAGGTCCTGTAGCCACGTTCCCCCTTTGTCTCACCCACCATGACGGCTCGGCGCACCAAGCGCTGCTGCACACGACCGGCGGGTCCCACGACAATATCCAACCACGGCTGGGGCCTGCAGCCGGCCTAAGATACTGGCAGCCGGCCCCCACCCCAAATCTTAACGTTACAATGGTACCCCTTGGCTTGACTATAAAAGCCACGTCTCTGCCCAATAAGAGGGTAGGCTGAAACACATAGCGATCCCACAACCACACGTAGAGCACCACCTGAGGCAGCGAGACCAGCATCCATCGCATCGTCTCCCTCCTCATGAACAACTCGAGGAGCAACCTTTGTACTGTGATTCCCATATAGTCACCTAAGCAGGACTAGGGGTTTTACCTCACCGGAGGGCCCTAAACCTGGGTAAACCGGCGTCATGCGTGTTGCACCCATACCCGTTCCCACATGCCGCCGGCGCCCATCGGCCCCAACCTATGAGTTAAGACACCCCATGGCATCTGTCTCGGAAATACCCTGACAGTTGGCGCCCACCGTGTGGCCGGGAGCGACGCCGACAGGAGTAACGTTCGGGGCGGGACCCTTCACCCCTTCTGGCAAGCGCGTGGCACACGTCCTGGTTGTGCGCTACGGCGCGCCCGATTGCTCCATCATCGCCTTCGGCTCTCATCGTGTCTACGTCACGGTCGTCACCAGCGGCTACCCCACCGAATTGCTAGGATATGACGAGCTACCGCTGACGGGCGACAACAACCTCTCCCACAACATCGACGACCTGTGCGACCGTGTGGAGGTGTTCACCATCACCTCGCATTGCGGCGCATTTGGGTACCGAACCCCAATCCGCACGGCGATGGACACACTCTGCACTCCAGTCCCTGCGGTGGCCGACCCCTCGGTCGCCACCCAAGAGCTTGACGACCACCGATTTCATCTACTCCGCGAGGCGGAAGCACTGGAAGCTACCCAGCATGAGTTCGAAAACGCCCGACACGAGTTCAACGCGGCCCATGGTTTCACGCTGGCGGCCACCGGGCATAGCCAGCGGGAACACGTGCAACGCCGAAGAGGCGCAGTCGGCTAGGTCCTGGTCGGCGACCGCCCCGTCTATGGCACCCTCGTACAGAACATATGGGCCGCACATGCCGCCATCGACGATCTCGAGGGCCTCGACGGTCCCGCTCGCGAGGTGCAACAGGAGCACATCCGCGTACTCATCGAGGCCGCCAATGTGCAGTAAGACCAAACGTCCCGTGAGCCGACGGACTCCCGCTCGAGGACCCGCACCAACGCCGGCAAGCTCGGAGCCGGCCGGTGGGAGAACCATGAGGCATCTTCGCCTGCCAACACCAATGAACGCCATGGCAGCGGCCGGAGGGACCGTATCCCGTCTGCAGTCGATAGCCAAGCCCGTGCACCGACTGGCCAGGTCGATCGCTAGTCGGGACAAAGAAGCCAGCGCGAGGAGCGCGAGTAGTTGGCCAGGCCTCGCGGGCCGGTAGGCAGACGGATCGGTGCGCACCAGCTCGGGGATCATGACGCGCGCATGCACCTGGACCGTATCGCCTAGTCCCGTGCAGTCGAGGAGGATTGCACAGCCGGCCCGCCATGCTTCGGGTCACGCATCCTCAAGGAGGCATTCCCCAAGGGCTTCACCGTGGCCCGCGACACCCACAAGTACAATAGCTTGACCAAGCTGAGGATTGGTTGACCGACTACACCACCGCTGTCGGCATCCCCGGCGGCAAGAAGCGCGTGGCCGTCCGCTACGCACCCCTCATGTTGTTCAGCTCGGCCCGGACCTGGCTTAACAGCCCGCTGGTCGGCAGCGTGAACGGCTGGCTGGACTTCCACGAGGTGTTTGTGCGAAACTTCACTGGCACGTACAAGCGCCCTGATCGTCCTCGGCAGCTCGCCCTATGCATATATGGCCTGGACAAGCCGCTCCGCGACTACCTCACGCGATGGACTGAGCTCCCACTCCTGCGAAGGCGTCCATGAAGTGCAAGCGATCCAGTACTTCATCGACGACTGCCGAGACGGCACCCTCCTCAAGCACAAGCTCATGCGCCACGAGACTTTCACACTCGCACCGCTCATGGACGTGGTCGACGAGTACGTCATGGCCTAGTCTTCTATGAAGCTCCCTGCGCTCGTCGACACGGCCGCAAGCCAACCATGCCCAAGCCAGCCGCCCCCCGGCAGCCAACCGACCCCAGCCGGACCAAGGCAAACGCAATGCCGACAAGCCGGACGCCCGCCAGGGAAGCCGGTAGGTCGCCACCATCGAAGATGGTCGCATGGCACACAACCAAGGCTCTAGCCGTCGCCAACGCACAAATGGTGGCAAACTGCCGTGGCATGCCAAGTACACCTTCGAGGCCATGCTCGACAGGCCCTGCAAGTTCCACAGCGGGGCAAGCCGGCTACGCACACCGCTCGGCAGTGCAGCTGGTTCAACAAGATCGCGCGTGGCGAAGCTTGATGGCCCACAAGTATAGGGGATCAATCGTAGTCCTTTCGATAAGTAAGAGTGTCGAACCCAACGAGGAGCAGAAGGATCTGACAAGTGGTTTTCAGCAAGGTAAAATCTGCAGGCACTGAAATTGTCGGTAACAAGTGATTGTGTGGTGAGATGATTCGTAGCAAGCAACAAGTAAAAAAAGTAGCAACGGTGCACCAAGGTGGCCCAATCCCTTTTGTAGCAAGGGACAAGCCTGGACAAAGTCTTATAGGAGGAAAAGCGCTCCCGAGGACACACGGGAATTTCTGTCATGCTAGTTTTCATCATGTTCATATGATTCGCGTTCATTACTTTGATAGTTTGGGTACTGCCCTTACTTGTACAAGCATCCCACTTATGATTAACCCCTCTCGCAAGCATCCGCAACTATGAAAGAAGAGTTAAGACAAAGTCTAACCATAGCATTAAACTAGTGGATCTAAATCAGCCCCTTACGAAGCAACACATAAACTAGGGTTTAAGCTTCTGTCACTCTAGCAACCCATCATCTACTTACTACTTCCCAATGCCATCCTATAGGCCCAAATAATGGTGAAGTGTTATGTAGTCGACGTTCACATAACACCACTAGAGGAAAACAACATAGAACATATCAAATTACCGAACGAATACCAAATTCGCACGACTACTATTAGCATGACTTATCCCATGTCCTCAGGAACAAAAGTAACTACTCACAAAGCATAGTCATAGTCATGACCAGAGAGGTAATGAGTAGCATCAAGGATCTGAACATAAACTCTTCCACCAAGTAATCCAACTAGCATAATCTACAAAGAGTAATCAACACTACTAGCAACCTTACAAGTACCAATCGGAGTCGCGAGACGGAGATTGGTTATAAGTGATGAACTAGGGTTTGGAGATGAGATGGTGCTGATGAAGATGTTGATGGTGACGGCTCCCCTCCGATGAGAGGAGTGTTGGTGATGACGATGGCGACGATTTCCCCCTCTGGGAGGGAAGTTTCCCAGCAGGATCGTCTTGCCGGAGCTCTAGATTGGTTCTGCTCAAATTCCGCCTCGCGGAGGCGGCGAATCCACGAAAAAGCTCCTCCCTGTTTTTTTTCCAGATGAAACCCTTCATATAGCAGAAGAGGGGGGCCAGTGGGCCAGCAGGCTGCCCACAAGCCCTGATGGCACGGCCTGGTGGGGTGGCCGCGCCGAGCAGGCTTGTGGCCACCTGCACGCGCCCCTCTGGCGCTTCTTCGGCCCAGTATTTTTTATAAATCCGGAAAAAAAATCCTCGTTGATCTTTACGGTGTTTGGAGTTGCGCAGAATAGGTATCTCAACTTTGCTCCACTTTCAGGCCAGAATTCCAGCTTTCGACATTCTCCCTCTTCATGTGAACCTTGTAAAATAAGAGATAAAATGCATAAGAATTGAACCGTGAAGTGAAATAACAGCCCAAGAAGCGATAAATATCAACATGAAAACATGATGCAAAATGGACGTATCAAAGTTCTACCGCGTGCGCCACCCCTGCCGCCTCCACCGCCTTCCGCTTCGGGAACCGGTAGGGCTGATGGCGTCTTCCCCCAGCAGGATGCCATCTACGTCATCTTCACCAGCGAGCCGGATGACAAGCACAACCAGCATTGGTGCGTGATGGAGGTCAACGGCGTCGTTCCGCCGGTCTCCAAGTACATGTACTGGTCGGACAAGACCATCACCTCGCGCCACGAGGATCACCCGGCTCTGATGCCAACCCCAGGCGGCTATGCGCTGGTGGTGGATCCCACCTTCGTCTCCCGTCGGTGCACGTGCCGCTTCACGTGGGTGCTCATCAACGGCGGCAGTAACATCAACATCCTCTACCGTGACCTCATGGAGAAACTCCGCATCCTCGATTCCTAGCTCCAGTAGACTCGGACGGTGTTCCACAGCATCGTATCAGGCCACTCCAACTCTCCCATCGGCTGGGTCTGGCAGGACGTGCTGTTTGGCACCCCGGCGAACTTCCGCCACGAGCCGATCTTGTTCGAGGTCATCAAGCTCACCACCTCCTACAAGGCCATTTTAGGTCGTCCGGCTCTGGACAAGTTCATGGTTGTTCCTCACTATGCCTACCTAAAGTTAAGCTGCCAGGCACACGCGGAATCATCACTATAGCCAGCAACTACAAGAAGTCATCCGAGGGTGCTTTGGCCGGCTCCAAGCTGGTCGAGTCGCTCGTCATCACTGAGCAGTGGCGACAGATCAACCGGCTCGTGGCCCTTGCTCGCGAGCCAGCCGCCATGCCCGAGCCCAAGATAAAGCAGCCGACTGTGGAGGCCCAGTTCTAGCCGGCTGCCGGCAAGGACAGCAAGAGGGTCCCTCTGGACCCGGCCAACCCCAGCGACAAGTACGTGCTGGTAGGAACCAACCTCAGCGCCAAATAGGAAGTCGAGCTCGTCGACTTCCTCCTTGAGAATCGGGACATCTTTGTGTGGTCCACAAAGGACATGCAGGGAGTCTTGAGGAAGTTTGGCAAGCACTTTCTCCACGTCCGGCCAGACGCTAAACCGGTCAGACAACCCTTGTGCCGCTTCTCAAAGGCCAAGCGGAAAACTATCGGTGAAGAGTTTGCCCAGCTGCTGGCAGTCGGCTTCATCATGGAAGTCTTCCACCCGGACTGGTTGTCGAACCCTGTCCTGGTGCTGAAGAAGAACAAGACTTGGCGCATGTGTATCGACTACACCAGCCTAAACAAGGCATGCCCCAAGGATCTATTAGCTCTGCCCCGTATCGATCAAGTAATCGACTCGACGGCCAGCTGTGAACTGCTGTCCTTCCTGGACGCCTATTCAGGCTACCACGAGATCAAGCTGAATCCAGCTGATCAGCTAAAGATAGCTTTCATTACACCCTTCGGGGTGTTTTGCTACATAACGATGACATTCGGGCTGAAAAATGCCGGTGCCACGTTCGAGCGCTGCATATAGTGATACCTCTACAAGCAGATCCACCGCAATGTACACGTGTATGTGGACAACATTGTGGTCAAAACCAAAGAAAGCCGCACTCTCCTGGACGATCTCAAAGAGACGTCTGTGAGCCCGCGCGAGTTCGAGATCCGAATGAACCCGGAGAAGTGCCTGTTCAGCATGCCAGTCGGACAGCACCTCGGCTTCCTCGTTTACGAACGAGGGATCGAGGCCAATCCGGAGAAGATCTGGGCAATCGAGTGGGTGTCCCAGCCGACTGACATGGCAGGCATCCAGAAGGTCACCGGATGCCTTGCTTCGCTCAGCCGCTTCATTAACCGGCTGGGAGAGAAGGCCCTCCCGCTCTACCGCCTTCTCAAGAAGGTAGACAACTTCGTCTGGGGCTATGAGGCCGATGAGGCCCTGGCCGGCCTCGAACTTGCGGTGAGAACGGCGCCAATGCTGGCTGCGCCAACAGAAAGAGAGCCGATGCTGCTCTACATCGTGGCGAAGAGCCACGTCATCAGCATCATCATGGCTCTCGAGCACTTCGAGCCAGACCAAGCCCAGCCGGTCCAGCGGCCGGTCTACTACCCGAGCGAGGTATTGTCCGTGTCAAAGCAGAACAACCCCCACTACCAGAAGATGTGCTATGGCGTATCCCTGGTGGCCTGAAAGCTCAAGCCCTACTTCCAAGAGCATCAAGTCACGGGGGTGAGCACCGCACCCCTAGGGGAGATAATGGGCAACCGGGATGCGGCTCGCCTCATCACCAAGTGGACCCACCAAAGGGCCGACCATGACAGTACGAGTAACGCACTACCGTCACGTCACAAGCCTTGCCAGATTTCCTCATCGACTGGGCAGAGACGGAGTACCTGCCGCCACCCCCAGACTCCACTCATTGGCGCATGCACTTCGACGGCTCGAAGATACACACAGGCCTCGCAGCTGACATCGTTCTCTCCTCTCGCAAGGGAGACCGACTATCCGCACCCAGATTGAAGGTCTGTTACATGAAGCCCGGATCTTTCCTACTGAATCCTCTGATCATCCTCTGGGCATTGGGATTTTTGGTTTTACGGATGCTTTTATGGGGGATATTGCCATTGCTACTCCACTAGAACTAGAAGATGAGGATCTCCTTATCACTTTTGTTCCACACAATGAAGCTCTGAACCGTCGCAGTACCACCTTTGGACCTGAAGTTTGGATTATGTATTTTGGTTTTCCCTATGATTAGCAAACAAAGTATTATATCAACAAGTCTTTAGGTGGCTTTGGTTCTCTTATCTCTTGGTACAATCCACGTCAAGATAGAAGATTCATTCTGCTCAAAGTTAGGGTTCTTAATATGAGGCTCATACCCAAGAGTTTTGTTGTCTGGCAGCTGGGAGGGGCTAGGGATTGTTGGACTGTGAAGGTTACCATTTTGCGAAGCAATGACTGGGGTAGTTTGCTACCAGAAGTCCCACCTGCTGGAGAAGAACCACCTCCTCCTGATGGTAACCCCCACCCCCAATTTGGACCTGACGTCACTGCTGAGTAGTTGTACCAGCAGCAGGTTCGTAACTGGTTAGCTCAAAATGCTGCTCCTCCCAATGCAGTTCCTCCTGCTCATGATGTTCCCAACCAACAGGCTCAGAATGAAGGTTGGGGTGTTTGGCCGATCCAACCTCCTCAGGCACCTCCTCCTCTAGCACCATATCTCTTTAACTTCTAGGCATGGCTTGCTGCACAGGGTCTTCAAGTCCAAGATGGTGTTGTGCCTAAGGACAATATCATAGACAGTGCATCCCAAGCATGGAATGATACTTTCACAACATCTGATAGCTCTGGTGGTACTGTTATTTCGATTGAACCACTACCTCTGACAGTGATGCACTCACATACAACACAGCAGCAACCCATTGTAGATTCTCTGCAGATCACCATAGCCATACATAATGGTGGAATTTTCTTTGGACTCTTTGAACAGGGGGAATCCATTCTCACATTGTTGTTGACAGACCCAGCTCCCAGGCAGCAGCTTTATGATTTTATCTTCAGAACTCTGCAACCTCTTATGGCTACCATGGGGCCTTGGTCCAATGGATATGGTTTCAAACATGAGTGTGTGCAAATGGGAGTCTCAATTACTGTTGGAAAAGAGGGTCTGATCCTCAATAGCACTGGCTTCATGCTTCCTGCATCTAGACCTGCTTCTGCTGCTGTGCTCGAGGATTCCTCCCCTAGACATGCTATGTTATCAGTCGATACAGAGCTCACCCAGCACCAGATAATAGTAGCACTTCCACATAACAACTTTGGGTTGATCACTTCAGGAGACTCTGCTAATGACGAAGGGGAGGTCCAATCAGATATGATCTCTTCGGTGGTACTTAGAGATACCAGGGTTCCCCAAAGGGAGAAGGGAAAAACGACAGTCCATGTTGACACTTCCAACCTGCGTTGCAGCTCTCGCTCGAACAAATATGATGGCTTCAAAGTGCCTCCCATGGCTGATGGGCGTATCAGTAAGTCGAAGGTCAAGCCCAGAGTGATGCCCCACATCACAATTCAGGAAGATAACAGCGCCTCGGAGATGGATGTGTCCCCTCCTACCGCCATCACCACCATGCAAGCCATCGGGTCTCATCTCTGCGCCATACCTGAAGAGGAGCTCACTTCTAGTATTCTTCTCAAGGAAGCATCGGAAGCTGATTCAGACCATGTCTGAACTAGTTATAAACTTTAGCATTTAATATTTCCTTATGGTTCTTTTGCAACATCGGAATGTGCTGTGTTGGAACATCCGTGGCCTTAACTCGCCCGTTAAACATCTAGCTCTTTCGAATGCAATCCGTGACACTGGATGCTCGGTTATTTGTTTGCAAGAAACTAAGATGCAAACGTTTGATGCCGCTACTCTAAAATCACTGTTCCCTAAACGTTTCGATCGATTTGCTTATATCCCATCTAGGGGAGCCTCTGGAGGTATTGTCACGATCTGGAATAGTAATGTTTTCACAGGCACTACGTTTGTCGAGAAAGACTTTGACCTTGGAACGCAGTTTAAATCAAATCACTCAGCGCATCAATGGAGGCTTCTAAATATCTATGGTCCCTGCTAGGGAGAACGAAGAACTTTATTTACAGAATGGCTGTTTGATCTAAACATCGTGACCTCGGAAGACTGGTTGTTGGTTGGGGACTTCAGCTATATCAGAGACCCAGTGAACTGTAATAGACCGGGAGGAGATGTACATGACATGTTCACGTTCAATGAGTTCAACGGCGAGCAAGCGCTTACGGAACTTCCAATCAAAGGTAGAACCTATACCTGGTCTAATATGGAACAACATCCGCTTTTAGAACAACTAGACTGGTTTTTCACCTCCCGGAACTGGTCCATATCTTTCCCCAACACTATGGTGCGCCCTCTAGCAAGACCTATCTCGGATCATATCCCTTGCTCCATTGTGATACAGACGAAAATTCCTAAAAATAGAAGCTTTCGGTTTGAACCCTTGTAGATAGCACACCCAGGGTTCATGGACACGGTCTCCTCCGCATGGTCTAAACCGAGCCGATAAGGTAAAGATGGCAATGAAGCTTCGGTCATCTGTGAGAAAATGAAGGCAGTAAGGGTAGCTCTAAAAAGATGGAGCAAGAACATCTCTCGTCTCTCCATTGCCATTGACAACACCAACAAAGCCCTGCTATAGATTGATGCGCTCGAAGACAAGAGAACTCTCACCACCCCGGAGAAAAACTTCAGGTCTATACTCAAATCACACATCATCAGGCTACTACAATACCAGAAGGAATATTGTAGTAAAAGATGCACGGTTAGGTGGATCAAATTCGGAGATGAGAACACCAAGTTTTTCCAATCAATGGCGACCGAACGATATCGACGCAATTGCGTAAATACCCTTAAAACTACGGATGGCAATGTAGTTTAAGATCACAAGGACAAAGAGACTATCTTATTTGAAACATACAGAGAGAGAATGGGTGCGTCTAGACCACCCGTCATACGCTTTGACCTCACATCGCTTCTAAGAACAGAGATCGACTTTGATGCACTCACTGTTCCTTTTGAGAGATCGGAGATTGATGAAGTTGTCAAACAAATGCCAGCGGATCGAGCACCAGGGCCAGATGGGTTTAATGGAGCGTTTCTGAAGGCTTGCTGGTCAGTCATCAAAAACGATTTCTATGGACTCTGTGAAGAATTCCACAAGGGCTCGCTTAACCTAGAATCCCTCAACTATGGATATATCACACTGACCCCAAAGTCGACCTCGCCTGAAATAGTAAATGATTACAGGCTGGTCACACTGCTTAACTGTTGCCTTAAGATGATTACTAAGATCCTCACCCAACGGCTTCAGAAGATCATCTTGCGGATTGTGCACCGTAATCATCTTGCGGCTTTCGAATATATTCACCAATCCCAAGTGTCTCGGAAGAAGATAGTGCTACTTAAGCTTGACTTCGCCAAAGCATTTGATACAGTTGAACACTCGGCGATGATTGACATCATGAAAGATATGGGTTTTAACTCGAGATGGATGTGCATTTTCTCCTCAGGGAAATCATCGGTTCTGTTGAATGGAGTCCCTCGACGACAGTTTCCATGCAGATGTGGGGTCAGACAAGGAGATCCCCTCTCCCCTATAATATTCGTTTTGGGTGCAGATCTCCTCCAAACTGTGATCAACAAAGCGATGGTTGATGGGTATCTTACTCATCCCATCGACTCTCGAGGACCTGATGATTTCCCGGTGATACAATATGCTGACGACGCGATTATTGTGATGCCAGCTTGTCCTGTCCAAGCCGCCAAGATGAAGGGCATTCTAGATGACTATGTTGCGACCATCGAACTGAAGATCAACTATGAAAAGTCAACGCTGGTCCCCATCAACCTGTCCCCCAACGAAAGCAACAAAATTGTGACGAATTTCGGATGCGTGAGAGCCTCCATGACATTCACATACCTGGGACTACCGCTGGGCACATCCAAACCCACAGTTTTGGACATGACTCCGCTAGTTTGTAAGGCAGAGAGGAACATAACGACAACCATGTCGATGATGTCATATGCGGGCAAGCTAGCCCTAATGAACTCCGTCATTACATCGATACTCATTACCCCATGGGGACGCTTCGGATCCCACCGACGATTGTGGAACAGATCGATAAGATACAAAGGAGGTGTCTATGGAGGAAGAAGGTGAAGGATGGTTTTAAAAGCAATGCGCTTGCAGCCTAGGAGGTAGTGTGTAAACCCAAAGATAATGGTGGATTTGGGGTTCTAAGCCTCAGACTACAAAATGATGCCATGCTTCTGAAGATGCTGCACAAGTTCTATAATCGTCGTGATGTTCCCTGGGTCTCACTGATCTGGAACACACACTATGCGGATGAAGTGCCGCATGTGTGGGGGCCGTGTGGATCCTTTTGGTGGCGGGAGCTGATTAAACTCATGCCTCTGTTCAGGGGGGCGACTAGAGTCCAGGCTAACAATGGCCGGTCCGCCCTGTTTTGGGAAGATGATTGGAACAATGCTGTATATGAAGACAAATTCCCCAGGGCATTCTCTTTCGCTAGCTCTGAGGATGTATCCGTCCAAAACTTCGTGAGCTCGCAATCGTTGCAAGAGATGTTCCTGCTACCGCTCTCGGTGCAGGCTCACGATGAAGTCAAGCTGTTGCACGAAGAAATATGCGAGAGGGTGCCCAACCCTAATGCAGATGGATGGACATGCACGTGGGGAGCCAATGACTTCAAGACATCGGAATATTGTAGGTTCTACTTCAAAGGGGTTGTTGCCCATGCAACCTATGACTGGCTGTGGAAATCAAAATACACGCCGAAGATCAAGGTGTTTGGTTGGTTCCTACTGATGGATAGGCTTAACACAAGAAATATGCTCAAAAGAAGACACTATGCTATAGGTTCCACGTTGGATTGTCTGCTGTGTGGCCATCGTGTGGAGGAGACGATTGAACATCTCTTCTTTGGGTGCGTGTTTATCAAAAGTTGCTGGGAGCTGTTAGGGGTTAGATGGGCTGGTTTTGATCATAGAATGGAGGTGTTGCAACATCAGAAGACGACGCACCCCCGGAAGATGTTCATGGCGATCTTCCTGGTAGCAGCTTGGAGTCAGTGGAAAGAAAGACACAACAAATGCTTTGAGAATGTGACACCTTCCCTAGACTCTTGGAGACATAGATTTGTAAAGGACTTCTCCAACCATAGACATAGGGTGTCAGCTAGCAAGGCACATCTAGTGGACAACATTGTTGCTTCTTTGCTGATCCCCCCTAGTGGTGTAAAAACCTCCACCACCCCCCACCCACCCCCCCCCCCTCATGTACATGTAACATTGTCAGCTTGTTTATATATACATGCAGTAGGAGCCTTTCCTACTGTCTTATACTCCAAAAAAAGGGAGACCGGCTGCAGTACATCCTGCACATACACTTCATCGCGTCCAACAACGTGGTGGAGTACGAGGCACTCACGCACAGCCTTCGGCTGGCCAAGGAGATTGCTGTCTGACACATCCTCTGCTTTGGCGGCTCCGACCTGGTGGTGCAACAAGTCACTGGCGAATGGGACGCCAGGGATGCAAACATGGCTAGCTACTGCTTCCTGGTCCACCAGCTGACTCGCGGTTTTGAAGGTTGTGAGTTCCATCAGATCTTGCGAGCCGACAATGAGGCCGCCGACACGCTGGAAAAGATCAGTTCCACCAGGCAGCCCATCCCAGCCGGTGTGTCCCTAGAGCACCTGCGCAAGCCCTCCATCACGCCTTCCCCAGAGTCAGATTCCAGCTTCGTGCCAGCAAACCCGGGGGCTTCAACGCCAGTCTCGGGGACTGCTGGTGCCGACTCGGAGGCTGCTGTCACCCTGCCGACTAGGACCCCAGCCGACCCGAAGCTGGAAGCTCCAGCCGGCCAGCCGCCTGTGCCGGACGGACCGTCGTCTGCCCCAATAGACTCGTGACCCGTTCCAGCCGGCTCGGGGGCTGCCGATCCATCGCCGGGGTCCCTCCCGCCCGACCCCGGGGGCTGCGGCAGCCGGCCAGCCGCCTGCCGCCCCGCCCAAGCAAGCCCAGGTCAGCCGTGCTAGCCATGGTCACGACCCCATCTTGGGGGAAATCGTTCCTCGAGTACCTCGAAAGTGGCACCCTTCCTGCTAACAAGGTCGAGGCCCATCAGATCCAAAGGGGCTCCGCCTCCTACACCATCATCAACAACGAGCTTGTCAAGCGCAACGCGTCCGGAGTCTTCAAGTGTTGCATCGAACCAGATGAAGGCTGCGAGGTCCACCGCGACAACCACGAGGGAGAATGTGGCCAACACGGTGCCTCATGATCCCTGGTGGCCAAGGCGTTCCGCCATGGGTTCTATTAGTCGACTGCGTTAAAGGACGCCAAGGAGCTAGTCGACAAGTGCAATGGCTGCCAGCGCTTCAAGGCACGCAGCCACCAGCTGGCTGCGGCTTTTCAAACCACCCCCTCACATGATCGTTCGCCGTGTGGGGCCTGGACATGGTAGGATCATTCAAGACCACGGGGGCGTCTTGACACATCTGTTAGTGCGGTCGACAAGTTCACGAAGTGGATCGAGGCTCGGCCAATCAAGAAGCTCGATGGCCCGATGGCCGTCAAGTTCATCAAGGACATCGTTATCCGCTACGGCCTCCCCAATAGCATCATCACCGACAATGACACCAATTTTGCCAAGGGTGCACTCGCTCGCTACTGCAAAGAGCATAGAGTCCGGATGGACTTCGCTTTCGTGGCCCACCCACAGTCAAACGGCTTGGTAGAACGGGAAAACGGCCTCATCCTGGCTGCTCGAGCCACTGGAGCACTTGGCCGGCTGTGCTATGAAGCCTGTGGATCATGCCCAACCGGCCGACTAGGTTCACCCCATTCTTCTTGGTGTATGGGGCCGAGGCAATAATCTCTACCGACGTGGAGTTTGATTCGCCTCGGGTTGCCCTGTACACCAAAGCCAATGCAAAGGAAGCCAGAGAAGATAGCGTCAACCACCTCGAGTAGGCACTTGAGCTGGTGCTGTCCAGAACAACAATCTACTAGCAGGCCTTGCGCCGCTACCACAGTCGATGGGTCAAGCCACTCTCGTTCCGAGAGGGAGACCTGGTGCTCCGGCTTATCCAACGAACAACTGGCCAGTACAAGCTGCCCGCCCCATGGGAGGGCCCGTTCATCATCAGCAAAGCCCTGAGCAACAACGCCTATTACCTGGTCGATGCTCAGAAGGACAAGAAGAACAAGAAAGACGCCTCTCGCTCTGAGATAGAGCAGCCATGGAATGCAGAGCTCCTGTGCCCGTTTTATAGTTAGATGTGTACGTACATATTTGCCTTACTTTCAAGCAATGAACATCCGACACCCCACAGCAGGACTCGGGGACTGCCTTTTTCCATTAAAACATGAAGTTTTTTCATTCACACCAGCTGCCCCCGAGTCGGCTCGGCCGACCCAGGGACTGCCGGCTCAGCCTAACCATCCCACCCCCGGAAAAGTACCATAGCTTCTTCTCCTGGACGGCCTAACCCTAGCGGCTGCAGACCATGGCGTGGTTGTTTGGCCGGGAGGCGCACAAGCAAAGGGAGGAGAGGCATATGGGAAAAGATCGGCAAAGGACGGGGCCAGCCTAGCCACACAGCCGAGACGCTTCAAACATCTAGCTTGCAAAAAGTCTAAGTTACCAATACCCCGCCTCCACAGCCCACTCTTTGCTCGGCCTCAGACTGCAAGACGGCTGGCCGACAGGAACAACGGCAAAGGAACGGGGCACATGGGAAACCAAGGATTCAGAGCAAGAAAGATAAAAAAAACTAAAGGGCGGGAGGCAACATGTTAAAATCAAACGCGACAGCGCATAGATTATAAGATAAAGGCCCACAGCCTAGAGTACTTTACAATACACCCCCAGTGGGTGGACTTGTTCATAAAAGTTTCGAATGTTAAGAAAGAAAAGAAGGAAAGATACATGACCGGCTGTAGTAGTGTACGCCTCCCGGTCTCAGTCGACATGAAAGTTTAGCCCATCTAGACAACCGGCGACACCTTCTCGCTGGCCTCCACCTCGGCAGCCGGCGAGGCTCCGCTACCGCCAGCTGGCGGCGCCCTAGTGGCCCCGGCAGTCGGCTGCTACCCTTTAATGGAGGACTCAGCCCCGCCATCGGCAACCATCTCGGCGGCTCCTTCATCACCCTCGGGCTCATCCGAGATGGAGCCCTCCTCTTCCTCGCCATCGAGGATGGGAATGCCGTAGTCGTCCTGCAGGATGGGCACACCGTTCTCACCCAGCTCAGGGAATTACGTGTCCAGTGCCGAGTAGCTAGCGAGCTCGTGGGCCTCGAATCTGACCTCCTTCTCGCGCCGCGCCAGGTACTCCTGCGACGTCGCCCTCAAGGTGCTCAACCGGCTCAAGTCGATGCCAGAGTACCACGAGACAACGAAGGTCAGGGCAACCCTGGCGCCGGCCCGAACAACCAACACCCGCCATGCGTGAAAGCGATCGGCAGCATGCTCCAGCCATGTTGCAACCCGTTCCTCACTGATATCTGCAGCTCGCTCGGGCCAAAGGGCCAGAGCGATGCCCCGGCCCGCCGCCAACAGCTGGTCCCAGAGGGCGCGAAGATGGACCGCGCTGGCCTCACAGGCTTGCGCCACCTCCGTGGAGGACCAGTCAGCACCCTCGACTGGCTCGATGCAGGCTCGATATTGTTCCTCACAATGCGACACCATGGCGCGCTCCGCCAGCGCCCGTGTCTCCGGGAATCGAGCTGCCCACGGAAGGAAAATAAGAAACGGGAGGAAGATGGCTAAACATGACGACCAAACGCAGTGTTGCTTACCAGCCAAGACGGTGTCCATCCCGTGAAGAAGGCCGAGTGTGCTGGCCGCATGACGGTTGGTTTCCCTCTTGAGCTCCGCGGCCAAGCGCGCCACCATCCCGTCGCTAGCGGCTGCCGTCTGCTGTGCAACCTCCTCTGCCACCTGCGCTCGTGGCCGAGCTGCTCCACTTCTCCCTTCAGTTGTGCCGTCTCCGCCTGCACAGCACTCAGGCCAGTCTGCAGCCGGTCGTGCTCCCACGCAACCTCGTTGCGCTGGCCCCGGACCTCCGAGAGTGTCTTGCGCAGCTCCTCGACCTCAGCCCGGGGAATGGCCGCAGCTGCACAAGGAGAAGTCAGTAGCGGGCTAGACTACAAAGAGCTCAACATAGTAAAATTTGGTCCGGCTGCTGTGCAGACGCGTAGCCGACCCGAATCTTGGGGACTACACGCAGTGAGTTTGCTCGCCGCACCCACTAACAAAAAGGAAGAAAGGCTACCTTTGGTTGCTTCCAACTCGGCCTTGGTTGCCTCCAACTCGGCCGTCTGAGCCACCAGTTCCATGTGGACTTGAAGATAGCGGTTCTTGGCATACCAACCAACATCTATCACGTCCCAGAATATCACCTTGCACTGCGCCTGCTCGAACTGAAAAGGAGATAAATAGAGAAGATAAGATTTGGCCCGGCTGCCACGCAGCCGCGTAGTCGGCCAGAATCTCGTGGACCCAGTGGGTGCGCTCATGTGCACCCACCCTGCAGAGGATGAAATAAAACTTCAAACAAAATAACTAATCTCGAGTGCCTTCTCCAGGGTCCTGAGGCTGGCCACCGCCGACTGAGCGAAGCCGACCACGTTCTTCTTATAGCAGGCCAACACCCCCGATGCCCGTGGCATCGAAGCTACCTCCCCTGGGCCAGGGGCGGTTCGGTGTCAGGAGGGGCGTTGTGCAGCTGCTCCTAGGTGGACGTCACTGAGGACAACAGATGAGTCTGACTGCCACTGCTTCTGCCCTCAACCGGCATAGTCGGAGCCACCTGCGCGGTCATCACCACGATGGCTCGGCTGATGGAGACAACAACCTCGGCTTCGGCGCCTGCCCGTCGCTCTAGGACGGAAGCAGAGTGGACCACATCCTGGGCGGCCGACGCGTCGTCCGACGGGGCCATCACCTCTGGAGGCGGCTCCGGATGCGCATCCGCACGCGCGGGCGAAGTCCTGGCGTCAACATGGGCCATCAGCGCCGGTTGCCATGGTAGGCGCGGCCTTCGCCTTCATGTGCACCTGCCGTTCAAGCCGTGTCATGGCCGCGTGCTCCGCGGCGAGAGACACGACCGTCTCGGTCTCGTGGGCTGGTGTTTCGACCTCCGGCAGCGGGATGGCGTCCATGCAAGCAAACACAAAAGGGGCACGAGCTCAACACCACAGGGCGACAAAGAAAAATAAGGGTGGGAGGCATGAGCCTCACAGAAAAACCACACCCTTCGCCAAAACAAATCACGCGAGGCCCGCGCCTGAACCTTCTTGGCATCGTTGGAGGGGAGCCGGTCAGCACGACCACGAACCACATCTTCTTAGGCACCAGGCCTACGGTCGAGCCGTCGGCCGGCCGCTTCTCACGACGGTGCTCCTTTGCCGTCTGGCACCGAGACGGCTGGGTAACTGCCAGCCGACCCCTGGCCGAACGTTCAAGCCATGCCGCTGCCGCTTCTCGCGATTCCGGATCATAGATGGTGGCGTGTCAAGGACTTGTAGCTCGTCGTCGTCATTCGGCCAGTCTCTGACGGACCATTCGGGGGGGCGGTGCGACGACTCGCCCTCATCAGCGAGGGCGCTGGCCGACTCGCCTACGCCGTCGCCCCCATAATCCTCTTCACCCCCATCCTTCGGCATGCCTCAGCCTGAGCGTCGGGTTCACCGTCATCCGTCTCATAGTCCTCGTTGTCGGAATCCTCCAGATCAGAAACAAGGTGCTCCGGGTCGGTCTCATAGGGTGTTTTGCTGAACGAATTTCTGGGAGGGCACCACAATAGTGAGTCAGGTGCTACGAGCAGAGAGAAAAATCAATAGGAGAAGACAAGGCAATCGGTCGTACTCTTACCAGGGAGCTCTGTTCGCCCGATGGTACGGCTCCATGACGAAGCTCCACTTCTCTTCCTTCAGCTAGAAGCTGGATATGCGGTTCACCCGGGCAGCCACCATGTGCAGCACCAGTTCCATGGTCGACAGTCGGCACGGGTCCTTGGGGCCAGGTCCTCGACCGTCAACCCCATCGAGGACCAGAGCTCCACAAGTCGGCCGACCAAGGGCATAATGTCTGGAGAGTTCGAGTTGATAGACCGGTTCGTCACGTCCGGCGGTGCGTCGGTGAAGGCAGGCAAGACGACCCAGTCACGCCCCTCTCCGATGTTGCAGACGTAGAAGACGGTCCGCTGCCATTTCTTGAAGGAGTCCTGGAACTGCATCCTTGGCATCGACGGGCCGTTCCGCCGGCAGATCACCGGACCGCTGCAGGAGAAGTCCCTCATGCCATGTTTCTGGCTGCGGAAGTAGAAGAAGTGGAGAAAGAAGGTCGGAAAGGGGCGGATGCCCAAGAACGCGTCGCACATGGTGACGGAGCACGCATTGTTCAAGATAGTGTTTACTCTTAGATGGTGCATCTGGAGGCCAAAGTTCCAAAGGAACTGCTGCAGGAAGGAGCTCGTCGGCAGCCCAAAGCCGACGAGGAAGTGGCTGGAGAAGACGACATGCTCGTGGTCTTGTCCCCAAGCGCGCGGGCCTCAAGCACCTCCTCGGACGGAAGCTTGCGCGTCCGGCGGAGTTACACGATGTGGTCGGCGGTGACCATGGAGCCCTCCCACGAGCAAGAGGGGACCCTCAGCATCTTGGATGGGGCCGGCGGCAAGCCGGGCGATAGCAGCCGCGAGAGGCAAGCCCCCAGCGGATCCACCACGGGGGAGGTGCTGCGGGGGCGAGGAGGAAGGGAGGAGACACAGAGGCGCTACCGGCGCGAGGAGGAAGAAGGAGGCGGAGAGCTCGGGCAAGGAGAAGTGGGAGGGTGAGTAATGGCGGCTTCGGCCCCTCCTCTCCCCTATTTAAAAGCCCTGGGGTGGACGAGCGTGCGGGATCCGTTACGCCCATGATCCCCACCTCCCCACGATCGATGCGCATTTAACCATGTGGGGAACGCCACCCGACGGGCGCGGCCGCAGAAGATCCGCACGGAGGCTGAGGCGGGCCAGGCTGGCCTTGTGGCGCCGTCCCGTCTCACATGAAGTGGTGGGCCCGCCGCCCGTCGATGGCCGACAAGTGGCGCCTACCAGACGGCACGGGCATCAAGGCGACGCCGAGAACCCGAGGCTTCGCGGCGGCCTGCCGGCACACGGCCACCGTGACAAGGCTAGCTGCGGCACGACCGACTGCCGCTCAGCCCGCGGCACTTCCCACGGGGGCAGAGCCTTACCACACGACATTACCGGCAAGCCGAGCCCTCCACCACGAGTCCTTTAGATGCGGGGGGAAAACCGTTGGACCACCTCGTCCGGAGGCTTTCGGACCCCAACGATTTTGGGGGCTACTGACTGGGATATCACCCCCGGGTATACCAAGAGCGGGGATTCCCATCTCCAAGATATTTGGGGCTGCGTGGCCCCCGAGGCCGGCTAGCGATATCCGGCCCATTCGGCCAACCCAACTACGACCGACCGGCGATAGCCGGCCCCCTCAACCATGAGTACGTCCGGTTTGCGATAGTTGACCCTTCCTCAGCCCACGAATGCGCCCGGCTGGAGGTAGCCTGCCCCATTCCTGGCCCACGCCTACCTGGCCGGCTGGCGGTAGCGGGCTACCTCTTCGACGCGTACCTGGCCGCCTCGCGGGGCTCTGCCGGCCGACAGGTCCTCCGCCAGCCGGGCGGCTAGCTCCCATCCCATCGCCCGTACCGATGTACGCAGAAAAGACAAGGTGAGGGCAGTAGTACGCGCTAAGATGTACCTCATGCTGCAGCATGATGATGAGAGGGTCAGCGAGGGTACGGGGACCCCGACCCTGATCGGGCAAGGAGGTCCTGCAGCCACGTCCCCTCTTTGTCGCACCCGCCCTGACGGCTCGGTGCATCGACCGCTGCTGCACATGACCAGCAGGTCCCGCGACAAGACCCAACCACGGGTGGGCCCCACAGCCGGCCTGAGAGACTGGCAGCCGGCCCCCACCCCAAATCATGCCATTACCATTGTAGCCCTAAGCTTGACTATAAAAGCCACGTCTCTGCCCACTAAGAGGGCATGCTAAAACACATAGTGATCCCACAACCACACGTAGAGCAACAACTGAGACAACGAGAACACAGCCAGCGCTCCGTCTCCCTCCTCACGAACAGCGCAAGGAGCAACCTTTGTACTGTGATTCCCATATAGTCACCTAAGCAGGACTATGTGTTTTGACTCATCGGAGGGCCCTAAACGAGGGTAAACCAGCATCATGCGTGTTGTACCCACACCATTTGCCACACGCCGCCGACGCCCATCGGCGCCAACCTACGAGTTAAGCTTAATTTGTGGAACGAAATTACTCTTGTCTTTGTTACTAGTGTTCTTAGGCTTAACTTGTGGAACGAAATTAGACAAGAGTAATCGTTTGGCTAGATAAGAAGAACCCTTCTTTCGGAGGTCATCATTGATTTCTTTTAAGAGCACGTGCTCTTGCTCCAAGTTGAGCTTCTCGAAGCATAGCTTCTCATGGGGTCTTGCAAGCTCTCCATGATCTTCTAGAGTAGTCTCATGAGCTAACTTAAGAGTTTTTAATTCTTGAGTTAGTCTTTCAATCTCTTTCTTATCGTCATCATTTGATTTCTCTTGACTAGCATGATAATTAGCAAGTTCATTTTCAGTGCAATCACTAGTTTTATCTAGAAACAAGTCATCTTCTCCTAACAAGTTATCCTAATCACTATTGAAATCAAGATACTCAGGGTGTGATACCTTGGGGCCTTTAGCCATGAAGCAGTTTCCGACTCCCTCATTTGGTGAATCAAATAAGTCGTAGGAGTTGGAGGAAACACGTGCAATGCCTGCAACACCTTCATCTTGAGTATAGTCATTGTGGGAATGATATCTTCTCTCGAAGTGGTGATCAGATTCGGAGCCACAAACCCATTCACTAACATGAGATTGATGTCTTCTTCTTGAACTGCTCTTGGTCTATTTGTCCTTCTTCTCTAGTTGCTTGCCTCTCTATGAGTGTCTTCCTTCATAGTGATCTTCTCTACTCCTTCTCTCTCATCGTGGTGACTCATCTCTTGACCTTCATCTTCGAGGTGACTCTTCTCTTGTTTTGTAGGGAGCCGATCACTTATTTTATTAGTGTCTGGGTTTCCCACAAATGTAGCAGTTTCGGTCATGACTGGTTGAACGCTTCTCAACATGTCTTGAACTTGAGCTTGTATCTTTGCCTCTACTCTTGTAGAACTTGTTGAATTTTCTTACCATGAGGCTTATCTCTTCATCAGTGACAAGATTGTCTTTTGAAGTAGCGGGAGCATCGCATGAAGCTTTATAAGCACCGCTTGACTTGTTGTGCAGGTCATCTTTGTCTTTGAGTGACATCTCATGAGCAACAACCCTACCAGTGACTCTAGTTGGCTTGAGATCATTGTAATTTGGCATCATTTCGATCAATGTGTACATTGTGTCATACTTGCCACCAAGAGCTCTAAGTATCTTCTTGATGATGAATTTGTTGGTCATCTCTTCGCTTCCTAAGCCGACAATCTCATGGGTGATGAGAGATAGCCTAGAGTACATTTCAGCGACTCGTTCGCCATCCTTCATCTTGAACTTGTCAAGTTGAATTTCAAGCACATCCAACTTAGATTTTCTTACAGAATCAGTACTTTCGTGCATATCAACCAAAGTATCCCAAACTATTTTCCATTCTCAAGACGACTGATATTGTTGAATTTTGTGGGGCAAAGGTAGTTGAAGATGATATCACAGGCTTGAGCATTAAGTTGCAACATCTTCAGTTCATCAGCAGTAGCATCACGATCTGGTTCATACCCTTATCGAAAGAAATTACCTTGTACACCAACACGAATAACAACCCAAACATGAGGATTAGAGCCAAGAATGTGCATCTTAATTTTATGCTTCCAACTAGCAAAATTAGTGCCTTCGAAGTAAGGAGGTCTACGATGATAATTTCCCTCACTACATGCCATACTCTCCTAGGTTGCTAAACAAATGAAATGGAGAACAAAGCTTTGATACCACTTGTAGGATCGAAAGTGTGTCTAGGGGGTGATTAGACTACTTGACAAGATATTTTTTTGCCTTTTCCCAATTTTACTTGAGAGGCAACTACGACAGTTATGACAAGTCAAATACACCCTACACGTGAAGTTCTAATAGTACTACAGCGGAAAGTAAACATGCAAGTGTAAATAGAGGAGTAAGGAAGTGAGATCAAACACATGAGGTTGACACGACATTTTTTGGCATGGTTCCAATAGGTGGCACTATCATACGTCCATGTTAGTGGAGACTTTAACCCACGGAGGGTAATGACTGCAAGAGTCCACGGAGGGCTCCACCCATGGAGGGTCCACAAAGAAGCGGCCTTGTCTATCCCACCACGACTTCCGTCCACGGAGGACTAGCCTTACTCATGGTAGATCTTCCCGAAGTAGGCAATCTCCTTGCCCTTAGAAACGTCTTGGTTCAACTACACAAGATGAAGTAGGAGGGTCCCAAGAAACACCTGACCAATCTAGGAGGCACCACCCTCCAAAAGGTAATAGATGGGGTAGATCAATGAACTCCTTGCTCTTGTGCTTCTAAAGGTAGTCTCCTCAACACAAATCTCTCTCTCAGAGAACATGCATGGGTAGGAGAGGTTCATTTGGTGGAAAGCAGTTCGGGGAGGCTAGAGATCAAGTTTCAAATGATTAGATTGGAATATTTTGGTCTCAACACATGAGTACGTGGTTTTCTATTAGAAAATGGATCTGGAAATGAAGTGTGTGTTCTGAGTGCTTCTCCCACGAATGAGAGGTGGGTGAAGTGGTATATATAGGCAGCACCCAAATCCAACCATTACACACAAAAGAGAAAAATTGGTGACACCGAAGTGGACAACTTGGTGGTACCGATTAGCACTGAAGTGGTCAACTTTTGAATCTCGGTGAAACCGATATATAGAACTCGGTGGCATTGAGAAGTTGACTAACGGTCAGATGGCCAAACTCAGTGGCACCGATACTCAAACTTGGAAACTCCGTTTTTGTGTACCTTGGCAAGAGAATGTTGGTCACACTGAACTCGGTAGCACCGATGCAGTTTTGGCTGCACCGATTTGGTGGGAATCGCTAGGGTTTTGTCTTAGTTCAACATCAGTGGGTCCGATGTGGCAATGTTGGTGACACCGAATTTCTCAATGTGCCATTTGTCAGACTGGATATGTGGGAAAAATGACTTAGTGTTTTGGTGGCTAACTTTGAGCATTTGAGCAATCAGTTCATTTTACTACCTCACCCCTTTTAATAGTATTGGTTTTCCTATGGATTCAAAAGTGATTTATCACAAATATAAAATGAAGAGTCTTCTAGCTTGAAGCTTGAGCCAATATTATTCCTTTCTTGAATCCAGGGGCATATCCACATAAAATTTAAGCCATAACATCTTTTGAACTTTTCTAAAATATACTTGGAAAACACATTAGTCCAATGATGCATATATTGTGATCAATTATCAGAACCACCCTAGGGAGCAATTGTGCTTTCATCATGTTCTCCGGTGGAGGCGGTGGTGGGGGAATATCACCTTCTGCCTGCTCCTGGTGACCTCCCTCTTGAGCACACCCACCGGCTTCTTACTGCGGGCTAGAGTCACCGGTGATGGGGCTGTCGAAATTACTGGTGCGAGTAGCAGCCACCATCTTGTTTGGAGCAGCCAATTCAAAAAATGGAATAGACAAAAGGAATAGGAACAAGAGGGAGTCACGCCTAAGGGGGTTGGTACAGTGCAAGTGTGTCAAACAAGGGTCAAAACACTCATCACATATCCTTAAGATAAGATAGGCGATATATTCGCTCACATATTGCCTACGACGAAAGCGCGACTTGCATCAAAACATAAACAAAAAACAAACAAAAATCACATATGGTGTCGTATGAACAAATTACACAGACTAGACTTCGTGGATACATAGCTTATCCTACCCTGGGGGTTCTCGCACTCAAGTAGTGGAGTGCTTGGTCTCGTACTCATTCTCCTCTAGGTCTTCCTCCTGGTCATCATGTGTACGGGCATCACATCTATAAGTGCATCTAGTGCCCCTTTGTGATTTCGGTGGATTGAAGACTTATAGGTTAAGAGACTGATATGTGACGAGTTTGAGTTATTCGAAGAATATCTACCCCTAAAAATGTATGTCTTCGAGTGAAGACTTTGGTCATTCCTTGAAGACTTTGATAGCGAAGAAATTCCTATTGCTCATGAAGATTTTGAAAATGAGGAATTTGGTGTATCCCGAAGAAAATGCTCTAAAGACTTTGAATCTTTAAGATTTACACTTTCTGTTTCATTTTATTCTTTCTTGAGTCATAGGAACACCATACTGTTAAAGGGGGTCGAGGTAATACTAAGGAAAAGTTTCCTCATGATGCTCAACTAAAAACCAACACATACCAAATTCTTCGAGTGAAGCATTGATAATCTCTCGCAGCTTAGTCAAAGTCTTCAGTGACAGAGATGAAGTTCTTTTGGTCGCTAAAGAAATTGCACTAACTGAGGAGTTAGGATTTTTCTAGTGCAAGCTCCCTATCAGTAAGGAACATGAGAGACATAAGGACTGTCACAATTGAAAGACCCGACCGTTGTCGTGCCACGTGCCACGTGTCCCCAATCTTATCCACCCAACGGTCATATCATTGGGGGCATTAATGTTAAATCATGTAGGGATGCTCCCAGTGTTGGAAATATGCCCTAGAGACAATAATAAATTGGTTATTATAATATTTCCTTGTTCATGATAATCGTTTCTTATCCATGCTATAATTGTATTGATTGGAAACTCAAATACATGTGTGGATACATAGACAACACACTGTCCCTAGTGAGCCTCTAGTTGACTAGCTCCTTGATTAAACATGGCCAAGGTTTCCTAGCCATAGACAAGTGTTGTCACTTGATAACGGGATAAAATCATTAGGGTAATGATGTGATGGACAAGACCCAAACTATGAACGTAGCATATGATTGTGTCAGTTTATTGCAACTGTTTTCTTCATGTCAATGTATCTGTTCCTATGACCATGAGATCATGCAACTCCCGGACACAGGAGGAATACCTTTTGTGTATTAAACGTCGCAACATTACTGGGTGACTATAAAGGTGCTCTACAGGTATCAATGAAGGTGTCTCTTGGGTTGGCATGGATCAAGACTGGGATTTGTCACTCCGTGTGACGGAGAGGTATCTCGGGGCCCACTCGGTAATACAACATCACAAAAAGCCTTGCAAGCAATGTGACTAAGGAGTTAGTCATGGGATCCAGTATTACGGAATGATTAAAGAGACTTTCGGGTAACGAGATTGAACTAGGTATGGAGATACCGAAGATCGAATCTCGGGCAAGTAACATACCGAAGGACAAAGCGAACAAGATACGAGATTAAGTGAATCCTTGACATAGAGGTTCAACCGATAGAGATCTTCGTAGAATATGTAGGAACCAATATGGGCATCCAGGTCCCGCTATTTTTATTGATCGGGGAGTGTCTCAGGTCATGTGTGCATAGTTCTCGAACCCGCAGGGTATGCACGCTTATTGTTTGGTGACGTTTCGGTATAGTTGAGTTATAGGTGTTGGTGGTCGAAGGTTGTTTGGAATCCCGAATAAGATCTTGGACATCATGATAAGATCCAGAATGGTCTCGTGGTAAATATTGACATATAGGAAGTCATGTTTTGGTCTCCGGAAAAGTTTCGGGCTCACGGGAGGTTGCCGGGGGACCACCGGGAGGGGTTTGATGACCCAAGAGCCTTATGGGCTGTGAGAGGAGGTGGACTAACCTGTGGTGGGCTGGCCTAAGCCTCTCTCAAAAACCCATGCGGCTAGGAGTGGAGATAAAAAGGCAAAAGTACTTTAAAAGGAAAGGAAGGAGGGTCCTCCCAAATTTGCCCACCTCCCTTGTGGGAAGGTGGACTCTTCCTTGTAGGGTTCGGCCGACCCTTCTCCTTGGAGAAGGGGCCAAGGCTGCCTCTTATCCCCTCATCCTATATATACTAGAGGTTTTCAGGGTTTTGAGTCACAGAAAACAGCAATGGCTACCTCTAGTCTAGTTCTGTAGTGCTTAGGCGAAGCCCTGCTGGGTTAGTTCACCACCACCACCATCACATCGCCGTGCTGGAGAACTCATCTACCTCTCCGCCCCTCTTTCTGGATCAATAAGGCAGAGATCGTCATTGAGTAGTACGTGTGCTGAATGCGGAGGTGTCGTCTGTTCGGCACTAGATCGGGAAGGATCGTGATGGGATCGCGGGACGGATCGTGATGAGATCGCTGGACAGGTGCGATTTGAATCACAAAGATGTTCCACTACATCAACCGCGTTATATACGCTTCCACTTAGCGATCTTAAAGGGTATGTAGATTCACTCTCCCCTCTCGTAGATGATCATCACCGTGGATAGGTATTGCGTGTCGGTAGGAATTTTTTTCTTTCCCAAGCAACGTTCCCCAACAGTGGCAGCATGAGCTGGGTTCATGCGTGGATGACATCTCGAGTAGAACACAAAAGAGTTTGTGGGCATTGATGTTCAATTTTCTGCCCTCTTTAGTCTTTTCTTGATTCGGCGGTATTATTGGATTGGAGCGGCCCGGACCAACTTTACTCGTACGCTTACGAGAGACCGGTTTCATCGATTGACATGCAACTTGTTGCATAAAGATGACTAGTGGGTGTCTGTTTCTTCAACTTTAGTTGAATCGGATTTGACCGAGGCGGTCCTTGGAGAAGGCTAAATAGCAACTTGCATATCACCGTTGTGGTTTTGCGTAAGTAAGATGCGATCATACTAGATAACCCATAACAGCCACGTAAAACGTGCAACAACAAATTAGAGGACGTCTAACTTGTTTTTGCAGGGTATGCATGTGATGTGATATGGCCAAAGACATCATATGATACATATATGTATGAGATGATCATGTTGTAATAGTTAAATATCTACTTGCACGTCGATGCTACGACAACCGGCAAGAGCCATTGGTTTATCTTTAATTAATTTTGCGCTTGGACATGCTTTGCATTATGGCTAGTAGTAACTTTATTAGTAACAACATAGTTAGCGCGACAACCTCGATGGCAGCACAATGATGGAGATCATGGTGTGGCGCCAGTGACTATGGACCTCATGTCGGTGCTTTGGTGATGATCAAGAACCACAAGTTCATGGCCATATCATGTCACTTATGATTTGCATGTGATGTTAATCCTTTTATGCACTTGTCTTGCTTAGGAAGACGATAGCATTATATGGTTATCCCTCGCTAAAATTTCAAGATAAAATTGCGTTCTCCCCGACTGTGCACCGTTCCGACAGTTCATCATTTCGAGACACCACGTGATGATCGGGTGTGATAAACTCAACGTTCACATACAACGGGTGCAGAAGAGTAGCACACGCGGAACACTCGGGTTAAACTTGACAAGCATAGCATGTACATACATGGCCTCGGAACACAAGAGAACGAAAGGTCGAGCATGAATCATATAGTTGATATGATCAACATGGCGATGTTCACCATTGAAACTAATCTCAACTCACATGATGATCGGACTTGAGTTTGTGGATTTGGATCATGCGCCACTCGAATGACTAGAGGGATGTCTATTTGAGTGGGAGTTCTTAAGTAATATGATTAATTGGAGTCATTATCATGGACATAGTCAAAAGGTCTTTGCAAATTATAATGTAGCTTGCGGTGTAGCTCTACTCTTTTTGATATGTTCCTAGAGAAAATTTAGTTGAAAGATGATAGTAGCAATTATGCGGACTAGGTCCATAAACTAAGGATTTTCCTCATTGCTGCACAAAAGGCTTATGTCCTTAATGCACGGCTCGGTGTGCTAAACTCTGAGCATCGTCTTAGATGTTACGAATATCTGACATACACGTTTTTTATGACTACATGATAGTTCCATGCATAATGCTTAAAAGGCTTAGAATTGAGGCGCCAAAGACGTTTTGAACGGCATGAAACATATGAGATGTTCTAAGAGCTGAAATTGGGATTTCAGGCTCGTGCCCGTGTTGAGAGGTATGAGAACTCCGACAAGATTATTCGTCTACAAAGTAAGGGAGAATACATCAATTGTTGAGCATGTGCTCAGATTGTTTGAGTACTACAATCGCTTGAATCGAGTGGGAGTTTATATTCCAAATAAGATAGTGATTAACATAGTTCTCCAAAGTCACTGTCACCAAGCTACAGATCTTCGTGATGAACTATAACATATCAGGGATATAGATGATGATCCTTGAGATATTCGTGATGTTTGACGCCGCGAAGGTAGAAATCAAGTAGGAACATCAAGTATTGATGGTTAGTAAAACCACTAGTTTCGAGAAGGGCAAGGGTAAGAAGAGATATTTCATGAAAGGCAAACTAGCTGCTGCTCTAGTGAAAAACCCAAGGTTAACCCAAACCCGAGACTAAGTGCTTCCACTATGAGGGGAACGGTCATTAGAGCGGAACTATCCTAGTTAATTGGTAGATGAGAAGGCTGGCAAAGTCAAAAAAAGTATATTGGATATACATGAGATTGATGTGTACTTTTCAACTACTCCTAGTAGCACCAGGATATTAGATACCGGTTCGGTTGCTAAGTGTTAGTAACTTTAAATAAAAGCTACGGAATAAACGGATACTAGCAAGAGTGAGGTAATGATGTGTCTTGTAAGAAATTTCAAGGTTGATGTGATCAAACATCACACGATCCCTCTACCATCGGGATTAGTGTTGAACCTAAATAAATGTTATTTGGTGTTTGCATTGAGCATGAACATGATTAGATCGTTTTTATTGCATTATGATTATTCATTTAAAGAGAATAATGGTTATTCTGTTTACTTGAATAATACCTTCAATGGTCTTGCACCTAAAATGAATGGTTTATTAAATCTCGATCGTAGTTATACACATGTTCGTAACATTGATGCCAAAAGATACAAAGTAGTAGTGATAATACCAATTACTTGTGGAACTGCCGCTTGATTCATATTGGTGTAAAACGCATGAAGAAGCTCCATACTGATGGATCTTTGGACTCACTCGTGTTTGAAACGTTTGAGACATGCGAAGAATGTTTATTGGTGTAAACACATGAAGAAAATCCATGCAGATGGATCGTTTGGACTCACTTGATTTTGAATCACTTCAGACATGCAAATGATGCCACACGGGCAAGATGACTGAAGGCCACGTTTTCAAGTGAGATGGAACAAGAAAGTAACTTTTTGGAAGTAAAGCATTTTGATGTATGTAGTCCAATGAGTGCCGAGGCACGCAATGGATATCGTTATGTTCTTACTTCATAGATAATTTGAGTAGATACCGGTGTATTTACTTGAATGAAACACACGTCTGAATTATTGAAAGGTTCAAGTAATTTCTGAGTGAAGTTGAAGATTGTCGTGACAAGAGGACAAATGTCTATGATATAATCGTAGAGATGAATATATGTGTTGCGAGTTTGGTACACAATTAAGACATTATGGAAATTGTTTCACAACTAATGCCACCTCGAACACCATGGTGTGATGGTGTGTCCAGACATCATAGCCGCGCCCTATTGGATATGGTGCATACTATGATGTCTCTTATCGAATTACCACTATCGTTTTTGGGTTAAGGCATTAGAGACAACCGCATTCACTTTAAATAGGGCACCACATAATTCCCTTGAGATGACACCGTATGAACTATGGTTTGGAGAAACGTAAGCTAACGTTTGTTAAAGTTTAGGGCTGCGACGCTTATGTGAAAAAGTTTTCAGCCTGATAAGCTCGAACCCAAAGCGGATAAATGCATCTTCATAGGATACCCAAAATAGTTGGGTATACCTCCTATCTCAGATCCAAGAGCAAAGTGTTTGTTTTAGGAAACGGTTCCTTTCTCGAGAAAAAGTTTCTCTCGAAAGAATTGAGTGGGAGGATTGTGGAACTTGATGAGGTTATTGAACCATCACTTCAACCATTGTGTAGCAGGGAGCAGGAAGTTGTTCCTGTGGCGCCTACACCAATTGAAGTGGAAGCTGATTATAATGATCATGAAGTTTCAGGATCAAGTTACTACAAACCTCGTAGGTCGACAAGGACATGCACTACTCCAGAGTGGTACGGTAATCCTATCTTGGAGGTCATGTTGCTGGACAACAATGAACGTACAAGTTATGGAGAAGCGATGGTGGGCTTGGATTCCGACTAATGGATGCAGGCCATGAAATCCGAGAGAGGATCCATGTATGAAAACCAAGTGTGGACTTTGGAAGAACTACTTGATGGTCGTAAGACTATTAAGTGTAGATGGATCTTTACAAGGAAGATGGACGATGATGGTAAATGTCAGCATTTAGAATGCTCGACTTGTTGCAAAGAAGTTTGCGACAAGTTCAAGGAGTTGATTGAGATAAGACTTTCTCACTCGTAGTGATGCTAAAAGTCTATTGGAATTATGTTAAGAGTTGCTGCATTTTTCAATTATGAAATCTTGTAGATGGATGTCAAAACATAGTATCCTCGATGGTTTCCTTGAGGAAAGGTTGTATGTGATACAACCAGAAGGTTTTGTTGATCCTAAGGATGCTAATTAGTATGCAAACTCCAGCGATCCTTCTAAGGACTGGAGGTGATCAAAGCTTTTGTGTTTATACAAAGTTTATGAGAAACTTGTATTTCCAAGTAAGTGAGGGGGAGCACTATATCGTTTTTGATAAGTATATGTGGTTGACATATTGTTGATCGAAAATAATGTAGAATTTCTGGAAAGCATAAAGGGTTGTTTGAAATGAGTTTTTCAAAGGAAAACCTGGATTGAGCTACTTGAACATTGAGCATGAAGATCTATGGAGATAGATCAAAACGCTTAATAGAACTTTCTACGAAATGCATGCCTTGACAAGTTTTTGAAGGAGTTCAAAATAGATCAGCAAAGAAGGAGTTCTTGGCTTTGTTGGAAGGTGTGAATTCGTGTAATACTCAAAGCCCAACCACGACAGAAGAAACAAAAGGACAAAAGTTGTCCCCTATGCCTTAGCCGTAGGCTCTAAAGTATGCTATTTTGTGTACTGCACCTGATGTGTGCCTTGTCATGAGTCTGTCAAAGGGTACAAAGAGTGATCCAAGATTGAATCACTGAACAACGGTGAAAGTTATCCTTAGTAACTAGTGGACGAAGGAATTTTCTTGATTATGGAGGTGATTAAAGAGTTTTTTGTAAAGGGTTACGTTGATGCAAGCTTTGACACTAATCCGCATAACTCTGAGTAGTAAACTGGATTTGTATAGTGGAGCAGTCATTTGGAATAGTTCCAAATGGCACGTGGTAGCAACACCTATAGGATGACATAGATATTTGTAAAGAACACACGGATCCGAAAGGTTCAGACCGATTGACTAAAAACCTCTCTCACAAGCAAGACATGATCGGACCCCAGAACTTTATGGGTGATAGATTCATTACAATCACATAGTGATGTGAACTAGATTATTGACTCTAGTGCAATTGGGAGACTGTTGGAAATATGCCCTAGAGATAATAATAAATTGGTTATTATTATATTTCCTTGTTCATGATAATTGTTTATTATCCATGCTAGAATTGTATTGATCGGAAACTCAAATACATGTGTGGATACATAGACAACACACTGTCCCTAGTGAGCCTCTAGTTGACTAGCTCCATGATCAAATATGGTCAAGTTTTCCTCGCCATAGACAAGTGTTGTCACATGATAATGGGATCACATCATTAGGAGAATAATGTGATGGACAAGACCCAAACTATGAATGTAGGATATGATTTGTGTTAGTTTATTGCTACTGTTTTGTGCATGTCAATGCATCTGTTCCTATAACCATGAGATCATGCAACTCCTGGACACTAGAGGAATACCATGTGTGTATCAAACGTCACAACATTACTGGGTGACTATAAAGGTGCTCTACAGGTATATTTGAAGGTGTCTGTTGGGTTGGCATGGATCAAGACTAGGATTTGTCACTCGGTGTGACGGAGAGGTATCTCGGGGCCCACTCGGTAATACAACATCACAACAAGCCTTGCATGAAATGTGACGAAGGATTTAGTCACGAGATGTTGTATTACAGAATGAGTAACAAGACTTGTCGGTAATGAGATTGAAATAGGTATGGAGATATCGACGATCGAATCTTGGGCAAGTAACATACCGAAGAACAATGGGAACAACATACGAGATTAACTGAATCCTTGAAATAGAGGTTCAACCGATAGAGATCTTCATAGAATATGTAGGAGCCAATATGGACATCCAGGTCCCGCTATTGGTTATTGACCGGGGAGTGTCTCTGGTCATGTGGCCATAGTTATCGAATCCGTAGGGTCCGCACACATAAGGTTCGGTGACGTTCAGTATAGTTGAGTTATAGGTGTTGGTGGCTGAAGGTTGTTCGAAGTCCCGGATGAGGTCCTGGACGTCATGAGAAGCTCCGGAATGGTCTAAAGGTAAAGATTGATATATAGGAAGTCCTGTTTTGGTCTCCCGAAAAGGTTCGGGCTCATCAGTAGTGTACCGGGAGTGCTGGGAGGGTACCGGGGGACCACCGGGAGGGGTGTGAAGACCCAAGAACCTTATGGGCTGTCAGAGGAGGTGTTCAAGCCCCTGGCGGGCTTGCCGAAGCCTCTCTCAAATTCCATGCTGCTAGGAGTGGAGATAAAAGGCAAAAGTCCTTTAAAGGAAAGGAAGGAGGAGTCCTCCCAAATTTGCCCACCTCCCTTGTGGGAAGGTGGACTCTTCCTTGTAGGGTTCGGCCGAGAGCTTATCCTTACAGTAGGGGTCAAGACTGCCTCCTCTCCCCTCCTCCTACATATACCTGAGGTTTTGATGGTTTTGAGACACAGAATCAGCCACGGTTGCCTATCTCTCCCTCTAGATCTATTTATCCTCTAGTCTAGTTCGACAGTGCTTAAGTGAAGCCCTGCTGGATTAGTTCACCACCACGACAACCACCACACCCCTGTCTGAAGAAACCATCTACGTCTCTGCCCCTCTTGCTGGATTAAGAAGGCGGAGATCGTCATCGAGTTGTACGTGTGCTGAACGCGGGGGTGCCTTTCGTTCGGCACTAGATCGAGATGGATCATGATGGGATCGCGGGACAGATCATGACGAGATCGCAAGACGGGATGCGATTTTAATCGCGAAGATACGATATGTAGATTCACTCTCCCCTCTCGTAGATGATTATCACCATGGATATGTATTGCGTGTGCGTAGGAATTTTTTTGCTTCCCATGCAACGTTCAGAACACCCGGGCCATAAATAGCCACCCCACAACCAGTAGTTGGTTGGCTCCTCTGAGAGAATCTGTAACTTTACATTTAGAGCAACCCAATCCTCGAGGACTTTGAGTGAAAATCATCAAGTGAGGAAAACCCCCAAACAGCCAAACCAAAACCCAAAAACCCGGAAGTGATTGAGCATCCACTACTTGAATCCAGTTCTTTGCCGTCAGCCAGTTCTTTGCCATCTGCTAGCTAATGGAAAAGAACCTCTTTGCCATCAGTTGACACAAGGCAGACGCCAAAGGGCTAACACATGGCAAAAATACTATTTGCCATGTGTCGCCCCTCTGTTGTCTGCCAGCGGACGGCAAAGAGACCCAGGGCAGACGACAAAGAGGACGGGTGGGTCCCATGCATGTCGTGTCTGACATCCGGGGGCCTTTGCCGTCTGTCATGGGGCCCTTTGCCGTCACGGGGCGGACGGCAAAGGGGCCTCCTTATAATGGTCGTTAACCCCCTCCTCGCTCACTTTATCTCTCTCCCCCCGGCCACTGTCTCTCTCCTCAACCCACGGTGACCCCCTCCCGCGAGAGCCCCTCCCCGCGGCGAGCCCCTCCCCGCAAGAGCCCCTTCCCCACGGCGACCCACCCCCGCGGTGACCCACCCCTGCGGCGACCCCCTCCCCGCAAGAGCCCCTTCCCGCGGCGAGCCCCCTGCCGCGCGCCCCTGCCCCCCTGTCGTCGTCCAGCACCGTCGCCGCCGCCCCCTGCCGTCGTCCACCGCCGCCCACACCACCCCGCAAGTGAGTTCTTCTTCTTTTTCTTTTAAAAAAAGTTAATTACTTTAGTTAGTTTATTAGGTTAGTTTTTTATTATATATAAGGTAATTTAGTTAGTTTATTTTGTTAGATTATTAGGCTAATTAGGTTAGTTAGTTAGGTTAGAAGAAAAAAGAGGAAAAGCAGAAAGAAAAATGAAAAAGAAAAAAGGAAAAGAAGAAAATAATTTGAAGAAGAACGAAAAGAAGAAGGAGAAGAAGAAGAGGAGGAGGAGGAGGAGGAGGAGGAGGAGAAAAATTAAGAAGAAGAAGAAGAAGAAGAATAGCAGGAGAAAAAGAGGAGGGGGAGGAGGAGGAGAAAAAAGAAGAATAAGAAGAAGAAGAAAAGAAGAAAAATAAAAAGAGGAGAGAGGAGAATAAGAAAGAAGAGGAAAAGGGAACCCCGGCACCCCGAAACTGACCCTCGACCCCAGGCCCCTGACGCCCGACGCTACTGACCCCCGACCATCGACCCCCGACGCCACTGACCCCCGACCCGCGACCCCCGACGCCACTGACACCCGACGCCACTAACCCTGGACCCCCGACGCCACTGACCCCCGACCCAGACCCTCGGCCCACGACTCCCGACCCCCGACGCTCGACACCACCAACCCCTGACCCCTGACGCCACTGACACCAGACATCACTGACCCTCGACCCCCGACGTCACTGACCCTCGACCCCCGACGCGACTGACCCCCCACAAACGACGCCACTAACCCCCCGAACCCCGATGCCACCGACACCCGAGACCACCGACCCTCGACGGAACTGACTCCCGACGCCACTAAGCCCCGACCCCCGACACATCTTCTAACTTCTCTTGAACGAGAACGTGCTTTTCGGCCTTCTAGAGGCCCACGAGGTCATAGTTTTATAAATTACGAGTTAGGTCACATATTTTCCGATTATGTTAATTATAAAAAACATCGTATTTGTGTTGATCGTGTGAATTTCAATGTGCAGTTGTTCGACGACCTCCACGTGCGTTGGACGAGCTCCGCCCTTGCGTTTGTTGGTGAGCACAAATCATTTCCCCTCCTACCCCCTTAATTTGCTCTGTCCCGGTCTTCGTGCCGACGAAACTTGCTAGCTATAGGTTTCTTCAATCATGAGTATGCGTGACCAGTATGCGTCTCCCGTTCGAAAGGGCGACATCTATAAATATGCATTTCTTTGCATATTTATAACCGCCATCCTTTGGAATTGTCCAACATTATGCATGGACAGCCCGAGTATGTGTAGATTGGGTTTGTTTTCCCGTATGCTGTGGTCCAGATCCGATGCGGAATTTTGTCAGTGCCTCCCCTGTTGTTCTCCGGGTACACATCCTGTCTGCTTATTTCCGAGACGTGTATCAGGAGAACAGCGGGGAGGTGCTGCCGAAATTCTGCGTCGCATCTGGAGCAAAGCATGGGAAAACGAACCCAATCTAGACATATTCGGGTGGGATTAGGACCTATCTTTACCTATTAGCGTGTAGGTTGCATGGACGTAATAAAACTGACAAACTTGATTAGCGTATGAATATAGATGATGAATTATATATTTATTTCTTGTGCCCCCATAGGTAGCTAGGCAACATGAGTGATTATGCTTGGATGTACACTGGTCACCCTAGTCAGAAAGACATGACCCATGAATAGTTAACAAAAACCAGGGGGTTTGTGAGAGCCGCATTTGCAAATGGCCAGCAAAAAACATGCTGCCCCTGTCCCAACCGCGACAACTGGAAAAAGCAGACATAGTTTGAAATGGGTAAACACCTGCAGAAGTGGGTTTTTACGCCTAATTATACGGTGTGGACTTTTCATGGTCAGTCTTACCAATGCGCCAGAGCTGAGGTTATTCGTCGTCGCACCGACGAGCATGGTACCAGGATTGAAGACATGGTGCAAGACTTTGATGATGCTCGGGATTCAAACGATGAGATGGAGGAATCTGCAAAGGCCTTCTATGAAATGTTGGAGTCCTCAAAATGTCCTCTCCACGAGCAGACTGAGCTTTGTCAGCTGGATGCCATCGCGCAAGTAATGGCTCTGAAGGCTCAATTCAACCTAGGCAGAGAATGCTATGACGCGATGATGATGATATTTGGACGCTTTCTACCCAAAGGGCATGTACTGCCTGCAAACTTGTACCAGTCAGAGAAAATCCTCCGTGTACTTAAGATGCCCTATGAGAAGATACATGCCTGTGAGAATGGATGTGCCTTATTTAGGCTTGAGTATGCGGCCTTGAACTATTGCCCCATTTGCAATTCTTCCAGGTATATTGTGGTAGACAACGGCATGGGTGAGAAGAATCAGACCAAAATCCCCATTAGTGTTCTTCGATATCTGCCAATCATACCAAGACTTCAACGACTTTTCATGGTCGAAGAGACAGCCAGACAGATGACGTGGCACAAATTGGGCAAAAGAACCGAACTAGATGCGGATGGGAACAAGATGCTAGTACACACTTCAGATGGTTTTGCGTGGAGGCACTTCGATGCATTACATAAGGATAAATTGGAAGATCCAAGGCAACCTAGAGTTGCCATCAGCACGGATGGGGTCAATGTGTATGGTATGACGGCAGCACAATACAGTTGTTGGCCTGTATTTGTCATTCCACTAAATTTGCCACCCGGAGATATTATGAAAAGAAAGAACATTTTCGTCACGTCGAAAATTCTAGGGCCCAACTATCTGGGGAAGAATATGAATGTGTACATGCAGCCGCTTAAGGATGAGTTGCAAGAAGCCTGGGATAATGGGATCAAGACCTATGACGCGGCTACCAAAACAAATTTCAAAATGCATGTGTGGTACCTGTACTCGACGCATGATTATCCAGCGTTTGCGCTATTCACTGGCTTGCATGGAAGGTTCTCGTGCACCACATGCAAGGCAACTCTTCAGTTCCGTTGGCTACAGGCTGGTCGCAAGTATTCTTGCTTCGACGTGCATAGACAATTCCTCGATCTTGACCATAAGTTCAGAAAAGATAAGAAGAATTTCATCAAAGGTAGAGTTGTCAAAAACACTGCACCAGCTGCGTTGACAGGCCAACAGACCCTTGATCAGTTAAACGCTCTGGAGCCTGATCCTTTGCGTCCGGGATACTGCAAAGGGTATAATACGGAACACGCCTGGACTCACAAGTCATGTTTATGGGACCTGCCTTACTTCAAAGACCTCCTTTGCCCACACAACATTGACGTGGTGCACACTGAAAAGAATATTGCGGAGGCCATTTTTGGTACATTGTTCGGCATAGAGGGGAAGTCAAAAGATAATCCTAAGGCTAGAATCGACCTGGAGGCTCTATGTGATAGACCGTTGCAAAACTTGCGACAACGGAAAGGAAAGCAAAGCATAGCGAAGCCAAAGGCATGGTTCAATCTTGAAAGGCCAGCTATGAGGGAAATGCTATTGTGGGCGAAAATGCGGTTGATGTTCCCCGATGGGTATGCTGCGAATCTAAAGAGGGGAGCGAGTCTTGAGAAATTGAAAATATTTGGGCTCAAGAGTCATGATTGGCATATATGGATTGAGGGGGGTAATACCGGTGATGTTGCGTGGCTTTATCCCTGAGGATGAATGGCTAGTACTGGCAGAACTGAGCTATTTCTTCCGTTCTCTTTGTGCGAAAGAACTATCGCCTGGCGTGCTAGATGAAATGGAAGAGTTGATGCCGGAGTTGATCTGCAAATTAGAAAAGATCTTTCCACCGGGCTTCTTTAATCCAATGCAACATTTGATTTTGCATCTCCCGACCGAGGCAAGAATGGGGGGGCCCGTTCAAAATCGATGGTGCTACTCAACTGAGAGGATGCAGAAGACGCTTCGAGCTAAGTGTAAAAATAAACGTAGAATTGAAGCATCGATTGCCGAGGCATTCATTACTGAGGAGGTGGCAAACTTCGTGACAGCACACTACGAAGCCAAAAATCATCATTTGCATAACCCGAAGCCTCAATACAATGATGGTGATCCAAAAAAAGTACGATCCAACCTCAACCTATTCAAAGGTAAGCTCGCACCATCCGGTGCTTCGAAAGGGAAATCATTGGATGTCGAAGAATGGTGGACCATTTCTTTGTATATCTTCACCAACCTAACAGAGTGCGGCCGTACATCGAGTAAGTTCTCGGTAATTTATTGTTCCGCAACTTCTAATTGCTATGAACTACTCTTATTCCCGGATATTTGATATAGTCGATACGTCGCCGAATTCTTGGATGGATCGGTCATCGAAAAGGATTTCGTCGAAGAGTATGAGCTTCTCCCAAAGCATTGAGGCGACTATCCCGGTTTCATCTCTTGGTTCAAACAAAGGGTAATTAATTACCATTAAGGGCCCATTTGATTTCTTGGTCTAACTTGCGGCTAATGGATCCATTCTTTCGTATTAATCTTGTAGGCTGATGCAGAGTCTATGGACGCCGAGTTGAGACAAGTCGCTAATGGTTTTGACTATAAGGTCCGTTCATTTGACAAATACAACATCAACGGGTATCACTTTCGTACCTTTGGCAGAGAGCTATCTATGCCTGACCTAAAGACTACAAATTGTTCTGTCTCAGCTATCGGCGAAGGAGACACCGAGTATTATGAAAGAGTTGAAGCAATTTATGAACTTATATTCTACGGTGAAAACCCACCGACCGTCGTAGTCTTCAGATGTTATTGGTTTGAGCCGAGGGAGACTAGAAGGACTCATGTACATATAGGACTAGTCGAAATCAACCTAAACACCCACTTAGATGTTCCCGATGTCTATATTACGGATCAACAGGCGACACAAGTTTTCTATCTACCGTGGGCCTGCCAAACTGATCCAAATCTCAAAGGTTGGGATGTCATTTCTGAAGTGCCACCACATTTTAGACCACCTACCCTCAATGAAGAGGATTACGAACCTCACATTAACCCAGCCACATATGAAGGAGAATTCTTCTAAAAAAGACGTATGTCCAAGAAACGTTTCAAGAACCGCTCTACTTCACCCCAGAACATTCAAGTAGACAGCGACAGTGAATCCGTCTTAACCCGTGAGACCGAACAGGAAGAGCTAGAAGAAGAAGAGGTTACTGCTGCGGATGACCTGTCACTTCTTGACCGATTACATAATGGTGGCCTTCCACATGTTCTTCGTGATAGTGATGATGATGATGCATTTATTGATGATAGTGATGATCAAGATGCATTTATTGACCCCGAAGCATATATAGACGAGCACAATTGTTATTTGTTCATGTCAGGTATTCAACTAAATTATATAAATTTTATTACTCATGTTGGTATTTATGTTGTACTAATTTCATTTACTCTTTGTCATGACACGTGTTGAAAGATGGTGGGAAAGGGTCGAAAGCACTCCGCGGCTCCTTCTTCGTCGGCGGGTGATGGGATGGGTACTTCCATTCCTGCCTCGCCTCTTCGAAGAGCGTTGCTCTCTACTCTACAAGGAGCGCCCCCCGTGAGAGGAGGTCGACCCCCCGCGAGGCCGAGAGGTACTAAAGGTACACGTTGTATTCATGTTGGTATTTATATTGTACTCATGTTGTATGCATATTGGTATTTATATACATTTTATTACTCATGTTGGTATTTATGTTGTACTAAAGGTACACATGGCCGCGGGAGAGGTAGGGCGGTGGCTGCCACGCCTTCTGAGGTAGAGGCTACATGGTCTCCGCCACCACCCCAAGCCAATTCACCCGAGCACAGGACTTCTAGGGTGGATTCGTCTGAGGTGGAGGCTACATGGTCTCCGGTTCACGAGCCTAGGGTCGAGGAGCCTCAGGTCGACGAGCCTTCGACCCACGAGACTCGTGTCCCATAGGCTTCATTCGAGGCGACTCCGGAGCAAAGCAGGGATGAGGGAACGTCGCAAGAGACCCAGTGGGATACCTGGGCTGAGCCAAGTGGCCATGCTGGTAGCGACGAGGAGCTGGGTGAGGGGGCTACCGTCTACCAGGGTGCTAGTTCGGGGCTCCCGCTCGTGCCGGCGACCCCCGAGCAGAGGTGGTCGATTAACCTTTTGCCTTCACGTTTTCTAACCTTATTTAATTTACTCTTATTTAACCTTTTGCCTTCGCGTTTTCTAAAATATCTAATGTTTTGGCTTTAATTTGTCATACTGTAGGGGTTGGATTGTTGCCAAGGGTGTCCGAAAGCCCAACAGCGTCCTTGGTGTGCTTTGCCGTAAAAACTTCCCAGGTTTGTTACATTGCCCGGTCGGGAGCAATAGCTAGGAATGACCTGGGAGCACTACTTGGGTGCCCCGGCCCCGCCGGAGGTGGAGATCGGCGGTGTTTTGTGCGACACGAGGGCGGACATGGTGATCCGAAAGTTCTGGGTAATTTCTCCTTCACACAATTATAAATCAACCATTGCTATTTATTGTGCTAATCGGTGTTGTCTCGTTTGCAGACCTACTATAGGTGTGAGGAGGGATATGAGGAGGACGCGGCAAAGGTTATCGAAACCGAATGTCGCCGCCTACTTCAAAACTTTCGGCACGAGGCTCGGTTGCAGGCTGTTCGAGACTACTATGCCACACGGAGTATTAGGATTGACAAGGCGAAGTTCCGTGATCCTAAGATGGAGAAGGAGCATTACATGAAGGTAATTACATATTATTAAGGCTTTGTAGTTAGTTTCCTTGATTTGGTTCTTATGCGCTCAAATTTATCTTTATTAACTTAGGTGCCCCCGAGATGGTGTGTGGATAACATGGATTGTTGGGAGGCCTTGGTGGATCAGTGGTGCTCCAAAACGTGGGAGGCCAGCCCAAACAACGCCAAGGAGAGGCGTGGCAAAATGGTTGGTGTGCCACACCATCAAGGGAGCGTCAATTTAATCAATTTGGCGAGAACTGGGTATGTGGTTTGCTTCATGCCTCATGCAATTCATTCTTAATGCTATCTTGAGCCCTTTACTAATACAATTTTCCTCTCTCTCTCTTTTAGGCGCGTCACAATAAGACGGAGGCGCCACAGATGTACGACCTGTATGCGATGGCCCATACTACCTCGTACAGGAAGGTCAAGGCATTCTCTGAGTCTGACCTTGAGCATCCAGAAAACTTCACCAACATCTCCTCCCACCACAAGCTCGTGAAGTACAGAGATCACAAGAAGGCGAGGAAAGGGGAGGACTTTAACCCGAGCAAGGGGCCTATTGATCCAGAGATTGTGATGATAGCTGGCAACGGGAGGCCCCATGCCTCGATCGCCATTGGAGACGGCCTTATACGTCGTCCTAGCACTCTCCGACTGATAAAGGAACGCCAAACGAGCTCTTCTCCGGAGATAACACGTCGTCCACGTCGAGTCGAGCTCGCCATCGAGGTTAGTTTAATGGACTGAACTATCTTTCCGCATTATGTTGTGCGTTGGAACCAATAGGATTACATTGCTAACAATGAGTTGGGTTGCAGGCTGCTATTCAGAAAGAGAGAGAGAGGCAATGCAGGCGGCTATGGTGGAGAAGGATAAGGAGATTAGAGAGCTGGAGAAGAGCACGACTGCATTGGTGGAGGCGGAGAGGGCACAGAATGATGCGTCTAACAGGGCCATATACGAGCTCTTCGTGGTAAGTTTCTTCTTCATGTTATTTCAAATCTTGCATTTGAATGTCCGTTTCATTAATAAATAAAAAGTTTGACTTGTCAAAACCAAATGTACAGTCTATGTGCGAGAAGAGCCGCCAACTCCCTCCGCCGATGCGAGTCATTAACGTGGCGGGGGCGGTGAGTTTCATTTCAGCGCAGTGATCTTAAGAGTGTCCTCATGCTAACGACACATTGCAAACGATGTTTGGTGCAGAATATCTCCCGAAACGCATCGCACGACCCTTCTAAAGTGGAGCCTTCTCCAGGGCAGCCTTCTACAGGTGAAACAAGCCAGAGCCACCGTGCTTCACCGCCGCGATGACGATAATGGTATGTTATTTCTAGTGTTTTAATAAAAAATAGCTAGTCTTCCATCTAAATGACATAATTAGCTTAGTTAGCTCCAAAATGGCTAAATTGGCTAATTATCCTACAAAATGACATAATTAGCTTAGTTAGCTCCAAAATGACCTATTTAATAAAAAATGACCTATAGTTAGCTAAGTTCTCTCCTGAATGACATAATAAGGCTTACGTAGCTGCAAGATGACCTATTCCACCTAACTTAGGTATTAAATGGCCTATAATTAGCCTAGATAGATCCAAAATGGCTTAAAAAGCATAGTTTGCTCCGGAATGACCTAATTTACCCAAGTTAGCTTCGAAACAACCTATAGTTAGCTAGGGTTCCACCTAAATGACATATTTAGTTTAGGTAGCTCCAAAATGGTCTATTTAATAAAACATGACCTATACTTAGCTAATTATCCTCGAAATGACATAATTAGCTCCAAAAAGGAATTCTTAGCCAATTTAGCCCGAAGAAGGGGACAAGAGGTGAAGAAAGAGGACAAAGGAAAGGAAGGAATAAGAAGAAGAAGAGAAGAAGAAGAAGGAGAAGGAGGAGGATAAGAAGAAGGAGAAGAAGGAGGAGAAGGAGGAGAAGAAGGAGAAGGAGCTCCTCCTTCTCCTTCTTCTTCCTCCTTCTTCCTCCTTCTCCTTCTCCTTCTTCTTTTCTTCTTCTTCTCCTCTTCCTTCTCCTTCTCCTCCTCCTCCTCCTCCTCCTTCTTTTACTTCTTCTTCTCATTCTCTTCTTCTACATAGCTTGGACTCATCCAAGAAAGGCAAAATTGGCTAATTATCCTATGAAATGACATAATTAGCTTAGTTAGCTCCAAAATGACCTATTTAATAAAAAATGACCTATAGTTAGCTAACTTCTCTCCTAAATGACATAATAAGGCTTACGTAGCTGCAAGATGACCTATTCCCCCTAACTTAGGTATCAAATGTCCTATAATTATCCTAGCTAGATCCAAAATGGCTTAATAAGCATAGTTTGCTCCGAAATGACCAATTTTACCCAAGTTAGCGCCGAAACGAACTATAGTTAGCTAGGGTTCCACCTAAATGACATAATTAGCTTAGTTAGCTACAAAATGGTCTATTTAATAAAACATGACCTATACTTAGCTAATTATCCTCGAAATGACATAATTAGCTCCAAAAAGGCATTCTTAGCCAATTTAGCCCGAAGAAGGCGACAAGAGGAGAAGAAAGATGAAAAATGAAAGGAAGGAAGAAGAAGAAGAAGAGAAGAAGAAGAAGGAGAAGGAGGAGGATAAGAAGGAGGAGAAGAAACAGAAGGAGCTCCTTCTTCTCCTTCTTCTTCCTCCTTCTTCCTCCTTCTCCTTCTCCTTATTCTTTTCTTCTTCTTCTCGTCTTCCTTCTCCTTCTCCTCCTTCTTTTACTTCTTCTTCTCTTTCTATTCTTCTACATAGCTTAGACTCATCCAAGAAAGGCTAAATTGGCTAATTATCCTACGAAATGACATAATTAGCTTAGTTAGCTCCGAAATAATCTATTTAATAAAAAATGACCTATAGTTTGCTAAGTTATCTCCTAAATGACATAATAAGGCTTACATAGCAGCAAGATGACCTATTCCCCATAACTTAGGTATTAAATGGCCTATAATTAGCCTAGCTAGATCTAAAATGGCTTAATAAGCATATTTTGCTATGGAATGACCTATTTTACCCAAGTTAGCTCCGAAACGACCTATAGTTAGCTAGGATTCCACCTAAATGACATAATTAGCTTAGTTAGCTCCAAAATGGTCTATTTAATAAAACATGACCTATACTTAGCTAATTCTCCATGAAATGACATAATTACTCCAAAAAGGCATTCTTAGCCAATTTAGCCTCAAGAAGGGGACAAGAGGAGAATAAAGAGGAAAAATGAAAGGAAGGAAGAAGAAGAAGAAGAGAAGAAGAAGGAGAAGGAGGAGGATAAGAAGAAGGAGAAGATGGAGGAGAAGAAGGAGAAGGAGCTTCTCCTTCTCCTTCTTCTTCCTCCTTCTTCCTCTTTCTCCTTCTCCTTCTTCTTTTCTTCTTCTTCTTGTCTTCCTTCTCCTTCTCCTCCTCCTCCTCCTCCTCCTCCTTCTTTTAATTCTTCTTCTCTTTCTCTTCTTCTACGTAGCTTAGACTCATCCATGAAAGGCTAAATTGGCTAATTATCCTACGAAATGACAAAATTAGCTTAGTTAGTTCCAAAATGACCTATTTAATAAATAAATACCTATAGTTAGCTAAGTTCTCTCCCAAATGACATAATAAGGCTTACATAGCTACAAGATGACCTATTCCCCCTAATTTAGGTATTAAATGGCCTATAATTAGCCTAGCTAGATCCAAAATGGCTTAATAAGCATAGTTTGCTCCGGAATGACCTATTTTACCCAAGTTAGCTCCGAAATGACCTATAGTTAGCTAGGGTTGCACCTAAATGACATAATTAGCTTAGTTAGCTCCTAAATGGTATATTTAATAAAACATGACCTATACTTAGCTAATTATCCTCGAAATGACATAATTAGCTCCAAAAAGGCATTCTTAGCCAATTTAGCCCGAAGAAGGAGACAAGAGGAGAAGAAAGAGGAAAAATGAATAGATGGAAGAAGAAGAAGAAGAAGAGATGAAGAAGAAGGAGAAGGAGGAGGATAAGAAGAAGGAGAAGAAGGAGGAGAAGAAGGAGAAGGAGCTCCTCCTTCTCCTTCTTCTTCCTCCTTCTTCATCCTTCTCCTTCTCCTTCTTCCTTTCTTCTTCTTATCCTCTTCCTTCTCCTTCTCCTCCTCCTCCTCCTTCTTCTTCTTGTACTTCTTCTTCTCTTTCTCTTCTTCTACGTAGCTTAGACTCATCCAAGAAAGGCTAAATTGGCTAATTATCCTACGAAATGACATAATTAGCTTAGTTAGATCCAAAATGACCTATTTAATAAAAAATGACTTATAGTTAGCTAAGTTCTTTCCTAAATGACATAATAAGGCTTACGTAGCTGCAAGATGACCTATTCCCCCTAACTTAGGTATCAAATGGCCTATAATTAGCCTAGCTAGATCCAAAATGGCTTAATAAGCATAGTTTGCTCCGGAATGACCTATTTTACCCAAGTTAGCGCCGAAAGGACCTATAGTTAGCTAGGGTTCCACCTAAATGACATAATTAGCTTAGTTAGCTCCAAAATGGTCTGTTAAATAAAACATGACCTATACCTAGCTAATTATCCTCGAAATGACATAATTAGCTCCAAAAAGGCATTCTTAGCCAATTTAACCCGAAGAAGGGGACAAGGGGAGAAGAAAGAGGAAAAATGAAAGGAAGGAAGAAGAAGAAGAACAGAAGAAGAAGAAGGAGAAGGAGGAGGATAAGAGGAAGGAGAAGCAGGAGGAGAAGAAGCAGGAGGAGAAGAAGAAGGAGCTCCTCCTTCTCCTTCTTCTTCCTCCTTCTTCGTCCTTCTACTTCTCCTTCTTCTTTTCTTCTTCTCCTCTTCTTTCTCCTTCACCTCCTCCTCCTCCTCCTCCTCCTTCTTTTACTTCTTCTTCTCTTTCTCTTCTTCTATGTAGCTTAGGCTTATCCAAGAAAGGCTAAATTGGCTAATTATCCTACTAAATGACATAATTAGCTTAGTTTGCTCCGAAATGACCTATTTAATAAAAAATGACCTATAGTTAGCTAAGTTCTCTCCTAAATGACATAATACGGCTTACGTACCTGCAAGATGACCTATTCCCCCTAACTTAGGTATTAAATGGCCTATAATTAGCCTAGCTAAATCCAAAATGGCTTAATAAGCATAGTTTGCTCCGGAATGACCTATTTTACCCAAGTTAGCTCCGAAGCGACCTATAGTTAGCTAGGGTTACACCTAAATGACATAATTAGCTTAGTTAGCTCAAAAATCGTCTATTTAATAAAACATGACAGATACTTAGCTAATTATCCTCGAAATGACATAATTAGCTCCGAAAAGGCATTCTTAGCCAATTTAGCGTGAAGAAGGGGACAAGACGAGAAGAAAGAAGAAAAATGAAAGTAAGGAAGAAGAAGAAGAAGAGAAGAAGAAGAAGGAGAAGGAGCAGGATAAGAAGAAGGAGAAGAAGGTGGAGAAGAAGGGGAAGGAGCTCATCCTTCTCCTTCTTCTTCCTCCTTCTTCCTCTTTCTCCTTCTCCTTCTTATTTTCTTCTTCTTCTTCTCTTCCTTCTCCTTCTCCTCCTCCTCCTCCTTTTAATTCTTCTTATCTTTCTCTTCTTCTACGTAGCTTAGACTCATCCAAGAAAGGCTAAATTGGCTAATTATCCTACGAAATGACATAATTAGCTTAGTTAGCTCCAAAATGACCTATTTAATAAAAAATTACCTACAGTTAGCTAAGTTCTCTCCTAAATGACATAATAAGGCTTACGTAGCTCCAAGATAACCTATTCCCCCTAACTTAGGTATTAAATGGCCTATAATTAGCCTAGCTAGATCCAAAATGGCCTAATAAGCATAGTTTGCTCCGGAATGACCTATTTTACCCAAGTTAGCTCCGAAACGACCTATAGTTAGCTAGGGTTCCACCTAAATGACATAATTAGCTTAGTTAGCTCCTAGATGGTCTATTTCGTAAAACATGACCTATACTTAGCTAATTATCCTCGAAATGACATAATTAGCTCCAAAAAGGCATTCTTAGCCAATTTAGCCCGAAGAAGGGGACAAGAGGAGAAGAAAGAGGAAAAATGAAACGAAGGAAGAAGAAGAATAAGAGAAGAAGAAGAAGGAGAAGGAGGAGGATAAGAAGAAGGAGAAGAAGGAGGAGAAGAAGGAGAGGGAGCTCCTCCTTCTCCTTCTTCTTCCTCCTTCTTCACCCTTCTCCTTCTCCTTCTTCTTTTCTTCTTCTTCTCCTCTTCCTTCTCCTTCTCCTCCTCCTCCTCCTCCTCCTTCTTTTACTTCTTCTTCTCTTTCTCTTCTTCTGCATAGCTTAGACTCATCCAAGAAAGGCTAAATTGGCTAATTATCCTACGAAATGACATAATTAGCTTAATTAGCTCCAAAATACATATTTAGCAAAAAATGACCTATAGTTAGCTAAGTTCTCTCCTAAATGACATAATAAGCCTTACGTAGTTGCAACATGACCTATTCCCCCAAACTTAGGTATCAAATGTCCTATAATTAGCCTAGCTAGATCCAAAATGGCTTAATAAGCATAGTTTGCTCTGGAATGACCTATTTTACCCAAGTTAGCGCCGAAACGACATCTGGTTAGCGAGGGTTCCACCTAAATGACATAATTAGCTTAGTTAGCTCCAAAATGGTCTATTTAATAAAACATGACCTATACTTAGCTAACTATCCTCGAAATGACATAATTAGCTCCAAAAAGGCAGTCTTAGCCAATTTCGCCCGAAGAAGGGGACAAGAGGAGAAGAAAGAGGAAAAATGAAAGGAAGTAAGAAGAAGAAGAAAAGAAGAAGGAGAAGGAGGAGGAGGAGGATAAGAATAAGGAGAAGAAGGAGGAGAAGAAGGAGAAGGAGCTCCTCCTTCTCCTTCTTCTTCCTCCTTCTTCCTCCTTCTCCTTCTCCTTCTTCTTTTCTTCTTCTTCTCCTCTTTCTTCTCCTTCTCCTCCTCCTCTTCCTCCTCCTCCTACTTTTACTTCTTCTTCTCTTTCTCTTCTTCTACGTAGCTTAGACTCATCCAAGAAAGGCTAAATTGGCTAATTATCCTACGAAATGACATAATTAGCTTAGTTAGCTCCAAAATGACCTATTTAATAAAAAATGACCTATAGTTAGCTAAGTTCTCTCCTAAATGACATAATAAGGCTTACGTAGCTGCAAGATGACCTATTCCCCCTAACTTAGGTATTAAATGGCCTATAATTAGCCTAGCTAGATCCAAAATGGCTTAATAAGCATAGTTTGCTCCGGAATGACCTATTTTACCCAAGTTAGCTCCGAAACGACCTATAGTTAGCTAGGTTTCCACCTAAATGACATAATTAGCTTAGTTAGCTCCAAAATGGTCTATTTAATAAAACATGACCTATACTTAGCTAATTATCCTCGAAATGACAGAATTAGCTCCGAAAAGGCATTCTTAGCCAGTTTAGCCTGAAGAAGGGGACAAGAGGAGAAGAAAGAGGAAAAATAAAAGGAAGGAAGAAGAAGAAGAAGAGAAGAAGAAGAAGGAGAATGAGGAGGATAACAAGAAGGAGAAGAAGGAGGAGAAGAAGGAGAAGGGGCTCCGCCTTCTCCTTCTCCTTCCTCCTTCCTCTTTCTCCTTCTCCTTCTTCTTTTCTTGTTCTTCTTCTCTTCCTTCTCCTTCTCCTCCTCCTCCTCCTTCTTTTAATTCTTCTTCACTTTCTCTTCTTCTACGTAGCTTAGACTCATCCAAGAAAGGCTAAATTGGCTAATTATCCTACGAAATGACATAATTAGCTTAGTTAGCTCCAAAATGACCTATTTAATAAAAAATTGCCTATAGTTAGCTAAGTTCTCTCCTAAATGACATAATAAGGCTTACGTAGCTGCAAGATGACCTATTCCCCCTAACTTAGGTATTAAATGGCCTATAATTAGCCTAGCTAGATCCAAAATGGCTTAATAAGCATAGTTTGCTCCGGAATGACCTATTTTACCCAAGTTAGCTCCGAAACTACCTATAGTTAGCTAGGGTTCCACCTAGATGACATAATTAGCTTAGTTAGCTCCTAAATGGTCTATTTAATAAAACATGACCTATACTTATCTAATTATCCTTGAAATGACATAATTAGCTCCAAAAAGGCATTCTTAGCCAATTTAGCCTGAAGAAGGGGACAAGAGGAGAAGAAAGTGGTAAAATGAAAGGAAGGAAGAAGAAGAAGAAGAGAAGAAGAAGAAGGAGAAGGAGGAGGATAAGAAGAAGGAGAAGAAGGAGAAGGAGCTCCTCCTTCTCCTTCTTCTTCCTCCTTCTTCCTCCTTCTCCTTCTCCTTCTTCTTTTCTTCTTCTTCTCCTCTTCCTTCTCCTTCTCCTCCTCCCCCTTCTCCTCCTTCTGTTACTTCTTCTTCTCTTTCTATTTTTCTACGTAGCTTAGACTCATCCAATAAAGGCTAAATTGGCCAATTATCCTACGAAATGACATAATTAGCTTAGTTAGCTCCAAAATGACCTATTTAATAAAAAATGACCTATAGTTAGCTAAGTTCTCTCCTAAATGACATAATAAGGCTTACGTACCCGCCAGATGAACTATTCCCGTAACTTAGGTATTAAATGGCCCATAATTAGCCTAGCTAGATCCAAAATGGCTTAATAAGCATAGTTTGCTCCGGAATGACCTATTTTACCCAAGTTAGCTCCGAAACGACCTATAGTTAGCTAGGGTTCCACCTAAATGACATAATTAGCTTAGTTAGCTCCTAAATGGTCTATTTAATAAAACATGACCTATACTTAGCTAATTATCCTCGAAATGACATAATTAGCTCCAAAAAGGCATTCTTAGCCAATTTAGCCCGAAGAAGGGGACAAGAGGAGAAGAAAGAGGAAAAATGAAAAGATGGAAGAAGAAGAAGAAGAAGAGAAGAAGAAGAAGGAGAAGGAGGAGGATAAGAAGAAGGAGAAGAAGGAGGAGAAGAAGGAGAAGGAGCTCCTCCTTCTCCTTCTTCTTCCTCCTTCTTCATCCTTCCCCTTCTCCTTCTTCTTTTCTTCTTCTTCTCCTCTTCCTTCTCCTCCTCCTCCTCCTCCTCCTCCTCCTTCTTCTTGTACTTCTTCTTCTCTTTCTCTTCTTCTACGTAGCTTAGACTCATCGAAGAAAGGCTAAATTGGCTAATTATCCTACGAAATGACATAATTTTCTTAGTTAGCTCCAAAATGACCCATTTCATAAAAAATGACCTATAGTTAGCTAAGTTCTCCCCTAAATGACATAATAAGGCTTACGTAGCTGGAAGATGACCTATTCCCCCTAACTTAGGTATGAAATGGCCTATAATTAGCCTAGCTAGATCCACAATGGCTTAATAAGCATAGTTTGCTCCGGAATGACCTATTTTACCCAAGTTAGCTCCGAAACGACCTATAGTTAGCTAGGGTTCCACCTAAATGACATAATTAGCTTAGTTAGCTCCAAGCTAGTCTATTTAATAAAACATGACCTATGCTTAGCTAATTATCATCGAAATGACATAATTAGCTCCAAAAAGGCATTCTTAGCCAATTTAGCCCGAAGAAGGGGACAAGAGGAGAAGAAAGAGGAAAAATGAAAGGAAGGAAGAAGAAGAAGAAGAGAAGAAGAAGAAGGAGAAGGAGGAAGAAGGAGGATTAGAAGAAGGAGAAGAAGGGGGAGAGGAAGGGGGAGAAGAAGGAGAAGGAGCTCCTCCTTCTCCTTCTTCTTCCTCCTTCTTCCTCCTTCTCCTTCTCCTTCTTCTTTTCTTCTTCTTCTCCTCTTCCTTCTCCTTCTCCTCCTCCTCTTCCTCCTCCTCCTACTTTTACTTCTTCTTCTCTTTCTCTTCTTCTACGTAGCTTAGACTCATCCAAGAAAGGCTAAATTGGCTAATTATCCTACGAAATGACATAATTAGCTTAGTTAGCTCCAAAATGACCTATTTAATAAAAAATGACCTATAGTTAGCTAAGTTCTCTCCTAAATGACATAATAAGGCTTACGTAGCTGCAAGATGACCTATTCCCCCTAACTTAGGTATTAAATGGCCTATAATTAGCCTAGCTAGATCCAAAATGGCTTAATAAGCATAGTTTGCTCCGGAATGACCTATTTTACCCAAGTTAGCTCCGAAACGACCTATAGTTAGCTAGGTTTCCACCTAAATGACATAATTAGCTTAGTTAGCTCCAAAATGGTCTATTTAATAAAACATGACCTATACTTAGCTAATTATCCTCGAAATGACAGAATTAGCTCCGAAAAGGCATTCTTAGCCAGTTTAGCCTGAAGAAGGGGACAAGAGGAGAAGAAAGAGGAAAAATGAAAGGAAGGAAGAAGAAGAAGAAGAGAAGAAGAAGAAGGAGAATGAGGAGGATAACAAGAAGGAGAAGAAGGAGGAGAAGAAGGAGAAGGGGCTCCGCCTTCTCCTTCTTCTTCCTCCTTCCTCTTTCTCCTTCTCCTTCTTCTTTTCTTGTTCTTCTTCTCTTCCTTCTCCTTCTCCTCCTCCTCCTCCTTCTTTTAATTCTTCTTCACTTTCTCTTCTTCTACGTAGCTTAGACTCATCCAAGAAAGGCTAAATTGGCTAATTATCCTACGAAATGACATAATTAGCTTAGTTAGCTCCAAAATGACCTATTTAATAAAAAATTGCCTATAGTTAGCTAAGTTCTCTCCTAAATGACTTAATAAGGCTTACGTAGCTGCAAGATGACCTATTCCCCCTAACTTAGGTATTAAATGGCCTATAATTAGCCTAGCTAGATCCAAAATGGCTTAATAAGCATAGTTTGCTCCGGAATGACCTATTTTACCCAAGTTAGCTCCGAAACTACCTATAGTTAGCTAGGGTTCCACCTAGATGACATAATTAGCTTAGTTAGCTCCTAAATGGTCTATTTAATAAAACATGACCTATACTTATCTAATTATCCTCGAAATGACATAATTAGCTCCAAAAAGGCATTCTTAGCCAATTTAGCCTGAAGAAGGGGACAAGAGGAGAAGAAAGAGGTAAAATGAAAGGAAGGAAGAAGAAGAAGAAGAGAAGAAGAAGAAGGAGAAGGAGGAGGATAAGAAGAAGGAGAAGAAGGAGAAGGAGCTCCTCCTTCTCCTTCTTCTTCCTCCTTCTTCCTCCTTCTCCTTCTCCTTCTTCTTTTCTTCTTCTTCTCCTCTTCCTTCTCCTTCTCCTCCTCCCCCTCCTCCTCCTTCTGTTACTTCTTCTTCTCTTTCTGTTTTTCTACGTAACTTAGACTCATCCAATAAAGGCTAAATTGGCCAATTATCCTACGAAATGACATAATTAGCTTAGTTAGCTCCAAAATGACCTATTTAATAAAAAATGACCTATAGTTAGCTAAGTTCTCTCCTAAATGACATAATAAGGCTTACGTACCCGCCAGATGAACTATTCCCCTAACTTAGGTATTAAATGGCCCATAATTAGCCTAGCTAGATCCAAAATGGCTTAATAAGCATAGTTTGCTCCGGAATGACCTATTTTACCCAAGTTAGCTCCGAAACGACCTATAGTTAGCTAGGCTTCCACCTAAATGACATAATTAGCTTAGTTAGCTCCTAAATGGTCTATTTAATAAAACATGACCTATACTTAGCTAATTATCCTCGAAATGACATAATTAGCTCCAAAAAGGCATTCTTAGCCAATTTAGCCCGAAGAAGGGGACAAGAGGAGAAGAAAGAGGAAAAATGAAAAGATGGAAGAAGAAGAAGAAGAAGAGAAGAAGAAGAAGGAGAAGGAGGAGGATAAGAAGAAGGAGAAGAAGGAGGAGAAGAAGCAGAAGGAGCTCCTCCTTCTCCTTCTTCTTCCTCCTTCTTCATCCTTCCCCTTCTCCTTCTTCTTTTCTTCTTCTTCTCCTCTTCCTTCTCCTCCTCCTCCTCCTCCTCCTCCTCCTTCTTCTTGTACTTCTTCTTCTCTTTCTCTTCTTCTACGTAGCTTAGACTCATCGAAGAAAGGCTAAATTGGCTAATTATCCTATGAAATGACATAATTTTCTTAGTTAGCTCCAAAATGACCCATTTCATAAAAAATGACCTATAGTTAGCTAAGTTCTCTCCTAAATGACATAATAAGGCTTACGTAGCTGGAAGATGACCTATTCCCCCTAACTTTGGTATGAAATGGCCTATAATTAGCCTAGCTAGATCCACAATGGCTTAATAAGCATAGTTTGCTCCGGAATGACCTATTTTACCCAAGTTAGCTCCGAAACGACCTATAGTTAGCTAGGGTTCCACCTAAATGACATAATTAGCTTAGTTAGCTCCAAACTAGTCTATTTAATAAAACATGACCTATGCTTAGCTAATTATCATCGAAATGACATAATTAGCTCCAAAGAGGCATTCTTAGCCAATTTAGCCCGAAGAAGGGGACAAGAGGAGAAGAAAGAGGAAAAATGAAAGGAAGGAAGAAGAAGAAGAAGAGAAGAAGAAGAAGGAGAAGGAGGAAGAAGGAGGATTAGAAGAAGGAGAAGAAGGGGGAGAGGAAGGGGGAGAAGAAGGAGAAGGAGCTCCTCCTTCTCTTTCTTCTTCCTCCTTCTTCCTCCTTCTGCTTCTCCTTCTTCTTTTCTTCTTCTTCTCCTCTTCCTTCTCCTTCTCTTCCTCCTCCTCCTCCTCCTGCTTTTACTTCTTCTTCTCTTTATCTTATTCTACGTAGCTTAGACTCATCAAGAAAGGCTAAATTGGCTAATTATCCTACGAAATGACATAATTAGCTTAGTTAGCTCCAAAATGACCTATTTAATAAAAAATGACCTATAGTTAGCTAAGTTCTCTCCTAAATGACATAATAAGGCTTAGTAGTTGCAAGATGACCTATTCCCCCTAACTTAGGTATTAAATGGCCTATAATTAGCCTGGCTAGATCCCAAATGGCTTAATAAACATAGTTTGCTCCGGAATGACCTATTTTACCCAAGTTAGCTCCGAAACAACCTATAGTTAGCTAGGGTTCCACCTAAATGACATAATTAACTTAGTTAGCCCCAAAATGGCCTATACTTAGAAAATTTCTCTCCGAAATAACCTATATACACTTCTTCATCTAGTATTATTCTTCTAACTTTCTTATTTGTTATTTTGCACATTACATTCACTTCACGGGAAGCTTGGATTATATTGAGGTAAGGCTTGAAAATGATTTCTTGTACCATGGCTTGTATTGAAACTATTGTAGTATATGGATATATATGAAACTTTGTATGCATGTGGATGAAACTGGTGTAATATACTTTATGTACGGATGCAACTTGCATAATATGTATGCACTATGGATGAAAGTTATTTTAATATGGTTATGAGAACAGAAAGAAATTTATTTATGTAAATATATATATATATATATATATATATATATATATATATATATATATATCCTGATTGTTGTTAAAAATGCTGGATATAATAAAAAATAAATTAAAAAGGGGCTGGTTCCACCCTTTGCCGTTTGTCCCCACATGGCAAAGGGGGGAATCAGCCCCCTCTCTCTCCCGTCTTCGTCGTCTGCCCCCACATGGCAAAGGGGGGATGGAAAACGGCAAAGAGGGGAGAGAGAGGGGGCTGTTTCCCCCCTTTGTCGTCTGCCCCCACATGGCAAAGGGGGGAATTAGCCCCCTCTCTCTCCCCTCTTTGTCGTCTTCCCCCACATCGCAAAGGGGTGATGGCAGACGGCAAAGAGGGGAGAGAGAGGGGGCTGGTTCCCCCCTTTGCCATCCGCCCCCACATGGCAAAGAGGGGATGGCAGACGACAAAGAGAGGAGGCCTGCCGTTAACACTTACGGGCCCGTTGGAGTATGTGCCGTCCCATTTAATATGTCGGCTGCCCCCTCATGGCAAAGATTCTTTGCCGTCGCTTTAAAAAAGCAGACGACAAAGAACGTCTTCACTGGATTTTTTTTGCCATCTACTTTGCCATCTGCTGACCGACGGCAAATCCTTTGCCGTCAGTGGTTGCCCCCTTTGCCGTCCGCCATGGCAGACGGCAAATTTCTGAATTTCAGTAGTGATCACTGAAGAGATTGTTCCTGTGTGGAACCGACGCTTGTTACCTTTGAGGACTATGCATCCTCCAAACAGTTAGGCATCATGGTCTAGAGCATCGAGCAGTCAATTGTGGATAGCCGGGTGACTCTGTTTTCAGGGTTTGGAAGTCTTCCCTAAAGACTTACCACGAGTTTTGGGTGAGGACTGTGTGTCCTTAGCTCAAGGAGAATATGGTAGGGACTGTGTGTCCTTTGGTTTGAATACCAAGCCACTCCAAACCAAATGTACGACTGTCACAACAGTTGGAACTAGGTCATGAAACCATTGTCTTCATCGAGCAACGAGTTGTTATTCCTTAACTCTTTCATTTCCTCAAATGCATGTTGATGACTTTGATCTGTACCGTTTGAAGAATTTGACTGAAGACTTTCCCTAATTCGTCACCTCGAAATTTTCACTTAAGTTATTCATCACCTGCTTATCCTGATCAGGCAACGTGTGCAACCTGAATGTATCACCTCACTCTGAGGACTAAGTTATAGTCGCATTTACTACTTTCTCATGACGCCCATTTACTGTGGGTCGTGGGAGTGGTGGAGCGAGGCGGCATCTACAGAGCGCTTATTAGGAAGACGCGGGCTCGTCAAACTAGGAGGCTTTGCCTCCACAAGCAAACAGTCTCGTCTACCACTCTTCCCTTTATGACACATGACATGTGCAAGGCGTGGTGTAGACGAAGTTGGACGGTCATCGCAGCGGTGCATGACTGTCCCTTGTGGCGATGAAGGGTCGTCCTCCCTCGTCTTACCCTTATAAGAAGGGGTCGAGGGAAGTGCTACACATTCATTGTAACGTCCAAAATGCAACACAATCTGTATTTGGCGACGAGGCCTTAATATGGATAGAGACGCATCTCGGTGTTTCCAAAGTACATAAATCATTGCAAATACATTTAAAGAGGAGTTGACTATATGGATTTGCTTACACTGCCCAATTGCTAAATTACAAGTCATACAACATTTATTCAAATATCAAGAGTAGAGTCCGACAATGGACGAAAACAAATGGTAAAAGCAATGAGTCTGTCTAGCTATCCCATAAAACGACCAAGGACCCTCGACTCATCGGGGTACATCATGTACATTGGCGTGCTCTCCTCATCGTACTCCCACTGGAGGTGTGGAGCATCATCTGTCTCAGGATCTATGATACCTGAACATTGTGGTGTTGTAGTAATCTATGAGCGATGGGGACTCAACAATCTCGTGACCAAGATATCGGGACTAATTAAGTCAATGGATGAGGTATGTTAAGGTGGTGAGGTTGCAGGAGTGCTAAGAGTTATTTTGTGGCTAGCTTACGTTCATTAAGGAATAATTTGGGTGGTCTACGCAAAACATTCATTAACTAGTTATGATCAAGAAGTGTCGCTGAACAACTATTTACGTCAATCATAACTCCATCATGCCCTCTCTCGGAGTAGAAACTCACGAGTAGAGATAGTCACGGTTACGCATGCAGTTGGCATATTTTAGTTGAGTTTACTTCAAGTTTTCTATTACCAGATGTTAAACAAATTTCCAGGTTGCCACATCTATGGGCACGACATTCCGAAAGATTTAACCCTGCAGGGGTTCTACAACTAGTCCATCACTAAGTATCACAAGCTTCCCTGGATAGAAAACCTCAACCTCGAGATAGCCCGAGGTATCCTCGATATCCCAGTGCAGAAGACATTCCCTATGCATTTATCACGACAATCTCCAGCAAGACCGCCCGGCACGCTAGATCCGAATAGGAGTCGCGCGTATCTCTTTATCACGACAATATCAGATGGGCTAGACGCCGGGTTGGCTGAAACCCCGGGTGACCAGGGGGCACCGGACATCGCTCGGTTTGGACCAACACTCATGAGGAGCACTAGCCATGGTTGTTGATTAAGATCCTCAGGGTAGCTATTCCCTATGCATTTTTATTAAATTGTTTAGCAAATGTAATACCAATGTTGGGCCTGCCGTAAAAGTCTTAACTCAAAACGAATTATTAAGGGCTCCCCATAACAACCCCATGCTTGTTAGGAGCGCTCACTATGGAACATAACATCGGTAACCGAAAACTAGGGCGGAAAAAGCGGAACAAAACACCAAGAAAAAAGTCTAAGCCTTCCGCTTTACCAAGTGTATATGTGCCTTAAGTCAAATAGCAATAATAAGATGATACTTCAAATATCTATGTCAAGACATGGATCATCCTGCACCCGCAACTAGCAACGCTATAAGAAGGGTTAAGCAAGCGCTAACTTAGCCAATCAGTGTTTGCAAGGATGTGGACGGTTAGAGGCTTTCATGGCCTTTTGTGAGGCTTGAAATTCAGGTGGTAGGAAGTGATATTTAATGAGAGAAACGAGAAAACTAAGAATCACAAAATTAGAAACGATATCAAGGTCAACGATCATCTTGCGTGACACTTCTTCTCGGGGATAAAACTCTTGCTCTTCAGGAACATGCTTAACATGATCCTCATAATTGTACACCACACTCGGCACTACCTGAAAGAAAATACAACATCCAATTAACACACAACTACGTCATGATGCTCAAACAATATGATGCATCAATATGATGTGAATGAAGCATGGCAATGCTACACTAGTCATCTTTCTCATGCAATTTTTAGTCTTTATCATTCTGTACAGAACCTCAAGATCAATTATTTAGGCATGCATGAACAAGCCATAAAGGAACTCATCACAATGATACAAATGCATGTAAAGAATGTTGCAAACAGAGTTACAGATCTCTCGAAACTCTTGCTACATGGTACAGAAGGCTACAATGATAAACAAAATCTAAGAGAGGATATCGGCATATCCTTGGCATTCCAAGTATGCCACTGGATTGGGCACGACATTCTATGCGTAGTGGACCTAAAGATCATGCAAATCCAAGGGGTACAACTCTCACAAGGCGCAAAACAATTCTATTAGCAATCTATCCAAAAAATAGCAACATGTCACTTTGCACACACAAAAACTAACACCTACAACAGTCTTACAAGCTCAACCAAGACATGGATATGAATTAAACATGATGCACAACAATTCTTTCAAATAGCAACATCGATAGGAGTAAGGATAAATGGAAATCAAGATCACAAGATGGCATAAAACATCACAAATTATGACATAGTGAAAATGTCAGTTTTACACAAACAATGTTATCATGAAGACATATTCGTAGCAATTAAACACTATACTACACGAACTTTCATGGCATGAAATTTAGCAGGGTGATAGGGGCAACAAATACTACAATTAACACCAACTAACCATGAGCAAATACTGCATTGAATCATTGATAGCATCCACTCAACATGGCATGGTGAATTTAGCACACTCTAAGACTTAGCCAAATTTCACAAGGTGAATTTACAACAGTTACATCAGCATGGCATGTTTGACAGGAAGAATAGCTATGACGCAAAACTAATATTGCAAAGTATTGGCACAATTTAACAAAGGGCAACATCCTCTACCATCTACACCATTGCACTAGCACAAAGAACCTATAGAGGCTTAGCAAACCACATGGAAACATGGCTACTTTATAATAGTTTTCAGACTTGGTCAAACATCTAGGTATAACCTAGTATATGCCTGATTTCGCATATGCCCAATTTGGACATTTCAAGGATTGGAAACCTTCCCAAAATGGCATGAATACTAAAGAGGGAATAAACAAAAAAAATATTGCACAGGGGGTCCACTGGTTAGTGGAACTAATCGCCTATGGTGGATGACAAGAGGGGTCCACACGTCAGCTCTCTAATAAACAGAAAATATGGGGGGAGGAGTATGGAGCCCGCGGGGATCGAACCCGCGTCTTCCGGAGTAGAGAGAGGGGGCACCACCACTGGGCTACACCTCGGGTATTGACTAAGGAGGGGGCGCACACTTGATATACAACCTAAGTCGCTGCCTTCCTTCTTCCCTGAGACTGAGAAGAAGAACGCGACATCGGCGAGCACCAGTGGTTCTCGGAGTACCTATAGCTACAGCGGGCTAGCGGGGACCTACATATTAGGACCCCAACTTGTAAGTTGTGATCACCGGATACACTTGTATAGTGATCCCAAAGATGAATGCTCACTGACCACACAAAATTTGCATAACAAGAGTCTCACATGGATAGGGCCTCGAAGGCCGACACACCAAGCATAACTAAAACGGAAATCTTGAATGAAAGCGTGAACCCATGCCATCTACCTTAACCTACACGCATTTTGATTGGGAAGCGTCCTAGTACCAATGTTCGTCAGTGATGACCTCTTCTCCAAATTAGTGATCTTGCATTCCTGGCCAATTAAATAACTAGTGGCAAGCCAGTGAGTACTTTGAATGTACTAGTAAGCAACCATGATGTGAAACAATGCAATAACGAAGCATGGTATAACACTAGTAGGAAATTTTGCGGAAATAAGATATTCCCTGATACAATATCATGATACACTTCTTGTGCGAGAATGCATCATGAGATAAGTGATAACCATGTGAACAGGCTGCAGATATCAATATCAACCGAGGGTTGAACAACCCATGTTCACCCATCATGCCAAGTCATCCGGCTTAGCTCATGTACCATATCACTCACCTTTCTCACACATGCACACTGTTTGGTAAACTTGTACGTAGCCCAAGAGTGGTCATCCAGCTGTCCATTACCGTGGACACGGCTATTCGAATAGTTTTACACTCTGCATAGATTGCACAGTTTACCGATAAGACTCGAGAAACATCCGTATCAACACTTGACTCTTGGTGTTTCTCACACCCGAGGTAAGTACCCGAACATCACCTTTCCCATGACGATACTTGCAAAGAGACCACACGTTGGTGACAACTCTTCATGATGTACATCACACAATCATCCACGAGGGCATGCAACAGTGTGCCCAGTGTCTGTGAAATCATCCCATGGTCACCCTTTTCTTGGTTCGACCTCGTCTCAAGAATGACCACGTCACTCCTGCCACTAGTAATGTGGGCCCTCTACTAGCAACAACCATAGTAATCGGCAAAGCGCCATCCCATCAGGGATATCATTTTCGTGCATGTAAGGTTGGAGCAATGGTCGCAACTTAAACCAATCCGATTTCACAAACCACACACACTCACTAGCCTTGGTATACCACTTCTTTCTCAAGTGGCTACCTAGCTCACACCATCTCCCTCAGGCATTAGTGGCACCCGATGGTGTTTTCGTAAAATCTTTGAAATCATCTTCCTTTACCGTCACCATGCATGTACTCAATCCCACTCTTAACACTACTAGCAACCAAACTACACCCCACCTTCACAACCCTCATAGGTAGGTAGGGTCATGCCCAACTGCATGTGTCAATGAGGAACTATCGGAAACAACCCACCGAGGTAGTTACCGATTCATCATGATCTTACGCATGAGAATAAAATGCTAAATATGACATGCATGAAAGTATTCTCTTAGACATGGTCAAGGGGCTGCTTGCCTTGCTCAACCAAGTCTTTGTGGTCTTCAAAGTCCTCTTGTCCAAGTCCCTCATCAGTAATGCAATCCATTGTAGCAATATCAACGGGGAAAAATAAGCACTCAACCAAAAACACAGAAAATAATCTACTCAGAAAAATGTCACACCATCTTTAAAAATACTAGGATTAGTATATGTATTGTAAAAATTACTGGTTTTTATTTTTGGACTGTAAAAAGTTATAGAATTATTTTAACAGAGTGTTAAAACGCTCTAAACAGGATTTTAAAATAAAATAGTACATGCAACCTGTTGTAAAGATTACACGAGTGTTCTAAACAGGGCTCTAAACAGGGTTTTCAAATACTACACAATATTAACAAGTTTTTTTCGTGGAGGAATATTTGAATTTGGACAAATATTTGAACTTACAGAATTTTTGAAAGATTCACGAAAAGAAATAAATAGAGGCAGAACTGACGTAGAGGGGAAACCAGCCCGTGCCAGCCGACCGCGCCGAAGATGCAAAGGCGCTTTACGCCTTCAGCCGACACGACACATGTGCGGTTGTGTGTTAAAACCTGACCGTTGGGCACTAGTAGTCAGCGAAAGAGGGAGGGGGAGGGAGGATGACAGGCAGGCCCTTGCCGGAGTCGTATTCCACCTCCTGACAAGAGAGAGGGCAAGTTCGCCGACGTTAATATGTGGCAAGGTTGGGATTGGCGATGACGGGATTGAAACCAGCTTCGCCCTGCCGTTTGGTTGGTGGTGGAGGGAGGAGCTGAGGTGCAATGAGTCACCGATGGCGAGGTCCTGTGGTGGAGGCACTTTAGGAGGGTGGTCATCGGGGCTGAATCCAGCAGAAAAAGCATGGAGGAAATAGGAGAAACAACAGTTGTCGCGGTTCCAATGGATGAGAAAGGAGGGCCAGAGCGGCCTCATACCCGAGGATTTTTGGAGTTCCAATGCGGCGGATCCGGAGCTGGAACTCGGGCTCGGGAGCCTTTGGCAAGGAGTGGTTGGTTTAGGAGCTCGATTAAGAGCAGGAGGAGGTCTAGGAGGGGGAGAGGGAGGCCCGGGGTGTCGTTTTATAGTCGGGGCACGGTCCACCAAGAGCTCATGCGCCGGCGATACCGTGGAGAATGCGAGGTGGAAAGGAGATTTGGGGACGTGTCTGCGGTCTTCGTGGACGTGGTCTGGGGTCGGGAAGAGGACGAGGAGGAGCGGGGGCTGGCTCCTTGTCGGGAAGAGGACGAGGACGAGTAGGGGGAAGAGAAGGGGAGAGAGGAGGGGCCCGATGTGGCGCAGGGCCTCGGTCATCTAGGGCATCTCGGGAGACACCCGGAGGGGGCACGAGCTTTATGGGGCTGGCTGCCATCACTGTAGGTGCGCACTTTAGCACCTCAAGAGCGCAGTTTTTTCATGCCACGACATGCTGGTGAGCTCTCGCACGTACCACCTTGTCCAGTAGCATCTGGGGGCAGTGAAGGTGCTCCTTGGATGACGTGAAGCTGAGGGGAGAAGGAGTGGTCAAAGGAAGAGGGGGAGAAAGCCTGTCCCAGGGTGAATGAGAGGGTTAATTGGGGTCTATACCCACCCGTAACGTTGAACTAGAGCTGGATCTCTTTGCTGGAGATGAAGGGTAGCATTGTGGGCTTGTGGTAATAATCTGGAGTGAAGGAGAATGGTAGAAGGGGTGAAACTAGCAATTTTACCAAATACCAGAAGGTGTTTGGTGCTGGTTTGGGCAAGATAAACCTCACCACTTGGAGTATGATTTATCAGGATTATTTGATGGGAAAAATCATTAGGATTCACCAAGTTTGAGCTCATTTGAGAAAAGTTCACAATGTAAACATGAAAATCCTAGAAATGGATAGAATCATATTTTTGTGGGCCTAGGTGATAAAATCAACTCCCACAAATGCACAGCTTGGTGTAGCATCCATATTTGGGGGTTGGATCTCTCCTATAAAGTTTGGGATCAATTGGATAAACTTGTAAATGTAAAGTTCCTCAAATTTGGTTGTGGATAGAAAGGTTTTGGGATTATTAGGTGGATCGAATCAACTTGGATTGAGATGAAACTTTGCGGTGTCACCACACTTATCATGTGTGATTTTCTAGAATTTTCCTGGAATTTATTGAAAACATTTCTTATGGAAATATTTCAAAAGCACTAAATTGGTAGGAAGGGTTTTCAGGGGTTTTGGCAAATGTTTTGAACATGACCATGTGTTGAAACTCTTATGTATGGAAAATAGATGTACAACGAGTTTCCCTACATTTTCTCAAATATTTTTGAAGTGATAAAACAATTTTTCCTTATGTAATACCATTTTTGGCTCCAGGAAAAATGTGTTTAAATGATATAGAAATATAACTTCTATAATAATTTTTTATGGTTTTGGGAAACCTTTTTGATAATAGGTTCCAAATAAAAACTTTGGGGTCAGGCATTTCTCCTAAATTGGGAACTTGAAGTGCAAATCCCGAGTGAGGGGTTTTGGAGAACTTAAAATAAATAAATGCCTTTTGTTAAAATAATAATTTAAAAATAGGTTTTCTGGTTCTATTCACATGGCATGATCATTGGGAAAGGGCTTGGGGTCAATGAGGTTGGATTTAGAGAGGAGAATAACTATAGTGATTCAAAACTCAATCAGTGACACAAGCAAGTTGCAACAAAATCAACCATCAGAAACATTCAATAAGTTTTAATTGGCTCCAAGTTTTATAAAAACAACATGTGGCAAAAGTGGTACAAACACAGGGTGTGAGAGATTATAACCCTTATAAGAATCTCATCCCCGAGATTCCTAGGCTAGGTGTTAAAAAAGAGGGAAATTTTGATTAGAATTAGTCATCACGCTCCCAAGTTGCTTGTGCTTCAGTGTGGTTGCTCCACTGGACTTTGAAGTAATTGATGGTGCTGCTTCTGGTGCAATGCTCGGCTTCATCCAGGATGTGGATTGCTCTCTCACGATAAGAGAGGATTGGCTGAAGATCGATGGCTTGATGATCGATATCCTTGTATAGCTGAGGGTGATTAGGAGCTTGGAGGCATTTCTCGAGCTGCGAAACTGGAAGACATTGTGCTATCTCCAACTTGTAGGCAACTTTTCCCCATATTGCGGTGATGTTTAAGGGGTGAATGTACCTTGGTGCAAGCTTTCCCTTGACTAGGAAGCGCTTTGTTCCCTTGAGAGTTGTGACTCGAAGATAGATATAGTCCCCAATACGGAAATCAAGTCTCGGTGATGGGAGTCTGTGTATCTCTTCTTTCTTGATTTGGCGTCCTCTAGACGTTCCCTAACGAGTTGAACTTACTCTTCTGCTTGACGAAGGACATCTGGTCCGAAGACCATCCCTTCTCTGGTTTCTAACTAGTTGAGCGGAGTGCGACACTTGCAGCCATACAACACCTCAAATGGTGCCATCTAGAGATTGGACTGATAGCTATTATTGTAGGAGAACTCAGCAAAGGGAAAACAGTCTTCCCACTTGGCTCCATATGCCAAGACATAGGCACGGAGCATCTCCTCTAGTATTTAGTTTACTCGTTCCGTCTGTCCTCCTGTCTGAGCGTGAAAAGCGGTGCTGAAGGATAGCTTGTTTCCCAAGGCATCTTCTAATCTGTTCCAGAACCTCGAGGTGAACTGAGTACCTCGATCTGACATGATCTCCTTAGGGACTCCATGGATGGCCTACAATATGAGTGATGTAGAGACTTGTGAACTGGTTCCTAGTGTAGGTCATCTTGATGGGAATTAAGCGGGCCACCTTTTTTAGGCGATCGACAATGACCCAAATGGAATCATGTCCCTTGCTCGATCTGGGCAGAACGGTGACGAATTCCATCCCAACTTTGTCCCACTTCCAGTCACGCACTTCGAGAAGTTGTAGAAGTCCAGTGAGTCGCTCATGCTCAGCCTTGACCCTCTCGCACATGTCACATTTTGCGACATAAGAGGCTATCTCTCTCTGCATCCCATACCACCAGAATCTTGGTTTGGGGTCTTGGTACATCTTGGTTCCTCTAGGTTGGATGGGGTATGCAGAGTCATGTGCTTCTTGCAAGATCAGGTTCTTAAGCTCAGTTTTGTTGTGTATCCAAATGTGGTCCCCAAACTAAACAACTACTTTCTCATCCACTGAGAATCCTCGGGCCTTGCCATCCTTGATCTTCTTCTTGATACCTTCAATGCTCTCATGTCCCTTCTGAGCTTCCTTGATATCATCCATCAATGTAGGCTTCACTTCAAGGTTGGCTAGAAATCCTGGTGCAACTAACTCCAATCCAATTCTTTCAAGTTCCTCATACAAGGCAGGTAGCATAACATTTATGGAACAAGCCTTTCTGCTCAAGGCATCTCCTACCACATTGGCCTTTCCGGGGTGGTATTAAACACCAAGGTCATAATATTTGATCAAATCCAACCATCTTTGTTGCCTCATGTTCAACTCCTTTTGAGCGAAAACATACTTCAAACTCTTGTGGTCTGTATATATCTCACATCGCTTCCCTAGAACATAATGGCGCCATGTCTTCAAGGCATGAACCACTGCTACCAGCTCAAGATCGTGAGTGGCGTAGTTCTCTTCGTGAGGATGTAGCTATCTAGACAAATATGCCACGACTGTGCCTTCTTGCATTAGGACACCACCAAGCCTGATCCTTGACGCATCACAATATATCACAAACTCCTCGTGAATATCACATGTGGCCAGAACTAGTGTCGTTGTCAGCCTTTTCTTGGGCTCCTAGAAACTTTCCTCATACTTTGGTGTCCATTCGGACTTCTTGCCCTTCTTCAAGAGTCGAGTCATAGGTCAGGTGATGCTTGAGAATCCTTCGACAAACTTGCGGTTGTATCCCACGAGTCTGAAGAATCTTCTGACTTCCTTAACGTTGGTCGGCGATTGCCACTCCGTCATGAATTCAATCTTGACCGGGTCAATTGACAATCCATCTGCTGTCAACACATGGCCCCAAAATCAAACTTCATGCACCCATAATTCACATTTGCTGAATTTGGCATAAAGCTGGTGCTCTCGAAGTTTTTCCAGCACCATCCTCAAGTGTTTCTCATGTTCTTCTTTAGACTTGGAGAAGATGAGTATGTCACCGATGAAGACAACGACAAACTTGTCTAGATACTCCATGAAGACTTTGTTCATGAGGTACATGAAATAGGCTGGGGAATTGGTTAACCCAAATGACATGACCGTGTATTCATACAGGCCATATGTGGTCACAAATGCCATCTTCGGGAGATCCTCGGGTCTGATCCTTAACTGGTAATATCCAGACCTGAGATCGATCTTCGAGAACACCTTGGCACCATTTAGCTAATCGAATAGGTCCTCAATCTTGGGGAGTGGATACTTGTTATTTATTGTGACTTCATTGAGAGAACGGTAGTCAATACAAGGCCTAATAGTTTTGTCCTTCTTTGACACAAATAGAACAGGCGATCCCCAAGGAGAGGCCCTAGGAAGAATGAATCATTTTCTGGGCTGCTCAACAAGCTGCTTCTTCAGTTCAGCCAACTCTTCGGATCCCATTCTATAGGGCTTCTTAGAGATAGGTCCTGCTCCGGGAATTAGCTCAATAATGAATTGAATGTCACGATCAGGTGGCATTCCGGGCAGCTCGTGAGGGAAGCCATCCGGGTATTCACATACCACTAGCACTTGATCCATCTCAATTCTCGAAAGGCAATAACCTAAGGGGTTTGATTGGAGGCAGGGTTGGTAACATGCTTGACTCCGACTCCTGGGATATTGGTCATTGTAATTGTCCTCTTGGTACAGTCCAACAAGCCTTGGTGTTTGGTTAACCAACCCATAACAAGGATCACGTCCAAGCCTTGTGAATTTAGGACTATGAGATCTGCTAAGAAGTCTACCCTGTTGTTGTTGATCTAAACTCCCCTACAGCCTATCTTGGTCCGCATTACTGCACTAGGGTTCGTTCCATCATGTGACTACTGAAGGGCATAGGCTCCATGCCACTCTCTAGCACAAAATTTTGGGTAACAAAACAATGAGAAGCACCACAACCAAACATAATTGTTGTTGGGGTTGAGTTGACAAGGAATGTACCTAGTATGACATCCGGGTCCTCCTGGGCTTCCACAGCAGAGACGTGATTCACACGACCTTTGCCATTGTTGGGCAGGTTGCGGGGAGCTTCGTTCCTGGGTAGCGCTCCATGGCCTTGTCCTTGGTTTGGCATATTGGGGCATGATGCATCTGTCTTCTTGTTGGGACACTACCGCGAGATGTTTCCAGGCTAACCACACCCAGAGCATGTGACCTGCCGGAAATTGTTGGTAGTGTTGTATGCCGGCCTAGGGTTGGTATACTGTTGAGGCTCGTAGCTCGAACGAGGTGCAGGAGTCCTTTATTGCTGAGGCTGATAGTCTAGCTTCGCCGGGGATGATTGACAGGGGCGAGTCTTCTGGTTGCTGGAACCACCGATGTTGATCGTCTTGCGTTTGCTTCCATCATACGATGCTTATCTTGAAGCATGAGGGCCTTGTTCACCAGCTCGAAGAAGGTTCGACAGTCACACACAACAAGTTGATAATGCAGTGATTGTTGAAGTCCTTTCATGAAGCATTCTATCTTGGCCTCCTAAGAGGTGAGGTCATTAGGTGCATACCTTCACAAGAGATTACACTTCTACAGGTACTCCTTGACAGAGCCACTTCCTTGATCCAGCGCTCGAAACTCCCGCTTCTTTGATGGCCATAATCCCATAAGGGATATGGGCATTGTGAAATCCTTACTTGAAATCATCCCAGGTGATCACACGTTTGCCTTGCATGACCTTGAATCCATACCACCAAGCTCTGGCGGTACCTCCGAGGCAGTGAGAGGCATACAGAACCTTCTCACGGTCCTCATTGCAGTTGACCAATGCAAGGAGGTCCTCGATGGTGCGAATCGAGTAATCAGCATCCAAAGGTTCAGCTGTCTCATTGAAGGTCGGGGGCGAAGACCTCATGAACTCTGACAGAGTGGAACGACTGTTGCCGTTCCAGCCCTGTTGCTAGTTGTTCATGAGAACCTGAGCCATCTGCTGGATAGCGGTAGTGTTGGCTTGGCGTTCCACCCGAAGAGCTTGGAGAAACTAAGCCATAGTCATGTGTAGGATCGAAAGTATGTCTAGAGGGGGGAGGGGTGATTAGATTACTTGACAAGATAATGTTTTTCCCTTTACCCAATTTTACTTGAGAGGCAACTACGACAGTTATGACAAGTTAAATACACCCTACACATGTAGTTCTAATAGTATTGCAGCAGAAAGTAAACATGCAAGTGTAAATAGAGGAGTAAGGAAAGGAGATCAAACTCATGAGGTTGACATGGCGATTTTTGGCATGGTTCCGATAGGTGGCGCTATCGTACGTCCATGTTAGTGGAGACTTCAACCCACAGAGGGTAACGACTGCGAGAGTCCACGGAGGGCTCCACCCACGGAGGGTCCACAAAGAAGCGGCCTTGTCTATCCCACCATGGCTTCCACCCACGGAGGACTAGCCTTACTCATGGTAGATCTTGACAAAGTAGGTGGTCTCCTTGCCCTTACAAACATCTTGGTTAAACTCCACAACACGAAGTAGGAGGCTCCGAAGCGACACCTAACCAATCTAGGAGGCACCACCCTCCAAAAGGTAATAGATGGGGTAGATCAATGAACTCCTTGCTCTTGTGCTTCTAAAGATAGTCCTCAACACAAATCTATCTCTCACAAAATATGCATTGGTAGGAGAGGTTGATTTGGTGGAAAGCAGTTTGGGGAGGCTAGAGATCAAGATTCAAATGATTGGATTGGAATATCTTGGTCGCAACACATGAGTAGGTGGTTCTCTCTCAGAAAATGGATCTAGAAATGAAGTGTGTGTTCTGAGTGCTTCTCCCACGAATGAGAGGTGGGTGAAGGGGTATATATAGGCAGCAGCCAAAATCCAACCATTACACACAAAAGAGCAAACTCGGTGACACCGAAGTGGAGACTCGAAGGTACCGATTAGTACTAAAGGGGTCAACTGTTGAATCTCGGTGAGACTGATATATAGAATTCGGTGGCACCGAAAAGGTGATGAACAGTGAGATGGCCAAACTCGGTGGCACCGATACTCAAAGTCGCAAATTACGATTTTGTGTATCTTGGTAACAAAATGTTGGTCACTACGAACTCGGTAGTAGCGATGCAGTTTCTGGTGCACCGATTTGGTGGGAATGTCTAGGGTTCGTTCTTAGGTTCAAAGTAAGTGGGCCTGATGTGGCAATGTTGGTGACACCGAATTTGTGAATGTGGAACTTGACAGACTGGATATGTGGGAAAAATGACTGAGTGTTTTTGTGGCTAACTTTGAGCATTTGAGAAATCAGTTCATTTTACTACCTCACCCCCTTTTAATAGTATTGGATTTCCTATGGACTCAAAAGTGATTTCTCAGAAATATAAAATGAAGAGTCTTCTAGCTTGAAGCTTGAGCCAATATTATTCCTTTCTTGCATGTAGGGGCATCTCCACATAAACCTTAAGCCATAGCATATTTTCAACTTTTCTGAAATATACTTGGAAAACATATTAGTCCAGTGACGCATATGTTGTGATGAATTATCAAAACCACCCTAGGGAGCAATTGTGTTTTCAATCTTCCCATTTTTGGAAATTGATGACAACATATAGATCAAAGTATCGACAGAAGATATAATCAATGATTAGCATCGACGCTTTGAGAAGTATGTGAAAAGCAAGAGCTCCCCCTAAATTTGTGCATTATTTAGAATTTGTGTTTGAATGCAAATGCACAATCAATTAGGATCATGGGTTACTCTTCCATGTCACATACATCTTTTTGGTGCGTAAAAAGAATAGCAATGCACATGACACCAACAAGATAAGTGAATGATCATCACAAGAATAGCTAAAAGATGATATAGTAGCATCACACACGATAAAGCGTATGATCACACACAAGGATAGGATAATGTCATCCAATAAACAAAGTTTTTAAACCAAATGAGAGCAAATAAAGTCAAAAGATCTCTCTCACACGAAGTCTATGATATATACATTTCTCCCCCTTTGGCAACAAGTTACTAAAAAGTTCCAAAGTATAGAACTACTCGTCTCTCTCGGCAGCTGATGATGGAGTCGATAGAACAACGTCTATGAAGACTTCTGCTAACGTCCCTGGAGCTGGAGGAGTTGATACTGAAGGAGCTTGAGCTGGAGCTGGTGCTGAAGGTGCTGAAGCTTGCGCTAAAGATATCTGTCTTGTCTTCGGAGAAGGAACATCAACTGACCGGGGCCTGGTGTTGTACTATGTAGTTGTGGGAGGAGGAGATGCATCCTCGTCATCATCTACTTCATCTTCATCCTCTGAGCGTGGAATGTCCACAGAGTAAACTACATGTTGAAGCAGTGTGACAATGATGGTTAACTCAGTTACCTTCATATCCATGTTGTGTAATTTTGTCTCCACAACTCTCTCAAGGTTCTTCTGATTTTGAATAATCTCCTAAATGTTCTTCTCCACGCCTTGGACAATGCTCACTAGAAATGCCATTTGCTCATCTTGAGTTCTGAGTTGTGGTACTGGAGGTGGCCTGTTTCTAGCAGCATCAGCATCTGCTGCCTCTGCTGCCATTCTTGCTACAACTAAGTTGGGATAATTGTCATCCATCACAACCTCATTATCTTCAAATTCAGGCTGAAGAGGTAGATGGGGACGATCAACTTGATATGCATGCTTTCCTAGCTTGGCATTGATGAGCATCTAAATATAGGGTGCATATCCACAGGATCTCTTCTGATCCGCAACAGTCCTTCGGATAGTCTCAACTATCAAGCCCATCACTCTAAATCCGGTATGGGTATCAAGTAGGTGCAGTAGGTTGACTGAATATCCCCTGATCATCTTCTCATCTCCTGACTTAGGCATGAGAGTGTATCGCAGTATAGTATTTGTCGTGGGAATACCAGCTTGAAGAAAATATACTGAGCCAAACTTGTGACTGGCCAAGTATTGATGTGGAATGGTCTGGTACATGTTGGCCATGTAGTTGTGATTCTTCTTAGCATCTGCATAAACATCTACATCTGCTTCTTCCAGCTTGGGAACACCAATGATAGCAGCCGATTCAGCAATTTTAGCATCGTACCTGTGTCCATCGGTCATCCAAACTAAAGAGTCATCATATAAATAAACAGTTGCATAGAATTGCATGATCATCTTGTCATTCCATGGGGTCATCTCTTTCCCAACAAAATCTATTATGTCAACTAGCCTGAAGTTCTCTTGTACATGTGGAAAGAAATTCTCATTCTCCTTGATGTATGCCCAGTCAACATACCACATATCACTAACAACACGAGTCTTGTCATACAAGACAGTCTCATAAAAATCTTGTTGTTCCTTGGTGTGAAACCATAGATCAACAACAGTTCTTCTTCTGACAGCATATGGATCAACAACTCTCCACTTTCTTAATCCAGCATCCTTCCTCTTCTTAATGTCTTCTGCTACAAGATGAGCATCATTGTGGAGTGGTACGTATGGTCTGAGCTTCCTGAGAACTGGAGCATTCTCATCTTATTCCTCTTCTGCGGCATGGGCACTGGATGTAAAGCCTTTGCTCTTAGCAGCTGCAGGTATATCTTTAGTGGTCTTCCTGGAAGCTACAACCTTCTTTGCTTTAGTAGCAGACTTCATTGCATCACCCATCAACTTCTTCTTCTTTGGAGGAAATGGGATCTCCCCAGGAGCTTCTTCCTCAGCTTCTTCTAGGTCTACAAACATAGAAGTCTTTCTGCCAACAAGACGGATAGTTCTGTTCCTGGGCCTCTTCACACCAGCCTTCTTTGCACCTTCTTCCTTAGCAATTGCTTTGCCCTTCTTGGCATAATATGGTGCTCTCTGTTCAGTAGCACTGGAAAATATCTTCCTGACAACTTTCCTTGGAGGAGCCTTAGTAGGGGCTAAAGTTTCGTGTGGCAAAAAGTATGAGTCTTCCTTATCAAAAAATTTCTTCCTCCTTTACCTGGTGGGTGCCTTGGGCAAGCCATGGGAACTGGGAGAAATAGGGTTGGAAGCAGTCCTCTCTGTACTAGTGCGTGAGTCCATCTCGACACTCTGCTCTCTGAAATCATTTTGGCTGTCATGTGAACCTGACATACTGACATCCACACTCAGCAGCAAATAGCTGATCCTGTGAAGTGGATGTAGGAAAGACAGAAGGGATTAGTATCACAAAATTCAGATATTTTGTGCAAATTTTAAGTCTGAAACTCAGGGTATGATCTTCTGCAAGATGTAAATCGGTGGCACCGAGTTGGCATTTTCGGAGTCACCGAGAAAACAGACTCGCTTAACAGAAACTTGGCAGTCATTTTCGGTGGCACCAAAAATAGCTGCTCGGTCTCACCGAGTTGCTTCTCGTGAACCCTAAAACAGGAATCGGTGGAACAAACTTTACAAACTCGGTCTCACTTAGTTGCATTCTGCGGCAGATCAGATCCAAAATTTCCTACTTCCCCTAATCAACTGATTTTATCTGGTGGACAGGAGGTTTGCACAAAGTGGAAAAAGAATTAAAAATACAATGCGTGAGAAACTGACGGGGAATAAAAGGGGATCGAACCGTACCCTAGCTCGGTGGAGGCTCGGCTACGACGACGACGAAGGAGCAGACTTAGTCGACGACGACAAGTCTAAGCAGCGGTGGCGCTCGGGGAGTCAAGGCGATGACCTGTGTTCTCGGGGGGCAGCGAGGGTTTGGCGAACGAACTGTTTTGACGAAGGGACATCAAAAGGTCCGGGGCAAAGGTATATATACTCGTGCGCTATCGGTGTCACCGAGATGGAAAAATTGGTGTCACCGAGTTCCTCAACTGTCAGCAAACAGGAAACTCGGTGTATCCGAGTTGGCGATTCCGGTGGTACCGAGATTAGAAAACCTGATCAACTTTGGAAAATCGTTGGCTCCGAGTTTGTGGAGTAGGTCATACCGAGTTTTTCAAAGAGATTTTGGAAGGCAGCCTTTCATGATACTGAACTCCGAGTGCACCTTCACACAGAGGGATCGACAAGTCCTTGTTCAAGTTTTGTGATGAAGCATGAATAGAACTTGAGATGAGATAGCATAGATAGCTAGAGAATGGTCCTATGCATTCTTGTCCATCCATTTGGCAAAAGATAAAACAAAAGACATATAGCAACAATTGGATCTCCTCGAATGATTAAATTCATTCATACCAACATGCTCACACAATAAGAATGATGATACAAACATGGTGAACATGCACAAATATCCTAGCAGCTATCAAGCACTTGGGTGATGAGAGGGTCATCTATATATGAGTATATTGACATAGGAGCCAAGAAAGAATACTTGATCATAGGTCATACTTATCATCAAGCACAAGTGGGGTACTACTTCTACATAAGCACTAATGTCTTCATATCGTTAGGAGATTCTTATACTCAATTATTAGAGTAAAGCTCCCTTTGATATGATATCCCCACAAAGAGGGATCAACTAACCTTGGGTTTTGTCATGGAAGACATCAAGTAGGTGAAGTAGTGGTGGATGCTGAAAGTTGATGAAGATCATCTTGACTTGGGAGCAATCCTTGTTGTTTTAATACTCTTCTCACCTACATGGGTTAGTCCCAAAGGAAAAAAGGAACATATGCAAGTATATCTACGGACATGGAGTGTAGCACAAATTGGATGATGTCCAAAGATGCATTGATTACCAAATTCCTTGCTTACCTTCGAGGGAATGTGTGACTCCTTGAACTAATGCATATGGTTGAGGTTCATTGCATATAGTTCTAGCCAAAATGAATAAGAGTGACTTTCATTAGCAGAGTCACCCCTCAAGAACTTCTAGTTCTTCCTCTTGGGAATACACAACAAATTGATGGGAATCCTTGGAGTTGTTGTAGCACTTGTTGAGGTAGAGCTAGTAGTATCCTTGGGAACCCACTTGACCTTGGCTTGGAGTTCCTCTTCAAATAGGTTAATGTCATCTTGAAGCTTTCCCTTGCCTTTGTGGTCTTCTGGTGGAAGCTCATCTTGTGAGCTTATTCCTTCGGAAGGAGTGGGCTTCTCCACTTGGGGAACAAACTTGGGAGTGGGATATGTACCTTCTTCCCAAACATCTCCGTTGACGTTGAAATTGTGATAGGGATATCACCCCTGGGTATACCAAGAGCGGGGATTACCCATCTCCAAGACAATTGAGGCCGCCTGCCCCCCCAGGCCGGCTGGCGGTAGCCGGCCCATTTGGACGACCCAAGTACGGCCGGCTGGCGATAGCCAGCCCCTTCAACCCACGAGTATGGCCGACTGGTGATAGCCGACCCCCCCTCAGCCCATGAATGCGGCCGGCTGGAGGTAGCCTGCAACGTTCCTCGCCCACGCGTAACTGGTCGGCTGGCAGTAGCCGGCCACCTCTTTGACAAGACAAGACGAGGGCAACAATACACGCTGACATGTACCTCATGTTGCGGCGTGATGATGAGAGCGTCAGCGAGGCTATAGGGACACCGACCTTGACCGAGCAAGGAGGTCCTGTAGCCACGTTCCCCCTTTGTCGCACCGGCCCTGACGGCTCGGTGCACCGATCGTTGTTGCACAAGAACGGCGGGTCCCGCGACAAGACCCAACCACGGGTGGGCCCCTAAGCTGGCCTGAGAGATTGGCAGCCGTCCCCCACCCCAAAACTTACCGTTACCATTGTACCCCTAGGCTTGACTATAAAAGCCACGTCTCTGCCCACTAAGAGGGTAGGTTGAAACACATAGAGATCCCACAAGCACACATAGAGCATTACCTGAGGCAGCGAGACTGGCAGCCAGCGCTCCGTCTCTCTCGTCATGAACAGCTCAAGGAGCAACCTTTGTACTATGATTCCCATATAGTCACCTAACGAGGACTAGGGGTTTTACCTCACTGGAGGGCCCTGAACCTCGGTAAACTGGCATCATGCATGTTGCGCCCAGACCCGTTCCCAGGCGCTGCCGGCGCCCATCGGCCCCAACCTACGAGTTAAGCCACCCCATGGCATGTGTCCCGGAAATACCATGACAGTTTACGCCCACCATGGGGCTGGCACCGACGACAGTCGGAGTAACGTTCCGGACGGGACCCTTCACCCCTTCTGGCGAGCGCGTGGCGCACGGCCTGGTCGTGTTCTACAGTGCGCTCGAATGCGTCAACAACAACGCCCGCCGCCTAGAGGATGCGGACTTCCCCGTCGATGGTTCCATCATCACCTTCGGCTCTCATCGCGTCTACGTCGCTGTCGTCACCAACAGCTACCCCACCGAAGTACTGAGCTGCAACGAGCTGCCACCGACGAGGGACAACAACCTCTCCCACAGCATCGATGACCTGTGCGACCGTGTGGAGGTGGTCACCGTCACCTTGCATGGCGGCGCATCAGGGTACTGATAACCCACAAGTGTAGGGGATCACAACAGTTTTCGAGGGTAGAGTATTCAACCCAAATTTATTGATTCGACACAAGGGGAAGCGAAAGAATATTCTCAAGTATTAGCTGCTGAGTTTGTCAATTTCAACCACATCGGAAAGATTAGTGTCTGCAAGCAAAGTATCAGTAGCAAAGTAGTATGATAACGACGGTGTCAGAAAAAGATCTGTTGACGGTAGACTATTCCTAACTTGTTGTATCAATGGCGCGTGTAAATAGCACGTGGACGGGGAACTATTCTTCCCCGGCAACGGCTCCAGAAAAGTCTTGCAACAAGTAACAGCAAATTAGCAAGTAACAGCAGTAGTGACAGCAGTAACAAGTAACAGCAGTAGTGACAACAGTAGTAAGGAACAACAGTACTGACAGCAGCAGCAAAGTAACAGCAGTAGCAACAGTAGTAGCAACAAAGTAAAGTAGCAAGGACCAATAGTAAAAGACTCGTAGGCAGTGGATCGGTGATGGAAGAGTATGCCGGATGTGATTCATCATGTAACACGTATAACGCGGAGAGATAAGTAAGTAGCTCTCGTTCGTCAATCTAATGTAGGCATGTATTCCGTATGTACTCATACATGCTTAGGGAAAAGAACTTGCATGACATCTATTGTCCATCCCTTCCGTGGCAGCAGTGTCCTAATGGAAACTACGACATATTAAGGTTCTCCTTTTAATAAAGAACCGGACCAATGCATTAACACTTGGTGAATACATGAACTCCTCATACTATGGTCATCTCCGGGAGTGGTTCCGGCTATTGTCACTCCGGGGTTGCCGGGTCAAAATACATAGTAGGTGACTACAACTTGCAAGATAGGATCTAAAACACACATATATTGGCGACAACATAATAGGTTCAGATCTGAAATCATGGCACTCGGGCCCTAGTGACAAGCATTAAGCATGGCAAAGTAGTAGCAACATCGATCTCAGAACATAGTGGATACTAGGGATCAATCCCCGTCAAAACTAACTCGATTACATGATAAATCTCATCCAACTCATCACCGTCCAGCAAGCCTACGATGAGATTAATCACGAACGGTGAAGAGAATCATGGAATTGGCGATGGAGGAAGGTTGATGATGACAATGGCAACGATTTCCCCTCTCCGGAGCCTAGAACGGACTCCAGATCTTCCCTCCAGATGAAGAACAGGAGGTGGCGGCGCCTCCGTATCGTAAAACGCGATGAATCCTTCTCTCTGATTTTTTTCGGGTGAGACGGAATAAATAGAGCTGAGTTCGGAGGCGGTGGTGCCACGTGGGCCTCACAAGCCCTCACGACGCGGCCAGGGAGGTGGCCCACTAGCACATCTCCTCCGGTGGATCTTTGCGCACGTATTTTTCATTTATTCCAGAAATATTCTCCATAAATTTTTAGGACATTCTGAGAATTTTATTTCTGCACAAAAACAACACCATGCCAATTCTGCTGAAAACAGCGTTAGTCCGGGTTAGTTCCATTCAAATCATGCAAATTAGAGTCCAAAACAAGGCCAAAAGAGTTCGGAAAAGTAGATACGATGGAGACGTATCAACTCCCCCAAGCTTAAAGCCTTGCTTGTCCTCAAGCAATTCAGTTGACAAACTGAAAGAGACAAAAGAAAAACTTTGACGAACTCTGTTTGATCTTGTTGTTGCAACTATGTCTAACTTATAACCAGAATTTCAGCAAGATCACAAGCAAACCACACACTACTGGAATTCCTATATTTGCCGTCCGCCAAATCTTTGCCGTCAGCCAGCGGACGGCGAAGAACCTCTTTACCGTGTGTTGGCAAAAAACCGACGGTAAAGAGGAGGCTGATGGCAAAATAAATATTTGCCATCAGCCACCTCTTTGCCGTCCGCTGACGGACGACAAAGGTAGGGATGGCCGACGGCAAAGCTGTCCCACCCCACCCCTCCTCTCTCCCCATCCCACCCCGGCCCCACCCACCCCTTTGCCGTCTGCCTGAGTAGCTTTGCCGTCCGTGGCGGACGGCAAAGGGGATCAGTGGCAGACGGCAAAGGAGATGGACCCCCGAAAAGTTAACGGCGCCTACCTCTCTCCTCTCTCCCACGCACTCTCTCTCTCCCACGTGCTCTCTCTCTCCCACGCATGCCCTGCGCCCCCCCTGCGGGCCTCCTCCTCCTCCCTGCGCCCCCAGCGCCGGCGCCGCCCCACCGCCGCCGCCTCCCCCCACCTACCCACCGCCACCCTGCGACCCCCCCCCTGCGGGCCTCCTCCTCCTCCCTGCGCCCCCAGCACCGCCGCCGCCCCAGCGCCGCCGCCGCCGCACCGCCGCCGCCTCCCCCCCACCTCCCCACCTACACACCCCGCCGCCGCCCTGCGCCCCCCCTCCTGCGGCCCTCCTCCTCCTCGGTGAGTCCTTTTTTCCTTTTTTCGTTTAATTCATTAATTAGGTTAGTTAGGTTAGTTGTTAATTACCTATTGTTAGTTAGTTTAGTTAGGTTAGTTGTTAGTGGTTACGTACTGGTAATTAGGTTAGTTAGGTTACTTGTTAGTTGTTAGTGGTAATTAGGTTAGTTGTTAGTGGTATTACCCCTCGAGCTAGGTTAGTTGTTAGGTTAGTTGTTAATTACCTACTGTGTGTTAGGTTAGTTGTTAGGTTTGTAGTTGACCGTGTAGAGACCTCCGGTCGCTGCCTATGCTTGCACTAGCCACAACGTTGAGGATATTACAACAGCTCGCAATAGTAGTTGTCGCACCGACACGACATCTCGACGACACCCCTGACACCCGTCACGATGCCCCGAAACCTCGACACGACGCCCCGACACGACATCTCGACGACACCCCTGACACCCGACACGATGCCCCGAAACCCCGACACGACGCCCCGACACGACATCTCGACGACACCCCGGCATGAAATATTTTTTTATGGAACCTGGAAAGTTTTATAAAGTAGTATAGGTAACCTGGAAAGTTTTATAGGTAACCTAGAAAGTTTTATAGGTAACCTAGAAAGTTTTATAGGTAACCTCGACCCCCGACCCCCGACCCCCGACAACACTCACCCTCAACCCCCGACCCCCTACCCCGACCCCCGACGCCTGCGCCGTGGTGGCCGGTAGCGACTGTTGGGGCAGCCCCCCCCCCCCAGCGGCGCGGTGGTGGCCGGCCACACCGGCCAGGGAGTGCCCGCGGCGTGGTAGTGCTGCAGCAGCAGCTGCGGCGGCAGTGGCGGCGCCCCTCCGTGGAGTGGCTGGATGGCCGGGGTGGCCCACGGCAACGACGGCGGCCCGTAGGTAGTGGGGGCGATGCTCGGCGGCGGGGGTTGGGTCCCAGCGGGGCGGTGGTGGTGGTTTGCGGCAGTGGGGCGGTGGTGGTGTTGAGCGGCGGCGGTGGTGGAGGGAGCGACATGATCAGCCTGGAATCTTTGGATACCAAATTGGTAGGACTAGGGTTCCTACCGGGCCTCCGGCGTAGGTTGTAAGGGCAGGGAGGAGGGGAGCGAGGGCTGGAGCGGACGCGCCGGTGAGATGGCGCCGTCGCGGCTAGGGTTAGGTGCGGCGGAGGCTACGGTTCCGGCAATCCTTGGAGAGCCAGGCAACAGAAGATAATATCTATATATTTTAATATTTATTATTCATGTACATATTATTATTCATGTCAGTCATTCAATTTTTTTATGTTGTACTAATTTCTTTTAATCTTTATCATGGCAGGTGTTGAAAGATGGTGGGCGCGGGTCCAGAGCGCTCGACGGGTTCTTCCCAGGCGCCCCGCACGAGGGGTGGTACTTCCCTTCCACCCCTATCTCTCCGTAGAGCCTTGGCAAACAGTCTTTCGACACCAGCCGGGGGTTCTTCTTCGTTGGCGGCATTGCCCGCTGGTAGAGGTGCTGGTCGGGTAGGGAAGAAGGGGAAGGGTACAGGGAGAGGTGGTGGCCGCGGAAGATCCAGGAGGACTGTTGAGCCGTCCTCGCCACCACTACCAGCTCATTCACCCGAGCATAGGACTAGTATGGTCGACCCGTTTGCGAAGGAGGCTACGGGGACTCCGGTCCAGGAGGCTGGTGTTCACGGGCATTCGTCCCATGAGACTCCGGTCCAGGAGCAGCCTCGGGTCGAGGTGCATTCGGCCCAGGAGCAGCCGGAGGAGACTACGGTTCCGGAGGCTTCACCCGACGTGGAGAGGTCCGGATGGGAGCCTTGGCCGGATCGTACCGAGTTGCCGGATTGGACCGAGGGTCCGGGTGCCTCAGGGTGCGGGGATGGCGGGGATGAGCTTACGGATGGCGAGGGCGATGTGCAGGTGGACGGGGCCCCGGCTACCGTGTACAAGCGTGGTAGTACACGTCTCCCGGTCGCCCCGGCTACCCGCGAGCAGAGGCTGGTGATAAAACCTGAAGGAGATAGGTAAGTACATTTACCCTTTTTTTAGCTTTTGCCTTCAAGTTTGTTCAAGTATCTAATGCGCTGACCTTATCATACTGCAGGGGATGGGTACACCCTCTTGGAGTCCGCAGGCCGAACTCCGTCCTTGGTGTGCTTTGCCGGACAAATTTCCCGGGGTTTGTCACGTTGCCTGGTGAGGGTTAGGTTCCTACACTAGGATTTACCTAGGAGCACTACCAGGCTGCGCAGGCCCCGCCGGAGGAGATTATAGATGGTGTCTTGTGCCACACGAGGGCCGAGATGGTGATCAGGAGCTTTTGGGTAAATTATCCTTTTACAGAATGTAAAATTAAGCATATACCTCATTATTGTACTAATCGGTGTTTTCACGTTTGATTGCACACCTTCTATAGGTGTGAGGATGGATATGAGGAGCCGGCGGCCAGGGTTCTCGAGGTCGAGTGTAGGCGGTTACTACAGAACTTGCGCCACGAGGCTCGGTCGCAGGCTATTCGAGATTACTACGCCACGCGTGGTATTAAGAAGGAGAAGAAGGATTGCCGCGGAATGTTTCTGAAGAAGGAGCAATACATGAAGGTAATTACCTATTCTTAAGTCCTTCTACGTAGTTTTCTTGATTTCATTCATAGGCGTAGCGCTGAAAATTCTTTCTAATAACTTACACGTGCCCCCGAGATGGTGTGCGGATAAGATGGATTGTTGGGAGGCGTTGGTTGATGAGTGGTGCACAGGCAGCTGGCGAGCCGTCCACGATAATGCGAAGGATCGGCGTAGCCAAATGGTTGGTGTGCCACACCATCAAGGCAGCGCCAACTTACTTCAGTTTGGACGAAACTGGGTATGTGATTTGCTTCATGATTCATGCAATTCATTCTTATGCTAATATTTTGTTCCTCTCTTTTAGGCGCATCACAATAAGACTGAGATGCCACACTTGTACGACGTTTATGGCATGGCCCATACTGCCTCGTACAAGAAGGCGAAGGCATTCTCTGAGTCTGACCTGGATGATCCCAGTAACTTCACCAACATATCATCCCACCAGAAGCTCGTGGCATACAGGGACGCGGGGAAGGCTACGAAAGGGGATGACTTTAACCCTAGCCAGGAACCTTTGGATCCAGAGCTCGTGATGATATCTGGTGGCCGGAGGCCCCATGGCTCGATAGCCATTGGAGATGGGATAATACGTTGTCCACTCACTCTTCCGAAGATCAAGGCGCGCCAGTCGAGCAACTGTGCTGAGATAACGCGTCGTCCACGGCCAGTCGAACTTGCCATCGAGGTTAGTTGTACGGACTAAGAACACTTTCATCCATTTCATTATGTGTGTCACCATAGATCATTACTGTGGTAACGAGGAATGGTTTTTCAGGCTGCTCTTCAGAAAGAGAGAGCGGCAAACCAGGCTGCTCTTGAGAAAGAGAGATTGGCAAGCCAGGCTGCTCTTCAGGCTGCTCTTGATGAGAGGGACCAGAGCATGGCACGATTGCTTGAGGAGGAGAGGGCCCGGAATGAGGCGGGTCAACGGGCCCTGTACGAGCTTTTTGTGGTATGTTTTTTTTCACACTAGCCAAATCATGTGTGTAATGTCTGTTTCAATACTAACTAATACGACCCACTCTTCAGGGTTTGTGCGAGAAGAGTGGTCAAGTCCCTCCGCCGATGCCCGTCTTCTCTTCGATTGGCACGGTGAGTTTCATTATAAACTAGTATTAATAATTGAGTGTCATCATGCTAACTGAGACATTGCAAAATATCTTTTCTGCAGAATAACTCCCGAGCGGCATCACACGACCCTTCTCTAGGGCAACCGTCTCCAAACGAAGCCGGCGCGAGCAACCGTGGTGTTTCTCCTCCTTGATGACCACTATGGTAAGTTTCTCCTCCAAACTTAGCTTTCCTTCAACCACTTATTATACTTTTCTCCTGGAAGAGTCAAGCGAAAGCAATTAGTTTAGAAGGATCTTGACCTGAGGCCTTCGACCAAAGAAAGGGAGACTTGGCGAAGTCACAGGTGGTTTTCCGTCCCTAGATTCATGGAAGGAATTTTTGAAGTTTGAGTGAAGCATGTTAGGGAATATCCAGATTAGTCTTCAACTTGAGAAAGGATAGGAATATCATTTGCTGAGTTTTCTTCTCCAGCGGATGTAGCGGTAAAAGATTATATTATTTTCACGGTCTAGTTACGTCTTTCCTCTCCCTATCTAAAGAGCACTATTAACATAGACCCTCTCCTGACTCTCTATCATTTTCAGAAAGTAGAAGATCCTTCTCTCTATTCTACTATCCGATCTCGTCTGTTGAATTGATCAGAAATATGGTCATATCTTCGTTATCCCAATAGTAAACCTTCTTACTTCTCTTCGCATATCGAAAGACGCAAAAGATCTAATATTAGCTTATATATAAGTTGTCGAAGGTCCGTAAAAGCCTTGATGAGGAGAAGATGATATTGGAGTTGGATGTTGCCGAGGTGCGTGAAGATCACAAGATCAATATGAATGCAATGCACTTGAAGATTAGAAACATTAGAAAATATGCCATAATAAGCTCCTCCTCTTTCTTCTTCTTCTCCTCCTCCTCCTCCTCCTCCTCCTTCTTCTTGATTTCTTCTTCTTCTCCTCTTCCTCCTCTTTCTTCTTCTTCTCCTCCTCTTTCTTCTTCTTCTTCTACCATAATAAGCTCAAAATGAAAAGAAAGAAGAAGAAGAGAGGAAGAAGAAGAGAAGAAGGAGAAGGAGGAGGAGGAGGAGGAGGAGAAGGCCAAGGACCTTCTATCCTTCTCCTCCTCCTCCTCCTTCTTCTTGATTTCTTCTTCTTCTCCTCCTCCTCCTCTTTCTTCTCCTCTTTCATATTATCCTTGCTTTAGTTAACCCAACAATGACATAGTTAGCCCATTTAGCTCCAAAATACCGTAATAAGCTCAAAATGGCATAAGAACCTTGGTTAGCTCATGAATATTATATACTTAGCTTCTTTTCCTCTAAAAGGACATAATTGGAATATTTAGCTCAAAAAAGACATAATTAGGTAATTTAGCTCCAACAAGAGGAGAAGAGGAGAAGAAATAGGCAAAATGAAAAGAAAGAAGAAGAAGAGATGAAGAAGAAGAGAAGAAGGAGGAGGAGGAGGAGGAGGAGGAGGAGGAGAAGGCCCCTGGCCTTCTCCTCCTCCTCCTCCTCCTCCTCCTTCTTCTTCTTGATTTCTTCTGCTTCTCCTCTTCCTCCTTGTTCTTCTTCTTCTCGTCCTCTTTCTTCTTCTTCTTCTACCATAATAAGCTCAAAATGAAAAGAAAGAAGAAGAAGAGATGAAGAAGAAGAGAAGAAGGAGGAGGAGGAGGAGGAGGAGGAGGAGGAGAAGGGAGGGGGAGGAGGAGGAGGAGGAGGAGGAGGAGAAGAAGGCCAAGGACCTTCTATCCTTCTCCTCCTCCTCCTTCTCCTCCTCCTCCTTCTTCTTCTTGATTTCTTCTTCTTCTCCTCCTCCTCCTCCTCTTTCTTCTCCTCTTTCATATTATCCTTGCTTTAATTAACCCAACAATGACATAGTTAGCCCATTTAGCTCCAAAATACCGTAATAAGCTCAAAATGGCATAAGAACCTTGGTTAGCTCATGAATATTATATACTTAGATTCTTTTCCTCTAAAAGGACATAATTGGAATATTTAGCTCAAAAAAAGGAGAAGGGAGAAGAAGAGAAAGAAGAGAAGAAGAATAGAAGGAGAAGGAGAAGAAGAAGGAGGAGGAGGAGAAGAAGAAGAAGGAGGAGGAGGAGAAGAAGAGAAGAAGGAGAAGGAAGGAGGAGAAGAAGAAGGAGAAGGAGAAGGAGCCCTCCTTCTTCTCCTTCTTCTTCTCTCCTTCTTCTCCTCCTTCTTCTCCTTCTTCTTCTCTTCTTTTTTATTCTTCTCCTCCTCCTTCTCCTTCTCCTTCCCCTTCCCCTCCTCCTCCTCCTTCTTGTTTTTCTTCTCCTTGTTCTCTTATTGCTTCTTCTCTTTCTTCTTCAATTTAGCTTATTTGTCATATATGTTGTTGTTCTTCTTGTACTTACTTTCTTATTCCCATTTTGCAGATTGGATGTACTACATGCATGGAAGCTGGCGTTGGAGTGCTTTAGTTTCCTTTTTTATTTGAGTTGATGAACAATGTGTTGGTTCTTTGTATGTGTTGATGAAAAATATATGTGGAACTATATGTATATATATATGGATGAAACTTTGTATATGTTGGTTTCTTCCGATATATGGATGTCCATTGATGAACAAATGACATTGGTTAACTTTATATGTATATCATATATTTGTTGTGAACTATATATCATATATGTGCTATGAATTATATATATTATTGCTGCGAAATAACATAAAATAAACAAAACAGTGAAAATATGGGCTCTTTGCCGTCTGCTGGCTGATGGCAAAGGCCTTTGCCGTCAGCCAGCAGACAGCAAAGGTGCCACATGGCACCCACCTGTGCTTCCTGGGCAGTAGCAGCTGGCCATATAGGCTCTTTGCCGTCTGCCTGCTGGGGGGGCAGACAGCAAAGAAGAGGGCACAGAGGAGGGGCAGGAGTGGAGAGAGGGGGAGGGGAGGACACGGCAGACGGCAAAGATATGCAATATGGCAGACGGCAAAGATTGACCAGCAGGTAGACGACAAAGAGCCTCCGTTAACCCCTAAAGGAGGCAACGCCTCTCGGCTGCCGTCTCAAGCTCTTTGCCGACTGCTCCTCAGGGAAGCTGACGGCAAAGAGCTTTGTCGTCCGCTTTGGGGGGGCAGACGGCAAAGAATGTCCTATGCCGTCGTAGGCTGACGCAGAAAATTTGCCAGCCGTGACAATCTTTGCCGTCTGTGGTATGTTCTTTGCCGTCCGGGTATTTGTCTTTGCCGTCCGTGATGGCAGACGGCAAAGAAGGTGATTCCTGTAGTGACATAAGAAAATGACATTTAGGTCTCACGGTAAACTCATATCAATGGCATAATCAACTAGCGAGCAAATAATAATAAGTCTCAAACGTCAACACTTCAATCAAAACATGATGAAACAGTACGAATAGATGGTATCTCGCTAGCTCTTTCTGAGACCGCAAAACATAAATGCAGAGCACCTTCAAAGACCAAGGGCTGACTAAACATTGTAATTCATGGCAAAGAAGATCCAGTCACAGACATACTCAACGCAGTTAAAAGCAAAGCATAAAAATGACAGAGGTGCTCTCTAATTGGTGCTTTTATAAGAGGAGGATGACTCAACAGGAACATAAATAAACAGGCCCTTCGCAGTGGGAACCATTGATTTCCAGAGGTGCCAGAGCTCAAGCTTTTAAAACAGAGATAATAATTTTGGGTGGCATGCTTTCATTGTCAACGCAATGACTAAGAGTTCTCAATATCTTCCACACTACACATGCTATAGGTGGTTCCCAAACAGAAAAGTAAAGTATTGACTCCCCCACCACCAATCAATCACACTCCACGCCTAGCCGAATCCTCGGGTACCGTCCATACCAACAACAATCCTGGGGGAATTTTTTTTGCAATTATCTTTTTTATTTGAGCATGGAACTGGGAATTCCAATTACCAGACCCTTTCTCGTGAATGATAGTGAATAAACACATACCGAGGATAACACGCCTAGCATGGAAGATACCAATAGCCCCTTGTCACCACATGAGCGGTTCGGGCATGCAAAACAGATTATTTCTTGCAGATTTAGAGAGTGGCACATGCAAATTTACTTGGAACGGCAGGTAGATACCGCACATAGGTAGGTATGGTGGACTCATATGGCACAACTTTGGGTTTATGGAGGTGGATGCACAAGCAGTATTCCCTCTTAGTACAAGAGAAGGCTAGTAGAAGACTGGGAAGCGATCAACTAGAGAGCGACAACAGTCATCAAAATGAATTGAGATGAACTAGCATTGAGTGCAAGCATGAGTAGGACATAAATCACCATGAACATGAACATCATAGAGACTGTGTTGATTTTGTTTCAACTATATACGTGAACATGCGCCAAGTCAAGCCACTTGAAACATTCAAAGGAGGATACCATCCTATCACACTACATCATAGTCATCTCAACATTCATGTGGGCATCAAAGACAAACCATTATAAGATCCTAGCTAAGTAAGCATGGCATAAGCAACTATGATCTCTAAGTTGTCATTGCAAACATGTTTCTCTCACAAGAAAGTTGAATCAGGTATGATGAGCTAGTCATATTTACAAAAACAAAAGAGATCGAGTTCATACCAGCTTCTCCAGGCTTAGTCACTTCATCATATATCGTCATTATTGCCTTTCACTTGCACGACCGAACGATGTGAACAATAATAAGCGTGCTAGTGCATTGGACTGCGCTGGAATCTGCAGGCAAACACAAAGGAGAAGACAAAGTAATATGGCTCTTTGAAAGCTAAACAGGTATGCATGCAAGAGCCACTAAACATTGTAACCAATATCTTCTACTTTGACCCAAAGAAAAAGAAAACTATCTACACGGGAAAGCTCGCAACAAGCAAAAGAAGAAAAAGAAAATCTTTTTGGGTTTTCTCAAACTAGACAGACACACGAAAAGAAAACGAGAAAAAGAAAATAAACTACCATGGATGATAAAGTGGCAAAGTGTGAACACCGGCTAACAAAGTGAAAGCATAAGCAAGAATGTAAAGTCGGTGAGAACACGTACTCCCCCAAGCTTAGGCTTTTGGCCTAAGTTAGTCTACTCCCAAGGATGGAAATAACCAGCTCTGGGATACTCCGGAGTGGACTGAGGATGCCACTGCTGTGTGAGCTCCTCTCGCTCCCACTGATAAACTGGCGTCTGGTACTCGACTGATGGCTCGGGCACAGGCACCTGTGGTTGGGCTAGGCCCCAATATGCGTAAATGTCCGAGGGCATAATAGTGTACCTGCCTGCATGAAGATTGAACAAAGAAGGAGCAGGCAAAGTAATAGTGTCACGAGTACCCTGAGTAAACACCAGGTTATAAATCATCCTTCTATTTATATCTCTATCAAGAAAGTCATGGTGAACCATGCTATCTAATCTAGATATCTCTCGGGAAGACGAATCTCTTCTTCCTCGGCCAGTCTAATAGGTATCTCAAAGTGTCTAGCAAGACAAGAAGCATAGATACCTCCATAGACAATGCCCTTAGAACAGTTTGTGTTCAACCGTTGAGCTACTATAGCGCCCAAGCTATAAGTTTTATCATTATAAAGGGCGTCGTGCAAGACCGCAAGATCTGGGGAACTAAGTGACCCAGCTTTCCCACGACCAATCAAACATTTTCCCACAAATAATGAGAAGTACCGAAGCACGGGAAATTCAATGCTAGCAGCTCTAGCGCAAGACACTCCTCTCTCCTCTCCTACAACAAAAGTACCGATGAAAGCTTCCAAGTCCCGTGGACGAGGTTCATGAATATCCCCAACAAAAGGCAATTTGCAAACATTGCAAAAATCCTAGAGTGACATGCGCTGGGGGATATCATAAAGTTTAAACTCAACCATAGGAGGATTCTTCCTCGGATAGAAGTTAAAGCTTTGTACGAAGATATTAGTGAGGAGGAGGTATTGCGGACACTTATCTTCAACGAAGGCGGTAAGGCCTGCGTTCTCCACCATGTGATAAAAGTCCTCATAAATTCCAGCGGCGCGTAAGAACACGTCGCTTGGCCACTCGCAGGCTCGAACTTCTGTGACTCGAGGGACCAGATACTTGGGCTTCTTCTCACTCCCATCATCCTTGGGTTCACGGCTTCACGAGCCTGTTAAGAACCTCCTCATCTTTTCCCTTTCTATCTCTGAAAATTTATGAAATTTTTAGTGACTCTAAGGAAAAGTGAACAAGGCTCAAGAAAGCTCGTAGCAACAACTCCAACAAGTGCCTAGAGGTCATATTATGCATCAAAACTACTTGGGACCAGCTAAAATTAGCATGCAAAGCTCAAAAACATGGTCACCAAGGCAGCAAAAATACGCGGAGTATAGGGCACTAGAGCAAAAACTAATTGGACCAATGGAGGAGTCACTTACCAAGGAGTAATTTCCCCAAAACAGTTCGGAGAACGGTGATTTGAGCAAAGAGAAAGAAAATCCCAGCAAGAGGAGCAAGAACACGGGTTTGAGATCCGAAATGATTTTTTCTTTAGGTAGGAGAACAAGATGAGAGCAAGAATGAGTGGAGGGGTGTATGTGGACCCCACAAGCCTGGGTGGCGCGGCCGGGGGGGTGCCCGCACCGTTAGGGCTTGTGGCCCATGGGTGCCGCCCCCAGACAAGCTCTTTGTCTCAGTATTTTCAAAAATACCAGAAAAAATCATACTTGATTTTCAAGACGTTCGGAGAACTTGTAATTTCGGGGTACTTTTCTACCGGAAGCTAAGACAGAAAACAGGGAAAACTAAACTAAATCTATCATTTTTCTTCTAAGCAACCGAAGGTGAAAGCTTGGAACAGAGGTTTGTGACTCCTCGATTCATCCATCTCATGGTCATCGAAAGAAAATCCGTCAATGAGGTTGATCAAGTCTCCTCGACAAACCTTTTCGAATCGCAAAAGGGAACGAAGAATTTCCGAATAGTCACTAGGTCACCTCAATGGGGATATGTATCTCCCCAACAAGAAAATCATACTTCATCTTGACACGAGGAATAGGGCATTCAAAGCTCCCAATAAGAATCGATGAAGTTTTTTCGATAGCATTGATGCAATGTACTCGATATAGTTTCTTCGGAAAGTGCACCGTATGCTCATTACCGTTGACATGGAAAGTGACATTGGCTTTGTTGCAATCTATAAGAGCCCCTGCAGTGTTTAAAAAGGGTCTTCCGAGGATGACCGCCATAGCATCGTCCTCGGGAATATCCAGAATAACAAAGTCTGTTAAGATGGTGACATTAGCAAGCACAACAGGAACATCCTCGCAAATGCCGATAGGGAAAGCAGTTGATTTGTCGGCCATTTGCAGAGAGATTTTAGTGGGTGTCAACTTATCCTGTTCAAGTCTACGATAAAGAGAGAGAGGCATAACACTAACATCGGCTCGAAGGTCGCATAAAGCAGTTCTCACGTAGTTACCTTTAATGGAGCGAGGTATAGTGGGCACACCGGGATCACCTAGTTTCTTAGGAGTTCCACCCTTGAAGGTATAGTTAGCAAGCATGGTGGAAATCTCATCCTCACGTATCCTCCTCTTATTACTCACAATATCCTTCATGTACTTAGCATACGGAGACATTTTGAGCATATCTGTCAAACGCATTTGCAGGAAGGCAGGTCTAATCATTTCAACGAATCTCTCAAAATCCTCATCATCCTTTTCCTTGGATGGTTTGGGAGGAAAGGGCATGGGTTTCTGAACCCATGATTCCCTTTCTTTACCATGCTTCCTAGAAGTGAAGTCAATCTTATCGTATCTCTTAGTCTTAGGCTGTGGGTTATCAAGATCAACAGGTTCAATCTCCACATCCTTATCATTGCTAGGTTGAGCATGTTCATGAACATCACTATTGATATTATCATTAGGCTCATGTTCATCATCAGATTGTGTTTCAGCATCAGATATAGAGGCATCGTTTGGACTCTCAGGTGTATCAGCATCTGGGTTGGGAGCGTGCAAGTTCCTATCATCTTTCTTCTTCTTTCTAGGATGACTAGGTGCATCAGTGCTAACTCCGTGAGAATCTTGTTCAATTCTCTTCGGATGACCCTATGGATACAAAGGTTCCTGGGTCATTCTACCGCCTCTAGTGACGACTCTGACAGAATTGTCATTCAACTTGTTGAGCAAGTTATTCTGAGCTTTAAGTACTTGTTCTACCTCATTAGTAACCATAGAGGCATGTTTATTCAGAAGATTAAGATCATTGACATTTCTGTGCACACAAGCACTTAAATGACTAAGCATACGAGCATTTTGTTCCAATTTTATGCTAACATAATCATTGAAACTCTGTTTTTTGGCAACGAAGCTATCAAATTTATCCATGCATAAGCTAGCAGGTTTATCAAAAGGAATATCACTCTCATCAAACCTACAAAGAGAATTTACTTCTACTACCTGTATCGGGTTATCAAGACCATGGATCTCTTTGATAGGTGGTAGATTTTTGACATCTTCAAATTTAATGCCTTTCTCTTGCAGAGATTTCTTAGCTTCTTGCATATCCTCAGGACTGAGGAATAGAATACCTCTCTTCTTAGGAGTTAGCTTACGAGGTGGTTCGGGAATAGTCCAAGCATTCTCATTGCACATGATGTTATTCAGTAGAATCTCAGCTTGTTCTACGGTTTGTTCCCTAAAAACACAGCCAACACAACTACCTAGGTGGTCTTTGGAAGCATCGGCAAGTCCATTATAGAAGATATCAAGTATTTCATTCTTCTCAAGAGGGTGATCAGGCAAAGCATTCAGTAGCTGGATGAGCCTCCCCCAAGCTTGTGGGAGACTCTCTTCCTCAGCTTGAGCAAAGTTGTATTTTTCCAACAAGGCAGCTTGCTTCTTATGGGCAGGGAAATATTTTGCAGAGAAGTAGTGGACCATATCCTAGGGACTACGCACACAACCAGGAGCAAGAGAAGTGAACCAGGTAGCATCATCCTTTAGCGAGAAAGGAAACAACTTGACAATATAGTAGTGGCGGATATTTTCCTTACTAGTGAATAGGGTGGCTATATCGTGCAGTTTTGTAAGATGGGCTACAACCGTTTCAGACTCATAACCGTGAAAAGGATCAGATACGACTAGAGTGATTAACTCAGGATCGACAAAGAATTCATAATCCTAATCGGTCACAAAGATAGGCGAAGTAGCTAACTTCGGGTCGTATTTCATCCTAGCATTCAGAGATTTTTCTTTCCATTTGAGCAGTAGTTTCTCAACATAATAGCTATCCTTACACGCAAGAAAGTCCTCAGCTATCTCTCCCTTCATAACATAGCGCTCAGGCATAACAGGCAATTCAGGCATAGTAGCAGGTTCTACTTCAATAGTATCAACAGTTTCAGAAGTATCATCACACCTAGCAGCAACTCTAGCAATTTGTGCATCAAGTAATGCACCTAGTGGCAAGGCAGTATCGAGCATAGCATCATCAGGCATAGTATCAAGCATAGCATCATCAGGCATAGGTGACATATCAAGATTTCTAACAGGAGGCGATGTCGCAAACTTAGTCATAACTGAAGGTGAATCAAGTGCAGAGCTAGATGGCAGTTCCTTACCTGTCCTCGTAGTGGAAGGCAAGACTTTAGTTCTTTGATCTATCGGATTCCTCATGGTGATCAGCAGACGTCAATCCCAAGTGACTCAGACAATATAGTTGTGCCTCCCTGGCAACGGCGCCAGAAAATAGTCTTGATAACCCACAAGTGTAGGGAATCATAACAGTTTTCGAGGGTAGAGTATTCAACCCAAATTTATTGATTCGACACAAGGGGAAGCGAAAGAATATTCTCAAGTATTAGCACCTGGGTTTTTCAATTTCAACCACACCTGAAATATTAGTGTCTGCAAGCAAAGTATGAGTAGCAAAGTAGTATGACAACAACGGTGTCAGAAAAAGATCTCTTGACGGCAGACTATTCCTAACTTGTTGTATCAATGGCGCCCGTAAATAGTACGTGGATGGGGAACTATTCTTCCCTGGCAATGGCTCCAGAAAAGTCTTGCAACAAGTAACATCAAAGTAGCAAGTAACAGCGGTAATGACAGCAGCAGCAAGTAACAGGAGTGGTGACAACAGTAGCAAGGAACAACAGTAGTGACAGCAGCAGCAGCGTAACAACAGTAGCAACAGTAGTAGTGACAAAGTATCATAGCAAGGACCAGTAGTAAAAGACTCGTAGGCAGTGGATCGGTGATGGATGAGTATGCCGGATGTGATTCATCATGTAACACGTATAACACGGAGAGATAAGTAAGTAGCTCTCGTTCGTCAATTTAATGTAGGCATGTATTCCGTATGTAGTCATACGTGCTTAGGGAAAAGAACTTGCATGACATCTATTGTCCATCCCTCTCGTGGCAGCGCAGTCCTAATGGAAACTACGACATATTAAGGTTCTCCTTTTAATAAAGAACCGGACCAATGCATTAACACTTGGTGAATACATGAACTCCTCATACTATGGTCGCAACCATGCGGGGACTGATAACCCACAAGTATAGGGGATCGCAACAGTTTTCGAGGGTAGAGTATTCAAGCCAAATTTATTGATTCGACACAAGGGGAGCCAAAGAATACTCTCGAGTATTAGCAGTTGAGTTGTCAATTCAACCACACCTAAAAGACTTAGTATCCGCAACAAAGTTTTAGTTGCAAAGTAGTATGATAGTAACGGTAGCGCCGGTAATACTAGTAGTAGTAATTTTTATAACAAGTTTGATAACAGTAGCGGTAAAGTAACTTGGCAAGGACCAGTATAGGAAAAGCTCGTAGGCATTGGATCGGTGATGGATAATTATGTCGGATGGCATTCATCATGTAACAGTTATAACATAGGGTGATATGTAACTAGCTCTAGTTCATCAATGTAATGTAGGCATGCATTCTGTATTTAGTCATACGTGCTTATGGAAAAGAACTTGCATGACATCTTTTCTCCTACCCTCCCGTGGCAGAGGGTTCCTAATGGAAACTAAGGGATATTAAGCTCTCCTTTTAATAGAGAACCGGAACAAAGCATTAGCACATAGTGAATACATGGGATCCTCATACTATGGTCATCTCCGGGAGTGGTTCCGGCAATTGTCACTCCGGGGTTGCCGGGTCAAAACACATAGTAGGTGACTACAACTTGCAAGATAGGATCTAAAACACACATATATTGGCGACAACATAATATGTTCAGATCTGAAATCATGGCACTCGGGCCCTAGTGACAAGCATTAAGCATGGCAAAGTAGTAGCAACATCGATCTCAGAACATAGTGGATACTAGGGATCAATCCCCATCAAAACTAACTCGATTACATGATAGATCTCATCCAACTCATCACCGTCCAGCAAGCCTACAATGAGATTACTCACGAACGGTGAAGACCATCATGGAATTGGCGATGGAGGTAGGTTGATGATGACAATGGCGACGATTTCCCCTCTCCGGAGCCCAGAACGGACTCCAGATCTACCCTCGAGATGAAGAACAGGAGGTGGCGGCGCCTCCGTATCGTAAAATGCGATGAATCCTTCTCTCTCATTTTTTCCGGGCGAGACGGAATAAATAGAGCTGAGTTTGGAGGCGGTGGTGCCACGTGGGCCCCACAAGCCCTCACGGCGAGACCAGAGGGTGGCCGCGGCCTGTGGGCTTGTGGCCCACTGGCACACCTCTTCCGGTGGATCTTTGCAGAGGTATTTTTAATTTATTCCAGAAAAATTCTCCGTAAGTTTTCAGGACATTCCGAGAACCTTTATTTCTGCACAAGAACTACACCATGGCAATTCTGCGGAAAACAGCGTTAGTCCGGGTTAGTTCCATTCAAATCATGCAAATTAGAGTCCGAAATAAGGGCAAAAGAGTTCGGAAAAGTAGATACGACGGAGACGCATCAGGTACCGAACCCCGATCTGCACGGTGATGGACACACTCCTCACCCTCATCCTTGAGGTGACCAACCCCTCGCTCGCCACACAAGAGGTCGACGGCCACCGCATTCATCTGCTCCGTGAGGCGGAAGCACTGCAAGTTACCCAGCGCGAGTTCGAAACTACCCAATGCGAGTTCATTGTGGCCCACTGTTTCACGCCGGCGGCCACCGGGCCTAGCTAGCGGGAACCTGTGCAACGCCGAGGAGGTGCAGGCGGCCAAGTCCTGGCCGGCGACCGCCCCATCTACGACACCCCCATAAAGAACATGCGGGCCGCGCATGCCGCCGTGGACGAGCTAGAGAGCCTCGACGGTCCGGCTCGCGAGGCGCAGCAGGAGCGCATCCGCATACTCATCGAGGCCGCCAATTTGCAGCAGGACCAAATGTCCCACGAGCCGACCGACTCCCACTCGAGGACCGGCACCAACACCGGCGAGCTCGGAGCCGACCGGTGGGATAAGCATCAGGCATCTTCGCCTGCCAACACACATGAGCGCCGTGGCAGCGTCCGGAGGGATCGCAGCCCATTTGCCGTCGATAGCCAAGCTCGTGCACCGACTGGCCAGGGAGACCGCTAGTCGGGATGGAGCAGCCAGCGTGAGGAGCGCGAGCAGTCGGCCAGGCCTCGCGGGTCGGTAGGTGGGCGGATCGGTGCACGCCAGCTCGGGGATTAAGACGCGCGCATGCACCTAAAGCGTATCGCCCACTCACGTGTGGTCGAGGAAAAAGCCATAGCCGGTCTGATGCATCCTCCGCTTCGGCGACTCCGACCTGGTGGTGCAACAAGTCACTAGCGAATCGGACGCCAGGGAGGCAAACATGGCCACCTACCGCTTCCTGGTCCAACAGCTGACTTGGGGCTTCAAATGCTGTGAGTTCCATCACATCTTGCGCGCTGGCATTGAGGCTGCCGACACCGTCGCAAAGATCGGTTCCACCAGGCAGCCCATCCCTGCCGGTGTGTCCCTGGAGCATCCTGTCTGAGTCCATCTTCGTGACAGCAGACCCGAGGGCTGCGCCGCCAGTGTCGGGGACTGCTGGTGCCGACTCAGGGGCTGCTGACGCCCTGTCGGCTAGGACCCCAGCCGGCCCGAAGCTGGAAGCTCCAGCTGGCCAGCCGCATGCGCCAGACGGACCGCCGTCTACCCCAACACACTCGTGGCCCGTTCTAGCCGGCTTGGGGGCTGCCGATCCATCCCCGGGATCCCTCCCGCCCAACCCGGGGGCTGCGGCAGTGCCTGCCGCGCCCGCCCAAGCAAGCCCATGGCAGCCCTGCTAGCCGTTGTCACGGCCCCATCCGTGAGTACCTCCAAAGCGGCACCCTACCTGCTAATGAGGTCGAGGCCCATCAGATCCAAAGGCGCTCCACCGCCTGCACCATCATCAACAACGAGCTCATAAAGCGCAGCGTGTCTAGAGTCTTCCAGCACTGCGTCGAACCAAATAAAGGATGCGAGATCCTCCGCGACATCCACCAGGGCGAATGTGGACAACACGCTGCTTCATGATCCCTGGTGGCCAAGGCGTTCTGCCATGGGTTCTATTGGCCAACTGCGCTCAAGGACGCCAAGGAGCTAGTCGACAAAATGCAATGGCTGCCAGCGCTTCAAGGCACGCAGCCACCAGCCGGCTACGGCTGTTCAAACTACCCCCCTCACATGGCCGTTCACCGTGCGGGGCCTGGACATGGTAGGACCATTCAAGGCCGTCGGGGGCGGCTTGACACATCTGTTGATGGCGGTCTACAAGTTCACAAAGTGGATCGAGGATCGGCTGATCAAGAAGCTCGACGGCCCGACGGTCATCACGTGCACCAAATACATCGTTGTCCGCTACGGCCTCCCCAATAGCATCAACACCGACAACGTCACCAATTTTGCCAAGGGTGCGCTTGCTCGCTACTGCAGCGAGCATGGAGTCTGGCTGGACCTCGCTTCCCTGGCCCACCGGTAGTCAAACGACCAAGCGGAGTGGGAAAACAGGCTCATCCTGGCTGCCCTTAGACCCAGGCAGGTCGAGCAACTGGATCACTCGGTCGGCGCCTGGGTCGAGGAACTGCCGTTGTGCTATGGAGCCTTCGGATGACACCCAACCGGTCGACTGGGTTCACCCCATTAATTTTGGTGAATGGGGCCGAGGCAATCATCCCTCCCGACATGGAGTTCGATTCGCCTCGGGTTACCCTGTACACCGAAGCCGGCTCAAAGGAAGCCAGAGAAGACGGCGTCGACCTCCTCGAGGAGGCACGCGGGCTGGCGCTGTCTAGAACAACAATCTAGCAGCAGGCCTTGCGCCGCTACCATAGTCGATGGGCCAAGCCACTCTCATTCCGAGAGGGCGACCTGGTGCTCCGGTTGATCCAATGGACAGCCAGCCAGCGCAAGCTGTCCGCCCCATGGGAGGGCCCGACCATCATCTGCAAAGCCATGAGAAACACCGCCTATTACCTCGTCGCTGCCCAGAAGGCCAAGAAGAACAAGAAGGACGCCTCCGGCTCCGAGGCAGAGAGGCCATGGAATTAGAGCTCCTGCGCCCATTTTACAGTTAGATAACTTTCAGTCAATGAAAAACCAGCACCCCAGAGCAGGACTTGGAGACTGCCTTTTTCCATTTAAACATGAAGTTTTTTCATTCACGCCGGCGGCCCCACAGTCGGTTTGGCCGACCCGGGGACTGCCGGCTCAACCTACCCATCCCGCCCCCAGAAAAGTACCATAGCTTGTTCTCGTGGACGTCCTAACCCTAGTTGGTTGCAGACCACGGCGTGGCTGTCTTGCCGGAAGGCACACAAGCAAAGGGAGGAGAGACATATGGGAAAAATCGGCAAAGGACGGGCCCGCCAGCCACACTCCCTAGAAGGTTCAAACATCTAGCTTGCAAAAAGTCTAAGGTACCAAGACCCCGCCTCCACAGCCCACTCTTTTCTCGGCCTCAGACCGCAAGTCGGCTGGCCGACATGCACAAAGGCAAAGGAGCGGGGCACATGGGAAACAAAGGATTCAAAGCAAGAAAGATAAAAAACTAGAGGGCAGGAAGCAACATGTTAAAATCAAATGAGGCAGCGCGTAGATGATAAGATAAAGGCCCACGACCTAGAGTACTTTACAATACACCCCTAGTGGGTGGACTTGTCCATAACAATTTCGAATGTTAAGAAAAGTAGGAAATATACATGACCAGCTGCGGCAGTGCTCTCCTCCCGGTCCCAGTTGGCACGAAAGTCCATCCTGTCTAGGCAGCCGGCGGCACCACTCGCTAGCCTCCACCTCAGCAGTCGGCGAAGCTCCGCTGCCGCCAGCCGGCGGTGCCTCTGAGTCACCAGCCGGCGGCACCCAAGTGGCCCCTTCAACGGAAGACTCAGCCCCGCCATCGACGACCGTCTCGGCGGCTCCTTCATCAACCTCTGGCTCGTCGGAGCTAGAGCCCACCTCCTCGTCGCCATAGAGGACGGGAATGTCGTAATTGTCCTCCGGGATGGGCACGCTGTTTTTACCCAGCTCAGGGAAGTACGTATTCATCGCTGCATACCTGGCAAACTCGTGACCCCGAAAGCTGATCTCCCCGCGCCGCGCCAGGTCCTACTGCGATGACGCCCTCAAGGTGCTCAGCTGGCTCAAATCGATGCTAGAGTACCAAGAGACAGCGAAGGTCAGGGCAACCCTGGTGTCGGCCCGAGCAACCGACGCCCGCCACGCGTCAAAGCGATCGTCGACATGCTCCAGCCATGTCGCAACCCGATCCATAGGGATATCTTCAGCTCGCTCGGGCCAAAGGGGCTGAGCGATGCCCCGGATCGCCGCCAGCAGCTGGTCCTAGAGGCGCGAAGACTGGCTACCCTCGCCTCGCAGGCTCACGTCACCTCCGCGGCGGACTAGTCGGCACCCTCGGTTGACTCGGTGCTTACTCGGTGTTTTTCCTCATTATGAGACACCACGGCACGCTCCGCCAGTGCCTGTGTCTCCGGGAATCGAGCTGGCCCACGGAAGGAAAATAAGAAATGGGAGGAAGATGGCTAAACATGACCACCAAACGTAGTGTTGCTAACCAACCAAGATGGTGTCCATCCCGCAAAGAAGGCCGAGTGTGTTGGCCGCCTGACGGTCGGTTTCCCTCTTGAGCTCCAAGACCATGCGCGCCTCCTCACCGTGCCGAGCCACTTTGTCGCGAAGGGTCGCCGCAGTCGCATCACTGGTGGCCACCGGCTGTTGCGCGGCCTCCTTTGCCGCCTCTGCCGCGTGCAACTCGCGTCCTAGCCGCTCCACTTCTGACTTTAGTTGCGCCGTCTCCTCCTGCGTAGTGCTCAGGCCGGCTGCAGTCGGTTGCGCTCCCAGGCATCCTCGTTGTGCTTGCCCCGGACCTCCGGGAGTGTCTTGTGCACCTTCTCCACCTCAGCCGGGGGAACGGCCGCAGCTGCACGAGTAGAAGTCAGTAGCTGGCTAGATTACAAACAACTCAACATAGTAAGATTTGGCCCGGCTGCTGCAGCCGGCCCGAATCTCGGGGACTAAACGCAGTGGGTGCGCTTGCACGCACCCACGAATAAAAAGGAAGAAAGGCTACCTTTGGCTGCTTCCAGCTTGGTCGTCCGAGCCACGAGATCCTCGCGGACCTGAAGCTAGCAGTTCTTGGCATAGCGACCGATGACTATAGCGCCCCAGAAGGTCACCTCGTGATGCGCCTGCTCGAACTGAAAAGGGAAAAAATAGAGAGAAGATAAGATTTGGCCCGGCTGCCACGCAGCCGTGCAGTCGGCCCGAATCTCGGGGACTACACCCAGTGGGTGCGCTCGCGCACACCTGCCCAACAGAGGAAGAAAGAAAACTTCAAACGAAAGAACTAACCTCGAGTGCCTTCTCCGGGGTCCGAAGGATGGCCATCGCCGACTAAGTGAAGCTAACCAGGTTAGCGACCGACGTCTATCGCGCCCCAGAAGATCACCTCGCGTTGCGCCTGCTCGAACTGAAAACGGGAAAAATAGAGAAGATAAGATTTGGCCTGGCTGCCATGCAGCCATGCAGCCGGCTTGAATCTCGGGGACTACAACCAGTGGGTGCGCTCGCGCACACCCACCCAACAAAGGAAGAAAGAAAACTTCAAACGAAAGAACTAACCTCGAGTGCCTTCTCCGGGGTCCGGAGGATGGCCACCGCTGACTGAGCTAAGCTAACCAGGTTCTTCTTATAGCGGGCCACCACCCCCGACGCCCGCGGCATCGAAGCTACCTCTCCTGGGGACAGGGCGGTTCGGTCCTAGGAAGGGCGATGTGCAGCTGCTCCTAGGTGGACGTCACTAAGGACAGCGAACGAGTCCGGCTGCCGCTGCTTCCGCCCACAGTTGGCACGGCCGGAGCCTCCTGCGCGGTCGTCACCACGATGGCTTGGTTGCAATCTCCAGCAGCCTCGGCTCCGGCGCCTGTCCGCCGCTCCAAGACGGAAGCGGAGCGGACCACCTCCTAGGCATCCGACGCGTTGACCGGCAGGGCCATCTCCTCTGGAGGAGGCTCCGGATGCGCATTCGTGGGCGCGGGCGAACTCCTAGCATCAGGAGCCTCAGGCGACGGTGGCGTCGTGCCGTCCCTTGTCGCCCCGGTTGACGGGCCATCAGCGCCAGTGGCCGCGGTAGGCGCGACCTTCGCCTTCGCGCGCAGCTCCCGTTCGAGCCGTGTCGTGGCCGCGTGCTTCGCGACGAGTGACGCGACCGGCTCAGTCTTGTGGGCTGGTTCTTAGACCTCCGGCAGTTGGATGGCGTCCCTGCAAGCAAACACAGAAGGGGCACGAGCTCAACGCCACGAGGCAGCCATGAAAAATAAGGGGGGAGGCACGAGCCTTAGAGAGAAACCTCACCCTTCACCAAGAGGAATTGCGCGAGGCCCGCGCTTGAATCTCCTTCGCATCGGTGGAGGTGAGCCGGCCGGTACGACCGTGGACCACGTCTTCTTAGGCACCAGGCCTCCAGCCGACCCGTCGGCTAGCCGCTTCTCACGATGGTACTCCTCCGTCGTATGGCGCCGAGCCTGCTGGGTAACAGCCAGCCGGTCCCCGGTCGAACGCTCGGCGCTCACTCCACGGAGGCGATTCCACATCGTAGGCGGTGGCGTGTCGAGCACTTGTAGCTCGTCGTCATCATCCGTCCAGTCTTTGACGGACCGTTCGGGGGGGACGACTCCCTCTCATCAACGGGGGCGCTAGCTGACTCATCCATGCGGTCGCCCCCGTCATCTTCTTCGCCCCCGTCCTTAGGCACGCCTGAGCCTTCGGGAGCGTCGGGGCCACCACCGTCTGACTCATACTCCTCGGAGTCGGAATCCTCCACATCCGCGAGGAAGTGCTCCGGCTGTGGGCCGTCTCGGGTGTTTTGCTAAACGAACATCTGGGAGGACACCACAACAGCGAGTATTTCTCTGGGTTTGGGCCGTCTCGGGTGTTTTGCTAAACAAACATCTGGGAGGGCACCACAATAGCGAGTCAGGTGCTACGAGTAGAGACAAAAATAAATAGGAGAAGACGAGGCAGTCGGTCATAGTCTTACCATGGGAGCTCTTTTGGCCTGATGACGAAGCTCCACTTCTCTTCCATCAGCTGGAAGCCGGGGATGCGGTTCACCCGGGAGACCACCTTGTGGAGCGGCTGTTCCACATCGACAGCCGGCACGGGTCCTTGCGGACGCTCATGTCGCATATCCGGTGCTGCCGCGCCTGCAGTGGCTGCACGCGGCGGGAGATGAAGGCTGCAATCAGGTCCTTGGTCGTCAACCCCATCAAGGACCGGGGCTCCACCAGCCGACCAACAAAGGGCATAATGTCTGGAAAATTCGAGTTGACGGACCAGTTCTTCACGTCCGGCGGCGCGTTGGTGAAGGCAGGCAGGACGACCCAGTCGCGCCCCTCTCCGATGCTGCGGACGTAGAAGAAGGTCCGCTGCCATTTCTTGAAGGAGTCCCAAAACTTCATCCTCGGCAACGGGGGCCGTTCCGCCGGTAGATCATCAAGCCGCCGCAGGAGTAGTCCCTCATGCCATGTTTGTGGCTGCGGAAGTAGAAGAAGTGGAGAAAGAAGGTCGGAAAGGGGCGGATGCCCAAGTATCCCTCGCACATGGTGACGAAGCACGCAATGTACAAGATGGTGTTCACCCCCAGATGGTGCATTCGGAGGCCAAAGTTCCAAAGGAACTGCCGCATGAAGGAGCTCGTCGGCAGCCCAAAGCCGACGAGGAAGTGCCTGGCAAAGACGACGCGCTCGCCGCCACGGGGTTACGACAAGATCTCGTCCCCGGGCGCATGGGCCTCGAGTACCTCCCCGGACGGAAGCTTCCGCGTCTGGCGGAGGTAGGTTTTGTGGTCGGCGGTGATCATGGAGCGCTCCCATGAGCCAGAGGGGACCCTCGGCATCTTGGCTGGGGCCGGGCGAAAGGAGCTGCGAGAGGTGAGCCCCCAGCGGATCCGCCGCATGGGAGGTGCTGCGGGAGCGAGGAGGAAGGAAGGAGCCGGAGAGGGGCTGCCAGCGCGAGAAGGAAGATGGAGGCCGAGATCTCGGACAAGGAGAAGCGGGAGGGTGAGTAATGGCGGCTTCGGCCCCTCCCCTCCCCTTTTTAAAAGCCCTCGGGGGTGGAGGAGTGTGCATGATCCGTTACACCCACGATCCCCACCTCCCCATGATCGATTTGCATTTAACGCGTTTGGGGAACGCCAACCTACGGGCATGGCCGCAGAATATGCCTGTGGAGGTAGAGGCGGGACAGGTTGGCCGTGTAGCACCGTTCCATCACGCAGGAAGTGGCGGGCCCGCCGCCCATCACTGGCCGACACGTGGTGCCTCCCATACGGTGCACGCACCGAGGCGTCGCGGAGAACTCGAGGCGTCGTGGCCGCCTGCCGGCACGAGGCCGCCTGTGACAAGGCCGACTACAACATGGTCGACTGCCGCTCAGTCGACGACCCTTCCCGTGGGCGCGGAGCCTTGCCACCCGATGGCACCGGCAAGCCCGGCCACCCACCACGAGTCCTTCAGATGCGGGGGAAAAACCGCTCGCCCCCCTCATCGGGAGGCCTCCGGACCCCAACGGTTTTGGGGGCTACTGACGGGGATATCACCCCCGGGTATACAAAGAGAGGGGTTTACCCCATCTCCAAGACATTTGGGGCCGCCTTGCCCATTCGGCCGACCCAAGTACGATCACCTAACGATAGCCGACCCTCCCTCAATCCAGAAATGCGGTCAGCTGGAGGTAGCTTGCCCCATTCATGTCCCATGCGTACCTGGTCGGTTGGCGGTAGACGGCCACCTCTTCGATGCGTACCTGGCCGCCTGGCGGGGCTTGGCCTGCCGGCTGGCCCTCCGCCAGCCAGGCAGCCGACTCCCATCCCATCACCCAAAACACTGTACACACACAAGACAAGACGAGGGTAGCACTACGCGTTGAGATGCACCTCATGCTGCGGCGTGATGATGAGAGGGTCAGCGAGGCTACGAGGACCCCGACCGTGACCGGGTAAGGAGGTCCTATAGCCACGTTCCCCCTTTGTCGAACTCACCTTGACGGGTCGCTGCACAGACCGCTGCTGCACACGACCGGCGGGTCCCACGACAAGACCCACCCATGGGTGGGCCCCACAACCAGCCTGAGAGACTAGCAGCCGGCCTCCAGCCCAATAATTACCGTTACCATTGCACCCCTAGGCTTGACTATAAAAGTCACGTCTCTGCCCACTGAGAGGGCATGCTAAAACACATAGTGATCCCACAAATACACGTAGAGCACCACGTGAGGCAGCAAGACCGGCAGCCAGCGCTCCGTCTCCTTCCTCACGAACAACTCAAGGAGCAACCTTTGTACAGTTATTCCCATATAGTCACCTAAGCAGGACTAGGGGTTTTACATCAAAGGAGGGCCGTGAACCTAGGTAAACCGGCATCATGCGTGCTGCACCCACACCCGTTCCCGAACACCGTCGATGCCCATCGGCCCCAACCTACGAGTTAAGCCACCCCATGGCATCAGTCCCGGAAATACCACGACCAATTGCCAACACTTTATTTCTTCTGATGTCCTCCTTGCTTGTGCAAAATGTCCTCAAATTGCTTACTTCTGGCAAGACTCTTGAAGACACCTCTCTCTATAATCACTTTCACTAAACCATTTTCTTATTCAAGTGTAAGTTTGCTAAGAGAATCGTTAGTGGAATCAATAGATTTCCTAGCAATAACATTATTGGATTTAGCTTTAGCATTGTTGTTACTAGATGAAGAAACCTTCTTGCCTTTGTTACCAGTGTTCCTAGGCTTTACTTGTGGAACGAAATTAGACAAGAGTAATCGCTTGGCTAGATAAGAAGAACTCTTCTTTCGAAGGTCATCATTGATTGCTTTTAAGAACTCATGATCTTGCTCCAAGTTGAGATTCTCGAAGCGTAGCTTCTCGTGGGTTCTTGCAAGCTCTCTATGATCTTCTAGAGTAGTCTCATGAGGTAACTTAAGAGTTTTTAATTCTTGAGTTAGTCATTCAATCTCTTTCTTATCATCATCATTTGATTTCTCTTGACTAGCATTATAATTACCAAATACATTTTCAGTGCAATCACTAGTTTTATCTAGAAGCAAGTCATCTTCTCCTAACAAGTCATCCTCATCACTATTGAAATCAAGATACTCCTGGTGTGATGCCTTGGGGCCTTTAGCCATGAAGCAGTTTCCGACTCCCTTATTTGGTGAATAAAACAAGTACAATGCCGGCAACACCTTCATCTTGACTATATTCGGAGTGGGAGTGATAGCTTCTCTCGGAGTGGTGATCAGATTCGGAGCCACAAACCCATTCACCAACATCATCTTGATGTCTTCTTCTTGAACTGCTCTTTGTGTATTTGTCCTTCATCTCCGATTCCTTTCCTCTCCGTGAGTGTCATCCTTCATAGTGATCTTCTCTACTCCTTCTCTCTCATTGGGGTGACTCATCTCTTGAGCTTCGTCTTTGAGGTGACTCTTCTCTTCTTTTGTAGGGAGCCGAGCACTCATTTGCGTAGTGTCTGCATTTCCCACAAATGTAGCCGTTTCGGTCATGACTGGACGAACGCTTCTCACCATGTCTTGAACTTGAGATTCTATCCTTGCCTCTACTCTTGTAGAACTTGTTGAATTTTCTTACGATGAGGCTGATCTCTTCATCAGTAACAAGATTGTCTTTTGAAGTAGCGGGAGCATCGCATGAAGCTTTATAAGCACCGCTTGACTTGTTGTGCAGCTCATCTTTGTCTTTGAGTGACATCTCATGAGCAACAATCCTAAAAATGACTTTAGTTGGCTTGAGATCTTTGTAATTTGGCATCATTTGGATCAATGTGCACACTGTGTCATACTTGACATCAAGAGCTCTAAGTTTTTTCTTGATGATGAATTTGTCGGTCATCTCTTCGCTTCCTAAGCCGACAATCTCATTGGTGATGAGAGCTAGCCTAGAGTACATTTCAACGACTATTTCACCATCCCTCATCTTTAATTTGTCAAGTTGACTTTGAAGCACATCCAACTTAGATTCTCTGACAGAATCAATACCTTCGTGCATATCAACCAAAGTATCCCAAATCTCTTTTGCATTGTCAAGACGACTAATTTTGTTGAATTCTTCGGGGCAAAGGCAGTTGAAGATGATATCGCAGGCTTGAGCATTAAGTTGCAACATCTTCAGTTCATCATCTGTAGCATCACGGTCTGGTTCATGCCCTTATCCAAAGAAGTTACCTTGCACACCAACACGAATAACAGACCAAACATGAGGATTAAAGCCAAGAATGTGCATCTTAATTTTATGCTTCCAAATAGAAAAATTAGTGCCATCGAAGTAAGGACCTCTACGATGATAATTTCCCCACTAGATGGAATACTCTCCTATGTTGCTAAACCAAGGAAATCAATACGAAAGCTCTGATACCACTTGTAGGATCGAAAGTATGTCTTGAGGGGGGGTGATTAGACTACTTGACAAGATAATTTTTTTGCCTTTTTGTAAGTGCATCAAGTGCCCTTAGTGATTTTTGTGGTCTGAAGAATTATAGGTTAAGTAACTAATGCGTTTATAAGTATACACAAGCTCTATAAGTCGCTGAGGAGTTTGGATTATATGATGAATATCGACCCCTAAAAATACATGTCTTCGGCTGATGAAATTGGTCTAAGCTTCAAGACTTTGATCGCAAAGAAATTGCGATGAAATTGATATTCCTCATGAAGATATTGATGATGAGGAATTCGGTGTGTCCTGAATAAAAACTGCCCGAAGACTTCGAAGCGTGAAGACTTACTCTTTCTACTTCATTTTCTTTACTCTTGACTCTTAGGAACACCATACTGTTAATGGGGGGTCGAGGAAATACTACGGAATGAATTACCTCATGATGCTCAACCCAAGCCTAAACGTACAAAAGCCTCAAGTGAGGAATATGAGGGACATGAGGACCCTCACAGTTGAGAGTTCCGACCGTTGTCGCGATACGCGCCACCTCATCGATCTTATCCATACCAACGATTAGTTAAGGTCATTTATGTCAAATCATGTTGGGATGCTCCCACGCAATAAATAGCCACCCCCACAATCACTAGCTAGTTGGCTGCTCCGCGAGAAACTGACACTTGTCATTTAGAGCAACCCTAATTCCTTAGAGTCCTGGAGAGTAAATCATCAAGTGAGGAAATACCCAAACACCAAACCACAAACCAAAACCAAGTTATGGAGCATCACTGAAGAATTTGTTCCTGTGTGGAACTGAAGCCTTTTACCTCTGAGGACTATGCATCCTCCAGACGGTTAGGCGTCATGGTCTAGAGCATCTAGTAGTCAATTGTGGATCGCCGGGTGACCGAGTTTGTGAGGGTTTGGAAGTCTGCCCTGAAGACTTACCACGAGTGTTGGGTGAGGACTGTGTGTCCTCAGCTCAAGGAGAATACTGTAGGGACTGTGTGTCCCGGGACTGTGTGTCCTTTGGTTTCAATACCGGGCCGTGCCAAACGAGACATACGACTGTCACAGCAGTTGGAACTGGGTCATCAACAAATGTCTTCACTGTGATACGGGTTCTATTTCTTCAACTCTTTCAATTCCTCAATATTGTATGTTGAAGACTTTCATTGTTATTGTTTGAAGAATTTGCTGAAGTCTTTCTCTGAATTTCCTCAACCTCAAATTCTTCATACATGTTAATCTTCACCTACTTATTCTGTGCCTGCATACTGTGCAAACCGATTCTCATAATCTTCATCAAGTAAATTGTTGTTGTAATATTTGCATATTTGATCATGCGCTATTTCCGCTGCACGTTATTCATCAATGAGGGATTTCCTCAAAAGTAATTTCCTCAGTGATGAAATTCTAAAAATTGCCTATTCACCCCCCCTGTAATCGATATAACGCACTTTCAATTGGTATCAGAGCAAGGTACTCCCTTGTTCTGTGTGATTTTGGTTTAATCACCTGGAGTTTTTGTTAGGTCGACTGCAGGTATGATCAAGGTTACTGCATGATGTCCTACCTTCGAAGGAAAGGACTTTCCCTACTAGAAGACCAAGATGCAGATGCATCTTCAAGCTATTGACAATAATCTCTGGTACATTGTGTAACATGAGATTCCCTCCATCGCTGCTACCGTCTCTCCCGCTGATGTGAAGAAATATATGCAACTTGATTCTCAAGCGAAGAATATCATGTGTGGCCATCTGAGCAAATGTTAGTATGGCAGACTGATTGCTTTGGGCACTACAAAGCTTATCTGGGATAGGTTATCCAAAGTCAATGAAGGAATTTCAACTTAGCGTGACTCTCGTGTTGACGTTCTTTGCAATCTCGTCAATCGCTTCAAGAGGCGTGACAATGAAAGCTGCCAAGATACCTTTGATCGCCTCACTGGCATCTCAAATGTACTGCAAGCATTGGGAGCTCGAGACATCACTCACAGCTCGGGACATCACTCACCATGAAGTTGTGAAGGAACTGCGAAGATAAACTGGTTCTGATCATTCAAGAATGAGCAGACTACAAGATGCTTGATCCTGCTGATATACTCGAAAGACTCAATACTCTTGAATTCCAACAGGAAGAAAAGAGAGATCTGTATGGACCAAGCTACTCTAGACCTCGTGCGCTGAAGGCCAAAGCATTTTCCTCATCTGAAGAAGAAGACTCGGACTGCAGCATTGGTGATCCCGAAGAACTTGGACAGGAGCTCGAAATGCTCGTGAGGAAATTCCAGAAGTTTACAAGGCGTGCCCAGTTTGGTAAATCTTTAAGAGGAGATTTGAGGAAATCACAATCTTCATCTAAGGACTACAACAAAAGAACCTCCAACAAATGCAAGAAATCTAGTCACTATATTGCAGATTGTCGTCATTGGGTGAAGGAATCAAAGAGGAAGAAATACAAGGCTGAAAGTTCTAATGACCCAAAGAAAAAGCAGAAATCTTCAAAATCCTCATCCTCAAAGTACTTGTCGCACAAGAAGACTAGTTTCAGAAAGGCTCGGGCACTCATTGGCAAGGCAATGGATTCTGAGGAAGAATCTGAGGAATGTGATGAACATGAAGGTTCTGAAGAAGACTCGGAGTCTCGTGTGGCAAGCCTTGCACTGGCTACCACATTCATCAGCAAGTCAATTACAATGCTATCTACACCGATGACTATGTTGATGACTTCGCTCCAACCTATTGCTTCATGGCAAAAGGTTCAAAGGTACCGAATGACACTTCCTCCTCTGATTCAAGTGATTGTGAACCTGATACTTATAAAAAACCCAGTTAAAGTAAACTTGCCAACATTGCAACTAAGCAACAAAGTGCCATTGAAAAGCTTCAAAAACTGCTGGACAGAAGCGATGATGTGTTGAATGATGAAATGAATCGCACTCAAATACTCACTGAAGATGTGAAAAGTCTTTAGTGTAGATTTGATAGTCTTCAAGATCGTTATGGCACACTCTTGGCTGATCATGAGAAAATTTCCTATGAATTTCTTGAAAGGAAACTTGATCTTGAGAAGTTGAAGATGTCTCATGATGATCTTCGAATGGAAAACAATTCATTGCTTGCTCAACAAATCAGTGTCGCTCAGGTTGAATTCACACCACCAAGCCTCAAATGCATCGAGCGTGAAACTGCTAATTCTTCACCAGAATCATCAAATGCTTCTATTGCTACAAATTCTTCAACTGCTCCTCTGGTAAAAAATTCCTCACTTGAGGAAACCACAAATGGAACTGACGAAAATGCAGGTCTGAAGGAATTGTATGTGACACACATGTACAAAAGTCTCAAAGGGCATCAAACCCTTTGTGATGTGCTCAAAAAGAAGATTTTGAACAGGAACCCCAGGAAAGAAGGAATTTCCTTTGAAAGGAAACTGAATGTTGATGGATCATACTGGAAACCTGAGCAGTATCCCAAAACTTCATGGGTTGCTGCTAAAGGACCTCCTGTTGATCCATCCAATCTAACAGGCTTTCCGTCTGAATTATCCTATTCCCCAGACGAGTCATTTGACTCCAACTATAAACTGTTCAAAACTCAATCTGGTGAAGTATTTGCTCAATACATTGGAACTAACTGCGGGAATGGACCACCCGTGAGGAAAATCTAGGTCCCCAAAACTTACTTGGAAGATCTTCAGGTGAATGTCCTCATGAAACCACCAGTGAAGAACGTGAACCCTAGATCAAATTCCTGAGGTGGACCAAAGTCTTCAAGAGGATCAAAATCCTCAACTGGTCGAAACTATGCTCGCACTCGTGCTAATGCTTCTGATATGCAGGGAAATTACAAGGGATATGAATATGAGCATTATACCTCAAATCATTATGTTCATAAATCCTCAAAGAACTTCTATGCTTATTCATTTGAGTACTCTAACCCCCTTACTGTGAAGCAAAAGTGCATTAGCTTCAATGGCCCCGTTCTCTTATGGTGCTCGCAGGATGATGAACTCTTTGCCACCCCTACAGATGTGGGTGTAGAAGAAATTGAAATAATCACTTCTGCAGGTCAGGTCTCTAGATAAAAATCATCATCTGAAGAATTTGCTGGAGACCTGAGGAAAATGCTTGGCTGGACGCAAGATAAAATTGATGAAATGATAACATTTCACACGTCCTCAAATTTACTGTTTATGATGAAATTCCCATCTGATGAAATTGATATCATATTCTTCAAGTCTGAAGCATATGAAATGGTAAGCTCTACTAATTCATCTGCAGGATGACAAACCCAAGTGTACTGACTGGGTTCTTGATAGTGGTTGTACAAACCACATGATTTGTGATAAAATCTTGCTGATGAATATGCCACTGAATCCATCACCACTGAAGCAAATCACTTATGCTGACAAAGGTGAAAGCAAGGTATTGGGACTTGGCAAAGTGGTTATTTCCAAGGACAGGCACATGGACAAAGTGATCCTTTTGGAATACCTTGGGTTTAAACTCATGTCTGTCTCAATGCTTTGTGATCTTGATATGGTTGTCATCTTTGGAATATATAGATGTGTTGTCATCATGGAATCCGACTGATCCAAAGTCTTCGAAGGCTTTAGGAGAGGAGATTTGTATATTGCTGATTTTTCCACAGGTCCTCATGCAGCCACATGCTTACTAGCAAAAACCTCAAAAGGCTAGCTATGACATCGAAGACTTGGTCATGCAGGCATGAGGAATTTGCACACGCTGACCAAGAAAAAGCATGTCATTGGCATCGAATCCGTCAAATTCCTCAAGGACCACCTCTGCGGTGCTTGTGAGTCTGAAAAAATGAGCAGATCCAAACACTCCTCGAAGACTATGATGACTACTACTCGTTCGTTTGAATTGCTACACATGGATCTATTTGGACCTACTCATTATGCCACTCTAACCAATGTAGCATCCTTATATGGCTTTGTCATTGTTGACGACTATTCTCGATATACTTCGGTGCGTATCATTCTGTATGAAACTGAAGTGCAGGAAGTCTTCAAACGATTTTCCTCAAGGGCCTCGAAAAACTTCGGCGTCAAGATCAAACACATCAGGAGTGACAACGGGACAGAAATTAGAAATATTGGTATTGATGATTATCTTGATGAACTTGGTATTACTCATGAATTATCTGCTCCTTCTACTCCTCAACAAAATGGCGTCGTTGAACGCAAGAACAAGACTCTGGTGGAAATGGCATGGACCATGCTTGAAGAATATCAGACTCCTCGTCGTTTATGGCCTGAAGCTATCATCATTGCTTGCCACATCATCAACAGGGTATATCTTCACAAATTCCTCAAGAAAACCTCATATGAACTCCTCACTGACAAGAAACCCAATGTAAGTTATTTCAATGTCTTCAGTGCAAGATGCTGGATTTGAGATCCTCACCATAGCTCAAAATTTGCACCTAAAGCACATGAGGGTTTTATGCTTGGTTACTGAAACTAGTGACTCGCACACCTACAGAGTCTTCAACACCTATCACGACAAGGTTGCTGAAACTTTAGATGTGTGGTTCGATGAAACTAGTGGCTCACAAAGAGAGCAATTGCCTCCTGTGCCAGATAAATTATCTCCCGAGGAAGCAATCAAGTTCAAAGCTACTGAAGACATTGTTCATACTAAGGAAATTGTTCAAGAAATAGTCCCCGACACTGATGAAATTCAAGAAGGTGCTCCTGAGGAAAGTTCTCTAGAGAAAATTCCTCAGCCCAGACAAGATCCTCAACCAGCTCATCCAAGGATTGCAAATGAAGTAGAACTTGACAAAATCCTCGATGACATCAACGTGCCAAGTCCTCTCACTCGCTCAAAAGCTTCACACTTAGTTAACTTTTCTAGGCATTCCTCCTTTGTGTCTATCATAGAACCCTCAAAAGTTGCTGAGGCTTTCATGGAACCTGAGTGGATTCAAGCCATGCAAGATGAACTTCTTCAATTCAAGCTAAATGGCGTGTAGGAACTCGTCAAACGACCAGATCCTCGCAAGCACAGTATCATCGGCACCAAGTGGATTTTCCTAAACAAGCAAGATGAGGATGGTCAAGTGGTGAGGAATAAGGCACGACTGGTAGCCAAAGGCTACACACAGGTTGAAGGAATTGATTTCCATGAAACTTTTGCACCGGTTGCTAGACTTGAAGCTATTCGAATTCTACTTGCTTATGCTAATCATCATAACATTACTCTATATCAAATGGATGTGACAAGTGCATTCCTCAATGGTAAGCTTGAGTAAGAAGTATATGTTGTTCAGCACCCAGGTTTTGAGGATCCGAAGAATCCAGACAAAGTCTTCAGACTCAAAAAGGCACTCTATGGCCTCAATCAAGCCCCTAGGGCATGGTATGATACATTGAAGGAATTCCTCATGAAGAAAGGCTTCAAACCTGGTTCACTCGATCCAACTCTTTTCACTAAATCCTATGATAATGAGCTATTTGTGTGCCAAATATATGTCGATGACATTATCTTTGGCTGTACTTACAAACGTTACAGTCATGAATTTTCTTACATGATGAGTGAAGAATATCATATGTCTATGATGGGGGAGCTGAAATTCTTCTTAGGTCTTACAATTCGTCGACAACGCAATGGCATCTTCATATCACAGGAGAAATACCTCAAGGATGTTCTGAGGATATTTGACATGGATGAATGCACATGCGTCAAGACTCCCATGCCTACCAACGGCCACCTTGCATTGACAAAAATGGTAAAGATTTCGATCAGCATGTATATCGCTTGATGATTGGCTTTTTATTATATTTATGTGCATCTAGGCTAGATATAATGCTTAGTGTTTGCATCTGTGCTCGTTCTCAAGCAAAACCGACGGAATCATACCATAAGGCTGTGAAGCATATTATTCGATACTTAGCTCACACACCAACACTAGGATTATGGTAACCCAATGGCTCAAATCTTCATCTCGTTGGATATTCTCATTCTGATTATGCTGGTGACCGTTTGGATCGCAAGTCAACATCAGGCACATGCCATTTACTTGGAAGATCATTAGTCTGATGGTCCTCAAAGAAGAAGAACTGTTCTTATCTCTCCACTTCCGAAGCTGAGTACATTGCTGCTGGATCCTGCTGTGCTCAATTGCTATGGATGAAGCAAACCCTCAAAGACTACGTCATCAACATGAAGAATGTGCCTCTCTCCTGCGACAATGAGAGTGCAATCAAGATCACCCACAACCCAGTACAACACTCGAAGACTAAGCACATCCAGATTTGCCATCATTTTCTTCGGGACCATGACCTCAAGGGCAATATCATCATTGAGCATGTGAAGACTGACAATCAACAAGCGGATATCTTCACTAAGCCCTTGGATGAGACAAGGTTTTGCAAGTTGGGGTGTGAGCTAAATATCTTAGAGTCTTAAAATGTTTTGTGAAAACATGCACACATCTTAACACTTATGCAAAATTGATGACTTAGATGTGCAACACACTAAGAATCGATTTTCTTCAATCAATGAAGAATATCACTCTTAGTCTGAGAAAATTAATGAAGAATTTGGTTCTCAGGGCCCTACGACAATTGTACGCGGCGCCTGAAATCATCATTCTTATACAGTGGGTCATGCCACCACCCAACTTTGAAATTCTTCAAGCTGTTTTTTCTTCAAATTTGAAATTTATCAACCCGACGCTTTGTCACAAAATCCTCAAGATTTTCAAAATCATCAAAATCTTCAAATTCTTCAAAAACGTTTGATGACTTTCATTTGCCTATATATATATATTTATATATTTATATATTTATATATATATTTACATATTTATATATTTATATATAGGCTGAGACTTCAAAGTCCTCGACAACATTCACTTATAGCTCTGTCTTCAATTTGATATTTCATCTAAGTGAATGTGATCGGACCCGACTCCCCTCTATGCTATACTCAACCCAGTCTATTAATTTCTTCATATGCGTTCTACTTGAAACTTGTTCAAAATCCTCAAAACTTCAAAAATGAATTTTTATAACGTTACACAATAACTCGACCCACTTCCCACGATCGAATAAGCACGATCTCCACCGCTTTAGTCGTGGGCTTCACGTGTCGTGTGGTTGGGCAAGGGCAGTTTAGTCCAAAAGTTTCGGCCGAACAGTTTTTCACCTGAGCTATAAATAGGCCCTTACCCCCCCCCTCAGTTAAAACTCTTAGTCCTCTCGTCTTCTCTCCGCTCGAGCTCAACCCTAGCGCCACCGCTAGCAATCTCGTCGCCCGTCAGGAACAACCTCACTGCCTCGCCCTCGCCCTCACCGAACTCACGCCGGAAGTGGAATATCTTCCTTTGCCACCGCCATAGCTGACTTCTGCCGCCAAGTAAGGGGGCAGAAGATCTGAACCGAAGAGTTTCACTCTTTTATTGCTTATTTTCTTTGTGTTCTTCGCTCAGGGTAATTAAAATCTTATTTTACTGCCTCTGTTGATCCATTATTTCACTTTAGATTCGCGAAATCTGTTTTTCCTTAGAGTGTCTCTCAGTCACGCACACTCATTCCTCAATCACTTGATGAATTTCACTATGCCACTCAAATTCTTCATGAGATTCCTCAATTGTGTAAATTCTCGAATCTGACAACTCTGGAACCCAAGATCAGAATGCTTAGTCAAATTCCTCAACCCACTAGTCAAATTCTTCAACTTTAAAAAAAATTCAATTTCTTCAAATCTGAGAACGCATATGACCTCTCCAAATTCTTCGCACCCATACTCTGTTCAGAGGTACAAAATGTCAGCTGATGAATCACTAGGTTCTCATCAACTTAACTCATTTGCAGCATTTCTCGAAGAAACTTTACAAGTGTCATGAGAATCTTCAAGAGTGGATATTCCTCAGCAAAAGCCTTAGTTGAAGAAAATGGAAGATGATAGGAAGCAAAAGGGAGGAAAGAAGCTTGAACAGAACACTGCAGTTAATATTCCTGAAGATATATATGCTGACTACTGCACTCCTGATGAGTAAATATATGACAAAGGAACCATGGCGAAGCGCAATATAAGGCTTCAGAAAATCGAACGAAGGTGGGCTAAGGAGTGGAAAGAATACCGCTATGAAACTCCAAAATATGCGAAGAAAATTGCCCTCAAGCCACCTTGCAAGAGGCCCCCTCGGGGTGATTAACAAGCTGCAAATCCCTCAAGCGTTGAAACAATTGAGATACCCTGATGAGAAATACAAACATTTGTCTAAGCTACAGAAGAAAGCATAAGCAGCCGTGAAGAAATTCAACGATGACTCTGCTGCTGCTGCCACTGCGACCACCTCTTCAGCTGCTAAAGGCTCTGGTACAACTATTCCTCAGAAGAAGACTCTACAGAAGAAACCAAAGGACTCAGTGCCAAAAGAGCAATTGCCTGAGAAGGATGCACCAGTGCCAAAACCTTCAACAGCACCACAGTCCTCACAGCCTTAACAGGAGCAGTTAGTTAAGCATCAGCCTGCTCATTCCAACTCCTGAGTGCCATCTTCCACGAGTTCTGCTACAAAGTCTTCACTGGCTCTCTTGAAGACTAAAATGACTGCTGGAAGAGGCATCAGGCCTAGTCCTAGCAAAGTCATCAACATTCCTTCTGCATCAGAAGGAAGTGAGGAATTTGATGATGGAACTCTTGAAGCAATCATCAGAAACAAGCAGGAACGAGTTGCACAAGCCTCAGACAGCTTTATTCCTCTTGCCATGGACCCGAAGGTTCTGCTGGACTCCATCAACCTCTGGTATGAAGATCCAAACACTCCCATTGATGACTTGAAGCTTCCCCCTGGTGTCAGTCACATGGTTGCCACCTTCATCAATGAGGCAAAATGGAAAGAACAACAACCCAAGCAAGCAAAGGCTGCTATACACAAGAAGGAGAAATTCTCAAGCAGAATCTCCTCAATCTGACACCTGAAGCTCTTGTTTTAACTCAGGCTGAGCTAAAAACTTTGACAGATAAGTACACAAGCCTATCTGATCGTCAAAGTGTCAAGGTGAATTTCACCAAGGTTGCAACAGCTGTAGTTGATGAATATAATAAGAAAGTTGCTCCTCCTGTGCAGCAAAAGCTACCTGAATCTAGCTACACGGTTGAGCTGACAGAAGAAGATGAAGCTGATGAACCTGCTACTGCGGAAATTCCTCAAGATACTGCAGCTGAAGAATCTGCTCTAGTTGAAGAAAATGTTCCGGCTGAAGAAAATGCTTCAGCTGAGGAAACTGTCAGGAGTGTGTCTGCACAAACTCCTGATGAAACTATTCCTTCACCTCAACCCTCAAAGGTGAAGAAGATGATTCCGTCTGCATCAGACATGAAGTAGACCAAAGCAGCTCAGAAAGAAGCAAAGAAGAGAAAAGCTTCAATGACCTCAGAATCCTAAGAGGCGAAGTGCCCAAAGGTCACTCAGATTGAGTCTTCAACTACGCCTGTGGATGCTATGCCTCTGAATGTAGCTCCATCCTACTCACTGGTTCCCTTCGGAGTTGACCACATCATTCCTGAAGATGATGAGGAACTAGAGGATGGTGAAGCTGAACAAATCATGGAGGAGGAAATACAAATTGTTGATATTCCTCAACCTACCATTCCTCAAAAGACCTCTGATGAAACTGTGGGTGATGATGAAACTGGATGCACCACTCTAGTTATCCATGATGACTTCTGGGAAGAAACTCATCTCTCATCAAGGTCAACTCAAATCTCTCCTACTCGTACTGCATCACAAATCCTCACTGGATCTGATGGGAAGACCTTCTGTGAGTAATCTGCTCAAGAATCAGCTGCATCAGCTGAAGATAATGCAGCGACTAATGCTACAACTGCCTCCTCCAACAAGCAAATTCCTCAAGCTGAGGAAAATCCTCAACCTGATGAAAATGCTCAGAATGAAGAAAATGCTCTTGCCGCAAATACTAAAACTCCTATTGTTCTGGTAAATACAGAAACTGCAGTGAGAGTAGATCCTCCTTAAGAATAGCAGCATAATCTTCAACCGAAGCAGAATCAACCTTTATCCAAAAGGCCAAAGTTTCAAAAGGAGGCATTTCATGAAGAACGGATGTACTTCACTGGCGCAAATCCTTATGATAAGCTTCGCATCAGGCACCAGAAGGTTTGGACGAGGAACCAGCTTAACTACTATGCTTCTGTGCTCTATGGGGGAAACAAGATATTTCAGCACAAGCATATTCCTCACTGTGACATGGAAGAAATTCCTTGCTTCACTCCAATCCTCTTTGTTCTTCATGAAGCTCTATTGCTCCTTCTCTGGAGTGACATTGGCGACTGGAACTGCGAGATCATTCTTCAGTTCTACGCCATACTGCACATCTCTGGAGACCCAAAGGATGTCATCACATGGGTTTTGGATTGGATGACTCAGCAGACGTATTACAAAGCACCTGCCACTGAATTGCTTCGAGATCTTCCAGTCTTAATTCCTTTAGAGAATGTCATGCTGATGTATGATGAACGTGAGGTGCCCAACAAACTGATGGATGTCCTCATGAATCCTTTGGCCAAGGACCAACCTCCAAGGACTCACTTTTTGGTTCAAGACTTGAAGTATGAACCACGAACAGTCTACAGAATCCTGGCCAATGTCATCGCTCCATTCAAAATCCATGATGATGAAGAAGATGTCGTAGGCATCATGAAGAATATTCTTTTCAATACCATCTATGGCATACGAATAAACCTTCATGACTTCTCCTGGGGACTTTGGCTGACAATGCACTATCGCCTTTTGACATGAAGATTTATGCATCGTGGATTATGAGATTCATCAGAAGCAGGCCAGGCATCAACTACCATGCTAATTTTCCAAATCACATCGGATATCTGCCACCAATCCGAGTCATCAAGAAAACATTTGAGCCTGTTGAAGGCAAAGACAAATCTCTGATTGATGAAGGAAATCGGCCCCTTGATGGCCATTTTCGCCAAGCAGAGTCATATTCTTCATATGATGACACTGCTACCCAAGATCCACCAAGCCCAACTGCCCAAGAATGATGAATAATAGAGAGCTACTCCTCATTCATCATCAGAAGGTCGATCACAATCACAAATGGGTCAAACGTCATTTTAGTGCCATTGTGAAAACCCTGAACGAGACTCAGAATGTCGTGAGGAAAAATCACTATTATCTTCATGAGGTGTTTGATCGTACCTGGGCCACCTTGGATCATCTGAAGACTTAAGAGGAACTTGAGGAATTGGAGTTTATTCAGGACTTCGACTGGTCGTGGCCTCCTGAAAAGAAATTCAAGCCAATTCCAGTTCCTGATCTTTAGAACAGTTCTTTTTTTCATTTTGCACTACAGAGTCAGATGAAGAACAAGAATACACTTCAACTGGTCCAAGGAAGAACCTTGTCGCCAAGAATCCTCACGCCTCCTCATAAACCAAGAAGTGAAAGTCTTCATGGGGCGTTAGTCCTCTGTTTGCCCCTTTTCGTCACTTGATGACAAAGGGGGAGAAATCTGAGTTAGTATTCAAACGGGGTCTATTTTGGTGCTTATGAACTTTATTAAGTTATAAACTGTTGGTTCTTCTGAAGTGTTTTATGTAATGAGTTGTAACTTAAGCCCGATGATACTCTGACTGTTTTGAACGTTTTTCTTCGCATGCTTATTCCTCAAAATATATTAATGCAGGCATGCTGAAATTCGTCAGATACCAATTCTCATCATGCATTCTCAAATTCCACATTTTATATGTCAAATGTATGCATGATTTACAAGATACAGGGGGTGATCTCGATGATATAAATCATCAATGTGCATCTAGTGTGAAAAGAAAATTCCTGAAAATATGCACATCTTCACGGGGAGTCTCACAGCATCTTGATTTCATATTCCTCAAACTCAGTATTTACACTTCATATTTTTGTCCCCGTTGACAACTTAACCTAATTATCATCCATCACCCAAAAGGGAGAGACTGTAAGTGCATCTAGTGCCGTTAGTGATTTTGGTGGTTTGAAGACTTATAGATTAAGTAACTAATGTGTTTATAAGTATACACAGGCTCTATAAGTCGCTAAGGAGTTTGAGTTATATGATGAATATCGACCCCTAAAAATATATGTCTTCGGCTGAAGAAATTGGACTAAGCTTGAAGACTTTGATCGCGATGAAATTACGATGAAATTGATATTCCTCATGAAGATATTGAAGATGAGGAATTCGGTGTGTCCTACAGAAAAACTGCCTGAAGACATCAAAGCGTGAAGACTTATTCTTTCTGCTTCATTTTCTTTACTCTTGAGTCTTAGGAACACCGTACTGTTAAAGGGGGTCGAGGTAATACTACGGAATGAATTTTCTCATGATACTCAACCCAAGCCTAAACCTACAAAAGCCTCAGGTGAGGAATGCGAGAGACATGAGGACTCTCAAGATTGATAGTTTCGATCGTTGTCGCGATACGCGCCACCTCATCGATCTTATCCATACCAACGGTCACAATAGTTAAGGGCATTTATGTCAAATCATGTCGGGATGCTCCCATGGTATAAATAGTCACCCCCACAACCACTAGATGGTTGGCTGCTCCGCGAGAAACTGACACTTGTCATTTAGAGCAACTAGAGTTCCTTAGAGTCTTTGAGAGTAAATCATCAAGTGAGGAAATACCCCAAACACTAAACAACAAATCAAAACCAAGTGATTGAGCAACACTGAAGAATTTGTTCTTGTGTGGAACTGAAGCCTTTTACCTTTGAGGACTGTGCATCCTCCAGACGGTTAGGCCTCATGGTCTAGAGCATCAAGCAGTCAATTGTGGATCGCCGGGTTACCGAGTTTGTGAGGGTTTGGAAGTCTGCCCTGAAGTCTTTCCATAAGTGTTGGGCGAGGACTGTGTGTCCTTAGATCAAGGAGAATACAGTAGGCACCGTGTGTCCCGGGACTGTGTGTCCTTTGGTTTCAATACCAAGCAACTCCAAACCAGACGTACGACTGTCACAGCAGTTGGAAATGCATCATCAACAACTGTCTTCATCGTGATACCTGTTCTATTTCTTCAACTCTTTTAATTCCTCAATATTGTATGTTGAAGACCTTCATTGTCACTTTTTGAAGAATTTTCTTAAGACTTTCTCTGAATTTCCTCAACATCAAATTCTTCATACCAGTTAATCTTCACCTACTTATTCTATGCCTGCATATAGTGCAAACCAATTCTCATAATCCTCATCAAGTAAACTGCTGTTGTAATATTTGCATCTTTGATCCTGTGCTATTTTCGTTGCACGTTATTGATCAGTGAGGAATTTCCTCGGCGATGAAATTCTAAAAATCACCTATTCACCCCCCTCTAGTCGATATAACGCACTTTCACTTTTCCCAAATTTGCTTGAGAGGCAACTACGGCAGTTATGACAAGTCAAATATACCCTACACATGCAGTTCTAATAGTATTGCAGCGGAAAGTAAACATGCAAGTTTAAATAGAGGAGTAAGGAAGGGAGATCAAACGCATGAGGTTGACACGACGATTCTTGGCATGGTTCCGATAGGTGCCACTATCGTACGTCCATGTTAGTGGAGACTTCAACCCACGGAGGGTAACGGCTGCGAGAGTCCACGGAGGGCTCCACCCATGGAGGGTCCACAAAGAAGCGGCCTTGTCTATCCCACCACGGCTTCTGTCCATGGAGCACTAGCCTTACTCATGGTAGATCTTCACGAAGTAGGCGATCTCCTTTCCCTTAGAAACATCTTGGTTCAACTCCGCCAGATGAAGTAGGAGGGTCCCAAGCGACACCTAACCAATCTCGGAGGCACCACCCTCCAAAAGGTAATAGATGGGGTAGATCAATGAACTCCTTGCTCTTGTGCTTGTAAAGAGAGTCTCCTCAACACAAATCTCTCTCTCACAGAATATGCATGGGTAGAAGAGGTTGATTTGGTGGAAAACAGTTTGGGGAAGCTAGAGATCAAGATTCAAATGATTGGATTGGAATATCTTGGTCTCAACACACGAGAACGTGGTTCTCTATCAAAAATGGATCTGGAAATGAAGTGTTTGTTCTAAGTTCTTCTCCCACGAATGAAAGATGGGTGAAGGGGTATATATAGGCAGCAGCCAAAATCCAAGCGTCACACACAAAAGAGCAAACTCGGTGACACCGAAGTGGACAACTTGGTGGTACCGATTAGCACTAAAGTGGTGAACTTTTGAATCTCGGAGTGACCGATATATAGAACTCGATGGCACCGAAAAGGTGACTAACGGTCAGATGGCCAACTCGGTGGCGCTGATACTCAAAATAGGAAATTCCGATTTTGTGTATCTTGGCAACACAATGTTGGTCACACGGAACTCGGTAGCACCGATGCAGTTTTGGTTGCACCGATTTGGTGCGAATGGCTAGGGTTCTGTCTTAGGTTCAAACTCGGTGGGTCTGATGTGGCAATGTTGGTGATACCTATTTTGTGAACGTGGAACTTGATAGAGTGGATATGTGGGAAAAATGACTAAGTGTTTTGGTGGCTAACTTTGAGCATTTGAGCAATCAGTTCATTTACCTCACCCCCTTTTAGTAGTATTGGCTTTCCTATGGACTCAAAAGTGATTTCTCACAAATATAAAATGAAGAGTCTTCTAGCTTGAATCTTGAGCCAATATTATTCCTTTCTTGCATCCTCGGGTATCTCCACATAAACCTTAAGCCATAGCATCTTTTGAACTTTTTCTAAAATATACTTGGAAAACACATTAGTCCAATGATGCATATGTTGTGATCAATTATCAAAACCACCGTAGGCAGCAATTGTGCTTTCATCATGTTCTCAGGTGGAGGCGGTGGTGGGGGAATATCGCCTTCTGTCTGCTCCTGGTGACCTCTAGCTTGAGCACACCCACCGGCTTCTTGCTGCGGGCTACAGTCGCTAGTGTTGGGGCTGCCGAAATTATTAGTGCGAGTAGCAGTCACCATATTGTTTGGAGCAGCCAAGTCAAAAAACTGGAATAGATGAAAGGAACAGGAACAACAGGGATTCACGCCTAAGGGGGTTGGTATAATGCAAGTGTGTCAAACAAGGGTGAAAAGACTCATCACATAACCTTAAGATAAGATAGGCGATATAGTCGCTTACGTCTTGCCTACGACAAAAGCACGACTAGCATCAAAACATAAACAAAAAACAAACCAAAATCAGACATGGTTTCATATGAACCATTACACAGACTCAACTTCGGGGATACATAGCTTATCCTACCCTAGTGGTTCTCGCACTCAAGTAGTGGAGTGCTTGGTTTCATACTCATGCTCCTCTAGGTCTTCCTCCTGGTCATCATGTGTACGGGCATCATCTTCGTAAGTGCATCTACTGCCCCTTAGAGATTTTGGTGGATTGAAGATTATAGGTGAAGGGAATGATATGTTTCTGAGTGTACACAAGATCAATAAGTCGCTGACGAGTTTGAGTTATTCGAAGAATACCAACCCCTAAAAATGTATGTCTTCGGGTGAAGACTTCGGTCATTCCTTGAAGACTTTGATAGCGAAGGAATTGCTATTCCTCATGAAGACTTTGAAGATGAGGAATTTGGTGTATCCCGAAGAAAATGCTTGGAAGACTTTGAATCTTGAAGATTTACTCTTTCTGTTTCATTTTCTTCGTTCTTGGGTCATAGGAACACCATATTGTTAAAGGGGGTCGAGGTAATACGAAGGAAAAGTTTCCTCATGATGCTCAACTCAAAACCTATACATACCAAATCCTTTGAGTGAAGCATTGATAATCTCTTGCAGCTTAGTCAAATTCTTTAGTGACGGAGACGAAGTTCTTCTCGTCGCTGAAGAAATTGCACTAACTGAGGAGTTAGGATTTTGCTAGTGCGAACTCGCTATCTGTGAGGAACATGAGATACATAAAGACATTCACAATTGAAAGATCCTACCATTGCCGCGCCGCGTGCCACCTGTCCCCAATCTTATGCACCCAACGATCATATCATTTGGGACATTAACGTCAAATCATGTCGGGATGCTCGAAATATGCCCTAGAGACAATAATAAATTGTTTATTATTATATTTCCTTGTTCATGATAATCGTTTATTATCCTTGCTAGAATTTTATTGATTGGAAACTCAAATACATGTCTGGATACATAGACAACACATTGTCCCTAATGAGCCTCTAGTTGACTAGCTCATTCATCAAAGATGGTCAAGGTTACCTGGCCATAGATAAGTGTTGTCACATGATAATGGGATCGAATCATTAGGAAAATGATGTGATGGACAAGACCCAAACTATGAATGTAGCATACGATTGTGTCAGTTTATTGCTACAGTTTTCTGCATGTCAATGTATCTGTTCCTATGACCATGAGATCATGCAACTCCCGGGCACCGGAGCAATACCTCATGTGTATCAAACGTCGCAACGTTACTGGGTGACTATAAAGGTGCTCTACAGGTATCTCCAAAGCTGTCTGTAGGGTTGGCATGGATCAAGACTGGGATTTGTCACTCCGTGTGATGGAGAGGTATCTTGGGGCCCACTCGGTAATACAACATCGCAACAAGCCTTGCAAGCAATGTGAGTAAGGAGTTAGTCATGGGATCTTGTATTACGGAACGAGTAAAGAGACTTGGCGGTAACGATATTGAACTAGGTATGGAGATACCGACGATCGAATCTCGGTCAAGTAACATATCGAAGGATAAAGGGAACAACATACGGGATTAACTGAGTCCTTGACATAGAGGTTCAACCGATAGATATCTTTGTAGAATATGTAGGAGCCAATATGGGCATACAGGTCTTGCTATTGGTTGTTGACTGGGGAGTGTCTCAGGTCATGTGTCCATAGTTCTCGAATCCGCAGGGTCTGCACACTTAAGGTTCGGTGACGTTGCGATATAGTTGAGTTATAGGTGTTGGTGACCGAAGGTTGTTCGGAGTCTCGGATGCGATACTGGACGTCACGACCAGCTCCGGAATGGTGTGGAGGTAAAGATTGATATATAGGAAATCATGTTTGGGTCTCCGAAAAAGTTTCGGGCTCATCGGTAATGTACCGGGAGTGCCGGGAGGGTGCCGGGGGACCACCGAGAAGGTTGTGATGGCCCAAGAGCCTTATGGGCTATGAGAGGAGGTGGAGAAGCCCCTGGTGGGCTGATCGAATCGGCTCTCAAAATCCCATGCGGCTAGGAGTGGAGATAAAAGGGAAAAGTCCTTTAAAAGGAAAGGAAGGAGGAGTCTCCCAAATTTGCCCACCTCCCTTGTGGGAAGGTGGATTGTTCCTTGTAGGGTTTGGCCGACAACTTATCCTTGTAGTATGGGCCAAGTCTGCCTCCTGTCCCCTCCTCCTATATATACTAGAGGTTTTGAGGGTTTTGAGACACAGAATCAACCACGCCTGCCTCTCTCTCCCACTAGTTCTGTTTCTCCTCTAGTCTAGTTCAACAGTGCTTAGGCGAAGCCCTGCTGGATTAGTTCACCACCACTACCACCACCACCACCACACCACCGTGCTGGAGAACTCATCTACCTCTCCGCCCCTATTGCTGGATCACCAAGGCCGAGATCGTCATCGAGTTGTAGGTGTGCTGAACGCGGAGGTGCCCTCCGTTCGGCACTAGATCAGGATGGATCGTGATGAGATGGCAGGACGAGCTGCGATTTCAATCGCGAAGATGTTCCACTACATCAACTGTGTTATATACACTTCCGCTTAGCGATCTACAAAGGTATGTAGATTCACTCTCCCCTCCCGTAGATGATAATCACCATGGATAGGTATTGCGTGTGCATAGGAAAAAATTTGTTTCCCATACAACGTTCCCCAACACCCGGGCTATAAATAGCCGCCCCCACAACCACTAATTGGTTGGATGCTCCGAGAGAATCTGAAACTTTTCATTTAGAGCAACCCAATCCTCGAGGACTTTGAGCAAAAATCATCAAGTGAGGAAAAGCCCCCAACACCCAAACTAAAACCCAAACACCCCAAAGTGATTGAGCATCATTCAAGAGATTATTCCTGTGTGGAGCCGGCGCTTGTTACCTTTGAGAACTATGCATCTTCCAAACAGCTAGGCGGCATGGCAAGAGCATCGAGCAGTCTATTGTGGATCACCAGGTGACCGAGTTTTGTGGGTTTGGATCTCTGTCCTGAAGACTTACCATGAGTGTTGGGCGAGGACTGTGTGTCTTTAGCTCAAGCAGAATATGGTAGGAACTGTGTGTCCCAGGACTGTGTGTCCTTTGGTTTGAATACCAAGACGCTCCAAATGAGACGTACGAGTATCACAATAGTTGGAACAGGGTCATCAAACCATTGTCTTCATCGAGCAACGAGTTATAATTCCTCAACTCTTTCATTTCCTCAATTGCATGCTAATGACTTTGATCTGTACTTTTTGAAGAATTTGACTAAAGACTTTCCCTAATTCATCACCTCAAAATTTTCACTTAAGTTATTCATCACCTGCTTATCCTGATCACGCAACGTGTGCAACATCAACCTTTCACCTCACTCTATGGACTAAGCTATAGTCGCTTTTACACATCTGTTTGAGTACTTATTCCGCTGCACTCTCTTCATGACCGAGGAATTTCCTCACTAGGAATTTCCCCAGTGATGAATTTGTAAAAATCGCCTAATCACCCCCTCTAATCAATATAAAGCACTTTCAATTGGTATCAGAGCAAGGTACTGCCTTGTTCTATGTGATTTTGATTTAACCACGTGGAGTTTTTGTTATGTCGACTGCACGTATGATCAAGGTTACTGCAGGTTGTCGTAGCTTTGAAGGAAAAGATTTCCCCTACTGGAAGAACAAGATGCGCATGCACCTTGAAGCAATTGATAATGATATTTGGTACATTGTGGAAATGATGTTCCCTCTATCACTGCCGATGATGTGAAGAGATTCAAGAAACTCAACTCCCAAGCGAAGAATATCATCTGTGGTCATCTGAGCAAAGGTTAGTATGGTAGAGTTAGTGGTTTGACCTCTGCGAGGCTTATCTGGGAAAGGCTGTCCGAAGTCAACGAAGGAGTCTCCACACAATGTAACTCTCGTGTTGATGTTCTTCGCAATCTCTTCAACCGCTTCAAGAGACTTGATAATGAAAGATGTCAGGACACCTTTGATCGCCTCACTCACATCTCCAATGAGCTTCAAGCTCTTGGAGCCAAAGAAATCACTGACCATGAAGTTGTGAAGAAACTACAACGATCTCTTCATCCATCAGTTTACCCACTGGTACTGATGATTCATGAATGAAGAGACTACAAGCTACTTGATCCTTCTGATATTCTTGAGAGACTCAATACTCATGAATTCTAACAAGAAGAGAAGAGAGACCTTTATGGACCAAGCTACACAAGACCTCGTGCGCTGAAGATAAAGGTTGTTTCCTCGTGCGAATAAGAAGACTCTGATTGTAGTCTAGGTGATCCTGAAGAATTTTGTGAGGAATTTTCTATGCTTGTGAGCAAATTCCAGAAGTTCTCAAGGCATGGCAAGTTCGGAAAGTCTTCAAGAAGAGACATGAGGGAATCAAAATCTTCATCTGAGAACAAGAAGAGAACCTGCCATAAATGCAAGAAATCTGGTCACTACAATGTTGATTGTCCACGTTGGGTGAAGAAATCAAAGAATAAGGAATACAAGGATGATAGTTCCGATGACTCTAAGGAAAATAAGAAATCTTCAAATCCCTCATTGCACAAGAAGACCAGCTTCACAAAAGGATCGGGCACTTATTGGCAAAGAAATGGATTCTGAAGAAGAATCTGAGGAATGTGATGAAGAGTAAGGTTCTAAAGTGGAGTCAGAGTGTGTTGTCGAAAGACTATCCCTTGCTACCACATTCATCAACAAGTCCATCTGCGACCTCGAAGAAAATGACAACATCAACAACACTGATGACTATGATGACGATTTGCTCCCACCTATTGCTTCATGGCAAAAGGTTAAGGTACCAAGTCACACTTCCGCTTCTGACTCTAGTGACTATGAACCTAATGATTATCAAAAACCCAGTTACTATAAACTTGCTAATATTTCCACTAAGCAACAATTATCTAACGAAAAGCTTCAAAAACTGGTAGACAAAAGCGATGACCTGTTGAGTGATGAAATGAATCGGCATCAAATCCTCACTCAAGATGTTCAATGTCTTCAGTACAGGTTTGATAGTCTTCAAGAATGTTATGGCACACTCTTGGCTGATCATGAGAAGCTTTCTTATGAACTTCTTCAAAGAAAGGAAGATCCTGAGAAGCTAAGAATGTCTCATGATGATCTTCGAATTGAAAATGTTTCTTTGCTTGCTCAACAGATTAGTACCGCTGAGGAAGATTTCATTCCACCATGTTTGAAATGCATTGAATGTGAAACTCCTAATTTCCACTTGAAACTTCAAATGCTTCTATGGCTACAAATCCTTCAACTATATCTGTGGTAACAAATTGCTCACCTTAGGAAACCACAGATGTCACTTACAAAAATGCAGGGTTGAAGGAATTCTACGTGACATGCATATACAAAAGCCTCAAAGGACATCAAACCCTTTGCGATGTACTCAAAAAGCTGATTCTGAAAAGGAACCCGAGGAAAGAGGTTATTGCCTTTGAGAGGAAACTAAATGTTGATGGGTCATACTGGAAACCTAAGCAGTATCCCAAAACCTCATGGGTTGCTGCAAAAGGACTTCCTATTGATCCATCTAGTCTAACGGGTTTTGCATGTAAAATGTCTTATTGCTCTGATGAGTCATTTGACTCAAACTATAAATTGTTCAAAAATCAGGCTGGTGAAGTATTTTCTAGATATGTTTGAACTAACTGCAGGAATGGACCACCTTTAGAAAATCTGGGTTCCCAAAAGCATCTTGGAAAGTCTTTAGGTGAATGTTGTCATGACACCACCAACGAAGAATAGGAACCCCAGATCAAATTCCTCAAGTGGACCAAAGTCTTCACGAGGATCCAATTCCTCATATGGTAAAAACTATGTTCATACTCACACTAATGCTTCTGATATCCAGGGAAACTACAAGGGACATGAACATGTGCATTATTCCTCAAATCACTATGTTCATAAGTCCGCAAAGAATTTCTCAGCCTATTCATTTCAGTACACTAACCCCCTCCTGTGAAACGAAGTGTATTAGCCTCAATGCCTCAATTCTCATATGGTGCTCGCAAAATGATAAACTCTTTATCACCGCTTCAGATGTGGGTGTTGAAGAAATCGAACTAATCACTTCTGCACATGAGGTCCCCACATGAAAGTCATCATCTGAAGAATTTGCTGGAGACGTGAGAAAATTGCTTGATAGGGTCCAAGCTAATCCCGATGAAATGATCTATCATTTCACTCATCCTTATTACATCTGAAATATATTTTATGTTCAAGTCTGATGAATTTGATATCATATTCTTCACTCTGAAGCATATGAGATGGTAAGCAGCACTAATTCATCTGCAGGATGACCAACCCAAGACCACAGAGTGGGTTCTCGACAGTGGGTGTACAAATCACATGACTGGTGAAAAAAGCCTATTGATGAATATCCCACTAACTCCATCACCACTAAAGCATATCACCGACGCTGACAAAGGTAAAAGGAAGGTATTGGGACTCAGTAAGGTGGCTATCTTGAAGGATAGGCACATGGACAAAGTCATGATTGTCGAATCCCTTGGGTTTAACCTCATGTTAGTCTCAATGTTTTTCGATCTTGATAGGATTGTCATGTTTGGGAAATATAGATGCGTGGTCATAATGGAATCTGACAAGTCCAAAGTCTTCGAAGGCATTAGGAGAGAAGACTTGTATATTGTTGATTGCTCAACCAGCCATTTGTCTTCTTGCAAAAGACTCGGAGGGATGGATGGCATCGACAACTTGGTCTTGCGGGCATGATGAATTGGCACACACTAGCGAAGAAGAAGCATGTCATTGGCATCGAAACCTTCAAATTCCTCAAGGACCATCTCTGCGGGGCTTGTGAGTGTGGGAAGATGACCAGATCCAAGCACCCCTTGAAGACTATCATGACTACTACTCATCCTTTTGAATTTCTTCATATGGATCTCTTTGTACCTACACATTATGCTAGTCTAACCAATGGAGCATCTCTATATGTCTTTGTCATGGTTGACTACTATTCTCGATATAGTTGGGTGCATATCATTCTTTACAAAACTTAAGAGCAGGAAGTCATCAAACAAGTTTGCTCAAGAGCCTCGAGGAACTTCGGCGTCAACATTGAACACATGAGGAGTGATAATGGGACAGAATTCAAGAATACATGCCTTGATGACTATCTTGATGAACTTGGTATTACTCACGAATTGTCTGATCCTTATACTCCAAAACTAAATGGCGTCGTCGAGCGCAAGAGCAGGACTCTGGTTGAAATGGCATGGACTATGCTTGAAGAATATCAGACTCCTCGCCGCTTCTGGCCTGAGCCAATCAACACTGCTTGCCACATCATCAACAAGGTATATATTCACAAATTCGTCAAGACGACTTCATACGAACTTCTCACTGATAAGAAACCCAATGTAACTTATTTGCAAACTCTTCGGTGCAAGATGCTGGATTAGAGATCCTCACCACAGTTCAAAATTTGCACCGAAAGCACATGAGGGTTTTATGCTCGGTTACGGAAAGGACTAGCACACCTACAGAGTCTTCAACAGCTACCATAACAAGGTTGTTGAAACGGTAGATGTGCGGTTCGATGAAATTAAAGGCTCGCAAAGAGAGCAATTGCATCCTGTGCCAGATAAATTGACTTCTGACGAAACTATTAAGCTCAAGGCCACTGAAGATATCATTTCTACTGAGGAACAACCTCCTGTTGAAGAAGTCATCCCCAAGAATGACAAAATTCAAGCGGGTGCACCTGAGGAAATTGCTCCAGATCAAATTCCTCAACCCAACCAAAGGCTTCAACCTACGCATGTGAGGATTGCATGAGAAGTGGAAATTGACAAAATCCTCGATGACATCAAAGCGCCAGGTCCCCTCACTCGCTCAAAATCCTCACATTTCATTAACTTGTGGGAATTCATCTTTTGTGTCTACCACAAAACCCTCAAAAGTTGATGAAGGTTTCATGGAACTTGAGTGGATTCAAGCTATGCAAGATGAAGTTCATCAATTGAAGTTGAACAACATCTGGGAACTCGTCAAACGGCCTGATGCTCAAAAGAAAATATCAACGGCAGCAAGTGGATCTACCAAAACAAGCAAGATGAGGATGGTTAGGTAGTGAGGAATAAGGCACGACTTGTAGTCCAAGGCTACACATAGGTTGAAGGAATTGACTTCGATGAAACTTTTGCACCTTTTGCTAGAGTTGAAGCTATTTGTGTATTCTTTGCTTATGCTAATCATCACAATATTACACTGTACCAAATGGATGTAAAAATTTCATTCGTCAATGGTAAGCTTCAGGAAGAAGTATATGTTTCTCAGCCCCCAGGTTTTGAAGACCCGGAGCATCATGACAAAGTCTTCAGACTCAAAAAGGGAGTCTATGGTCTCAAGCAAGCCCCTTGGGCTTGGTATGATACATTGAAGGAATTCCTAGTGAAGAAAGGCTTCAAACCTGGTTCACTCGATCGCACTCTTTTCACGAAATCCTAGTTCAAACCTGGTTCACTGTTTGTATGCCAAATATATGTGGGCGATATCATCTTTGGTTGTACTGACAAATGTTACAATGACAAATTTATCTACATGATGGGTGAAGAATATCAAATGTCCATGATGGTGGAGCTGAAATTCTTCCTAGGGCTTCAAATTCATCAACAATGCAACGATATCTTCATTTCTCAAGATAAATGAATGAACGCAAGGGTGTCAAAATTCCCATACCTACCAACGACCAACTATGTACTGACGAAAATGGTAAATATTTCGATCAGCAGGTATATCGCTCTGTGATTGGCTTCTATTGTACGTGTGTGCATCTAGGCCATACATCATACTTAGTGCTTGCATGTGTGCCCGTTTCCAAAAAAATCGAAGGAGTCACACCATAAGGCTTTGAAGCACATTCTTCGATATCTAGCTCACACACCAACACTTGTATTATGGTACCCCAAGGGCTCAAATCTTCACCTTGTTGGATTTCCTGATACTGATTATGCTAGTGACCATGTGGATCCCAAGTCAACATCAGGAACCTGCCATTTCCTCAAACGATCCTTAGTCTGTTGGTCCTCAAAGAAGCAGAACTGTGTGTCACTTCCCACTGCCGAAGCTGAGTACATTGATGAACAAAACCCTCAAGGACTACGACGTCAATAGGAAGAATGTGCCACTCTACTGGGACAATGGGAGTGCAATCAAGGTTGCATACAACCCTGCACAACACTCGAAGACCAAGCATATACAAATCCGTCATCATTTCTGTGGGATCATTTACTCAAGGGAAACATACTCATCAACCACGTGAAGACTAAAGGCTAGCTAGCTGATATCTTCACTAAGCGCTTGGATGAAAAGAGATTTTGCAAGTTGCGGAGTGAGCTAAATATCTTAGAATCTTTGAATGTTCTGTGAAAAAGGCACACATGCTAACACTGATGCAAAATTGATGATTTAGATGTGCAACACATGAAGAAACATTTTCATTCCTTAAATGAAGAATGACAGTCTCAGTGTGAAGAAATTAATGAAGAACTTGATTCTCAGAACCCTACACAATTGTATACAGTGCCCGAAATCATTGTTCTTACACGATGGGTCACACCACCTTTTTCAATTTGAAGTTCTTCGAGTTAAAATTCTTCAACATTGAGACTTTTTGCAAAATCTTCAGATTTTCAAAATCCTCAAGATTGGCAATTCCTCAAAATTTCAAATTCTTCAAAAACTTTTCTATGATGTTCTTCATTGCGTATATACTAAATAATGAACTTTCAAAGTCCTCAACAACATTCACTTATTGCTAAGTTTTCAAGTTGGTTTTCCCTCTAAGTGAATGTAATCGGACCCGTCTCCCCTCTACGCTAAGCTCGACCCAATCTATTCTCAACTCTTCACATGCATTCTATTTGACACATGTTCAAAGTCCTCACTGAGTCCTTGTCAGCTCAAGACTTTGCTAACAAAATCCTAAAAAAATTCAAACTCAAATTTTTCGAGTGTTAACGCTCAAACCGCACCAACTACCCATGATTGGATAAGCACGATCTCTACAAAATCCACCGGTTAGTACATCGGTGACGCATGTCATGCGGAGAGGAAGGGTTAGGGGCATTTCGGTCCAAAACTTTCGCAACGGACCATTTTTCACTTGAGCTATAAATAGCCCCCATACCCCCATCAGTAAAATCTCTCCCTCTCGCTCTCATCTTCCCCGCTCGATCTCTAACCTAGCGCCGTCGCTGGAAATCTTCGTCGCCGGTGAGGAACTGTAAGTGCATCTAGTGCCACTTAGTGATTTTGGTGGTTTGAAGACTTATAGGTTACGAAACTAATATGTTTGTGAGTGTACATAGGCTCTATAAGTCGCTGAGGAGATTGAGTTATTCGATGAATATCGACCCCTAAAAATGAATGTCTTTGGGTGAAGACTTTCTTCATTCCTTGAAGACTTTGATCGCGAAGAAATTGCGAAGAAATTGATATTCCTCATGAAGATATTGAAGATGAGGAATTCGGTGTGTTCTAAACACACTGAAGATATTGGAGCGTGAAGATTTACTCTTTGTGTTTAATTTTCTTTACACTCGAGTCATAGGAACATCATACTCCTAAAGGGGGTCGAGGTAAAACTACAGAACAAATTTCCTCATTATGCTCAACCCAAGCCTAAATCTACCAAAGCCTCAAAGTGAGGAATATGAGAGACACAAGGACTTTCACAATTGAAAGTTATGAACGTTGTCGTGCCACGCATCACCTGTCATAGATCTTAGCCACCCAACGGTCATATTATTAAAGGGCATTTATGTCAAATCATGTCAGGATGCTCCCAGGCTATAAATAACCACCTCCCACGAACTTGCTGGTTGGCTGGTCCGAGAGAAACTGACACTTGTCATTTAGAGCAACCCAAATTCCTCAGAGTCTTCAAGATAAAACCATCAAGTGAGGAAATACCCCAAACACCAAACCCAACCCAAAAACCCAAGTGATTGAGCATCAGTGAAGAAGTTGTTCCTGTGTGGAACCGACGCTTGTTATCTTTGAGGACTGTGCATCCTCCACATGGCTAGGCGTCATGGTTTAGAGCATCCAGCAGTCAATTGTGGATCGCCGGGTGACCGAGTTTGTGAGGGTTTGGAAGTCTTCCATGAAGACTTACCACTAGTGTTGGGCGAGGACTGTGTGTCCCTAGCTCAAGGAGAATACGGTAGGGACTATGTGTGGTGGGACTGTGTGTCCTTTCGTTTCCATACCATGCCGCTCTGAACCAGACGTACAAATGTCACAACAGTTGGAACCGGGTCATCAACAAATGTCTTCATCAAGCTATGGGTTCTATTTCTTTAACTCTCTCATTTCCTCAATTGTATGCTCAAGTCTCTCATCTAAATTGTTTGAAGAATTTGTCTGAAGACTTTCTCTGAATTTCCTCAACCTCAAATTCTTCACCTGAGTTAATCTTCAACTGCTTATCCTGTACGTGTGACCTCCAGGAAACGAATCTCTGAAATCTCGCTGAATACTTTGATGTAGTAATATTTGTGCCCCTGATTTGGTTCTACTTCCACTACACTTAGTTCATGACTGAGGACTTTGCTCACTAGGAATTTCCTCAGTGATGAAATTATAAAAATCGCCTATTCACCCCTCCTCTAGTCGATAGAACACACTTTCAATTGGTATCAAACCAAGGTACTCCCTTGTTCTTTGTGATTTTGGTTTAACCACGTGGAGTTTTAGTTATGTCGACCACAGGTATGATCAAGGTTACTGTTGGATGTCCTACCTTCGAAGGAAAGGACTTCCCCTACTGGAAGACCAAGATGTAAATGCATCTTCAAGCAATTGACAATGATCTCTGGTATATTGTGGAAAATAGTATTCCCTCCATCACTTCTACTATCTCTGCCGCTGATGTGAAGAAGTTCAAGCAACTTGACTCATAAGAAAAGAATATCATCTATGGTCATCTGAGCAAAGGTCAATATGGCAAAGTGAGTGCTTTAGGCACATCTAAGCTTATCTGGGATAGGCTATCCAAAGTCAATTAGGGAGTCTCAACAAAGCGTGACTCGTGTTGATGTTCTTCGCAATCTCTTCAATCGCTTCAAGAGGCTTAACAATGCAAGCTGCCTAGATACCTTTGATCGCCTCACTAACATCTCACATGAACTACAAGCACTCAGAGCTAGAGACATCATTGTCCATGAAGAAGTGAAGAAACTGCTACGATCTCTTGATCCATCATTTTACACACTAGTTCTGATGATCCAAGAATGAAGAGACTACAAGATGCTTGATCCTGTTGATATACTTGAGAGAGTCAATACTCCTGAATTTCAACAAGAAGAAAAGAGAGATCTGTATGGACCAAGCTACTCAAGACCTCGTGCGCGGAATGCTAAGGCTATTTCCTCATCTAAAGAAGAAGACTCGGATTGCAGTCTTGGTGACCCTGAAGAACTTGGACATGAACTTGCAATGCTCCTGAGAAAATTCCAGAAGGTCACAAAGCATGGTCAGTTTGGAAAATCTTTAAGAAAAGATATGAGGAAATCGGAATCGTCATCTGAGGACTACAAGAAAAGAACCTGCCACAAATGCAAAAAAACTGGTTACTACATTGCTTATTGTCCTCCTTGGGTGAAAGAATCAAGGAAGAAGAAATACAAGGATGAAAGTTCTGATGACTGACAAAAAAAGAAGAAATCTTAAAAATCCTCATCTTCAAAGTCCTCATCGCACAAGAAGACCAGTTTCAGAAAGGCTAGGGCACTCATTGGCAAGGAAATGGATTCTGAAGAAGAATCTGAGGAATGTGATGAAGAGGAAGGTTCTGAACTGGAGTCAGAGTCTGGTGTGGCAAACTTGCACTAGCTACCACATTCATCACAAGTCAATCTTCAACCTTGAAGAAAATGACAATACTATCTACACTGATGAATATGTTGATGACTTCGCTCCAACCTATTGCTTCATGGAAAAAGGTTCAAAGGTACGAAACCACACTTCCTCCTGTGATTTAGTGACTGTGAGCCTTATGATTACCAAAAATCCAGTTACTATAAACTTGCGAACATTGCCACTAAGCTTCATAAACTGCTAGACAAAAGCGCTGATCTGTTGAACGATGAAATGAATCGTACTCAAGTCCTGACTGAAGATGTAAAAAGTCTTCAGTCTAGATTTGATAGTCTTCAGGATCGTTATGGCACACACTTGGCTGATCATGAGAAACTTTCGTAAGAATTTCTTTAAAGGAAGCTGGATCTTGAGAAGTTAAGAATGTCTCATGATGATCTTCTAATGGAAAACGATTCATTGCTTTCCCAACAGATCAGTACCACTCAGGTTGAATTCATTCCACTATGTCTTAAATGCATCGAGTGTGAAAGTACTGTTTCTTCACCAGAATCATCAAATGCTTCTATCGCTACTAATTCTTCAACTATTCATGTGGTATCAAATTCTTCACTGGAGGAAACCACAAATGCTACTGATGAAAATGCATGGTTAAAGGAATTACATGTGAAATGCATATACAAAAGTCTCAAAGGGCATCACACCCTTTGCGGTGTGCTCAAAAAGCAGATTCAGAACAAGAACCCGAGGAAAGAGGGCATTGCCTTTGAGAGGAAATAGAATGCTGATGGATCGTACTGGAAACCTGAGCAATATCCCAAAACTTCATGGGTTGCTGCGAAAGGCTTTGCATGTGAAATGTTCTATTCCCCCGATGAGTATTTGACTCTAACTATAAATTGTTCAAAAATGAATCTAGTTAAGTATTTGCTCGATATGTTGGAACTACCTGCAGGAATGGACCATCCGTGAGGAAAATCTGGGTTCCCAAAAGTTGCTAGGAAAATCTTCAAGTGAATGTCCTCATGACACCACCAATGAAGAACCAGAATCCTAGATCAAATTCCTCAGGTGGACCAAAGTCATCACGAGGATCAAATTCCTCAAATGGTCAAAATTATGCTCGTACTCGCACTAATTCTTCTGATATGCAGGGAAATTACAAGGGACATGAACATGAGAATTATTGTAAGTGCATCTAGTGCCCATAGTGCTTTTTTGTGGTTTGAAGACTTATAGGTTAAGTAACTAATGTGTTTACAAGTGTACACATGCTCTATAAGACGTTGAGGAGTTTGAGTTATACGATGAATATTGACCCCTAAAAATGTATGTCTTTGGCTGAAGAAATTGGTCTTATGTTGAAGACTTTGATCGCGAAGAAATTGCGATGAAATTGATATTCCTCATGAAGATATTGAAGATGAGAAATTCGGTGTGTCCTGAAGAAAAATTGCCTGAAGACTTCGTAGCGTGAAGACTTACTCTTTCGGTTTCGTTTTCTTTATTCTTGAGTCTTACGAACACCGTACTGTTAAAGGGGGTCGAAGTAATACTACGGAATGAATTTCCTCATGATGCTAAACCCAGGCCTAAACCTACAAAATCCTCAAGTGACAAATATGAGAGACATGAAGACTTTCAGAGTCGAATGTTCTAACCGTTCCCGCGACACATGCCACCTCACTAATCTTATTCACACCAACTGCCACGATATTAAAGGGAATTTATGTCAAATCATGTGGGCATGCTCCCAGGCTATAAATAGCCACCCCCACAACCACTAGTTGGTTGGATGCTCCACGAGAAACTGACACTTGTAATTTCGAGCAACCGAAATTCCTGAGAGTCTTTGAGAGTAAATCATCCAGTGAGGAAATACCACAAACACCAAATCACAAAGAAAAGATAAAGTGATTGAGCATCACTCAAGAATTTGTTCCTGTGTGGAACTGAATACTTTTACCTTTGAGGACTATGCATCCTCCAGACGGTTGGCCATCATGGTCTAGAGCATCCAGCAGTCAATTGTGGATCGCCGGGTGACCGAGTTTGTGAGGGTTTGGATGTCTGCCCTGAAGACTTACCACGAGTGTTGGGCGAGGACTGTGTGTCCTTAGCTCAAGGAGAATACGGTAGGGACTGTGTGTCCCGGGACTGTGTGTCCTTTGGTTTCAATACCAAGCCGCTCCAAACCATATGTACGACTATCATAGCAGTTGGAACTGGATCATCAACAACAGTCTTTATCGTGATACGAGTTCTATTTCTTCAACTCTTTCAATTCCTCAATATTGTATGTTGAAGACTTTCATGATTTCTGTTTGAAGAACTTGTTGAAGACTTTCACTTAATTTCCTCAACATCAAATTATTTATACCAGTTAATCTTCACCTTCTTATTTTGTGCCTGCATACTGTGCAAACCGATTCTCATAATCTTCATTGAGTAAACTGCTGTTGTAATCTTTGCACCTCTAATCCTGCGCTATTTCCGCTTCCGTTATTCATCTGTGAGGAATTTCCCCAAACGGAATTTCCTGAGTGCTGAAATTCTAAAAATCGCCTATTCACCCCCCTCTAGTCGATATAACGCACTTTCAATTGGTATCAGAGGAAGGTACTCCCTTGTTCTGGGTGATTTTGGTTTAACCACAAGGAGTTTGAGTAATGTCGACTGCAGGTATGATCAAGGTTACTACAGGATGTCCTACCTTCGATGGAAAGGACTTGCCCTACTGGAAGACCAAGATGCACACGCATCTTTAGGGTATTGACAATGATCTCTGGTACATTGTGGAACATGGCATTCCCTCCATCGCTGCTACTCTCTCTGCCGCTGATGTGAAGAAATTGAAGCAACTTGATTCTCAAGCGAAGAATATCATCCGTGGCCATCTGAACAAAGGTCGGTATGACAGACTGAGTGCTTTGGGCACAACAAAGCTTATCTGGGATAGGGTGTCCAAAGTCAATGAAGGAATTTCAACTCAGCATGACTCTCGTGTTGATGTTCTTCGCAATCTCTTCAATCGCTTCAAGAGGCTTGACAATGAAAGGTGCCAAGATATCTTTGATCGCCTCACTGACATCTCAAATGAACTACAAGCACTGGGAGCTCGATACATCACTGACCATGATGTTGTGAAGAAACTGTTAAGATCTCGGGATCCATCATTTGATACATTGGTTGTGATGATTCAAGAAAGAGCAGACTATAAGATGCTTGATCCTGCTAATATACTTGAAAGACTCAATACTCATGAATTCCAATAGGAAGAAAAGAGAGATATGTATGGACCAAGCTACTCTAGACCTTGTGCGCTGAAGGCCAAAGCAATTTCCTCATCTGAAGATGAAGACTCGGATTGGTGCATTGGTGATCCTGAAGAACCTGGACAGGAGCTTGCAATGCTCGTGAGGAAATTCCAGAAGTTTACAAGACGTGTCCAGTTTGATAAATCTTGAAGAAGAGATATGAGGAAATCAAAATCTTCATCTGAGGACTACAAGAAAAGAACCTGCCACAAATGCAAGAAATCTGGTCACTATATTGCTAATGGTCCATGCTGGGTGAAGGAATCAAAGAACAAGAAATACAAGGTTGAAAGTTCTGATGACTCGAAGAAAAAGAAGAAATCATCAAAATCCTCATCCTCAAAGTCCTGATCGCACAAGAAGACTAGTTTCAGAAAGGCTCGGGCACTCATTGGCAAGGAAATGGATTCTGAGGAAGAATCTGAGCAATGTGATGAAGAGGAAGGTTCTGAAGAAGACTCAGAGTCTGATGTGGCTAGTCTTGCACTGGCTACCACATTCGTCAGCAAGTCAATCTTCAACCTTGAATAAAATAACAACGCTATCTACAGTGATGGCTATGCTGATGACTTTGCTCCAACATATTGCTTCATGGCAAAAGGTTCAAAGGTACCGAATGACACTTCCTCCTATGATTCAAGTGACTGTGAACTTGATGATTATAAAAACCCCAGTTATAGTAAACTTGCCAGCATTGCAACTAAACAACAAAGTGACATTGAAAAGCTTCAAAAACTGCTAGACAGAAGCGATGACCTGTTGAATGATGAAATGAATCATACTCAAATCTTCATTGAAGATGTTGAAAGTCTTTAGTCCAGATTTGATAGTCTTCAAGATCGTTATGGCACACTCTTGGCTAATCATGAGAAATTTTCCTATGAATTTCTTCAAAGGAAACTTTATGTTGAGAAGTTGAAGATGTCTCATGATGATCTTCGAATGGAAAACAACTCATTACTTGCTCCACAGACCAGTGCCGCCCAGGTTGAATGCACTCCACCATGTTTCAAATGCATCGAGCGTAAAACTTCCAATTCTTCACCAGAATCATCAAATGCTTCTATTGCTGCAAATTCTTCAACTGTTGCTGTGGTATCAAATTCCTCACTTGAGGAAACCACAAATGTTACTGACGAAAATGTAGGGCTGAAGGAATTGTATGTGATAGGCATGTACAAAAGTCACAAAGGGCATCAAACCCTTCGCGATGTGGTGAAAACCGGATTTTGAACACGAACCCGAGGATAGAAGGAATTGCCTTTTAAAGGAAACTGAATGCTGATGGATCATACTGGAAACCTGAGAAGTACCCCAAAACCTCATAGGTTGCTGCTAAAGGACCTCATGTTGATCCTTCTAATCTAATAGGCTTTGGATGTGAATTATCCTATTCCTCAGATGAGTCATTTGACTCAAACTATAAATTGTTCAAAAATCAATCTGGTCAAGTATTTGCTCGATATGTTGGAACTAACTGCAGGAATGGACCACCCCTGCGGAAAATCACGGTCCGCAAAAGTTGCTTGGAAATTCTTCAGGTGAATGTCCTCATGACATCACCTGTGAAGAACCTGAACCCAGATCAAATTCCTCAGGTGGATCAAAATCCTTAACTGGTCAAAACTATGCTCGTACTCGTGCTAATGCTTTTGATATGCTGGGAAATTATAAGGGATATGAATATGAGCATTATACCTCAAATCATTATGTTCATAAATCCACAAAGAACTTCTATGCCTATTCATTTGAGTACTCGAACCCCCTACTGTGAAGAGAAGTGCATTAGCTTCAATGCCCCTTTCTCATATGGTGCTCGTAGGATGATGAATTCTTTGCCACCCCTTCAGATGTGGGTGGTGAAGAACTTGAACTAATCACTTCTGCAGGTTAGGTCTCTAGATGAAAATTATCATGTGAAGAATTTGCTGGAGACCTGAGGAAAATGCTTGATTGGACGCAAGCTAAAATTGATGAAATAATAACTTTTCACACGTCCTCAAATTTACTATTTATGATGAAATTCCTATCTGATGAAAATAAAATCAAATTCTTCAAATCTGAAGCATATGAGATGGTAAGCTATACTAATTCTTCTGCAGGATGACAAACCCAAGAGTGTTGAGTGGGTTCTTGACTGTGGTTGCACAAACAACACGACTGGTGATAAAATCTTGCTGATGAACATGCCACTGACTCCATCACCAAGGAAGGTATTAGGACTTGGAAAATTGGCTATTTCCAAGGACATGCAAATGGACGAAGTGATGCTTGTCGAATCCCTTGGGTTTAACCTCATGTCAGTCTCTATGCTTTGTGATTTTGATATGGTTGTTATCTTTGGAAACTATAGATGTGTAGTCATCATGGAATTTGACAGATCCAAAGTCTTCGAAGGCTTTAGGAGAGGATATTTATACATTGTTGATTTTTCCACAGATCCTCAACCAGCCACATGCTTACCAGCAACAACCTCAGAAGGCCGACTATGGCATCGAAGACTTGGTCATGCAGTCATGAGGAATTTATGCACGTTGGTGAAGAAGAAGAATGTCATTGGCTTCGAAACCGTCAAATTCCTCAAGGATCACCTCTACGGTGCTTGTGAGTTTGGAAAAATAACCAAATCCAAACACCCCTCGAAGACTATCATGACTACTACACGTTCTTTTGAATTGCTTCACATGGATCTGTTTGGACCTACTCATTATGCTACTCTAACCAATGCAACACCCTTATATGGCTTTGTCATCGTTGATGACTATTCTCGATATACTTGGGTGCATATCATTCTGTATAAAACTGAAGTGCAGGAAGTCTTCAAACGATTTTCCTCAAGGGCTTCGACGAACTTCGGCTTCAAGATCAAACACATCAGGAGTGATAATGGGACATAATTCAAAATAACTAGCCTTGATGATTATCTTGATGAACTTGGTATTACTCATGAGTTATCTGCTCCTTATACTCCTCAATAGAATGGCGTCGTTGAACGGAAGAACATGATTGTGGTTGAAATAGCACGGACCATGCTTGAAGAATATCAGACTCCACGTCATTTCTGGCCTGAAGCAATCGACACTGCTTGCCACATCATCAACATGGTATATCTTCACAAATTCCTCAAGAAAACCTCATATGAACTCCTCACTAACAAGAAACCCAATGTAAGTTATTTCAAAGTCTTCGATGCAAAATGCTGGATTAGAGATACTCACCATAGTTCAAAATTTGCACCTAAAGCACATGAAAAGGATTTGCACACCTACCGGGTCTTCAACACCTATCACAACAAGGTTGTTGAAACTGTAGATGTAAGGTTCGATGAAACTATTGGCTCGCAAAGAGAGAAATTGCCTCCTGTGCCAGACAAATTATCTCCTGAGGAAGCTATCAAGTTCAAAGCTACTGAAGTCATCGTTCCTACGAAGGAAATTGATGAATAAATCGTCCCCAACACTGATGAAATTCAAGAAGATGCACCTGAGGAAATTGCTCCAGATAAAATTCCTCAGCCCAGACAAAATCCTCAACCAAGTCATCCAAGTATTGAGAGGAGAAGCATTAGGAGGTTGCTACGGTTCCAATGGGGGACAAAGGAGGGCCAGAGCGGCCTTGTACTCGGGGATTGCCGGAGTTCCGATGCGGCGGATCCGAAGCTCGATCTCGGGTTCGGGAGCTTCTAGCGAGGAGTGGGTGGTTTAGATGCTCGATTACGAGCAATAGGACGTCTAAGAGGGGGAGAGCTAGGCCCGGGGCGGTGTTTTATAGTCAGGGCACGGTCCACCAAGAGCTTGTGCATCGGCGAGATCGTGGTGCTGCGAGGGGGAGAGGGGGAACTTGGTTACACGTCTTCGGTCTTTGTGAACATGTTCTGGGGTCGGGAAGAGGACGGGCGGGCGCCTTCCGAATGAATTGGACGGCAAAGGTCATGCGTCACAGGGAAAAAAGAAGGGGAGAGAGGAGGGGCCCGGCGTGGCACATGGCCTCGGTAGTTGAGGGCATCTCGGGAGACAGATGGGCGGGGCACGAGCTAGTTGGGGCTGGCCGCCCTCAATGGAGGTGCACACTGTAGCGCATCCAGACTGCAGTTTTGACATGCCAAGTCATGGTGGCGCGCTCTGGCACATTCCACCTTGTCCACTACTGTCTTGGGGCAGTGGAGATGCTCCTTGGATGCCCTGAAGCTGAGGGGAGAAGTAGTGGTCAAAGGAAGAGGGGGAGAAATCCTGTGCAAGGGTGAATCAGAGGGTTAATTGGGGTCTTTACCCACCCCTAATGTTGAACCAGAGCGGGATCTCTTTGTTGCAGATGAAGGGCAGCATTGGGGGCTTGTCGTAAGAATTTGGAGTGAAGGAGAATGGTAGAACGGGTGAAAGCAGCAGCTTTACCAAATCACCAGAAGATGTTTGATGCTGGTTTGGGCAAGATAAACCTCACCACTTGTAGTTATATTTAACATGACTATTTGATGGTCAAAATCAGTCGGATTCACCAAGTTTGTGCTCATTTTAGCAAACTTCACATTGTAAACATGAAAAACCCTAGAAATTGATAGAATCAGATTTCTGTGGACCTAGGTGATCAAATGAATACCCACATATGCACAACTTGGTGTAGCACCCTTATTTGGGTGTTGGATCTCTCTTGTAAAGTTTGGGATCAATTGGATAAACTTGGCAATGTAAAGTTGCTCAAATTTGGTTCTGGACACAAAGGGTTTTGGGATTGTTAGGTGGATCAAATCAACTTGGATTGAGATGAAACTTTGCAGGGTCACCACATTTATCATGTGTGATTTGCTAGAGTTTTCCTGGAATTTATTGGGAACATTTCTTATGAAAATATTTCAAAAGCTTGAAATAGGCAGGAAGGGTTTTGAGGGATTTTGTCCATTATTTTGAGCATGAGCATGTGTTGAAACAATTATGTATGGAAAATATATGTACACCGAGTTTCCCTAAAGTTTCTCAAATATTTTTGAAGTGATAAAACAATTTTTCCTTATGAAATACCATTTCCGGCTCCAGAAAAATGTGTTTAAATAAAATAGGAAAATAACTTTTAAAATCATTATTTTATGTTTTGGGAAACATTTATGATATTAGGTTCCAAATAAAAACTTTCGGGTAGGGCATCTCTCCTAAATTGGGGACATCCCGTGCAAATCCGAAATCATGGGTTTTGGAGAACATAAAATAATGAAATGTCTTTTGTTAAAATAATAATTTATCAAAATGGTTTTCTCATTCTATTCACACGACATGATCATTGGGTAAGGGTTTTAGAGAGGATAACAACTCAATCAGTCACACAAGAAAGTTGCGAGAAAATCAACCATCACAAGCATGCAAAAAAGTTTTAAATGGCTCTAGTTTTTATAAAAATAACATGTGGCAAAAGTGGTACAAACACATGTCGTCACACTACAAGGGTGCGTGCGTGCGACAGGGAGCTACACAGGAGGCAAGGCATGAGCTTTGCTCGCTCCCATAGTCGTTCTTGGCGGGCTCGTTGGGGAGAATGACAACGACGATGCAAGGCCCTGTGTAGGCATGACAAGAGGGCGCGCGGAAAACACAATTTGTAGACCAAGGGGAAAAGCGCATACACTGCGACATGGCCAGAGCATGAAAGGCTCCACCTTTGCAGGAACCTCGCGACTTTGGTTGGGGATACAAAAAATGGGTAGGCCCATGAAGGGTCGAGATACCATAATAGTATGGGGTCCACACATGAGGTGGGCCCGAAACAATACATACATACTATCCACTCGGACAACGGTAAACTACTCGGCCATATGTCTCACTCGGATATGCGAAGACCAGCAAGACAGTCGGAGCATCATACTCATATTGGAGGATTTGTAGTGGGCTGTCATCATGGCACTAATGATCCATCTTGTAACATAGGAGGCGAGGGGTGACACACTCTATATAAGCCACCCCCACCACATAGCTCAAGGACTAGCTTCTTCTCCCCCTGCGGGCTCATTCTTCCCCTAGAACTCTAGTTCTCTCTAGTCTCAGGACTTAGCTAGGAGATCTGTTGTTCTCTCTCTCAAGTATACCATGTAACTCATGTCTGTGGTAGATAAAACAAAGCCTCTGCGGAGTATGAGACGTAGGGTTGTTATCTCCACCGCGGGAGGCCTGAACTTGGTAAAACCACCGTGTCACACATTTGCATCTCAATGGATCATGCTCCATTATCCCATCCGTTTCTAATGTCGGAATCATCCACATGACATTTGGCGCCAACCTTGGGGTATCGCGTCTCTCGAACCATGATGTAGATGGTTCTTTCATTCACCTATGTTTAACTTCATTTTCATGCAGTTCATACCATTCATCTCCGTGAGTAATGAAGAATAAAATAAAGAAAAAAGATACGTCTCTATTCGATGATGCAGAGGCACTAGCCTGGTCGGCAGCGCATGCCTTCTCCGCCCGGCCACTTGATCTACAACGGCTTCCACGCCACAAAAGCACTGGCCTGGTAGACAGTGCAGGGCTCCTCCATTCGGTCGCCTGCCCAACGGCAGCCTCTGTGCAGCGGGGCTTCCCTGGCCGATAGCCTGCTCGATGACCATGTCCCCGACTATGGAACTACCCCGCCCACTTGATTGCTCGGTGATGAGGTCCGCGGCAGTGGTGCAGGTCCAACATGGCACGGGCGTGCGACAGTTCCTTCCTCCGGCATCAAAGGTTGAGTGGCAAATTCGGCAAGTGTGCACACAAACGACAACCCCTCTCCTCCTCCTGACATTGATGGCTTGGTGTGGCAATCTCTGCAGGGAAAGCGCAGACCGCCACGCGACAGCTCTCCCTCCGGCTCGGTCGTGGGCTGGCGACGCTCTTGTCGCTTCAACTAGTTTTCTGGATCGATGGAGTAAAGCGCATTGAGCTCGTCAACCTCCCGTCCTGCTCGTCTGTGCATCCTCTATCATGAAACATGGGTGGTCACCTCCCCGTTGATAAAGTGCACATGCAGGTTGCACGAGAAGAAAGAGAAGGGAGTAAATCAATTCTACGAGGAGTTATTCGGCTTCCTTATTAAGCGCTTCATCAGGTGAGCCACCAGGTACTCGTGCATGCATGCATAATGTTATGAGGAGTTATTTGGCTGCCACTTTAAGCGCCTCACCAAGTGAGCCAAAATAGCATCCGTGCATAACTTTACGAGGAGTTATTTGGGTGCCTCATTAAGCGCCTGACCAAGTGAGCCAAATAAAACATCCGGTAATCCCGCATGCATGCATAACATCTTTAATCGTTACCAATTAGCATATGTACGCAACACTTAATCCACCCAAAAATATTCGTTGGTACATTTGCTACTAACTTGTACAGGACACTTAATCCACCCAAAAATATTCGTAGCTACATTTGCTACTAACTTGCATGGTCATTCGTCCGTCATCGTCTTCGAACAACAGTTTACTGAGACGGACTGTCCATTCGAGCTACTAACATGATGACATGCAGAAATTATTTTAGATGAATTTTGCATACAGATGACTAACATGCAGTGACTCGGCCGCCCTACATGTCGTCGTTCAGTCGGACGCGTCGTCATCACTCGGTCGCTCTCCGTGTCGTCGCTTAGTCGAACACCCGTCGTCAGCACTCGGTCGTCCCGCACGCTGTCCCTCAGTCGGATGCGTCATGAGGACTCGGCCGCCCCGCGCGCCGTCCCTCAGTCGGATGGATCGCCATCACTCTGTCGCCATGCATGCCATGACTCACTCGGACGCGTCGTCAGCACTCGGCCGCCCCGCGCACTGTCCCTCACTCGGATGCGTCGTTAGCACTCGGTCGCCCCGCGCGTCGTCCCTCAGCCGGATGCATCGTCATCACTCGGTCTCCCTGCACGTTGTTGCTCAGTCGGACGCGCCGTCATCAATCTGCCGCCCCGTGCGTCGTCCCTCTGTCGCACAGCTAAGTCATTCTTCACTTCAACACTACATTTTGTTAAATAATCGTTTCTGCACTACTGAATGTTAAGTAAGTCACACATGACGTTTTCTCGGAGTGCACACCACCGAGTGTACCTCTACACTCTATTGTTTATTTTCATGTTGGAACACTTTACTTACACTTCATTTGGGTCCAGAACTCAAACGAGTTCAGCCGTGTCCTTCACGCTTTTAGACTCTTGCTGGTTCCGGACCAGTAAGAACCTGGCAAACCTAGCGGGTGTCTAGGGGTGTAATTTACACAAACCATTTCAGCAAACTCATATTACTTTGAAATTTTTTACGTTGACTTGTGCTATTTTTTACGTTGACTTGTGCTATTTTTACGTTGACGTGTGCTATTTTTACGTTGATTTGTGCTATTTTTAATATACAGGTTTTCACCTAATTAGGCCGCTTGACGCGCCGTCACTCGGCTGAGCGCGTCTTCATCGCTTCGTCGCCTAGAGCGTCGTCACTCGGTTGGATGCGTCTCCATCATCCGGCCGCCTCGCGCCGTCACTCTGCTGGACGCGTTTCATCACTCAGCAGCTCCGCGCATCGCCACTCAGCGAGACACACCGTCCTCACTCGACCGCCCGGCATGCCGTCACTCTGCTGAACACTCCATCAAAACTCGCCCGCCCCATGCGCCGCCACTCTACTGGACGCGTCGTCATCACTCGGCAGCTCCGCGCATTGCCACTCAGTCAGATGATCCATCGTCACTCGACCATCCTGCATGCCGTCCCTATGTCGAACGAGTCATCAGCACTCGGTCGCCCCGGGTGCTGTCCCTCAGTCGGACATGTCATCATAACTCGGCCGACCTGTGTGCCGTCGCTCATTCGGACGCATCGTCACTCGACCGCCCCTCGCACCATCACTCTACTGGACGCTCCATCGACACTCGGCCATCCCGCGCACCGTCACTCTGCTGGACCCATTTTCATCACTCGGTAACTATGCGCATCACCACTCGGTGAGACACGTCTTCATCACTTGGTCGCCCCGTGGATCGCCACTCAGGCGGACGTGTCTACTTCGCTCGACCGCCCCCGTGCGTCATCAGACAGCTAAGTCATTCTTGAGACACTCCATTCAATTAAATAGGTATTTCTGCATTATCGAGTGGCACGTAAAGTCGTGCACAACATCCACGCGCAGGCCACTCCATCGAGTGTACCTGTGCGCTTTGTTATTTCTTTTTATATCGGAACACTACACTTCCTATTCATTTGGGTCCAATATCCAAAACGAGTTCAGTAGGATCCTTCACTTTCACAAGTTCAGTCGGATCCTTCACACTTTTAGACTCTTCCTGATTCCGTACCAGCAAGAACCTGGCACACCCAGTGGATGTCTAGGGTGTAATTTACACAAATCATTTCAACAAACATCAAATTACTTCAAGAAATTTTTACGTTAGCTTGTGTCATTTTTCATACACAGGTTACCCGGACCCCTCCATGCGCCATTCTCGATGACATGATCGACTCGGACGTCCCGCGCGCCATCACTCGATTGGATACCTCCGCGACAACATTCTCGACTAGGCTGCCCCGCGCGTCTTACTTGACCGCCCTGTGCGTCACCACTCAGTGAGACATATCTACCTCACTCGGATGCCCCGCGCATCACAACTGTGTTGGATGCGTCTATATCACTTGGTCGCCCCGCCTATCACCTCTCAGCCAGATGCATCTACTTCACTCGGATGCCCCGCGTATCGCCACTACGTGCGGTCTATTTTCATCACCCGGCCGTTCTACACGTCGTCACTCAGCTGGACACATATACAACATAACCATGAGTGGGTGAATGACTTAGCCGCGAACCTGATTTCACCTAAGTTCTAAACTACTTCGAGTACAGACATGCTCCACTCTCGGGGACTTAGCTGCGATTCCATATCGCCTAAGTTAGAAACAACTCCCAGTACGGACATGCTCCACACTAGAGGACTTATCTACGATTCCGTATCGCCTAAGTTATAAACAACTCCGTGTATGGACATGCTCCACACTCAGGGACTTAGCTGCGATTCCGTATCGCCTAAGTTAAAAAGAACTCCGATCACGGCCATGCTCCATACTCGGTCACTTAGCTGTGATTTCGTATTGCCTAAGTTAAAAACAACCCTGAGTACCGACGTGCTCCACACTCGGATACTTAGCTGCGATTCGGTATCGCCTAAGTTAAAAACTACACTCGGGGACACGACCTTGATCCAGAAATCATATAAGGAAGACTCAACAAACATTTAGCATGACGAGCACTAGAAGACTTAAACCCTCTGCCAGACTCATCTAGTCCGACAGAGGCTCGGGGACTACACCCAGTGGGTGCACTGAGCGTGCCCCCACTGGAAGAGAAATACAAAAAATAAACATTCTGCTTGGTCAGGTCCAACAACAACATTGAAGTTCACAAGACTCGAACCGACTACCAGCGATAAGTAAGAGTCTAAGGGGCTACCGTTGGGGATAAACAAAATGGGTAAGCCCATTAAGGGTATAAATACAATAATAGTATGAGGTCTACACATGAGGTGGGCCCAGACAAATACATACATACTATCCACTCAGACGACGATAAACCACTCGGCCATATGTCTCAATCGTATATGCGAACACTAACAAGGCAGTCGGAGCATCATACTCATAGTTGAGGTTTCGTAGTGGGATGTCATCATGGCACTAATGCTCCATCTTGTAACATACGAGGTTAGGGGGTGACGCACTCTATATAAGCCACCCCCACCACATAGCTCAAGGACTAGCTGCTTCTCCCCCTACGGGCTCATTCTTCCCCTGGAGCTCTGGCTCTCTCTAGTCTCAGGACTTAGCTAGGAGATCCGTTCTTCTCTCTCTCAAATATACCATGTAACTCATGTTCGTGATAGATAAAATAAATCCTCTCCGGAGCACGAGACATAGGGCTATTATCTCCATCGTGTGAGGCCCGAACTCGCTAAAACCATCGTGTCACCCATTTGCATCTCGATGGATCATGCTCCATTATCCTTCCCCTTTCTAATGTAGGAATCACCCCCACGACAACTACGGCCCGGACCTACAGGTGGTGCAATGGACCAGAGGTCGGGAGGGAACTACCTCAACTACCTAGGACATGAAGAGGAGGTCAAGGACGGGATGGAGATGCTGGGAGGATCGAGGGAAAACCGGTGCACCTCGGATTCGAGCGCCGGGAAGAAGATGGCGACAATGAGGGACCTCTGGGATTGCTGGTGTCGCGTGCATAGAGGAAGAAGATGGCACGGGCTCCAGGGCTTCGATCCATGGTGGGAGGGTGGTCAGAAACGAGATGGAGACACTACCACAAAAATTAGCTCAAGCTTGGCAGGAGCATGGCAGGCAGGTCGACGACACAACGTTGACTAGCCTTACCTGGCGACGGCGATCAGAAGAGAGGGGAGGAATGGATCGAGGGTTGTCAGGGATAGGGTTAGGATAGGTTTTATAGGGCTCAGGAAGTCGGACAACCATTAATTCGATGAGGTCAACGACGTGGCATTCTAGATGAGCAAGGATACACAGGAGGGAGATGACACTGCGCTCGTGGGCTGCATGATGAGTTGTGCTTCTGCGCTCGTTTGCAGGGTGCTTGGCCACGAGGAGGAGAAGGCTATGGTAAGCCCTCTCCCTCCCTGAAAACCATTTCCTTTTTTTTAAAACAAAAAATTGTAAAAGATCTCATAGAAAAGAGATGAAGGTTTTGGGAGAAATAAAATATGTTTTTAGATCACAAAAATATGACCTATTTAATAAAATTGGTTTGGATATTTTTGGAGATAAAAAAACTCAAGTTTGAATTAAAATCAACCTTGAGGCATTGGTGAATACAACCAAATCAATGTTAAATAGGATGAAACTTGGAGGAGTATTTGATTTCAATAAACAAGAGTTTTTGAACAAAGGTGAACATTAAAACATGGTAGGGCGGTACACTTGCAAAATAGAAAGAATTAATTAGAGAGAAGGGGGTTTTCATCAAAAATAACTTGAAGGTGATTTAGCCCTTCTAGCACAACATACAAGGCACCATACCACACACTTAATCAAGATCAAATGATGAAACAAAATTTAAAATGAATGATATGATGCCATGATGCATGAGAAGATAAGATAAAAGTGAAAGTCATGAGCACCAAATCTTATTCAGTCAAATCAAAGTGTCATACACACAAGGTTATACACGGAATTGCTACAAGGAATGCACTTGTGTTGTTACAATCTCCCACGCGACAACAGGATCTCGCCCCGAGATCTAGGATTGAAAGAACTCGTGATATTCGGAACGGAGAAAGTCCTCACGTTCCCAAGTGGCTTAATTATTGAAATGGTGTAACCAATTCACTTTGAGGAATTTGATAGACTTGTCGCAAGTCTTGCGCTCATTCTCTTCAAGAATAGAAAGTGGATGCTCATGATAAGAAAGGTCTGGCTGGAGATCAATGTCTTGGAAGTCAAAAATGCACTCAATAGTCTTGAAACACTTCCGGAGCTGAGATACATGAAAGACATCATGCACATTCGAGAAAGTTGAAGGGAGCTCGAGTTCATAGGCAAGGTCACCTCTTTTGCCAATAATCTTGAGAGATCCCATGAAACATAATGCAAGCTTCCCTTTGATGCCAAATCGTTGAGTACCCTACATGGGAGGTACCCGAATATAAACAAAGTAATCGATTTGGAATGCCAAGTCATGATGCTTTCTATCATAGTAACTCTTCTGACGGGATTGAGCAACATTGAGATTATCCCGAATGACATGACACATTTCTTCTGCTTTAGTGATCATGTCATTCCCAAGAATTTGACGATCATCGGTTTGAGGCCAATTGAGCAGGGTATGGTACTTCCTGCCATAGAGATCTGAATCGGCCCTTGTCTGAACTTGCTTGAAAACTATTGTTGTAGGATAATTCAGCAAACAGGAGGCAGTCTTCCCACTTCATGCCGAAAGAGATAACACATGCCCTAAGCATGTCTTCAATAATTTGATTGAATCTCTCCACTTGACCACTTGACTAAGTATGGAAGGCTATACTGAAACAGACCTTGTTGCCCATTGCAGTTTGGAAAGAATCCCAAAACTTGGAACTAAAGATGCTTCCTCGGTCTAAACATATAAGCTTTGTAACACCGCGCAAAGAAACTATCCTTAAAGTGTATAGCTCTGCCAGCTGAGCTGTTGATACGTCCAAAATGCATCACTATTTTGTATCATAATTTGTCTCTATTCATTTTTATATTTCACATTATGATGTCTAGTTATAGTGTTTTGGCTTATTTTACATAGTTTACAACTTTCCGGTGCCCAAACAACAGACGCCGGATTCAGTGGAGCAAATAGAACGAAGAGTTACCATATCAGAACATCTCCAACTACGCTGAAATTTACGGGGAAAGAGTTTCCTAATAGATCACGAAGACAGGCAGAAGAAGGGTCGGAGGGGGGCCACACGGCACCCAGGCGACCTGCTGGCGGGGTCACCCCTAGGCCGCTCCCAGAGGCCGCCTGGGTGGTGGGTCCCGCCTTTGATGCTCTATTTGGCCTATATGATCCTCGTGACCTAAAAGTTACGGGGACAGAAGTTTGTTCGGAGTTCCGCCGCTGCTCCGGGGCGGAAACCTACAGAGAAGAAAAGACCTTTTCGGCGGGCTGATTCTGTCGGGGAGAACTCCTCCCGGAAGGGGAGATCGTCCACATCGTCATCACCATCATCACGGGCATCATCGAGATTATAATCACCATCATCATCATCACCAGCACCATCTCCATCTTCACCCCATGTCACCTTACAATTGCAATCGGAGTTGCACCTTGCACTATTCATCACCTCTACTCTAGCGGTGTTGATTACTCTTTTGTGTTAAATGCTATTGAGTTTTGTTGGAGAGTTATTGTTATGACCAGATTGTTCATCATATTTTCATCACCTCTGATCATGATTAATTTTATGTCTTGTGAGTAGTTACTTTAGTTGTTGAGGACATGGGAGAAGTCTAGTTGCTAGTAGTCATATGATGTTGAAGTAATATGTGTTGATTGATATTTAAGTTATTGTGTTATTCTTCTAGTGGTGTTATCTCAACGTCGACTACATAACACTCCGCCTTTTTAAGGATCTAGGGGATTGCATCGTGTATAAAGAATGCTTATGGTGGGTTGCCAGAGTGACAGAAACCTGAATCCCAATTCGCATACTTTAGCACAAAGGAGTATTGGATCCTAAAGCTTATCGTTATTGTTAGGCTTTGCCTTAATTTCTCTCTTGTATTTGCAGACGCTTGCAAGAGTGATTAATCATAAGAGTGTACTTGTCTTAGCCTAGACGATGCACTAGTTAAGATCCATCCACATAACACTTATCAATACAAAACATAGTACTAGAAAGAATATGGCGAAAGCACTTTACTATCTCTCCCGTGTGTCCTCAGGAAACCCTTAGTATTTATAAGTTTAGTCCCTCGGCTTATCCCTTGTGTTCAAAAGGATTGGGACCCTTGCTGCACCCTGTCACCATTTACTTTCCCTGCATTTATTTCCTTGTTGCTTATACTAGAAAACACATAAAAAGTTACCTTTCAGTACTTGCAGTTATTCCTTGCTCAAGATTGCTTGTCAATGCCTTCTTCTCCTCGTTGGGTACGACACTCTTACTTACAAAAGGCTACGATAGATCCCCTACACTTGTGGGTCATCAAGACCATTTTCTGCCGCTGTTGTGAGGAAGTGTAGCGCTATTGGTAAGGAAACCTTTACGCTGTACGTGCTGTTTTTATTTTACTGTTTCCTCTTTTTGTCCCTATGGACAACTCTGCTCTTGGTTTTTTGCTTCTGGGGAACCACCACAACGCTATTGTGGTGGAGAATCCTCCTCCACCTACTGAAATTGTTCCATTTAAAATACCAATTGGTATTATTGGTTGTGTCTTGGCTAATCGATATACAGGAGATAGACATCCAGGTGAACACTAGCTATATCTTTCACAACTATGCTCCTTATTTAAGCTTGCAGGTATATCGATGGATTTTGTTATGAGAAATCTATTCTCTCTATAATTAGAAGATAAGGCTTTGGATTGGTATAGGCTTCTTGATTACTCTCATTTACTAAATTGGCAAGATCTTATGCCTCTCTTTTATGCAAAGTTTTATCCTCTTCATGAAATACATCGAGACATGAACTATATTTATAATTTTTGGTCTCGTGATGGAGAAAGCATCGCTCAAGCTTGGGGGAGATTGAAGTCCCTAATGCTCAAATGTCCCAATCATGAGCTCTCCAAGGTAATTATTCTTACAATTTTTTATGCAAGGCTTTCTTGTCAAGATAAAGGCATGCTTGATGCCTCCTCTATTGGGGCATTCTCCAACAAAAGCACTGAATCTTGGTGGGATCTTATTGAAAGGATCCAGAAGAACACTGAAGATTGGGAGATTGATAAAGGTATTGAACCCATTATAAATTATGAGCACGATTACATTTAGAGCTATGTGGAAACTGATTACTTCAATACCTTTTGTGCTAAGATTGGTCTTGATTCCCAGCTTCTAATTGATTTTCGTAAAGACTTTGCCTCCCATATTGATTCTTATAAAAAGAGGGAGGATCAACACCATAAACCTTTTAGGGAAGTACCTATTGATATCAATGTTGTTGACCCTATCTTGCGTGCAGTTTTATATGGAAAACCCCCTTTTGCCGCAAGGATGAGGGAGCATTCTTTTGTCACACGCATACTAAATAAAAGTGAAAGAATGACTGATGAGCATGAGGACCTGATTAAGGTCGATCCTCAAGTTGCATTAGTCAAGGATCTTGTTACTAGTAATATTGAGGATTCCAATATAAATTTTTGTACTGTTTCTACTAACCTTGTTACAGCCAAGAATAAAGGCCTAATTTCAGGTACTCCAGTTGTATCTGCTGAAATAGGAGATCATAATTATTATGGGCTATGTGATTTGGGATCCAGTACTAGTGCCATTCCTTTTTGACTTTATCAAGAGATCATGAATGAGATTATACCATGTGAAATTGAAGATGTTGATGTTACTATTCATCTTGCAAACAAAGAAACTATCTCTCCTATTGGAATTGTGTGAGATGTTGAACTTCTATGTGGAAAGGCAAAATATCCTACCAACTTTCTAGTACTTGGTTCAGTGCAAGATAGTTTTTTCCCTATTATCTTTGGTAGGCCTTTTCTCAAAACTTGTGGAGCTATTATAGATTGCAGGAAAGGAAAAGTATCTGTTGAATTTAATGGTGAGCCATATGAATTTAACTTTTCTAAATTCTCGATGCAAACTCGTGGTACTGATTTGCCTAGTAATGATAAACTTATTGAAGAGATTGATTCTATTGTTGTTCCTCCTAACGATCATTTGTAGCAATTGATGGAGTACCATGAGAATGATATGCATATGCAGGAAAGGAATGAGCTAGATGACATATTCTTGAGACAACCTGCTATCCTGAAGCATAACCTTCCGGTTGAGCCTTTGGGAATTCTATCAAAACCAAAAGAAGACCCGGTGTTTGATCTTAAACCTCTTCCCAATACGCTCAAGTATGCTTATTTAGATGAAAAGAAAGTATATCCTGTTATTATCAATGCTAACCTTTCAGGATATGGAGAAGAGCGATTATTGGAAGTCCTTCGTAAACACCGAGGCGCTATTGGCTATACCCTTGATGATCTTAAGGGGATTAGTCCATCTATTTGTCAGCATAATATCAATATTGAGCCTGATGCTAAACTAGTTGTTGATCATCAATGACGGTTGAATCTGAAGATGAAGGATGTTGTGAGGAGCGAAATCCTCAAGCTTCTAGCACATGTATTATCTTCCCTATAACTGATAGTAAGTGGGCAAGTCCGGTACATTGTGTTCCCAAGAAAGGAGGTACGACTATGGTTCCTAATGATAAGAATGAACTAATACCTCAAAGAATTATTATTGGATATAGAATGTGTATTGATTACAGGAAGCTGAACAAAGCAACCAGGAAGGATCACTACCCGCTGCCTTTGATCGACCAAATGCTTGAAAGGTTATCCAAAAACACTCACTTTTGCTATCTTGATGGGTATTCTGGCTTCTCTCAAATTCATGTTAACACTGTCGATCAAGTGAAGACCACTTTTACTTGTCCCTTTGGTACTTATGCTTATAGACCTATGCCTTTTGGTTTCGGCAATGCTCCTGCTACTTTTCGAAGGTGTATGTCTACTATCTTTCGTGGTTTTGTGAGGAATTAGTGGAGGTCTTCATGGACGATTTCTCCGTTTATGGAACCTCTTTTGACCATTGTCTCCACAACCTTAATAAATTTGTGCAGAGATTGAGGAGACAAACTTCATACACAACTAGGAGAAGTGCCACTTCATGGTTAATGAGGGAATTGTTCTTAGACACAAGATTTCTGAAAAGGGAATCGAGGTGGACATGGCAAAGGTCGAAGCAATCGAGAGGATGCCTTATCCAAAGGACCTTAGAGGTATTCGTAGTTTCCTCGGTCATGCTGGTTTCTACAGAAGATTTATTAAAGACTTTTCTAAGACTTTGAAACCCCTCACTAATCTTATCCAGAAGGATATTCCTTTTGTGTTTGGTGAAGATTGTAAGGAAGCCATCGAAGTTCTTAAGAAATCTTTGATAACTGCCCCTATAGTCCAACCACCTGATTGGAATTTGCCTTTTGAAATCATGTGTGATGCTTGTTATTTTGTTGTTGGAGCTGTGTTAGGACAAAGGGTTGATAACAAATTTAATGTTATACATTATGCTAGCAAAACCCTTGATATTGCTCAAAAGAATTACGCTACTACTAAGAAAGAATTTTTAGCGGTAGTGTTTGCTAGTGATAAGTTTAGCCCTTAAATTGTTGATTCAAAAGTCATCATTCATACTGATCATGCTGCTATTAAGTATATTATGGAAAAAAGGATGCCAAACCAAGGCTTATCAGATGGGTCCTTCTTCTTCAAGAATTTGATTTGCAGATTGTTGATAGGAAGGGAGGAGACAACCTTGTAGCACACAACCTTTCCAGAATGGAGGACATACCACATGATCCTATTCCAGTCAACGATAGTTTTTCTGATGAACAGTTAGCTGTTTTGAAAGTACAATCTAATTCCGATCCATGGTATGCAGATTATGCTAACTTTATTGTTGCAAAGTTTTTGCCTCCAGGTTTAACATTCCAGCATAGGAAGAAATTCTTCCACGACTTGAGGCATTACTTTTGCTATGATCCGCATCTTTTTAAGGTTAATGGGATCGTGAGGAGATGCATACCGGAGCATGAGCAGAAGGATATCTTGAGACAATGTCATAACAGTCCTTATGAAGGACATCATGCCGGTGAGAGGACCGCACACAAGGTTCTATAGTCAGGTTTTTATTGGCCTACTCTCTTTAAAGACGCTAGAAATTATGTTTTTTATCTTGTGATAAGTGCCACAGAGTTGGTAATATTAGTAGGAGAAATGAGATTCCTATGAATTATTCTCTAGTCATTGAGCCTTTTGATTGCTAGGGTTTTGATTTTATGGGTCCTTTTCACACAAATACACTCACATCTTAGTGGTTGTTCATTATGTGACCAAGTGGGTGGAAGCAATCCCCACTAAAAGTGCTCATCACAAGACATCTTTGAAAATGCACAAGGATGTAATCTTCCCTAGGTTTGGTGTACCTAGGTACCTCATGACCGACGTAGGATCGCATTTTACACATGGTGCTTTTAGAAAAGCTCTAGCCAAATATCTTCTTAATCATAGAATTGCTTCACCTTACCACCCTGAAACAAGTGGGCATGTTGAGCTCACAAATAGAGAGATCAAGTTGATCTTGCAAAAGACAGTGAACAGTTCTATAAAGGACTGGTCCAAAGGGTTAGGAGATGCTTTGTGGGTGTATAGAACTGCTTACAACAATCCTATGGGGATGTCTCCATATAAGATGGTCTATGGCAAGGCATGCCATCTACCTTTAGAGTTAGAGCACAAAGCTTTCTGCGATGTTAGAGAGCTTAATGCTGACCAAAGCTTGCTGGTGAAAAGCGTCTCATCAACTTGAGTTCTCTAGATGAGTAGAGAAGTGAAGCTGACGAGAGCGCAAAAATGTTCAAATAAAAGGTAAAGAAGTGGCATGATAAGAGAATTTTGAAACGTGAATTTAATGTTGGTGATAAAGTTTTGTTGTATAGATCTTTCCCTACTTCCCTGTGGAAAGGGCTAATCTTTTATTTTTATGTTGTGTTACTAAACCTACTTTATTCTATCCTACAAAAGAGCAGACACTTTATGTTGACAAAGATGCATGCATTTATATTGTTTCATTGAGAATTGTCATATCACAACCTTGTTGACAATATCATTAAGATGAGTAAGTTGTTTGTTAAGCCTAGCTAAATCAAACATCTTCCTTTGTATTAGCGTTTTCACTTCTTGATTAGTAACATGTTCTTCAAAAATCTTCAATCGATCTCATCAAAATATAAGAGGAAGAGCCAAAGTTAAAAGTTATTAGTTGTTCTTTGACCAAGGACATGTTTGCCATGGTTTCATGAGTTTCCTTAGCCCTACTTTTGATTGTGATTGATATTACTCTTTCATATGGGCCTTATGAATTGAGATTGCTCTTGAGGATGGTTGAGTTATCTAGAGAAATTATGGTGCTTCTTGTCCGTATTCTTATTTATTGACACTTCACTCTCTAAACTTGTGGACAAGTTTACCGAGCTCAGTATTCGCTTGGGGACAAGCGAGGTCTAAGCTTGGCGAGTTGATACGTCCAGAATGCATCACTATTTTGTATCATAATCTGTCTCTATTTATTGATATATTTCACATTATGATGATGTACTTATAGTGTTTTGGCTTATTTTACATAGTTTACAACTTTCGGTGCCAAAACAGCAGACGCGGGATTCAGTGGATAAAATAGCACGAAGAGTTACCATATCAGAACATATTCATCTACGCTGAAATTTACGGGGAAGGAGTTTCCGAATAGATCACGAAGACAGGCCAAAGAAGGGCCGGAGGGGGGCCAACAGGCACCGAGGCGACCTGCTGGCGCGGGTCACCCCTAGGCTGCGCCCAGAGGCCGCGTGGGTGGTGGGTCCCACCTCCGGTGCTCTTCTTTGGCCTATATGATCCTCGTGACCTAAAAGTTACGGGGACAGAAGTTTTTTCGGAGTTCCGCCGCCACTGCGGGGCGGAAGCCTACACATAAGAAAAGACCTTTTCGGTGGGTAGATTCCACCGGGGACAACTCCTCTCGGAAGGGGAGATCGTCCTCATCGTCATCACCATCGTCATGTGCATCATCGAGATCATCATCACCATCATCAATATCACCAGCACCATCTCTATCTTCACCCCATCTCACCTTACAATTGCAATCGGAGTTGTACCTTGCACTATTCATCCCCTCTACTCTACCGGTGTTGATTACTCTTTTGTGGTGAATGCTATTGAGTTCTGTTGGAGAATTATTGTTATGACCAGATTGTTCATCATCTTTTCATCACCTCTGATCATGCTCTCTTTTATGTCTTGTGAGTAGTTACTTTAGTTCTCGAGGATATGGAAGAAGTCTAGTTGCTAGTAGTCATATGATGTTGAAGTAATATGTGTTGATTGGTATTTAAGTTATGGTGTTATTCTTCTAGTGGTGTTATGTGAACGTCGACTACATAACACTTCGCATTTTGAAGGACCTAGGGGAATGCATCGTGTATAAATAATGCTTATGGTGGGCTGTCGGATGACAGAAACATGTACCCTAGTTCGCATACTTTTGCACGAGGGAGTATTGGATCCTAAAGCTTATTGCTATGGTTAGGATTTGCCTTAATTTCTCTCTTGTATTTGCGGACGCTTGCAAGAGGGATTAATCATAAGAGTGTACTTGTCTTAGCCTAGACGATGCACTAGTTAAGATCCACCCACATAACACTTATCAATACAAAACACAGTACTAGACAGAATATGGCGAAAGCACATGACTATCTCTCTCGTGTGTCCTGAGGAATGCCTTAGTCTTTATAAGTTTAGTCCCTCGGTTTATCGTTTGTGTTCAGAAGGATTGGGCCACTTGCTGCACCTTGGCACCATTTACTTTCCCTGCATTTATTTCCTTGTTGCTTATAGTAGAAAACCCATAAAAAGTTACCTTTGAGTACTTGCAGTTATTCCTTACTCCAGATCGCTTCTCAATACCTTCTGCTCCTCATTCCATTCAACACTCTTACTTATCTAAAAGGCTACGATAGATCCCCTACACTTGTGGGTCATCAGCTGACGATGACCACAAAGATGGCATCGTTGCTTCCCTTGGACCTAGGAAACCCAATGACAAAATCCATGTCAAAGTGATCGAATTTCCACTCGTGTATAGAAAAAGGCTGAAGAAGAGCCGCTTGACGTTCATGTTCCGCCTTCACTCGGCAACACACATCACACTCGTTCACAAACTGAGCGATCTCACATTTCATGCGAGTCCGCCAGAAAGTTTGTTTGAGATCGTGATACATCTTAGTACTGCCTGGATGTATCAAGAGGAGAGAATTGTGGGCTTCGTCCATGATAACTTTTCTAAACACTCCTTTTGGAACCACCAAATAGTCCTCGAAGAACAAAGTGTCTTTGTCACCAACACAGAAGCACTTATACTTGTGAATGCTATTTGCCAACCCTATCTTCACTTTCTTCACCATAGCATCAAGAAGTTGAGCTTGGCGGACTTAGTCTTCCAAGGTAGGAGAAATTTGAAGCTTGGCAAGATATCCTTGAGGAACTACTTGAAGGTTGAGCTTCCCGAATGACTTATAGAGATCAGGCTGGAATGGCTTGAGAATGAGATTATTGTAGTAAACCTTTCTGCTCAAAGCATCTGCAATCGCATTTGCTTTGCCTAGAGTATAGTCAATGCTTGGATTGTAATCTTTGATCATCTCCACCCAACGTGTTTCACAAAGATTGAGATTTGGTTGAGTGAATACATATTTGAAACTCGTGTGGGTCGGTGTCAAATTCAACCTATCTTCCCAACAATAGGTGTCTCCAAGTAACTAAAGCATGGACAACTGCTACCAACTCAAGTCGTGAGAGGGGTAGTTCTTCTCACTAGGCTTCAACTGATGAGAGGTATAAGGTAGCACTTTCTTGTCTATCATGAGAAAATCATCAAGCCTTACAAAGATGCATCACGAAAAACTTGGAATGGCTTGGAATCATCAGGAGGAGTTAGATCCGAAGCTGAGGTGAGCTTCTCCTTGAGTGTATTGAAAGAAAAATGACACTCGGGAGTCCTCACATATTTTATGCTCTTCTGAAGAAGGTTGGACACAGGCTTAGCAATCTAGGAGAAGTTCTCAACAAGTCTTCTACAAGATCTTGCAAGCCCGAGAAAGCTTCAAAGCTGCTTGACATTCTTAGGAGGATCCCATTTGACAATGGCTTGAACCTTTTCAGGATCCACCTTGATGCCCTCGGTAGAGATGATATGCCCAAGGTGCACCATTTCATTGAGCCAAAATTCACACTTTCAGAACTTAGCATATAACCTATGCTCTCTTTGCTTATGAAGCACAAACCGAAGATGTTCTGCATGTTCTATCTTAGTCATTAAGAAGAGTACAATGTCATAAAGATACACCAAGATGAACTCATTCTCGAAGGGAGAGAAGACGAAGTTCATTATGCAAGAGAAAGTCGGAGGAGCATTTGCAAGGGCATCACTGCATACTCATAAGACCCAAAGTTTGTCCTAAAAGAAGTCTTGGGAATATCTTCAACACGAATACGGATTCGATGATGGGAACGTGCTTAGAGAAAATGTTGGCCCCTTTTAATTGCTAAAACAACACGTTGATGTTGGGAAGTCAATACTTGTTTTTGATTGTATTTTTGTTCAATGGATAGTAACCGACACAAAGACAGTCCTTGCCATCTTTCTTCTTCACAAAAAGGACACTACAACCCCAAGGTCAAGAACTTGGTTGATCAAACACAAACGTTCTTATTCATCTAGCTGCTTCTTCAACTCTTTCATCTCTTCAGGACCAAGTTTATAAGGAAGCTTGCAAACTGGTTCAGTTCCAGGCTCGAGTTCAATCACAAACTGTACAAGTGGGTGAGGAGGCATTCCTGACAATTCTTCTGGAAAGACATATTCATACTCACAAACGACAGGAACTTGACAAATGGCTGAGATTTCACCCATCTCACTCATAGAAAATAGACGAACCGTGTCATCGCGAGGAGCGAAAATGACCAAGTCTTCGGAAGGGTGAGTCAATTTGACTTCTTTGGCTGCATAATCAACATAATCCTTGTTCATCGCAAGAGAATCCATGCCAAGAATTAGATCGATATCGGTATTGTGGAGAGAAATGGGAGAACCTAGAAAAGAAGAATTGCCCATCTTGATAGAAACATTTGGGGTTTCCGTTCTTGCATGCATGAATTTTCCCGGAGAGACAACCGACAATGTCCTAGGTAACTCCATCGCATTAAAATTATGCTTGGATGCAAATGGTCTAGACATGAATGTATGGGATGCACCGGTGTCAAATAAAACCTTTGCGGGAATAGAGTTAACAAATAGATTGCCCATTATCACTTCATGGGACTCCTCTGCTTGAGCTGAATTGATTATGTTCAACCTTGCTGACTTGGGATTATGCTTCACTATTGCATTGCCTGGGGGATGATCGGAGGAGGAGGCGGAAGACGCCGCTGGTTGGTACACTTGTTGGAGTAGTGACCCTTATGACCACACTCGTGACAAGTAACCTCTGAGAGCGGGCAGAAGTGAGCTGGAGGAGCTCCTGACTTAGGCGCTTGAGACTTCTGCTGGAATCCTGGGTTGGGTTGGTGGGAAGATCCACAACCACCACTCTGCTTGAGTTGCCGAGGAGGACAAGCGGAATAAGTGGAGGAACCCAATACTTCTGCTGCTTGGTAACAATCTGAGGTGAGGATGAAGATGAATGAGAGTCTCTAAACAACTTCCTTGAATTATCGACCCTGAGTAGAGCTGACTCGGCCTTAAGAGCCAAGTTATAGAACTGATCAAACTCTGGGGCCTCGTGGAGTGCAAGAGGAAGCTAAAGATCTTACTTGATACCACCTCTGAACTTATAAATATTGCTCTTCTCATTAGGAATGCTTCTTAGCATAGCGGGCAAGGTTCTGGAAGTCGATGTTATACTGATAAATAGACGAGCTTCCCTGCTTGAGATTTCTGAAATTCTCACGCATGCCCTCAACAAAGCTTGAACGAATATGATGAACTCTAAAGTCACGGAAAAATTCATCCCAAATGATCAAACGGCCACCTCTGGAATCCTTGAGCTACAGCCTCCACTCTGCTACCTGACCTTTTAGTTGTAAAGTTGCAAACTTGACATAGTCCTCAGGCCTCACATTGCTTCACTAAGAATGCTTGTTCATGTCACGGAGCCAATCATCCTCATCAAAAGGCTGATCACAACAAATGAAGGACTTGGGCTGATTTGCAAGGAACTGGCCGAGAGAAGCGATCTACGACTGGTTGTTGAAATTCCCTTGCTGGCCTCGATTCCTTTCTTGCATCATCGGAAGCAACTTCTGAGTGTTCGCATTGGTCACGGCCATCGAAGCTTGCCAGGCCTCCTATGGAGGAGGAGAGGGTGGTGGAGGGACTGACTGCTCCCCATCACGACTCGGATTCTGGCTAATTGCTGGAGCCATCCTCGAGATGGACATGCATATACACCACAGATGAAAAGATGAAGTTGATAAGCTGAATCAAAGGCTTTTAATATAGTAACATGTAGTCTTGTCAATTTGCATTCAAACTAAAATTAGTAAGAGTGCTTCCATAGATTAGTGACGGCATCATAAGATTTGAAGGTAACTTGCAACTGATAAGTTTTTTAGCTAGAATTCCTTGAACAAATGTATATCCCGACATACATTCGATGAAATAATTTTCCTAGGTGACTACTTGAATTCCCACCTAAGAATTTCCGAAATACTACTTGGTTATGCTATCAGGTTGCGGGTCTGGGAACCTACTCAATGTAATCAGCTGCACGACCTTTCCTGCAATTATAAACACATATCCAACAAGTTCCACAAACTCATCTACCTCAAACCTTTGAAACAACAACGATACCCGACCTGGTAGATCATCTGTGCTATCACCACCAGTACTTGGTAAAAGTCATGGCACTATTAGCCACCAAGAAAAGTATTGAAGCATTTTGATGTCCGCGTCTTGAGATACTAAGGAAGGTGAACGATAACGATGAGCGCAAAAACCCTTGGAGCTCTACTCCTCGATAACAGGACGCATGAAGTTAGAACTCGGTCACATCTGCATCATATAGGTTTCAAAATACTTGTGTGTCCCTAAATTATTTTTGAGAGAGAAGAGCTTAGAATCAAAATTCCTAAGTCATAATTCCTCACCAGAGTAGTGAAGAGGAGTAAAAATAATCCTACTCTCTGATATAGCTATACTCAAAATAGTTTTTCACTCGACTCGACTCAACCAAGTTTGAACAAACAAAGGCTCCTATGGTCGTATGGCTCTGATTACCAACTTGTAACATCCAAGTTGTGACACTATATGTATTTGGGGATGAGGCCTTAATATGGATAGAGATGCATCTTGATGTTTCGCAAGTAGAGAAATCATTGCAAATACATTTAAAGAAGAGATGAGTATATGGATTGGCTTACGCTCGCCACATGCTAAATTACAAGTCATACAACACTTATTCAAACATCCAGATGACAGGGTCCGACTATGGATGAAAACAAACGCTCAAAGTAATGAGTATGTCTTGCTGTCCCAGGAGACGACCAAGGACCCTCTACTTGTCGGGGTAAGTCATGTACAGGTGCGTGCTCTCCTCATCGTACTCCCACTTGAGTTGTGGATCATCATGTGTCTCAGGATCTGCGGTATATGAACCTGTGGTGTTGTAGTAATCTGTGAGCCACGCGGACTCAACAATCTCGTGACCAAGATATCAGGAGTAATTAAGTCAATGGGTGAGGTATGGTAAGGTGGTGAGGTTGCAGAAGTGCTAAGTATTATTTGGTGGCTAGATGATGTTCATTAAGGAATAATGTGGGTGGTCTACGGAAAATGGTCGCAAAATAGTTATGATCAAGATGTGATCCTGAACAACTACCTACGTCAATCATAACCCCACCGTGTCCTCTCTCGAAATAGAAACTCACGAGCAGAGACAGTCACGGTTATGCACACAATTGGCATATATTAATTGAGTTTACTTCAACTTTTCTATAACCGGATATTAAACAAATTTTCAAGTTGCCACATAACCACGGGCATGGCTTTCCGGAAGATTTAACACTGCAAGGGAGCTCAAACTATTCCATCACAAACGATCACAAGTTGTCTTGGAGAGAAAACCTCAACCTCGAGACAGCCCAAGGTATCCTCGATATCCGAGTGCACAAGACATTCGATAAGAGTAAAACAAATCCAGCAGGACTGCCCGGCAGGCTAGATCCCAATAGGATCCGCATGTATCTCTTTCTCAGGGCACTACCACATAGGCTAGACGTCGAGTAGGATGAAACCCGGGGTGACCAGCGGGAGCCAGCCATCGCTTGGTTCGTACCAACACTCATGAGGAGCACCGGCCCGGGTTGTTTATTAAGATCCTCACGGTAGCTATTCCCTATGCATTTTATTAAATTGTTTAGAAAATGTAAAACCAATGTTGGGCCTTGCTGGAAGAGTCTTAACTCAAAACGAATTATCAAGGAGGTACCCATAACAACCCCAAGCGTGTTAGGAACGCTCAATTTGGAACATAACACCGGTAACCGGAAACTAGGGCGACAAAAGCGGAACAAAACACCGAGCAAAAGGCCAACCTTCCCCCTTTACCAAGTGATAACTGCATTAATCTAAATAGCAATAATAAGATGATATTTCAAATATCCATGTCAACACATGGATCATCATGTACCTGCAACTAGCAACACTATAAGAAGGGTTGGGCAAGCGCTAACTTAGCCAATAAATGTTTGCTAGGATGTGGAGGTCTAGAGGCTTTCATGGAATTTTGGGAGGATTGATATTTAGTTGGTAGGCAGCGATATTTAACGAGAGAAACAAGAAAACTAATCATAACAAAATTAGAAATGATGTCAAGGTCAATGATCATGTTGCTTGGCACTTCTTCTGGGGGATAAAACTCTTGCTCTTCACGAGCGTTCTCAAGAGGATCCTCGGTCTCGTACTCGATACCTGACACTGCCCAATATACAATACACCATCCAATGAACACACAACTATGACACGATGCTCAAACAATATGATGTATGAATATGATGTGAATGAAGCATGGCAATGCTACACTAGTCATCTTTTTCATGCAATTATTTAGTCATCATGAACATGGAAAAATGAATGTGTCATGAGAAAATGATACAAATGCACGTAAAGAATGTCGCAAACCGAGTTACGGATCCCTCGGAACTCTCGCTACAAGGTACGGAAGGCTACAATGATAAACAAAATTTGAGAGATGCGATGGAAAATTCCTTGGATTTCCAAGCATGCCACTGAATTGGGAATGAAATTCTAGGTGGAATGGACCTAAATATGATGCAAAATCAAGGGTTACAACTCTCATAAGGTGCAAAACAATTCTACAAGCAATCTGTCCAAAAAACAGCACCATGTCACTTTGCATGCACAAAAACTAACACCTACAGCAGGCTTACAAGCTCAACCAAGACATGGAGATGAAGTAAACATGATGCACAAAAAATCATTCAGATATAAACATGGATAACAACAATGATCAATGGCAATGAAGCTCACAAGATACCATAAAACATCACAAATTATGACTTACTGAAAATATCAGTTATACACAATCAATGTTATCATGAAGACATATTGGCATCAATGAAACACTATGCTATAGGACTTTCATGGCTTGAAAGTTAACAGGGTGATAGAGACTAACAAATACTATAATTAACACCAACTAACGATGTGCTAATACTGCATAGAATCAGTGATAGCATCGAATCAACAAGGCATAGTGAACTTAGCAAACTCTCAGACTTAGCCAAATTTCACAAGGTGAATTCACAGCAGTTACATGAGCATGGCATGTTTGACTTGAACAATGGCTATGATTCAAAACCTATACTACAAAGAATTGGCACAACTTAACAGAGGGAAACATGCGCTATCATCTAGACCATTGCACCAGCACAAAAAACATATAGAAGCTTAGGAAACCACATGGAAACACAACTACTTGCTAACAGTTTTCAAACTTGGTCATATTTCCTTCTGCCGAATTAGTAACATTGACATGGCATGTTGACAACAAGAATGCCACAAGTAGACAAGGTGTCATGACAAACAAAAATACCAGGGCCTAGTACCCCAAACACATCACAACCTTCATGTTCACATGTTTTCCAAAGGGTGCTAGTAATGCTGAATACAAAAAGAACAAAAGGGTATCATTGTGAAAAATAACATGCACACCAACTAGCTCAAAAGATGAAACTAATTCCACAATTGAAATATATGTATTTTTCTACCACAAATTCATATATTACAAGCTTATGTTACAATAGACAAACATCCCACGAACCACAAACAAAATCCAATCGTCTAGGTGTAACCTAGTATATGCGAGATTTGATATATGCCCAATTAGGTCATTTCCACAACTGGAAACCAACCCAAAATGGCATGAATACTAAACCGGGAATAAACAGCAAAACAAAATAAAACAATTATACATGGGGGTCCACTGGTTAGTGGCCCTAAAGGCCTTTGGTGGATGACAAGAGGGGTCCACATGTGAGCTCTCAAATAAACAGAAAAATGGGGGGAGCAGTATTGTCACACACTGTTTTCACATCACCTTGTCTCTGGTGTCTTTCTTTCAAAATTTGGTATAAATTTGAACTTTTAAGTAAATGCCATGAGTGCCTTGACTGTCATTGTGTGTATGTGTGCTTGTGAATAGATCTCTAAGAACAATTTTTATAAAATATTATTTCCATAAATATCCTTTTTAATTATTTTGGTAACAAAAACCTTGCTTTCGGGATTGCACTACAAGTTCCTGAATTGAAGGGAGTGCCTTCACCCAAAGATTGTAATCTGGTTCTTATATTAATTTAACTCTTCCAAACCATAAAATAATTATTTTTAAAGTAATTTCTCTATTTTATTTATATTTCCTTTTCTAAGGCCAGAAATGATATTTTTGAGTGAAAAATTATTTTTCTACCTTAGAAAAATCTAAGAAAAATTGGGAATACTCACATGACATATATTTTCCATATATAAGAGTTTCAACCCTTATCCCTGTTTAGAATATTAGAACAAACCTTTGGAAACCAATTCTGTGTGTTTTGACCTTTTGAAACATTTCCAAAGAAAATATTCTCTATATATTACCAGAAAATGATAGCATGTCCGACATGCTATATTTGGTGATCATGCCAAGTTTCACCATCATCCAAGGTGATTTGAGTCATCAAATAATTCAGAAACCCTTTCTGTCCAGAACCAAGTTGGAGCAACTCTACATTGCCAAGTTTCTCCATTTGGTCTCAAACTTTGTAGGAGTGCTCAGTACCCCAAATAAGGAGATCATGCAAAGATTTGGATTTGTGGGAATTGATTTGCTCACATCTTCTAACAAGATGGCAGATCTGCCCATTTGTCGATATTTTCAAGTTTACATTGTCCAACTTGTCCAATGGAGCTCAAATTTGGTAGAGCCTCCTAATTATATCCAAAACCAAATTATGTTAACTCTCAATGTATCTGAAGGAGGTTAACTTCCCCAAACATGCATCAAACAACGTCTGCCAAATTTGAAAATCAGCATCTAGCACCCTCCAAACTTACTCCCTTCACTCCAAACTCATGACATAGACTTCCACACATACTCCCTTCACTCCAAACTCATGACACAGACTGCAGGTGCCACTCCTCAACTGCCAACGAAAGGCCCAACACAGGTTCAATGAGAGGGAGCCAAAATGCCCATTTTAGATCCTGAATCAAGACTGACAACATCACCTTACCTTTCTTCCCTTGGCCAGCTTGATTCCTCTCGGTCCCTAGCATCCAAGGAGCATATAACCCCTCTCCCAGACACTTGAGGCAAGGCCAAGACGCGCCAGAGCACGCCAGCATGCCATTGCATGCCAGAGTTGCGCTCTGGACGTATTACAAGGTGCACCCGAGCCCTAGGGGGGCAGCGTCGGCCAGTTCCTGCCTCCTCCCATTGCCAATCTTTGATCACATTAACGACCGAGGCTAGGGAAGCCTCGGGCCGTTCTTCTTCCCCTCTCTTCTGCCCTTGTTAATGTGTGCCCGCGCACGACCGAAGCGGCCAGAAGAACCCCGCCACCTCGACGTGGAAAGAGACTGCCCTCGCTCCTCCTGAAGATATTGCGTGGCCCAAAACCGTGTCCACAATACCGCGGGTTCAGTCCCGAGCCCTCTCTCCTCTCGTGCCTTCGCAGCAAAACCAACAACGCACAACCGTTCGGTGACTCGTTGCCTGCCTATTTGAAGGCTCTCCCGCGGTCCCCCGCACATCCAGAACCTCCCTCTCCTTCCCAATCGACCACCCCCTTGAGCTAAAAGAGCCTCAGTACTCGAGATCGACCGAGGTGCCGCTGCGTCGGGGCTCCGTCGATCTTGGGCTACAAGCACGCTCGAGCGCTTCTTTCACTCCCCCTATGACCGCAGGGACCACCCGAACCTTCTCCACCACTCCCCGGTACTTCTCCCCGCTCGGAGCACCATTCCCAGGACCTTCCCCAAAGGTCTCCGTCGTGGCGTCATCATCGCAGTCAACATAGGACACCTTCGTCGCCCCCCTACCCTCATGTGGTAGGTGGAAGTGACACGAGCGCATTCCCGTGCTTGCCTGGCATCGAGAACCCCAAGCTGCCACCGGTGAGCCGCCCCTCCTCTCTGTCTGGAGGTTGGAGACGACCCCGACAGGAGGGCCCCACCTGTCGGCGGCCTCTCTCTACCCCTCTCTCTCCTCACTGTCGCTGGCCGCAGGGGCCCACGTGTTAGGTTTGAACCTGACGGCACACACTCTTGGACTTGCTGGCTGGCTGGCTAGCCGGCTGGCCAGCTGGGCCGGCCCAGGTGTTGGCCGAGCTAGGCTACTGAGTTAGTTCCTTTTCTTTTATTTTTATTTTCTGGTTTCTAAAAATAAATCAATGGGATTAATTCCTTATCCAAACTTAAATATTTTCCACCATAATTCTTGTAAACTTAGGTAGTATTTAACAGTACTGCTTGTGGAATTTTATGAAAACTTTTATGCACAGGTTTATTTTAAAACCCAGTTTAAGTATTTTAAACTTCTGTTAAAAAGACTTTAAAAATATTTTTTCATTCCAAAACTAGAAACAAATATTTCGATAAATGATAATAGTATTTTACAGAATAGGGTAACATTTTTTATGTGAGTTTGTACTCTGTTTTTTGTTGTGGTCCTTATTATTATTGCTTTTACGACGATAGATCACGCGTTTGACGAAAGACTTGGACTCAAAGAGCTTGAATACCCCGGATACCTAGTTGATCAAGGCAAGCAGCCCTTCGACAATGTCTCAGAAAATATTTGTATGCATGCCATGTTGATTATTTTATCCTGATGCATATGATCATTATTAATCGGTAAACCCTCGATATGGTGTTACCGATGGCTCCTTGGAGCACCTGCATTTGAGCATGACCGTACCATCTATGACGGTCATGCTGATAAGAAGTTGATAAGTAGACAGTAGTGCTATGCATAAGATGAGCATATGCAAGGTGATGGTAACTCAAACATAATAACAAAGGTTTTTGGAATACCCCGTCGGGTGCCACTAATGCCCGAGGGTGATGGTGTTGAGTTGGATGTCCACTTGAGAAACAAGTTGTGTACAGGAAAGGTTTTGTGTGAGTGGTTTCAGAAACGTGATTAGATTTAAGATTTCTCGACCATCCCAACCTTACATGTGCGACCACGATACCCTTTTATGGGACGGGGCTTTGTTGATTACTCTAGTTGTGTTAGTAAAGAGCCTGTATTACACGTAGCGGGAGTGATATGGTCACTCTCGTGTTGGGTTCATTCCAGGTAGGGCGACTATGGCGTTTTTACGTGTTCCGGGCACAACGTTGGTCCCTGCATGGATGATACGAATTACAGTTGTGCTCGTAAGACGTACATCATGTGGGCTGGGTAGCAATCGAGTGGACTTTGTGCCTAGTGTCACCAGGGGAAATGCATTGATCGGGTACTTACCTCGGGTATGTTATATACCGCAAGTCGGGGATGACATGGTAGTTTACCGGATCTCATGGGTACAGCACGCAACCTCTGCAGAGGGTAAAACTATTTGAATAGTCATGTCCACGGTCAATGACATGTAACACCCTGGATTTTGCCCATTCCTTTTTTCTTTTGATTTTGATCTGATTTTGCTTTTTGAGGCTTAACAGTTCTGAAACCTAAAGCGATTACTCTTGATTTCTTTTTCTCAGTGGCTTGCCAATGTTCAAACCACCCCAAGACCTAGCTATTTCCATCTTGAGCCAATCCCAAGATTCTTTTCCATGGGAATATTCCTTTTTCTTTTAAAGGAATAATCATGTTTGCCTTGAGTTGTGAAGAAACCCCCATATATATCTCCGCAAAAATTCCCAAATAATTCTCATAAATCTATTGGGTCATATATTCCTCAGATATGACAAAATATTTCCTTGCCATGTTCAAAAATATTTCCCAAAAATTCCTTTTCTGATTCTTCCCTATCTATCAAGTTGTGAAGCAAGTACCCTTTTCATTTGCTTGATTGCTCTCAAAATGTGCGGGCACTCTTTCCTGGCCATATCATTGCCTCATGCCAAAATTCAACTCAATATAGCTACTAAATATTTCTTGGCAAATTTCCAAAGTTTCTGATCCAGAGGAAGCTCTGTGAAGCAAGTGCTACCTAGAAGTGTTCAAATGAGTTGAAACTTTTCCATCACCTCAATATGCTCCAATTATGACTCTCCACCAAATTTGAGCATCACACCTTCAACCATGTGACGATAGCTTCAAATCTTTGTCTCTGGTTATTATTTGGATTTGTGAAGCAACCAGATTTTATGTTGCTCCATAAATTATGAAATTTTACCAGGACATTCTCCTATCTATCGAACCTTACTAAACCAATTTTGAGCCCATTTTATCTAGCCAATTAATCCCAGTAATTCTTTTAAGTTTCTGTCCAGATAGATATTGTGTGAAGGAAGTGCCACTTTGGCTTATTAAGATGGCATGAAATTTATACAGCATCTTTATAAGCCCAAAATATTTATCTCCTCCAAGTTTAAACTCCGTCCAATCCAGTATGTGAGTGCCACATCAAAATCCTTGTTTTAGACCAGATTAGTTAGTTCCTAAGCAACTATATTAAATTTTGATCCTCTTCTCAAATTTCCCAGGATCATAGTCCTTCCTACCCTAAGCCTCCCAGACATGAGCTTTTGCTCTTATCCCTTCTCTGTTGACCATAGTGATCAGGTCAAGTCTGCTGCAGGAAACTTTCGGTGAAGCCTCCCATCAACCCTTAGCTCCTTTTGGTGATCTATCAACTCTGTTGGATCCCTCTTTGGATACTCTATCTGCTAGACATAGTGTTCCAGCCTCTCTTGTCCTCTCAGTGCCAGTGCACGTGGTGACCACGCGTGTGGCATGCAATAATCGTGCTCTGTGCAATAGAGCCCTTGGTGTGGTTGATTCCCCCTCTCCCTCGATCTCTAGTCATGTCTAGCAGCTCCGCCTCATCGTCCTATTCCTCGTGGAGCCCTCTCCCCCTCTGGATTTTGCCTCGCCGCGCCGCGACGAGCACCGTCTTGTTGCTCTAGTAGAGTCCATGCCGTTTTTCCCCAAGCTCTCTCGAGCTCACCTGAGCTGTCCCATCCCCCCTCCTCCACGCTGCTCGATGCCGCTAAAGGCCAGCCACGTCGCCCTGGAGCTCCACTGCGCGGCTAAGCTCGCCACGGTGGCCGTTCATATCCGCTCCGGTCGACCTACTATAAAAGCCGCAGCCTCGAGCTTTCCCCGGCATCCTCGAGCATGTCCCACTCCTCTCCTCCACCCCAGCTCATGCGGTCGAGCTCCGGCTACTCGCTTTGCACCAATTTGGCCGAGCCGCCACGGATCTACTTCCACCGCAGCGCCACCTCCGGCCGCCCCCGAGCTGCGGGAACCCCATCAATGTAGGCGGCGAGCCACGGCAGAGCCATCCCTGCCCTCGCCTGGACTCCTCGCTCAACGGAGCTTCGCCCTCCACCAGAGCCGGAGGTCTCTAGTGCTGCGTCGGGGAGAAGGCAGGAGGAGATAGGGGGAGGAGAGAGAAGGAGCGAGGGTCCCACCTGTAAGCGACCAGAGACCGGCCCGCCGGTGCACACGTGGATAAGTGGAAGCACCCGGCCGGAAATACGTTTCCCCCTCTCGGAAACGTATTCCTCCAATGGCGCCAACAGTTATTTCAGCCAGGGGCCTGTTTGTGTATAAACTTTTTGCAGAATAGTCCCTAGCACCAAAACCCTCATATATTTTTACCCGTAGCTCCGATTCCTGTGGTTCCAAAGCCCTCGTCTTCGTCTCGTCGAGCCCGTGAAGATGCTACCATTTTCACTATGTTCTCACATAGTGGAAATAACCATGTTGCCCTTGCCGGAAACAGCCCCTCCTCCGAGAGAGAACTATTTCCGACAATTCTTTCCGCGAGGTTCTCGCCCTTCTTCCCGGTGGTTTCATCATCCCAGGCAAGCCACAACCTTCATTTGCTTCATTGAATTGCAATACCATAGTCTAATTAACTACTTTGATAATGAATATATCTGTTGATAGTCTGGAAGGTGAGCATGCACTGTGTGAATAGATGACTGCCGTGTTGAGCACAAGACCGTTAGTAACTAATACTTTCACCCACTAATTTAAACTATATTGTTGAGATTACTGTCTATGATTACTTTGTGAACATGGATCAACATTAGTAGCTTGAGCTTATTAATTATCGGATTGCTATGGCATCAGATTGTCAGCTATGGCAGACATATTATTCGGAGATAAGATAATCTAGTTGGTTGATCAGAGTCACCTGTCTGGGCTCATTTGTGCAACCACATTTGCCGATATGGGACGGCCTTGACTTGAGCTGATCGCGTGCTATTTCACCGGTACTTCCAAAGAGGGAGGGTTATGCACGCGTGCTACCTTGGCCCGGTGGGCGGTGATAACCCTGTGAGCCAGCTGAGTTGTTTGTGTCGGCGTCCCTCGATGGGACAGTTTAGTTTGGCCACGACGGTGGCAGGTGTCATGAGGACACAGGGCCACCCAGGGCAGGACTTCGAGGGAGGACGAATGTCGGTGGTACGATGAAAGAGTCACGGGTCAGGCATGTTTCGTTGGAGAAACACTGGTCCACCCAAATGCGATCACGAGGTTAGTGTTCCATAGTGTGAGTAAAGTGTGCAACCTCTGCAGAGTGTCAAACCTATTCGAATAGCCGAGTCCACGGTATTGGACAGCCTGACCAGACATCGGTAGATGGTCAACCATGTTGATGTTAGTAATGATGGAAGAGCATCATTTTAGTATGTTACAGTTGGGCATCGTGCCGGTGTAACAGTTGGGCATCGTGACGGTGATAAGTCTTGGTATCCGTCTCGAGGATACTCGCTAAAGGTTCTTGGTAAGAACACAAGAGTAGGTATTCTCCGAGTACGGTGAGAGTAGCCTGGTATAGTTAGTTTGCTACCACTCCTTTAGTAATAATAACCCTTTACTTAATCTTGATTGCTATGATGTTGACTTACCTTAATGCTGATGTTTGTTGTCAGCTTGCGAGTACATTCAAAGTACTCACCTGGCTTGTCATGCCAGTTTGCAGGTCATGCCTTGATTGTTTGATTGCCAAGGATTTCGAGTTGTGAGCTAGGATGCGCGTTCTAGCTAAAGTCCCTGCGGAGTGGAGTTCATCACATCGGTAGCTGTCCCGTTTCTAGCGTAGGATTTACCGTAGGCAGGCGTAGTATCACCAAGGCGATGAAATTTATGTATCCTTGTAATCTTTTCCATAGTAATAAAGAGCTGATTTGTTCTGTGCCAACGGTTCCGTATTCCAGAAGACTGGTACTTGGGCTGGAATACGGGGCGTTCCGGTTTCCTCTGAGCCGGGGTGCCACATGACAGTTGGGTGGTACTACTTAAACTATGTCGAGTCGTTTTCGCATAAACCAAGTGTGTGTGTGTGTGTATAAATGTGTTACATGAGAAAGTGATTACCTGGGTCAAGTCTGGTGACTTGACATGGAGGATGAACATGAGGTGTTCAACCCTCGGAATATTTATGTTGATATTTGTAACCTGTTCTTATGGTTAACACTTACCTAGTGATGCATTAATAAAAATTTGCTTTCCGCAAAGCATGCATTATACTTCATATTACACTCAACTACAAAATCCGCATCATGGGCTCTTTGCAAGTACATTCAAAGTACTCATTGGCTTGCCACTGGTTATTTTATAGACCATACATGGAGGAAACGAGATATGGAGAAGAATTCGTCGTCGGAGAATGACACGAGAACTAGGACTCTTCCCAGCCACAATGCGTGTTGGTTAAGGCTCATGGCACGTGTTCATGTTTAATACCAAGAATTCCTCTATTAGTAGGGTTGATGTGATTGGCCTTCATGCCCCTATCTATGTAAGAGTTGACCATAATGGTCATTATCTGTATTAGACATTATTCATGGATGTAAGACACTTTTTATTCAGTATCTGTGTGTTCAATGAGCATTGATCTCCGGGATTGTTGTACACGTTCATTCGGTGATCTCGACTCGTAAGTTGGGGTCCCCATAGAGCTGGTATCAGAGCCTGTCGGCGTTCTGGGAATGGGGGTACCCGGACCTGCCTGCTTGCGGACCAGGGCAAGCCCACTTCATCGACCTAAAACCAATGTGCCTGACATAACTCACAACAAGGCCCTTGCAAGGGGCCAAGCCTCGCAAGGAGGAGCAGCATCAAGACCCGTAGGGGCCTCCTCATGACCCCTCTGAACCGGCGGATATTCCGGAGTCAAGGGTGACGCAAGGGAAGGATAGGCGAGCAGCAGACAGCAGAGCGGAGCAGTTTCCCCTTTGGTGCAAAGGGGGCAAGGACAAACGCAGGTTCCCAAAGCATCTTCTAAAGGTTTCCATTCTGGTGCAACAAGACCCTAGCCACCCGCCAGTAGGACGGACGTCATCCCTGAGCCAGCCCCTACAACGAGGGAGCTAGTTTCCACGCGAAGACCACCTTTTGACAGGGAAAGCATGTTCCCCTGTCCCCTTTGAAATTGTCCGTTGTTGGATCCCTCCCTGCCGAAACTACGAGGGCCGCTGCTATAAGTAGAGGATAGGTTGCTTTGTAGAGGGGGTCCCATTCTCGAACCATTCATTCACCTACTAGCACCACGCAAGGTCACCCATCGTCCGGAGGCGCCCAAACACTGTACTAGTACATACACCAACCTCCGTGAGAGGCAATCACCCAATGCAGGAGTAGGGTTTTATGCTTCGCAGCGGCCCGAACCTGGGCAAACTGTTGTGTTCTGTGTTTCCCTCACCATCGTGTGATTTCTTCGTCATTCCCTTCGAGTAGAGAGCTAGGCGAGGTTAGGCCATGAGAGATATTCATACACACCCATGAATTCGAATCCTCAGGGTTTTGCAAGCCCGAAATCTGACATTTGGCGCGCCAGGTAGGGGGCGTGTTAAGGTCATCTCCAACCATTACCTTCCCCATGCCCGCTGCTCCAATGGCTGGCGCCCAACCGACTTCTTCACGCCTCATCGAGCTGGCCGCCAACGACTATGTCACGGCGCCCGGAAGCACGCACGCTGGCGCTGTGGTACCGGGCAGTTCGTACCAAATCGTCAATGTCGTCTCCACCATTGCATCCACCCGCGTCGCCGAGGCGCACGGTCGCTCGGCGGTGCCCCCGGCACCCACGACGCGCCACATCAACTTGGGGGATCTCGGCGCGCATGACGCATTGCAGATGGCGAGCGAGATGCTCCGTCAATGATCGACGCAAGGGGGCTTTAATGAAAGTGGCGGCTGGGGACTGCCTTGAACTCCTAGAGGCCACATGGCCCTGTGGGCGCCCTCGGACAGAGTGAGTCAAAAAGTTACCTGGCAGCAGCCAACAAAAAGTCACGTGGCGGCCATGCCGCTGAAGGGCCGAGGGCGCCGTCATTGCCTAATCTCCCGCTTCCACGATAGCCACCCTCACGGGTCCGCTGTCTCCCGAGGCTCGAGACCTTCCCTTGGCCCGAGCATCTCCTCCTCTTCCGCAACACGCCCCAGCAGGCAAGGCCTGAGCATGGCCTCTTGGAGCCAACGATAGGTAGCTGCCGCGTTCCCCAGCATGAGGTTGCCGGCTCCCGGGCACACCCACCGATGGTCAGTTCACACGGGCCAGACGTGGCGTTGAGCCACGGCTCTGTCGATTACGAGCGCGTTGATATAGATGCGGGGCCGATCGACCGTGCCGACGACGGCGACTGCGATTGCTGATGCAGGGCAGTCCCCGCCTCGCACGGCCTGGGCATCTCGAAGTTCTTGGATTGCTGTGACAACGGACTCACGGTAGCTGGGCGGACGCGCGTCGGAGTGCGCGCTCGGGTTGCGCTCGAGCGCTACCCTTTCCTCACTGGTCAGGCCAGGAACCTCCCTGGTGGGAGCCCCCAGGCCTAACCAAAGGGTGGCGCCGTGCGCGCCTTCCTATGCGATAGGAGGCATGACCCTGTCCCTGGGCACGGAGCCCGAAGTCCGAGGGCGCTACATGGGGAGGAGTTGCTTCTTCTTCTTGGGTGGGTCCTCGCGAGGTGGCTCATCTTCTTCGTTGTCCGAGCGTTCTGCCACCGCGGCGTCGTAGGCGCGCTCGAGTGTATAGGCGGCATCCTTCTTGTCGCAGGCGATGGTGATGATGCCGCTGCTCCCTGTCATCTTGAGGATGTTGTATCGATGGTGGGTCACTACCATGAACTTGGCGAGAGCCGGGTACCCAAGGATCGCGTTGTACGACAGGTGGATGTGCACGACGTCGAAGACAATGATCTCAGTGTGGTAGTTCTTGCACTCACCGAAGGTGATTGGAAGTCGCACCTGCCTGATGGGCACGGTGTTTTTGGGGATATTACCTACGGTATGACCCGCCCTATTGGGCCGGGTCAGGTAAATGGCGACTCTACATTCATGATCAAGATAAGCCTTGGTCCAGGGTCTGAGATGCGCCGGGAGAACTTCGACAAAGGTCTGCCATAGCCCATGAGCTAGATGGTGATTCAGGATTAATAGAGAAGATAAGTCGCCGAGGAGGTTTCCTAGCTTGAAAGACACGATGACTTAGAGATATGGAAATCCATGATTTGTAATGTAGCCAGGACTTTGTAGACCCTAGGTCCTCGACCTATATATAAAGATGAGGCTCTAGGGTAGATAGGTTGGGTTAGAATACATCGAGATCTAGGTCAGGCGAGTTACGCCCTCCTTGTAATCGAATCCACCATGAATATACACAAAGCAGGACGTAGGCTTTTACCTCCACCGGAGGGGCCGAACCTAGGTAAACCTGAGTCTCGCTTTTGCTCACCCCCTTTGAGTCGCTACCAAGGTGCGATGGCTCCATCACTAAGTCCTTTCACGAGGACATCTGTCGTGACAAAACCACGACAGTTGGCACCCATCGTGGGGCCTACGCATGGTGTAGTTGAGTTCTCAAAGGGAGCCCTTCTAGGTATTGGAAGCTACGCGGTCGACATCATGACAAAAAGTCACCGTGGCAAGTACTGCATTGAGAACTCTCAGTGGGGGCCTGAGGCCGATTCAATCGAATCTGGATACAGGGTCCCCTTCGGCAAGATTCACGTCTTCATTGGCAAGTGTAAGTGCATCTAGTTCCCTTATTGATTTTGGTGGTTTGAAAACTTATAGGTTAAGTATCTAATGTGTTCATGAGTGTACACAAGATCTATAAGTCGCTGAGGAGTTTGAGTAATACGATGAATATCGACACCTAAAAATGTATATCTTCGGCTGAAGAAATTAATCTTATGCCGAAGACTATGATCACGAAGAAATTGCGATGAAATTGATATTCCTCATGAAGACATTGAAGATGAGGAATTCGGTCTGTCCTGAAGAAAATCAGTTCGAAGAATTTGAAGCATGAAGATTTATTCTTTCTGTTTCATTTTCTCCACTCTTGAGTCATAGGAACACCATACTGTTAAAGGGGTCAAGGTAACACTCTGAAATGAATTTTCTCATGAAGCTCAACCCAAGCCTAATCCTACAAAAGCCTCAAGTGAGGAATATGAGAGACATGAAGACTCTCACAGTTGGGAGTCCCGATCGTTTCGGTGATTTGCGCCACCTCACCGATCTTATCCACACCAACGGTCATAATATTTAAGGGCATTTATGTCAAATCATGTCGGGATGCTCCAAGGCTATAAATAGCCGCTCCCCACAACCATTAGCTGGTTGGCTGCTCCACGATAAACTGACACTTGTCATTTAGGGCAACCCAAATTCCTCGGAGTCTTCGAGAGTAAATCATAAGTGAGGAAATACCCCAAACACCAAATCACAAACCAAAAACCAAGGGAGTGAGCATCACTGAAGAATTTGTTCCTGTGTGGAACTGAAGTCTGTTACCTTTGAGGACTGTGCATCCTCCAGATGGTTAGACGTCATGGTCTAGAGCAATCCAGCAATCAATTGTGGATCGCTGGGTGACCGAGTTTGTGAGGGTTTGGAGGTCTTCCGTGAAGACTTACCATGAGTCCTGGGCAAGGACTGTGTGTCCTTAGCTCAAGGATAATATGGTAGGGGCTATGTGTCCTCGGACTGTGTGTCTTTTGGTTTCAATACCAAGCCGCTCCAAACCAGACGTACGAGTGTCACAACAGTTGGAACTGTGTCATCAACCACGGTCTTCACTGTAATACGGATTCTATTTCTTCAACTCTTTAGATTCCTCAATATTGTATGTTGAAGATTTTCATTGTGTCTGTTTGCAGAATTTGCAGAAGACTTTCTCTGAATTTCCTCAACCTCAAATTCTTCACACTAGTTAATCCTCACCTGCTTACTCTGTGCCTGCGTATTGGGCAAACTATTTTTCATAATCCTCATTGATAAAATTGCTATAGTAATACTTTGCACTCGTGATCCTTTGCTGTTTCCACTTCAAGTTATTCATCAGTGAGAAATTTCCACAAAAGGAATTTCCTCGGCGATGAAATTCTAAAAATCTCCTATTCACCCCCATCTAGTCGATATAACGCACTTTCAATTGGTATCAGAGCAAGGTACTCCCTTGTTGTGTGTGATTTTGGTTTAAGCACCTGGAGTTTTAGTTATGTCGACTGCAGGCATGATCAAGGTTATGGCAGGATGTCCTACCTTTGAAGGAAAGGACATTCCCTACTGGAAGACCTAGATGCAGATGCATCTTCAAGCTATTGACAATGATCTCTGGTATATTGTGGAACATGGTGTTCCCTCCATCACTTCTATTGTCTGTGTCGCTGATGTGAAGAAATTCAAGCAACTTGATTCTCAAGCAAAGAATATCATGTGTGGCCATCTAAGCAAAGGTCAGTATGGCAAACTAAGTGCTTTGGACTCAGCAAAACAAATTTGGGAAATGATGTCCAAAGTCAATGAAGGAATATCAACTCAGCGTGACTCTCATGTTGATGTTCTTCGCAATCTCTTCGATCACTTCAAGAGGCTTGACAATGAAAGCTGCCAAGATACCTTTGATCGCCTCACTGACATCTCAAATGAACTGCAAGCACTGGGAGCTCGAGACATCACTGACCATGAAGTTGTGAAGAAACTGCTAAGATCTCTGGATCCATCAATTGATACACTGGTTCTGATGATTCAAGAAAGAGCAGACTACAAGATGCTTGATCCTGCTGATATACTCGAAAGTCTCAATACTCATGAATTCCAACGGGAAGAAAAGAGAGATCTGTATGGACCAAGCTACTCTAGACGTTGTACGCTGAAGGCCAAAGCAATTTCCTCATCCGAAGAAAAAGACTTAGATTGCAGCATTGGTGATCCTGAAGAACTTGGATAGGAGCTTGCAATGCTCGTGAGGAAATACCAGAAGTTTAAAAGGCGTGGCCAGTTTGGTAAATCGTCAAGAATAGATATGAGGAAATCATGATCTTCATGTGAAAACTACAAATAAAGAACCTGCTGCAAATGCAAGAAATCTGGTCACTATATTGCTAATTGTCCTCGTTGGGTGAAGGAATCAAAGAAGAAGAAATATAAGGATGAAAGTTCTCATGACTCGAAGAAAAAGAAGAAATCTTCAAAATCCTCATCCACAAAGTCCTCATCGCACAAGAAGACTAGTTTCATAAAGGCTCGAGCACTTATTGGCAAGGAAATGGATTCTAAGGTAGAATCTAAGGAATGTGATGAAGAGGAGGGTTCTGAAGAAGACTCGGAATCTGGTGTGGCTAGTCTTGCACCGGCTACCACATTCGTGAGCAAGTCAATCTTCAACCTTGAAGAAAACGACAACGCCATCTACACCGATGACTATGCTGATGACTTCGCTCCAACCTATTGCTTCACGGCAAAAGGTTCAAAGCTACCGAATGATACTTCCTCCTCCGATTCAAGTGACTGTGAACCTGATGATTATAAAAAACCCAATTACAATAAACTTGCAAACATTTTAACTAAACAACAAACTACCCTTGAAAAGCTTCAAAAACTGCTAGACAGAAGTGCTGACCTGTTGAATGATGAAATGAATCTTACCCAAATCCACACTAAAGATATGAAAAGTCTTTAGTCCAGATTTGATAATCTTCAAGATCATCATGGCACACTCCTGGCTGATCATGAGAAACATTCCTATGAATTCCTTAAAAGGAAACTTGATCTTGAGAAGTTGAGGATGTCTCAGGATCATCTTTGAATGGAAAATGATTCATTACTCTCTCAACAGATCTGTGCTACTCAGGTTGAATTCATTCCTCCATGTATTAAATGCATCGAACATAAAACTGCCAATTCTTCACCAGAATCATCAAATGCTTCTATTGCTAGAAATTCTTCAACTACTCATGTGGTATCAAATTCCTCACTTGAGGAAACCACATATGTCACTCATGAAAATGCAGGGCTGAAGGAATTGTATGTGACAGCCATGTACAAAAGTCTCAAAGGGCATCAAACCCTTTGCGATGTGCTCAAAAAGCATATTTTAAATTGGAACCGAGGAAAGAAGGAATTGCTTTTGAAAGGAAACTCAATGCTGATGGATCATACTGGAAACCTAAGCAGTATCCCCAAACCTCATGGGTTGCTGGTAAAGGACCTCCTGTTGATCAATCCAATCTAATAGGCTTTGCATGTGAATTATCCTATTCCTCAGATGAGTCAATTGACTCCAACTATAAACTGTTCAAAAATCAATCTGGTGAAGTATTTTCTCGATATATTGGAACTAACTGCAGGAATGGACCACCCCTGAGGAAAATCTGGTCCCCAAAAGCTATTTGGAAAATCTTCAGGTGAATGTCCTCATGACACGACTCGTGAAGAATCTGAACCCCAGATCTAATTCCTCAGGTGGACCAAAGTCTTCAAGAGGATCAAAATCCTGGTCAAAACTATGCTTGTACTCGTGATAATGCTTCTGATGTGCATGGAAATTACAAGGGATATGGATATGCGCATTACTCCTCAAATCATTATGTTCATAAATCCTAAAAGAACTTTTCTGCCTATTCATTTGTGTACTCTAACCCCCCTAATGTGAAGAGAAGTGCATTATCTTCAATGCCCCCTTTCTCATATGGTGCTCATAGGATGATGAACTCTTTAACACCCCTTCAGATGTGAGTGGTGAAGAAATTGAACTAATCACTTCTGCAGGTCAGGTCTCCAGATGAAAATCATCATCTAAAGAATTTACTGGAGACCTGAGGAAAATGCTTGATTGGACGCAAGATAACATTGATGAAATGGTAACATTTCACACGTCCTCAAAATTACTGTTTATGATCAAATTCCTATCTGAGGAAATTGATATGATATTCTTCAAGTCTGAAGCATATGAGGTGGTAAGCTGTACTAATTCATCTACAGGATGACAAACCCAAGAGTATTGAGTGAGTTCTTGATAGTGGCTACACACACCACTTGACTGGTGACAAAAGCTTGCTAATGAATATGCAACTGACTCCATCACCACTGAAGCAAATCACCTACGATGTCAAAGGTAAAAGCAAGGTATTGGGACTTGGCAAAGTGGCTATTTTCAAGGACAGGCACATGGACAAAGTGATGCTTGTTGAATCACTTGGGTTTAACCTCATGTCAGTCTCAATGCTTTGTGATCTTCATATGGTAGTTATCTTTGGAAAATACTGATGTGTTGTCATCATGGAATCTGAAAGATCCAAAGTCTTGGAAGGTGTAAGGAAAGGAGATTGGTACATTGTTGATTGTTCGACAGGTCCTCAACCAGCACATGCTAGTAGCAAAAACCTTAGAAGGCTGGTTATGGTATCGAAGACCTGGTCATGCAGGTATGAGGAATTTGCACACGCTAGCGAAGAAGAAACATGTAATTGGCATCAAATCAGTCAAATTCCTCAAGGATCACCTCTGCGGTGCTTGTGAGTCTGGAAAGATGATCAGATCTAAACACCCCTCGAAGTATCATGACTACTACTCGTACATTTGAATTGATTCACATGGATCTATTTGGACCTACTCATTATGCCACTCGAACAAATTCAGCATCTTTATACGGCTTTGTCATAGTTGATGACTATTCTAGATATACTTGGGTGCATATCATTCTGTATAAAACTGAAGTGCCGGAAGTCTTCAAATGATTTTCCTCAAGGGCCTCGAAAAACTTCGGCGTCAAGATCAAACACATCACGAGTGATAATGGGACTGGATTAAAGAATATAGGTCTTGATGAACTTGGTATTACTCACGAATTGTCTGCTCCTTATACTCCTCAACAGAATGGCGTCGTCGAAAGAGAGAACATGACTCTTGTTGAGATGGCACGAACCATGCTTGAAGAATATCAGACTCCTCGTCGTTTCTGGCGTGAAGCAATCAACACTGCTTGCCATATCATCAACAGGGTATATCTTCACAAATTCCTCAATAATACTTCATATGAACTCCTCACTCACAAGAAACCCAATGTAAGTTATTTCAAAGTCTTCGGTGCAAAATGCTGGATTAGAGATCCTCACCGTAGCTGAAAGTTTGCACCTAAAGCACATGAGGGTTTTATACTCGGTTATGGAAAAGACTCGCACACCTACAAAGTCTTCAACAACTATCACAACAAGGTTGTTGAAACTGTAGATGTGAGGTTCAATGAAACTAATGGCTCACAAATTCCAGATAAATTGTCTCCTAAGGAAGCAATCAAGCTCAAAGCTACTGAAGACATTGTTCCTACTGACGAAATTTTTGAAGAAATCACTCCCAGCATTGATGAAAATCAAGAAGATGCTCCTGACGAAATTTCTCTAGAACAAATTCCTCAGCCCGGACGAAATCCTCAACCAGCCCATCCGAGGATTGCAAATGTAGTAGAACTTGACAAAATCCTCGATGACATCAACGCGCCAGGTCCTCTCACTCGTTCTAAAGCTTCACACTTTGTTAACACTTGTGGACATTCTTCTTTTGTGTCTATCACAAAACCTTCAAATGTTGCTGAGGCTTTCATGGAACCTGAGTGGATTCAAGCCATGCATGATGAACTTCTTCAATTCAAGCTAAATGACGTGTGGGAGCTCATCAAACGAACAGATGCTCTCAAGCACAATATCATCGGCACCAAGTGGATTTCACGAAACAAGCAAAATGAGGATGGTAAAGCGGTGATGAATAAGGAACGACTTGTAGACCAAGGCTACACACAGGTTGAAAGAATTGATTTCGATGAAACTTTTGCACCTGTTGCTAGACTTGAAGATATTCAAATTCTCCTTGTTTATGCTAATCATCATAACATTACCTTATATCAAATGTATGTGAAAAGTGCATTCCTCAATGGTAAGCTTGAGGAAGAAGTATATGTTTCTCAGCCCCCAGGTTTGATGATCCGAAGAATCCAAACAAAGTCTTTGGACTCAAAAAGGAACTCTATGGCCTCAAGCAAGCCCGTTGGGCGTGGTATGATACATTGATGGAATTCCTCATGAAGAAAGGTCTCAAACCTGGTTCACTCGATCCAACTCTTTTCACAAAATCCTATGATAATGAACTATTTGTTTGTCAAATATATATCGATGACATCATATTTGGATGTACCAACAAACGTTACAGTGACGAATTTGCTTTCATGATGAGTGAAGAATATCAGATGTCTATGATGGGGGAGCTGAAATTCTTCTTAGGTCTTCAAAGTCGTCAACAACGCAATGACATTTCATATCACACGAGAAATACCTAAAGGATGTTCTCAGGATATTCGACATGCATGAATGCAAAGGCGCCAAGACTCCCATGCCTACCAAGGGCCACCTCTGCACTAACGTAAATGGTAAAGCATTCGATCATCAGGTATATCACTCTATGATTAGCTCTTTACTGTATTTGTGTGCTTCTAGGCCAGATATAATGCTTCGTGTTTTTATGTGTGCTCGTTTTCAAGCAAAACCGAAGGAATCACACCATAAGGCTGTGCAACATATTCTTCGATACTTAGCTCACACACCAACACTAGGATTATGGTACCCCAAGGGGTCAAATCTTCATCTCGTGGAATATTCTGATGCGGACTATGCTGGTGACCGTGTGGATCGCAAGTCAACCTCTAGCACTTGTCATTTCCTCGGAAGATCATTAGTCTGCTGGTCCTCAAAGAAGCAGAACTGTGTTTCTCTCTCCACTACCGAAGCTGAGTACATTGCTGCTGGATCCTGCTGTTCTCAATTGCTATGGATGAAGCAAACCCTCAAGGACTACGACATCAACATGAAGAATGTGCCTCTCTACTGTGACAATGAGAGTGCAATCAAGATTTCCTACAACCCAGTACAACATTCAAAGACAAAGCACATCCAGATTCGTCATCATTTTCTTCGGGACAATGTCCTCAAGGGCAATATCCTCATCGACCATGTGAAGACTGACGATCAACTGGCAGATATTTTCATTAAGCCCTTGGATGAGAAAATCTTTTGCAAGTTGCGGTGTGAGCTAAATATCTTAGAATCTTCAAGTGTTTTGTAAAAACGTGCACACATCCTAACACTAATGCAAAATTGACGACTAAGATGTGCAACACATGAAGAATCCATTTTCTTCAATCAATGAAGAATATCACTCTTAGTGTGAGGAAATTAATGAAGAATCTGGTTCTATGGGGCCTACGACAATTGTACGCGGCGTGTGAAATCATCATTCTTATACGGTGGGTCACGCCACCACCCAACCTTGAAACCTTCAAGCTGCATTTTCTTCAAAGTTGAAATTCATTAACCTGACGCTTTGTCACAAAATCCTCAAGTTTTTCAAAATCTTCAAAACACTGGATGATTTTCATCTGCCTAGATATATACATAGACTAAGATTTCAAAGTCCTCAACAACATTCACTTATAGCTATTTCTTCAGTTTGATATTTCATCTAAGTGAATGTGATCGGACCCTACTCCCCTCTATGCTATACTCAACCCAGTCTATTCGGTTCTTCATATGCGTTCTACTTGAAACTTTGTTCAAAATACTCACTATGTCCTTGTCAGCTGAGGATTTTGCAACGAAATCCTCAAATCTTCAAAAATGAATTTTATATTGTTACAGAGTAACTAAACCCCACTTCCCACGATCAGATAAGCACGATCTTCACTACTTTAATCTGAGGCTACACGTGTCGTGCGGAGACGAATGGGCAAGGGCCATTCCTTCCGAAAGTTTCGGCCGGACCGTTTTCACCTGAGCTTTAAATAGGTCCTTACCCTCCTCTGTCAAAACTCTTCGTACTCTCGTCCTTCTCTCTGCCTCAAGCACAAACCTAGCGCCACCCCTAGCAATTTCATGGCCGGTGAGGAACAACTTCACTGCCTCGACCTCTCTGTTGCCAAACTCATGCAGGAAGCGGATCATCTACATCCGTCGCCGCCGTAGCTGTCTTCTGCCGCCAAGTTAGGGTGCAGCAGACTCGAACCGGAGAGCTTCTTACTGTTACTGCCTCTGTTCTTCATGCTCGCCGCACAGGGTAATTAAAATCCTATTTTACTGCCCCCTTTGATCTACTATTTTACCTTAGATATGAGAAATCTGTTTTTCATCATTGTCTATCAGCTTCGCACACACAATTCCACAAACACTTGATCAATTTCACTAAGCCACTAAAATTCTTCACGTGATTCCTCAATTGTGGAAAATTTTGAATTTGCACAACTCTGGAATCCAAGATCAGAATGCTTAGACAAATTCCTCAACCCACTAGTCAAATTCCTCAACTTTTAAAATTTCAATTTCTTCAAATGTGAGAACGCATATGACCTCTCCAAATTCCTCGCACCTATACTCTGTTCACAGGTAGAAAATGTCAGTTGATGAATCTCTGGGTTCTCATCAACTTAACTCATTTGCAGCATTCCTCGAAGAAACTTTCCCAGTGTCATCAGAATCTTCAAGAGTGCAAATTCTTCAGCAAAAGCATCAGCTGAAGAAAATGGATGAAGACAGAAAGCAAAAGGGTGGAAAGAAACTTGAACATAACACTGCTATTGATATCCTTGAGGATATATCACTACTGGAAAACAGTTATTTGCCATCTGGTGCTTCTTTGCCGTCTGCTGGCTGATGGCAAAGACCCTCTTTGCCATCAGCTACCAGAAACCAGACGACAAAGAGCAGGCTGATGCCAAAGGTACTATTTGCCATCAGCCAGCTCTTTGCCGTTTGCCAGCTCACGGCAAAGAGCATGCAGGCAGACGGCAAAGAGCATGGGCGGCCCACCCCGCAGCCCCTCTCTCCCCCCTAACGACCACTTTCTTTGTCGTCTGCCTGCATGCTCTTTGTCGTCGGGAGGCGGACGGCAAAGAGGGTGCCCCATAACGGCCGTTAGCCCCAGCTTCACGCGCCTCTCTCTCCCCCTAACAGCCACCCCGACTCCCCTCTCTCTCACCCCCGACACCACCACCGCCGCCGCGACCTCCTCCGGCCTCCCTTCGCCGCCCTGCACCCTCCTCCCCCCCGGCCGCCCTGCGCCCTCCTCCTCCCCGGCCGCCCTGCGCCCTCCTCCTCCTCGGCCGCCCTGCACCCTCTCCACCGCCGCCCTGCGCCCCCTCCTCCACCCCGGCCGCCCTCCACCCTCCTCCACCGCCGCCCTGCTCCCCCTCCTCCTCCCCGGCCGCCCTGCACCTTCCTCCACCGCTGCCCTGTGCCCCCTCCTCCACCCCAACACCCCTATCTCTCACCCACGACACCACCACCACTGCCGCGCCCTCCTCTAGCCTCCCTGCCCCACCGCCGCTGCCGCCGACGCAACCCCCACCCCAGCGCCCCACACCACCGCCGCCGCCCTCCTCGCGCCCCTCACCGTGCCCCTCCTCCCCTGCTGCCCTCCTCCCCCTGCGACCTCTCCTCCCCCTCCCCCTGCGGCCCTCCTCCCCCTGTGGCCCTCCTCCCCCCGGTTAGTTTTCTTTCTTCTTTTTTAATAGTTTTTGTTTAATTAGTTATATATTTTACTGAGGATTTGGCTTAGTTTTAGTTTAGTTTAGGTTCAGTTTTAGTTTAGGTTTAGTTAGGTTAGTTTCCTGTTTAATAAAGGAGAAAAGGAGAAGAAGAATAAGAAGGAGAAAGGAGGAGAAGAAGAAGGAGAAAGGAGAAGAAGAAGAAGGAGAAATAAGAAGAAGGAGAAGGAGAAAGGAGAAGAAGAAGAAGGAGAAAGGAGAAGAAAAAAAATAAGAAGAAGAAGGAAAAGAAGAAGAAGGAAAAGGAAGGGAACGAGAAGAAAGAAGAAGAAGAAAAAGAAGAAGAAGAAAAATAGGAGAGGAAGAGAAGAATAAGAGGAAAAAAGAAAATAAGAAGAAGAAGAAGAAGAAGTGAAGAAGAAAACAAGAAGAAGGAGAAGAAGAATAAGAGGAAAAAACAAAAAAATAAAATCAGAAGAAGAAGAAGAAGAAGAAGAAGAAGAAGAATAAGAAGAAGAAGAGAAAAAGAAAAGAAGAAGAAGAAGAGGAGGAGGATTCTGTTTTTGTTATTTTTTGCTGTTAGTGCTATCTAGATTTAGTTAGCTTGGTTAGTTAGGTTAGTTAGTTAGTTAGCTTAATAGAAGGAATAGGAAGAAGAAGAAGAAGAGGAGGAGGAGGAGAAGAGGAGAAGAGGAGGAGGAGGAGGAGGAGGAGAAGAAGAAGAAGAAGAAGAAGAAGAAGAAGAAGAAGAGGAAGAATAGGAGGAGGAGAAGACAAAAATAAGAAGGATAAGCAGGAAAGAAGAAGAAAAGAAGAGAAGAAGAAGAGATGAAGAGAAGAAGAATACCTTCTCCTCCTCCTCCTTCTCCTCCTTCTCCTCCTCCTCCTTCTCCTTCTTCTTGATTTCTTCTTCTTCTTCTCCTCCTCCTCTTTCTTCTCCTATATCTTATTCTCCTGACCTAATTTTCCCCAACAATGAGATAATTAGCCCATTTAGCTACAAAATGGCATAAAAACCTAAGTTAGATCATGAATATTATATTCTTAACTCGTTTTCCTCTAAAATGACATAATTAGAATATTTGTGTTGATCGGGTGGATTTACATGTGATAGTTGTCTCGTCGCTGTGAGGTCTGGTGTGCGAAGACCTGCCCGTGCGTTGTACGAGCTCCGCCCCTGCATTCGTGGGTCAGTACAAATTTCATCTCCTCCTCGCCCCTTCATTTACTGTAGCTCGGTTTCAGGATGAAACTTTCTAGATTTAGGTAATTCAATTAATTTATCAGTATGCGTGACCAGTATGCGTCTCCCGTTCGAAAGGGCGACATCTATAAATATGCACGTCTTTGCATATTTATAACAGCCATCCTTTCGAATTGTCCAACATTATCCATGCACAGCCCGAGTATGTGTAGATTGGGTTCGTTTTCCCGTATGTTGTGCTCTGGATCCGATGCGGAATTTCGTCAGTGCCTCCCTGTTGTTCTCCGGATGCACATCCTCTCTGTTTATTGCGGAGACGTGTATCACGAGAACAGCGGGGAGGTGCTGCCGAAATTTTGTGTTGGATCCAGGGCAAAGCATGGGAAAACGAACCCAACTTACACATACTCGGGTGGGATTACGACCTATCTTTACCTATTAGCGTGTAGGTTGCCTGGACGTAATAAAAATGGCGAACCTGATTAACCCATGAATATAAATGCTAAATTATATATAAATATATTTCTTCTGTCTTTAGTAGCTACGCAAGATGAGTGATCGTGCGTGGATGTATACCAAAAGCCGCATTCAACCTAGTCAGAAAGAGATGACGAAAGAATGGTTTGTAAAAACAAAGGAATTTGTGAAAGCCGCATTCGCAAATGGCCAAGAAAGAAACTATTGCCCCTGTCCTGGATGCAACAACTATAAAAAGACGACAAAGGCTGTAATGATTAAACACCTGCAGAGGAGGGGTTTTAAGCCTAATTATATGGTGTGGACATTTCATGGTGAGTCTATACAACGCACAAGAGCTGAGGTGGTCCGTTGTCGCACGGACGAGCATGGTACCGAGATAGAAGACATGGTGCAAGACTTTGATGATGCTCGGGATTCGGAAGATGAGATGGAGGAATCTGCAAAGGCCTTTTATGAAATGTTGGAGTCTTCAAAACGTTCTCTCCATGAGCACACTGAGCTCTGTCAGCTGGATGCAATTGCACAAGTAATGGCTCTGAAGGCTTAGTTCAACTTGGGAAGAGAATGCTACGACGCGATGATGACATTATTTGGACGTTTCCTACCCAAAGGCCATGTCATGCCTGCAAACCTGTACCAGTCGGACAAAATACTTCGTGTACTTAAGATGCCCTATGAGAAGATAGATGCATGTGAGAAAGGATGTGTCTTATTTATGAAGGAGTATGCACACATGGACTATTGTCCCAATTGCGAGTCTTGCAGGTACCTTGTGGTAGACAACGGTATCGGTGAGAAGAGGCAGACCAAAATCGCAGTTAGTTTTCTTCGGTATATGCCAATCGTACCAAGACTTCACCGTCTTTTCATGGTCGAAGAGACAACCACACAGATGACATGGCACAAATTGGGCAAAAGAACCGAACTAGATGCGGATGGGAATAAGACGATGGTACACACATCGGATGGGGAAGCGTGGAAACATTTCGATGGATTGCATCAGGATAAAGCGGCAGATCCAAGGAATCCTTGAGTCTGCGCCACCACGGATGATTTTAATCCCTTCGGCATGACGACAACCCAATACAGTTGTTGGCCTATATTTGTCATTCCACTCAATCTCCCCCCCCCCGGGGCAGATTATGCAAAGAAAGAACATATTTGTGACGTTGATAATTCCAGGGCCCAATTATCCAGGGAAGAATATGAATGTGTACCTTCAACCGCTTAAGGATGAAATGGAAGAAGCTTGGGATAATGGGGTCAGGACATACGATGCCGCTAGAAAAGAAAACTTCAAAATGCATGTGTGGTACATGTACTCTATGCATGACTTGCCAGCGTATGCGCTATTCTCTGGATGGTGTGTGCATGGAAGGTTCCCGTGCCCCCAATGCAAGGCAGCTCTTCGGTTTCATTGGTTGCAGGAGGGTCGGAAGTATTCTTGCTTTGACTTGCATAGGTAGTTCCTGGATCCTGACCATCAGTTCAGAAAAGACAAGAAGAACTTTACCAAAGGTAAAGTTGTTAGAAACTTGGCACCACCTGCGTTCACACGCCAACATATCCTGGATCAGTTAACCGCCCTCGAGCCTGATCCAGAGCGTCCAGGGTATTTCAAGGGGTATAATTCAAAACACGCCTGGACTCACAAGCCATGCTTCTGGGATCTGCCTTACTTCAAAGACCTCCTTCTTCCACACAATATTGACATGATGCACACTGAAAAGAATATCGGAGAGGCTATTTTTGGTACATTGTTCGACATAGATGGGAAGACAAAGGATAATATCAAGGCTAGAGTCGATCAATAGACAATATGTCCTAGACCATTACAAAACATGTGAGAAGGCAAAGGAAAGCAGAAGTGGTCGAAGCCAAAGGCCTGGTTCAATCTTGGAAGGCCAGCTATGAGGGAAATTATCTTGTGGGTCAAAATGCACTTGATGTTCCCTGATGGGTATGCAGCGAATCTAAAGAGGGGAGCGAGTCTTGGAAAATTAAAAATCTTTGGTCTCAAGAGTCATGATTGGCACATATGGCTCGAGCGGGTAATGTCGGTGATGTTACGTGGCTTTATTCCTGAGGATGAATGGCTAGTACTGGCGGAGCTGAGCTATTTCTTCCATGTTCTTTGTGCGAAAGAATTGTCGCCTGGCGTGGTAGAAGACATGGAGGAGTTTGCACCGTAGTTGTTGTGCAAGTTAGAGAAGATCTTTCCACCGGTCTTCTTTAATCCAATGCAGCATTTGATTTTACATCTACCGACCGAAGCAAGATTGGGTGGGCCTGTGCAAGAACATTGGTGCTATGCAACTGAGAGGATGCAGAAGACCCTTCGAGCTGAATGTAAAAATAAGCGTAGAATTGAAGCATCGATGGCTGAGGCATTCATTACTGAGGAGGTGGCAAACTTTGTGACAGCACACTACGAAGGCAAAAATCATCATTTGCATAATCCGAAGCCTCGGCACAATGATGCAGACCCTAAAAATGGTGGGTCCAACCTCAGCCTATTCAAAGGGAAGCTCGCACCAGCCGGTGCTTCGAAACCAATAACGTTCGATGTCGAAGAATGGCGGAACATTTCGTTGTATATCTTCAAAAACCTAACAGAAGTGCGGCCGTACATCGAGTGAGTTCTCGGCACATTTTCCCGTAACTTCTAATTCATTTGAACTGCTCTTATTCCCGGATATTTTAAACAGCCGTTACGTCGTCAAATTCTCGGATGGAGCGGTGATCGAAAATGATTCCGTCGAAGAGTATGAGCTTCTGTCAAAGACAGGAGGCGGCTATCCCGGTTTCATCTCTTGGTTCAAAAAAACGGTAATTACCAATAATGGACCATTTCATTCTTGGTCTAACTTGCGGCTAATGCAATAACCGTTTCATATTAAACTTGTAGGCTAATTCAGAGTCTATGGACGCCGAATTGACACAAGTCGCTAATGGTTTTAACTATAAGGTCCGTTCATTTGAGAAATACAACATCAACGGGTATCTCTTTCGTACCTTTGGCAAAGAGCTATCTATGCCCGACCGGAAATCTACAAATTGTGGTGTTATCGAGTATTATGGAAGAGTTGAAGCAATTTATGAACTTCAATTCTATGGTGAAAACCCACCGAACGTCGTAGTCTTCAAATGTTATTGGTTCCAGCCGAAAAAGACTAGAAGGACTCATGAACATATAGGACTAGTCGAAATCAATCCAAACACCCATTTAGATGTTCCCGATGTCTATATTACGGCTCAACAGGCGACCCAAGTTTTCTATCTACCGTGGGCATGCCAAACGGATAAGAATCTAGAAGGTTGGTATGTTGTTTATGAAGTGCCGCCACATGTCAGACCACCTCTCCCAAATGAACAGGATTATGAACCTCACATTAACCCAAACACATATGATGGAGAATTCTTCCAAGAAACACGTCTTTCCAAGAAACGTTTCAAGAACCGCCGTGCTTCACCCAAGAACATGGAAGTAGACAGCGACAATGAATCCGACTCCAGCCCTGAGCCGGAACCAGAAGACCTGGAACTCGTAGAGGTTACTGATGCGGATGACCTGTCAATGCTTCAACGATTAAAGGAAGGCCTTTCACAACTTCACGCCGTTGAACCTGACGAGCACGTCATTCATGAAGACATGCGTGATAGTGATGATGATCATGCATTTATTGATGATGATTATTAGTTTGTAAGATTCACAACTTAAATTATATATATTTTAATCTTTATTATTCATGTACATATTATTATTCATGTCAGTTATTCAATTTTTTTATGTTGTACTATTTTATTTTAATCTTTATCATGGCAGGTCACCAGGTGTGGAAAGATGGTGGGCGTTGGTCCAGATCGCTCGACGGGTTCTTCCCAGGTGCCCCGCACGAGGGGTGGTACTTCCCTTCCACCCCTATCTCTCCGTAGAGCCTTGGCGGACAGTCTGTCGACACCACCCGTGGGTTCTTCTTCGTCGGCGGCATTGCCCACTGGGAGAGGTGCTGGTCGGGTAGGGAAGAAGGGGATGGGTACAGGGAGAGGTGGTGGCTGCGGAAGATCGAGGAGGACTGTTGAGCCGTCCTCGCCACCACCACCAGCTCATTCACCCGAGCATAGGACTAGTATGGTCGACCCGTTTGCGGAGGAGGCTACGGGACTCCGTTCCAGGAGCCTGTTGTTGACGGGCATTCGTCCCATGAGACTCCGGTCCAGGAGCATCCTCGGGTCGAGGTGCATTCGGCCCAGGAGCAGCCGGAGGAGACTACGGTTCCGGAGGCTTCACCCGACATGGAGAGGCCCGGATGGGAGACCAGGACAGATCGTACCGAGTTGCCGGATTGGACCGAGGGTCCGGGTGTCTCAGGGGGCGGGGATGGTGGGGATGAGCTTACGGATAGTGAGGGTGATGTGCAGGTGGACGGGGCCACCGTGTACAAGCGTGGTAGTACACGTCTCCCGGTCGCGCCGGCTACCCGCGAGCAGAGGCCGGTGATTAAACCTGAAGGAGACAGGTAAGTACATTTACTCTTTTTTTAGATTTTGCCTTCAAGTTTGTTCAAATATGTAATGTGTTGCCCTTATCATACTTCAGGGGATGGGTATCATACTGCAGGGGATGGGTACACCCTCTTGGAGTCCGCAGGCCGAACTCCGTCCTTGGTGTGCTTTGCCGGACAAATTTCCCGGGGTTTGTCACGTTGATTGGTGAGGGTCAGGTTCCTACACTAGGATTTTCCTGGGAGCACTACCAGGCTGCGCAGGCCCCGCCGGAGGAGATTATAGATGGTTTCTTGTGCCACACAAGGGCCGAGATGGTGATCAAGATCTTTTGGGTAAATTATCCTTTTACAGAATCTAAAATTAACAGTATAGCTAATTATTGTACTAATCGGTGTTTTCACGTTTCATTGCAGACCTTCTATAGGTGTGAGGATGGATATGAGGAGGAGGCGGCCAGGGTTCTCGAGGCCGAGTGTAGGCGGTTACTATAGAACTTGCGCCACGAGGCTCGGCCGCAGGCTATTCGAGATTACTACGCCATGCGTGGTATTAGGAAGCAGAAGAAGGATTGCCGCGGAAAGTTTCTCAAGAAGGAGCAATACATGAAGGTAATTACCTATTCTTAAGTCCTTCTACGTAGTTTTCTTGATTTCATTCATAGGCGTAGCGCTGAAAAATCTTCCTAATAACTTATAGGTGCCCCCGAGATGGTGTGCGGATAAGATGGATTGTTGGGAGGCGTTGGTTGATGAGTGGTGCACAAGAAGCTGGTGAGCCGTCCACGAGAATGCGAAGGATCGGCGTAGCCAAATGGTTGGTGTGCCACATCATCAAGGCAGCGCCAACTTACTTCAGTTTGGACGAAACTGGGTATGTGATTTGCTTCATGATTCATGCAATTCATTCTTGATACTAATATTTTGTTCCTCTTTTTAGGCGCATCACAATAAGACCGAGATGCCACACTTGTACGAGCTTTACGGCATGGCCCATACTACCTCGTACAAGAAGGCGAAGGCAATCTCTGAGTCTAACCTGGATGATCCCAATAACTTCACCAACATATCATCCCACCAGAAGCTCGTGGCATACAGGCACGCGGGGAAGGCTATGAAAGGGGATGACTTTAACCCTATCCAGGAACCTTTGGATCCAGAGCTGGTGATGATATCTGGTGACGGGAGGCCCCATGGCTCGATCGCCATCGGAGATGGGATAATACGTTGTCCAC